>NC_135097.1:13981250-14665000 GCF_051107435.1 Chaetodon auriga | reverse complement strand
TCACAGGGCCACGAGAGTGTGACAGAGAAACATGCAACAGCTACAAAGCGAAGCACAGGGGGTAGATTGGAATAGAGCAGCTATATGAGAGCGGGGCGAGAGAGAGGGACTTAAAGACAATCCTCACATGAGATACAGCGCACTGCATCACATACAGTTCTTTAAGTGAAGCTTCAAAGTGGCTACATAATTTTCCACCACTTTTTGAGTGCCTGTCATTGCTGTTCACTTTACGCTGTACATAACAATACAAAAACCGCATTCCCTGCACATAAAAGAATTATGTTATCTACGTGTTGCCAGTTTGAGATAGTTGTCCCAGTTGCGTTTTCAAGGTTAGGAAAGAAACCAGAAGAAGTAAAAAGCTCTACTGCTCATCCCCTCTCATCTGCTGTAATCACTCTCGGGTGAGAGTGGTAGCAGTGGTAGTGATTGCAGTGCCACTCTCCAGTAACAGAACAGGCGCTGACATTGATTGAGGGACTGTTACAGTGTCAACGTCTATGCATGTTCCATTTCGCACATGAACCCTACATTGACGAAAGTATGATATGAAAAGCCCTCCCTGTCGCTGGGAGGGAGTGACCAGGATCCTCCATCCCTGGAAGTGAGGGCAGGTTGGACTGATACCAATTTGTATTCAGTGCCTGTGCTGCGATTGTTTTCACAATATGTCATAATTCATGCTGTGGAACAGATAACAGTGCACCTGTGAAATCATCATGAAAGCCATGCACCAGAAAGTGAGACAGACAGAAGCATACAGATTAGTGGGAGAGTGTAAACGAGCCAAGAAGAGGCTGGGAATATAAAAGGACGGATAGGAAAATAAAAAGAATCTAAAACAATATATAAGGCAGGTTAGAACAGCTGGGGTGGCATGCGCTGCACATTTTTATCTGAGGCAGGGGTCCACTGATATAATGGCGTTCATGTTTAGAGGCCTCTGCAGGAAGTAGAATGAATGTGAACGGAGGGTGGGGACAATCCATCAATTTATTTTGTTGGTTTGCACAGCAGATCTCATTTGATATGTCTGTACATCACCAAAACAAAAGGAGAAGGGCTACACCACGTGCTACCAGGAGACAATAAGAAAAAAATAAAATAAAATAAAATAAGCTACTGCATGGGCTCGGACACCTCTGCTTAATTATTTAGATCGAACAAAACAGGAGACAGTGAAGAAAAAGAGGCTGGTGGAGTCAGAGGGGAATATGCTGACGTCCAAACCATACAATGGAAATCAACTGGGGGCGATTTTTGTTAATGAGTGTGAGTTTACTATGGCTGCCTTTTAGTGAAATTAAGCACATAGAAATATATATATGAACGCACCAAGGAAAAGAAGAGCAATTCCATGTTATTAGTTTGGATGTTTGAGATGAAAATTGCTGATAGGATAAAATGAGTGAAATGAACTACACTGCCCTCCAAAAAATGAGTTTCACTGAGATCATTTGTGAAGTAAATAAACCATAACAATGATGTTTCTTCCAACAGAAAGTGTGGCTGAGGCAAGAAAATCTGGCCCTTCACAAATTCTTCCTCGTCTCTTCATTTCCTATATAACAATAGAACGTGTAGAGGTTCAACCCTGGCTCAACACCCTGCTGTCTAATCAGGACTAATTGGCCCACCTTTTGCCTAATAACACCTGGTGAACTGTGCTTCTGACATTTGTGCAGAGTGACAGCTTCACTTGCTCCTCCGTCTGACATTTCCCCATTTGCTACTTTAGCCTTTGCATGAGCCCATCGTTGCTTTTCACCACCGTTCCTACAGGTTCATTATGTCTGGCCATGAATGCTAAGGAAAGCAACTGCAGAGGATGAGAGGCCAGTCATCGAACTTCACAGAGAAGATGAATGTCAGGGCCTACCTGCATGCCAACTAGCTGCGCTGTTCCAGCTCATTGTTCTCTAAACATGCTCTGTGTATGCCTCTCTGATTCTGTCATGATGACCACATTCCAGACAACATTTAATCAATGAACAGATGATGATGTGGCATCCTGAACAAGCGTTGAAACACTGCTCTCCACTGAAATCTGACTGCAGAGGATGTTCTCATCCTCCATCCACACCATGTTACCGACTGCATTCTTTTTTGCTGCGGCGGCATCACACTTTCACAAGCTCTGCTGGTTCCCAAAAGAACAGAGATAATGTTTTTGCTCATTTGAAGCAATCACACATGTGAAATGAGTTTCAATAGGGTTTTGATTGCACTATCTATCTCAACAGGTCAGTCATTTACCTACTTGAATAGCGAGCCAGAGGAGTGAGAGGCATGCATTCACAGAAAATAGCCTTCCAGCAGTTAAGGCGGTATAATCAATTCTCAAACCAAAACACCTTTTTGGTTGTGTAAACTCAGTGCATTGTATTTAATAACTAGTGTTTCTGTTAATCATCATAATCACTGTACCAGAATACTAAAATTGAGAGTTAGAAATCTAACTACAGGCATGAGGCAAGGAGGTACGAGTGAAGGGTGTTACTGTATCTATGTTCAATTTGCAAGGCAGGGATGAACCATTAGAGCTGAGACAAAGCAGGTCAAAATAACAACGAGGCGCTCTCTACCTAATAGAAACAAGCACAAATTAAATACAATAAAATATTGGTATTTTTGGTTAACATTTGGAGTCACAGAGCATTTTAATGTTGGCCCAGCTGAAACTTCTGCCCCCTGTGTTAATCAACTCTTGTAGGATGTTTAAGATTTCACAAAAAAAAAAAAAAAAAAAAAAAAAAAACTGCTGCAGACATTTTCAGTGTCTCTCAGAAACACACTTCAGGTGGCACACATTGGCCACTGAGTGAGTGTGTCCATTTCAAATGGTTCAGTGTGTGATTGGATGGGGAATAGGCTGTTATTTTCCACTATGAAAAGACAGGTGTCTTTTAGTATGAGGATTGTTTGTGGTAATTTATCACTTTCTACTACACAGGTACTGCCTTTAAGACAAACCACAGCAAACACACCTTGCTGAAGGTTTATATCAAGCCTTGTTTGGGGATAATCCACCAACCAAACTTTACAACAAAAAATTGCCTCATTCCAAACGTCCAAAATGCTGCTTATTTCTAGTCAAATGCAATGTGACCTTTTGTTACATGAATCATGAAAAGGTGTGTAAAGGCACAGCGCAGTTAAAATACGGCTGAGTCATTTTAGCAGCAACAATGAATGTTCTCCCTTTAGTCACGTAGCTACTGTACAAATGATATGACAACAAAAGCAGTGAAAAAATGAATCGAGTTCTTCTTTGAACCTCTCTTGGGGAACAAGGTTTCTCAGCGAACAAAGACAATCTGGAAAAATGTAAAGCTAAGAGAAAAATGCCATTCGGATCAGGAGAAAGAAAGTCATTCCAAAAAGCTAAACGCACAAAATGAACTTTTAATTTAATAGATGAGTAACATGGACAAGTGACAGACTGGGAAAAGACTGGAATAATTGAGAATAGAAAAAAAAAAACTAACTCGCTTCTTTGGATTCAAATCAGCTTTTACTGCACAGTTGATCACTGCCCTGTTCCTTTTTTATTTCATGTTGTAAAAGAGAACCACAGCAGCTCAAAATGCCAATATTGACCAATTAGGTAATCTGAAAGGGCTTTTAGAAACGCATAAAGCTAATCACCCTGGTTGTAGAAGGAGCTTACTTGGTTCTCATGGTTACTTCAAAGAGTGAGTTCATACTACATCATTGCTATACCACTCTGTGCATCTCTATATTCAGGCTACTCTGGCATGTGGCTTGTGATTCTAAAGGAAACCAAATTACTGTTACTGTGTCTTAGTCTGGCACATTATCTGCTTTGTTTGCCTTTGGGCCTCTAACACAGACCCACTGAGTGTTTGTCTACAGCTCTTTGAGGCAGACTGGGCCTGCTGTGCCCATATTATATGTATTTGTATTTATGAATGTGTATGCATGATTGTATATGTGGTCCACACTTTAAGTATGAACCACACAATATGCCACACAAAAGACTGCTCTATGCTGTAAACCCGCCTATCCATCAGGGTGTCAGGAAGAAACCCAATAGAGCTTTATGTGTCTGAGTATGGGTTCTTATGTGTGTGTGAACATGGATGTAAGTGCCAGCCATGAGGATTTGTGTGAGCAAGTGTATTGCTGTGAATGGTGGTGGTATTATACCTTAGATAGATCACTGATGTATGGGTGACATAAATAGATTTAATTCTCAACATATTTTGTTTTGGTGGATTTGCTGACCTGTGAATGGCCACATTGAGTGAGTTTTCACAGTACAAACCAAGAGCACAAACCAGTCCAGCCTCTATGAGTGTGGTTACAATGACAATAATAACCACAATGACAATATTTCCCTTAACTTTAAAATGTTTTTGGTGCCAAGAAAACCTGTTAACTATACATTTATTGATGCTATGTGTTGATACTGTGGGAATAATTATGGTGAGGATAATCAGTAAATAGAGACTGAAAATGAGCCAATCCAGATAAAGTTGGTGCAAAAGTTCTGAAAATGTTATGCGGCTAAAACTTGGCAAAACAGAACCTCTGTTTTACAAAATGTGACCTGTTGGTGGATAATATATAGCACAAGCCGCATTCGTAAAGTTTGGTTGACATGAGGTGCAATGAATTTGTGTTTCTTTACATTTCATCCATCCAGCTGGCACGTATTAGAATAATGTGTGCAAGTAGTGGATTCAAACCACAGAGTATATTTCACATTTTTAAATGAAAAATGAGACAACACGAAGTGGAGCCACAGCATGAATGCTGCAATATAAGATGCATGCTAAAACCCTTGAATTATCCGGGTTCAAAGTACGTTAGACACTTAATTCTACTGTCATGTAGTTACTCACTGTGTTGGGGACCTAGCATAATAAGCTAAAATATTAACATTTAGCTTTAATTTGCGGCACACTGTATAATATCACAACATCTCCAACCTAAGTCACGACCCTGTTCGATGCTGTAAAAATGCACAAGGTACAACAATCATGCCGTGAAAGCCTGCTTAATGACAATGATTCCACATAATAGCTTCACAATTATATCCAAGGGTCACGGATTGCCAAGAAGAGAAAGAACACATTAAAGAGAATCACATTAAAACGGTTGTAGCTTGCGGTTAGCGAAGGGAGAGAGGCTAGCATCAAACAAATTCATTATTTAGTTGAGAACGGCTATGGGCGGGGGGGGGCACAGTAGGGGATAGGAATCACTGGAAAGCAAACACAGTGCTGGAAGGGTATTAGAGGATAGGCAGAGCAATTAAATGATGCTAAGACTAGAGAGCTTTCAGCTTGCATCCATACACAGTTGGCGGTTGCTTACTATCATGTGCGTACGTTTGCACACATAAACAAGTAAGACGACAACTTGTACATATTGAACATGTTCCAGAGACACACCTTATTGCAGCAAATCACAACAGCGACACCCCCTATAAACCTTTCTCATCCAAAGGGAGAGTGTGGTCGGTGGCTGTGATAGCTCTTCGATAGCTCCTGGGAAACCAAAACCACCCGCGTGGTTGTAAATCTAGCCGGCAGCCATCACAGCCACAAGGTGTGACAACGTAGGACACAGCCCTGACAGACACAAATTCCGCAGTCATGCACTGAATTATTTCAACTTTCCTGAGATTGGGGGTGGGAGGGGCATTAATCTCTTGGTGACAAAATGTGTTGCAGCATATACAGGAGCCTGAAAATGGCATGAGGGGGGAAAAGATGAGGGAGATGTGGCAGGAGATAGGGGAGGTGTGTGAGGAGGATGTCAAAGACAAAAGAGATGACAACTTATTCAGCTTTTTATCCCAGTTTCAGCAATGTAAATTCTTGTCCACCAGGTGAAAAGCTGTAGCTTTAAAAGGCGTTCAACCAATACCTCACTGGCGCTGGAGACTCAGTGGCCTCCTCTGGGCTTACATCAGAGATTTATAGTGTTGAGAAGCTGTCACCATAACAGACACAGCTAGTTTTAGTCCACAGGGAGGTAGTGTGTACAGTAGCAATTCCCTTTATCCCATCACAGCCATGTAGAAGTAATTTCATAAGTGTCCCAGCTAACTTCAGTCAAGTTTCTCAAGGGGAAGCTCTTAAGACATGCAGAAAGGGATTTAAGATAGCTTAACTCTCAATAATCATATTGGGAATTCTCGCTTTTTTCTATATCCCCTTCACTGAAATGATCAGAGGCTGTCTTGCCGAAGATGGTCATTGAGTATGCCATTCGATGAGCAACACATACATCAAAAGAGGGAGTTAGCAGTGACAAGGACTGTGGTACACACAGGATTAGTGCCCCAAAAAAGTTACAAAATGGAGAAATAAAAAAAAAGAAAAAGAAAATGAACGGTTCTTAGTTTGGCTATAGCCATTACCATTCTGCCAATGAAAGATGTCCCAGAATCCTGTTTTTTTTTCCCCATTTAATGATTTTTGGGTATTCCAATTGCTGTGATGTGAGAAATGGGGTCAGACAGAGAAAAAGAGGCAGAGACCAAATGATCTCATGTGTCTGCACCATCACATACCAAGTTCTGCCAGTAAGCCAGCTTGAATAAAGAAGCCCAGGGGCTTCAGGTCCCATTTGTAGAGGCACTGATCTGGGCTTTTAGTCCAGTCAGCTCAGCCTACATCCAGCCTGACTGAAAGGGATAATCATGGAGCTTTGGATCTCCAGTACTCCCAAGACCCTTTGCATGATTCACCGTCTGCCCAGGCAAGTCAAACCAATCCCAGGCATGTCGCTGGCCAGAGCTCGTCTAATGATAGAAAAAAAATCTTACAGATGAGTGATGAAGCTATTAAATGAAGCCGTGGGGAAGAAAGAGATTGAGGTGGGCCCCTGTGAGTGCAGCACAGGCCTTGTAATTTGTATATGTGCATATCAGTGACAATGGAACAAGGGTAGGGTTGAAACCCATAAGCCTGTTCGACTGTGACAGGCCACTGAATGCTTAATGGAGTTCCCAGGCAATTCTTTACTATGGCTACCTGAAAGTGCTTTATCGTAAGCAAAATGCAAATATGTGAATAATCTGTTAGAGGATATTTTTCAATGTGAAGCCAGGGTAGAAGCAGCAGTGATGGCCTGAGCTGGATATTTCCCTTGTAACACATAGCAAGAGAAGGAGTTTGCATTTTGCACCATCCTTTATATCCTGGCAGGATGAAACACTGCATCCCTACCACTATCAAACTATCAAAAAAACGAGTAAGATCCATCCCCAAAAGAAAACTCAAATCATTTTTTAATCATCAAAGCGAGAAGTTGGGCAAAGTAACTCCAAGGGAAGAGCTGGGAAACTTTGTGATGACGCAATTATTATTGTCACAAAATTAATGTAGCAGCTCATGTGAAAATGGTAAGCACTGAACCTTCAGTGTGTCCCCGCGCCTGCCACAGCAAAATCATTACAATGACTCTAATTACAGACACGGAAGATTTACTCAGGGTCACTTCACCTGGCCCTGTGTCCTATTTTATAATGCTTTTCAAAAGGTAGCTGGCCATTGGGAAACTTGGCCTGACCAATCATATTTTGGCAGGCTGTGATTCGTTCACCATCCAAAATAAACGGCTTCAGTAAGGCATAATCACAGAGGAGGAGAGGAGTAGGAGTACGGGGGGGGCAAATCAATTGGGGACCATTTATGCGCTCTAAAATAATCATTTAACATATGGGACTGTGAAAAAATGAAACCAAAAAAAGCCATGGGAAAAGAGAGAGGCAAGCCTGTTGCTTTTTGTTGGTTCCAAAATTGATGCCTTGCCTTCCTGAAGCTCAAGATGACAACGTTTAATTTTTTGAACACAGTGCCAAACACCGAGATGGTGGCTCCCCATCACTCCCTCACTCATGAAGAGTGTGATGATGTGAATGTGCTCCTTTAAAACTGAACAAAAAGTAAGAAAATGAATGCACGTAACATACAGTGATGGAAGATATTTTTGAGTTTGAATGGATGAATGAAACTTTTCTCAACTTGCCAGTCTTCAACTAATAAAAGCATACTTTGTTCCACTTGCCGAATCTACAGTATCTATGCAGCATCCAATATGCAGAAGCAGGGCACGAAAGGTTAACAAAAGCAATATCCTCACAAGGCCATTCAGTTGCAGTGAGTTTGCAGTTTCTTCCATGTCTCTGTCCTCCTTGCCTCCATCTGTGAGTTTCCTTGATGTGTTTTTGGACTTTGTAGGTGAAGAATTGTTTTCAGTCTTCTGTGTGTGCGTATCTGTGTGTGTGGTTGACAGTCATGTCAGTGTCACCTCGCCCTGTGTGTATCGACAATTTACCACAGAATACCTGTCACTTTTCTCTCCCAGCCTCCACACTCCTCAACCTTACAGGCATCAACATCTAAAAAAAGGCCATTGTGGACTGTATCATTCCCCGTGTGCTCATGTGTCTGTGTGTGTGTACGCACACGAAAAAAAGGTGGAATTCCTGGCAATTGAGTGACAGGCTGAATTTATTTGTGGCGACCTGCTTTGAGGAGGGCATCATGGCAATGGTGCCAGGTATGATGGTTGGGGAAAAAAAAAGGACAGGAAGCTGAAGACAGCTCAAAGGGTAAAGTAAATAAATCTAACAGAATAAAAGGAGAGCTTGACTTCATCCTGTCATGTTTCAGTTGTAAGAACCCCAAAGACTATAGGATCCTTCCTCATGACATACATGAGGATACAGATGAGAATAACATATGAGCACGCTCAACATCAATTGGTCCGAATGGCCTTGGAGAACTGAAAATGTGCTTATCTTTAAATAAGCTCAAACGACTAGAGTAACTGTGACAGGCAATTTATTGATCAAAATCATGTCCACAAAGAGTTTGAAACATGACACTGCAAGTGTAATAGCTCTGTGACTCCTCAAACTGACAACTCTATTTATAACCCGGGCTGAGTTTGGAACATGACTCTTTTCTGACTGGTGTTCTGTTACTGAGAGCACAAAAATGTCAATAAGATGGGTTTGGTCGGTGAAAGCCATTGATCCAGAGCAGAGGAGAGGAAACACAAGAAAGACACAGAAACAGTCAGGGGGAAAAAGAGACACAGGGACGGATGAAAAGGAGCGACTAAGATAGAAGTAACACTCAAAATTTGATTCAGAATTTATGTGACTGACAGTATGAGACCAGCTGCAATGTTAAATGTACTCAGTTATTACAAATATCGGTCTTAACGAGGTGATGCTGATGATTAAGCAGTGATCTTTGATCGGGCTGGGCAACATGAATGACACCATTGCCACAATATTAAGTATGTTTTTCCAATATATATCACTATATGTATGAGAAATGTTTCAATAATTGCATTTGTTAAAAATTAAAATTAGGTCTGGCTCACTAACTTCAACCTGAATGCCATCGCCCACTCACCATCACTGTTGATCTAGTTCCGCTAGTTTTCTCAGCCCCTTACCTGTCGTATCAAATAACTTGTAATTGATGGCATGGCCACATCAGAATACGATAAATCCTCTTTGATGAGTTATCAGAGTTTCAGCAATCAGCACGACACTCCACCAGGAGGCCAGTAATGGCAGCTGGTAGCTCTGTCCTCTAGCTGTTGACTCACTGAAGAGGCCCTCAACATGGCTTAAGGTAAATGACTACGCAATACATTTTTGGACTGAGTGTAAACAGCCACAGGCAAAACAGCTGGAAAAGTAATCAGTCATAGGGGCAGTGAGGCTTGTCAAAGATGGAGGGCTCTTGTTAACCAGTATTAAGCCACAGCAGATGGTAGTAGGGCTGCAGCTCGCAAGCCTAATGTCTAGCTAAGAAATCTGTCTGCATGTGTTTCAAGGAACCAATTATTCTCGCTGTAGAGACACAAGCCAGAAAATAATCAAAAATACATTACACACACGCTCACCCACAAAATATGACCATAACAAGAATAGCATATATTCAGACACACTCGCAGCACATTTTCTTTCAGTTTAGCCTGAAGGGTCGTTCACAAAGCAGGCTGAGCGTGGTGGTGTGTGTGTGTGTGTGCACTTTTTTTGCACAGTAAGTGACCATCTGTCCTTTTGTGACTCACTTGTTGGGCTCTGCTACCCTTTCATAGCATCCTTAAACTGTAATGACCATCCTCCCTCAAAGCAAACTGACTAAACAGTGTAGTGCTGTCTTTGTCCATGTGTGATTAATATAATTTAGCCTATCTGCCCCTAAACTCACTGACTCACCCTCTAATTAATGCAGGTGAGGTTCCAATTGTGAATCATACAAAGAGCAAAACTGTGTTTGCTTCAGGAGCTGGTAAAAATAAATTCATGAACAAAACAGATTAGAATTTAAAACAACAACAACAACAAAAAATGTATCCGGCCTCCCACCTCTGCTCACAATTCAAGTGAGACAGGAGGGAAATTAAAGTGTTTGGATATAAACTAGAATATGGAAAGAAAATAGTTTACACACTCCTCCCACGCATGCTCAGATTTTTAGCAAAAAGTTGCCGAGTAGCAACTCAGTCGAGATACCAGACTTTGTCATTTCCTATTATCTCCGTTTAACAGGGCATCTTGCTCAATGTGTGAAAACGCTTTCATTACCCCGTGACCAGGCCAAGAAAACTGATAATATTACTATGAAAGCTGCAACAACAATAGGGAAAAAGTGTGAATTCCAATAGGATAGTGACAACATGTAAGACTCAAGCCTGCGACCTGGTAGACATACAAGCACATTTTGCCCAACGACATTCTATTGCCATAGTGTGACAGCAGGATGCCAATCAGGCCCTATTATATACTATATAGGACCTACTATATTACAATTTGTAGCCCATTCCCTGGTCACTGTCCAAAGCAATAACATTGGAGCTCCCTTTTTGGGCCATGAAATAGAAGAAAAAAGATTTTTTTGAAAGACTATGGCTCCCTACAGAACTACCAACCACCATCATATCAAGATATTCACACAGCAAATGCAACAGTTTTATGTTAAACATGGAAATGTGTAAAACAAAACATTTTCCCCCTGTTGTTAAGGGCTGTTTTTAAAGGGTTTTATTGTTGTGCATGACGAGCTGCTCTCCACTGTGCCGTTGTGATGCTGATCACCCTGAAGGCATGGCAATGCTCCCGCATGTTTTGATGTGTAACTGTGATCTTTACTGTTAAATAATAACTACTGGAGTGCAATAAATACAATCTCTGCACAAAACTTCAAGATGCTCAAATGATAGGCCCAGAGGCATACGTGATTAACTAGGGAATAAACACACATGCACCAAGCACGGATCCCTGACATACAGCAACACACAAATTCACTCTTACATCACAGGACAGCCTGCGGCACACTGCACCTCTCAGGTAGCGGTCTAACCTGCTGAGGTGGCCTGACCTATGAGATACCCCTGAACCACTGAGCCTCTTCCTTCTGCAGCACGATGTCTACAAAACAGCTCCAGCAGTTTGTGAGCCATGAAAGGTATTTACTGAAATGAGACGGCATAAAAAGTATATTTTCAACGGGTCAGAAAAGTGTGGTTGGCATGATTTTTGCTCCAGAATACTATCTTGTTAAATCAT
The DNA here is from genome assembly GCF_051107435.1 of Chaetodon auriga. NCBI lineage: Eukaryota > Metazoa > Chordata > Actinopteri > Chaetodontiformes > Chaetodontidae > Chaetodon > Chaetodon auriga. The sequence goes on along the minus strand of NC_135097.1, from coordinate 14,653,422 downwards.
TCAAACGGTGATGCAGTTTTCTGACATGCTGGTGAAGAAAATCTTAGTATTCACATGAGTGAGTAATTGCAAAATGCACAGCTCTGGCTGCACAGTCTGACACATTTCATGACAAGTCTGTCTCTATTCAACTCTGTGAAGCAGTTGCAAACACGACCAGTATAGCTGGCTGCGTTGATGGACCTGGGAAGAGCAATCACATTGCACAAAGATAGATTAAGGCTCCAGTATGAGGTGTAAAATATCAATAGAAAGACATGCTGTCTGGCCTTTGATGCTTTTAGAGCTACAACATTGAGTCAGGTACTGTATGTCTGCAGCTCAGAAGGAATCCGAAAGGGTCTGAACTCTCAATGAACATTACCCAATGCTAGTTTTTGTGCCTTGGCTATGCTCAAGTGGTTCCCTGGTGGATTCATTATAACGTGCTTCAATTCTGCATCAACTCTCTTGCCATCTCTTTTCCAATATCTCTCCTACTCTCTCAGCTGTAAGATCCTAGCATGTTGAGATCTATGGGCTGCACGAGTTCTGTAAATATATTGGAAATATTTTAAGATATTGGAATGAATGCGATGCATGAAATATGCCAGCTGCTTAATAATTAATCTATCAGGAAAGGGAAAGTGGCAAGAGGGGTAACAACATACAGTAAAGCTTCCTCTGCACCTCCCCCTCAGTCCTCCTCCTCCTCCTCCTCCTCCTAATGCTGACAAATGGACAGAGTATGCCAGTAGTAAGCCAGAGAGATGCTGAGACACCAGCTAGTCATCCATCTGCTCTATTCCCCCGGTACTGGCTTCACCGTGGCAGAGGTCACACACTCGCTGGCTCAACTGTTACTAGAAAACCACACTTTAATGAAACATGCACACTCCCTCTGTAGCTGCCTCACATGCTTTCCCCTTCCTCCCTCCAGCGTCTTCTTCATCTTTCTCCTTTTTTTGTGTCAGTGCTGTTAATGTTCTGTCATTTTCTCTCAAACAAATTCTCCCACTGCCTTCCCTCTCTGAATTATACAGCATCGGCATCCTCCCTCCTAAGCACCGAACATAATCTTAACTTTGGTTTTATCGGAAACAAACATGAGCCTGTTGGTTTGGAGTTGAATTCAGCACCAGGGACAGTTCCTTTCTTCAAACTAAAGGCAGGTTCATCATGTCTCAGTTATGGGGGAGGACACCAAACACAAAAGAGGAACACCTTTGTCATATATTGCAATTTGTAACAGCAGTCCTGCAATGCGCAATCAGAAAAGGGATGAACAATACATAAAGCACACCAGAATTATTATTTCTGATTATCCCTACTGAGGATGCGCAGGTGCGTGGGAGGGTGGGTTGTTCTAAAATTCATCACATCATATTTTTAAATCGTATGATTTGCAGTTCAATGCAAAAAGACATTCATAATGAAGATGTTCGTATTGGTCTCTTCACTGTCTGACAGGTAGAGGTGCAGGGTTAATGATGGTTTCAACCTGCACAAAAGCGTAGTGCAGTTAATACAGAGCACATTCATTTTATTCATTTAATAATAATTACTCATATATTGAGAATTATATTTTTTTCTGTAATTGTAGTGAATTCTATGAACAAAAGTATATTGCAAGTTCAGCATGGAACTGTCTCTGATTAACGGCATCAAACACTCTCTAAAGTTACCTTATACTCCAGCGTCTCTCTGACCTAATTTCAGCTAATTAGTGTTAGCTGAATCTGCCGTCTCTGGCTGGTTTGCGTCTGTCTTCACGGAATAACATATGATTACAGGTTAATTTAAAATAAAAAAGTGATGGACAGAAATACCTTCCATCTGTTTTATCTCTGTTTTATAGTGATCAAGATTCTTTCAGGGGCGTTGGCTTTAAAATAGCTATATCAGGAGAGTTTGCTTTATCAAGCGTAGGTCTTAAAATAGCTCTTTTCAGGGGCCAGAAACTGAGAGAAAACAGACAGAAGGCATGTCTGTGCGTTCCATTTGTTGTTAAATTAGAACCTGTAATTATGCGTTTCTCTGCTGTATAGTTAACAGTTACCCCAGAGACAAAGCAGACGGTGTCATTTCCTGTAATTCATCGTGTGAGCTACACAACGCATGGCATTGGCTGGCTTATTATCCCCAACTTAGACGACGTTTCCACAGCATGTGCTAATCATTGATGAAATTTGTTGCCAAATATTTTCAGAATCCATTTTAATAGATTTAATTGATTAGTTGTTGCAGCCCTGTATCCTAATGACAACAAATACAAGAAATTGTTGAACAAATGAAAATACCAAAACAAAGTATTTTCAAACCAACTTTGAGGTATACTTTTATTCAGAGTACAATCTCCATTGTCTACACAAAAACATCTCCCTACATCTGCATGTACAGCGGATTTCCATACATCAGATGCTAACAGGCATGTCTTTGCCTTTACTGTGTGTCCTGAAGTGTTACATGTTTCCTGTCGTTTATCCGTTTGTGTTGCTGCACTGATGTTTGTTAATGGCTTGTTAAAGGCTGTATGAACAGATTTCACTTGACATTAATGAGACTTGAAATTCACATTCAGTTAATTTCACTTTGCACACGAGCCTGATATCTCAATGCATATATGCATGTGGTGGAGCAATGGAAAGAAATAGATACATGGGGATTTTTTTGCAGAGTGACTGCTTTATGTTTTGGCAACCTATTTGAAATTTTCTCCCTATCCCAACAAATTCTGTCCCGCATGCTCTCTCTCAATGTCTCTTTCACACAGACACACACTGAACTCACTAAGCCAGCTGCTCCTGAGTGACAGAATAATCAGTGATTAAACACTTCAGAGATGCCATCCACTGGAGAATAGATTACAAAGAATACTAACACAAGATTGATCAAAACATGAGTTACAGATGCAGTGTGTGAGTGTGTAGCCGTGGCTGTGGCTGTGAGGGGAAGTCAGTCTACCTAAATCTCTGATTCCAGCGGATCAGGATGCATTTTACATTCATAGTATTTAGGTAATATGCTTATTGCCAAATATGCATCACTAAGGGCTGATACTTTATGGCATAGAAGTGAGGTTTATTAGGGTGGCACATGTACTGTACATAGACTACAACAAGGAAGAAATCATGCTTTTTTTTTTTTTTACAAGAATAAGATGAATAACAGTAGCTTCTTTGCCCCTGACAGTTCCTTATTCTAATGAGCACATGGCAAACAGAGTCCGTTAAGCCTGAGAAGCCCCCTCCATGAGATGACAAATAACCTTGGCTTTGAGGCCCCAAAAAACAAACAACTTAGGTTGCATATTTCACCCTCAGATTCCCTGCTTCTGCTGCGTGTGGTTGGGGTTTTATTAGTATTCTGCTTGGGAAGGGAAAAAATCTGGAAAGCATGGATGGCTGGAGAATGCAAAATGGCTCCCTCTGACTAGTGCACCCGCAAACGGTTATGTGATCTTTTCCTCTATTTCGGTCTCCCTCCCTCAGCCACTTTCACATACACACTGGCAGTGGATCTCTTGTTTACTCTCTAACAGGCTAATTGGCATGTAATCAGTGGCTTACCTTAGCCTCCAACATGCAAAGCCAAAAGGAAAAAAAAAAAAAAAGAAAGAAAAAACCCTTGTGGAAAGCATCACCTTCGGGCACCAAACACTGAATCTGAGTCATCAGCCTGCATCACATGACATGTTCCTATCAATTAGGGAAGTTGTTTTCCATGTCTAAGGGTAAGGGTGGGAATCATATGGGAAGCACACTACACGGAGGGAACATGTTTTGAGAGTAGGGACTCACTACACGGCAGCTTGTCTCTGTCACTATGGCTGCGACATATTCTGTGGGGACCTTTGCTACCCGTGAGAGCTGGTTTGTTTTTTACAACTGGCAAACAAGTTTTTCAGCATCTTGTGGCTGCATGAATCAAAGCAAGCCACAAAACACTCTAGGGCAGTGATTATAGGGAGCTGCAACATGAATTCTGTCAAAACAAATACTGGGGACGTAGTGGTGCCATCTTCTTAAGATAAAACAAAAATGAATTAATTAATTTAAAAGTACTTCAATCGATGTCGTCATTGAGACGAACATGCCTGGCAGAGCAACACAAGTTTAAAGGGTGTTTATAAGCAAAGCCTGCCTGAATTGATGTTCATGATTCAGACATCACAGACGCACAATGTCTTCAAATAAATTGCATATAGTTTGTTGTTACTGTCCCTACAAAGCTCAACTGATGTGCAGGAGATGCAATCAGAAAGCTACATCAGAACCATCTCTAAAGCATAATTCCCTGAAGTTATGGCATCCATCCATCCATCCACACTGCAGGGGCCATCCCACTGCAAGTCCTTGCACATTGCAGAAGAGCTGTCTGTATGTCTTGACTTGACATGACCTGGCAATCCAAGTCAAGTCTCAGGTCAACTGAGATCAGTCCAAAATCATGTCAAAGCAAATAGCAAGTGAAGTCTCAAGTCCTTGGGGGTAAGTCCAAGTCAGATCACAAGTCTTCAAAAGCTACAGTTCTGCTGTATTGATACAGTGGCAGGCCAGTCACATGATTCATCTGCTTTTATCTTCAAGAGAAATAATGGGAAGAGAGAGAGAGATTAAGGATGGACTGGCCAGGGTAGGAAAAAGGATGGGAACAAGAGTGCCTTGAAATAACAGAGAAGCACCCGATAGGACATTCTGCGAATGAGTGTGTTCAGAATCTCTGTGTGAGATCTCCTTCAGGGATGTAAACCAGATCTGCAGACTTGACTCACACTTCACACTTCAGTCACAAAAACAAGGATTTAAGACTTATCTTGGACTTAAAATCGGCGAACAATCAAAAAATGAAAACATCAATGGGCAGGAGTGCATAGATAATCAGATCACTGCTAGGACAGGTATTCAAAGTACTATGGAAAAAACACTATGAACATCTTTGCAAGAGAAAAGTTCCAATGTTCATTCTAATGTTCAGTAATCAGAGAATGAAAGATTTGCCGTTACCCAGCGATCTGCTGATGCATTTCTAACTTGACTTGGATAACAGCTATGATGTAAACACAGCCAATTCAATTCAAATGAGGCAATAGACAACTCAACCGGAAGGCCATCATTGACACAGAGGCTCTTAATACGCATGCTATGTTTTACAGCAGGTCATGCTCTCTGTGTCAGTGATACACGTGATAATAGGAATAACAGCCCATAGTGCTCAGAGCATCAGATTTCCATCTCTACAAACTGAGCACTAATCAAACATCACCTGATCACGCACGCACACACACACACACACACCACCTCCATCTCATCTGTCACCCATCACCATGTCACACCGTGACCAAGTGACGGATCAGATCAGTAATGGGTGATTAGCATTGCTTCCCCATTGGTGTGGTTGCCATGGTTGGCTGAAGGGCAGGGTGTTGGCAGGAGACAGGGGGGAGAAGGGTGGCGGCTGTGGGAGGTGTCTTGTCATGAGGGGCGGAGGAGCAGCGGGTGGTGTTCCAGGACATTACTTATACAAGGCCTGACATGCGACGAGAAAGAGACTATTAATATAACTCCTTTGCTGTTTCCGTGGGGACTAGATGGGCTGCACACACACGCGAGTAAATTCGTTCATCCTCTTTCACCACTTCCTTCAATTTGGTCCACTGAAACTCCTGTTGACCATGGAGTGTTATATTTACAATAATAATAACAGCGTTCTGCAGCATTAGGACGTGATTTGATTTTTGAAGTGGCTGACTAATGCTGGATTTGTCCTCTTGTCATTATATCTTTTATAAATACTGTAATCATTGTTTGGAGAAGAGTTAAGTTTGTTTTATTTAACACTCCTATCTGCAAGGGGAATTCTGTAAAATGAAATCTCAGTGGCTTACATCCTAAGGTGTCAAACTGGAAGCGCTCTCAGCTTTACCTGTTTCTCGGCGTGCACTGAAAGTCCATTCAAATAAAGGGAACGTGAACATTGGTACTTTCCCTTTGTAAACACTGTCTTATCGCGCCCCTCTGCTGAAGCCTCCCTATTGTTTATCTCCTGTGCTGGTAATGGGACAGAGTAATTTCTCATTTGTAACAATATCAAAAAGCAATTACAGGCCTGTGACTAAAAAGCCAGTGAACAATGTCCACCATCAATCATCGGAGAGGAAAAAGGCAGAGCGCGCAGAGACATTTCAACCCGCTTATTTCCCCTGCCTCTTGCTCTGGTATTTGTGCTCAGCTGAACTTGGCCCCGGCTTTATGGCTGCTTAGGTGCCACCGTGAAAGGGCAAAAACCTGTTGCGGATAGCCAGCTAATTTTTGGTCTTATTTACCAAGTTAAAATGTCAGCATCCAAACTCTGGTCTCCAAATTGTGTGCTTTAACACCCAGATATACCCACTTACCTAAAGCCTAGTATGTCCATGTTTCTCAAGGCATGTGTGGCGGGTGCAACAGGTTCTACCCTTCTCACTAACTCTAAAAAAGCTGTCACATTTCAAAGATTTCTCAGTATGCAGATAAGGAAATACAGCATTGCCGCAGGTATCATTTTCAATTTGCTATTGACTTCTGATTTACACTCACACTGTCCAAAGGAATCATATCTCAGATAGGAATATGGAATGAATGTTGATGTCAGAGAATGATCACTGTCACCTCAGGCGAGTATTAACACCTGCAAAACATGGCAGCTCACATTTACAGTCTGTACATGGCACTAACTTTTCCTTTATGTACAGAAAAAGCCACACATTGCAAAGGTCGTTTTTAACATGCAGTACTTTGACTTTGAAGCAGGCTTGACCGAAGGCTATTCTTGATCGATCTTTAAGGCTCTATACTGTGAAGGGAGCACCTAGTGTCTCTCAATCCCTCTACCATGTATGTCTTTGACATTTTTTCCGCCTAGAGCATGTATTGACAGCCTATTTCCTCCCCCAACCCACCCACTAACCTTCCAACCTCCACCTCCTCTTTCTCTCTCTCTCTCTCTCTCTCTCTCTCTCAGACCCACACACGTCTACCCCTGCAGGCCAGGTTCATCAAGAGCAGAGGAGGGTGTCCACAGCTGATCAGTAAATGTGCTTGTGCCCTTCTGTGAGGGTTTGTGTTGTGGAGAGGTCACACTCCTGTAATGTCCTTTTAGGATTCCAGACAGGCAAAGTACACGACAGGCAGTGAGGCTTGGAGAAAGAGAACAGAGATGGAATGTGAAAGAGAGAGAGAGGCAGGGAACACAGGAGGAGTATGAAATCACAGGGGGATGAGGGGGGTGATCAAAGAGAAAGAGAAGGAGGTGGGGTTGTTTGGGATTGACCATGGGGGGATTCTGCGCTAGAGTGAACAGGCCGGGTGTGTGCCCAGTGTCAGCGGCAGTGCTTTATGCCATTAGTGCCGGTCAAAAGGTGGCAGTGCAGAACACAAGGACATGGACGGGCCCGCAGGAAGGTCAGACACACACACACACACACACACACACACACACACACACATTTTCTCACATATGCACATGTAGCAGCATGGACAGGGCTTTTGGATGCAGTGCTAAGAACCTCTGTCTGCTCTATACTGTCTGCAGTGATGACTATTTGATGAGATTTGATGCCGGTGTATTGTGAGCTTTATCGGAACTGGCAAGGGCACCCATGCATTTTAATGTCCTGTCTATTTCCCACTACTTTGCAGTTGTGTCTCTCTCTCGCTTCCGCGCCCCTCACCCCCCACCCCCCCTCTGGCTTAGTTTTTCCATTCCTCTATTGAACAAGCAAAGACAGAAGGATTATGCTGATAAATTCAACAAAGACAAGCTGAAAGACTGAGTCAGAGGACACAGGAGTGAATGAGCGTGCATGTGTGTTTGAGAGAGTGCGTGTGTGCATGTGAGCCAGTGTGTCTACGCTCGTATGTCTAAGCAAGGGTGTGTTTGTTTATGCAGTCTTGAGTGTGTGTCCCTCTGTACATGGTGTTGCGCTCCCTCAGCATCCAGGCGGATTTTTTAAGGCACACTCTCCTTTGAAGTCTTTGACGTTGTCACCTGACATTTCCCACTGCAGAGGTACCTGTGGGAGACCACGACGGCAAACTTGACCGACTTAAACTTAGAGATTTAAGCTGTAAAAACAACACAGCACCTGTTGTCATCTCGCCGACTCTGAAGGCAGCGTGTCATCTGACAAAACACAATCTCGAAAAAAAACTTGCTGGAGCTGGAGCTGATGACATTTTGATGTAAGACAAAGCTCCACAGAATGTCCCTCTGCACAGCTGGGTGGAAACAAGTGGATGGAAATAGATGTAAGAGGAGAGTACATATACCAATACCCAGTGGTGGAGGAAGTATTCAGATCCTTTCCTGAAGTAAAAGTATTGAAAGTAAAAGCACTCAATGCAGAAAAAATGCTCCTCTGACTCTGCTATTTTATATTATGTCATCTATTATTAGTAATGCATTCGTTTTCGATATTGGTGGAGCAGTTCCTTATTTTGTGTGGGACTACAGATAATGATTGTAAAGAACTCTCTGAAAAATGACCTGACTATCAAAATATCGACTTAATCAACTAATTGTTTCAGCTCTACTTGTTGTACTCTTGCCATACTTTCAATCAGTTTTGTGTAAGAAACTAATTCATAGAGTAACTACCAACTGTCCCTTAACCTAAAGAAAATCAGTAAAGTACCTCTAATATGCACATTGTTTAAGTAAACGCAATTGTTACATACCACCGCTTGAGTTTATATGTTTATGCGTGTGTGCTTTAAAATGTTTGCACTAGTGTTGAGCTTTACACTAAATCATAATGTAATGAATATTACCTTGTCAATTTCCTCTGGTTCAAGGTCCTATTTCATCAGTTTCTCATTAAGAAACAGACATTTTATTATTGTGGTAGCCCAATTTAAGACCCTTCAGAATTGCCTATTCTGACCTTGGAGTCTTTTCTCATGATATATTCATGTAAAGGTACATATCGAATTGACCTGGTGATTACTGAAGAGGGCATAATGAAAAACTGCCTCGCGTTCTGCATACGCAGTCTCCATTGCAATTTCTTTTGCAATTTTAAATCAGGCCTACACTGAATCAAACATAAGCGTTCCACAAAATAAGAAATTTTTTAAAATGCTAAATCTTTCATTAACTGGTTTTACATTGACTCATTACTTGTTGTAGCAGTCGACTGAGAGAGCCACAACATTGTAAGTTTCCATGAAAAACATCACAACTCTCTGCTGCGCTTTTGCTCTCTCGACATCTCTCTTTACCTCTCTTGTGCTCCATCCACTTGCTTACAATTGCCAGCATGGTAAATCTAAACTCATGGGTGGATGTTAGTGCTGTGGGTCTATGGGTCAACAAACACACTTCAAACACACTGAGAGGAGACCAGCAGTCAAACTGACTCCGATGATCAAGAGACCACCGTCTCTCTCTCTCTCTCTCTCTCTATCTCTCTCTCTCTCTCTCTCTCTCCTTTCCTCCCCAGGGGCACACACAGTGGTTAGGCTCCCTCAGAGCGACAGAATGCTAATATTTTTCACAAAAAGCAAGATCTGCAAATTAAATGTCTCTGTTTGTGTGCATACATGTGCATCTGCGATATTTCTGCGTGACAGCATGTCAATATCTGCATTTGCATTTCTATCGTTTAATGCACGACATATACATACGTGTCTTCACGCTCTCACAAGTCTCCACCAAAATGAAACAGATAACTGCATGTTAACTAAGCAGTGATTTCCATTTGTAGCAGCTCATTATCCCTGACCCCATTGCTATATCTCACTCTGGCCTGAGGACAGCTGCACTCCCAGGACACTCCACCACAATCCTATCCCAGGATCTGTGCAATCAATATGCACTGGCTACTTTTATAATTATGCAATTCATCGTCTACACATGCCGTCTACATCTCAGTTTCCTCCCCAATACCCTCATCTTTCTGCATTCCTGCAGCCAGTTTCTCCTTTTCCTCCCATTTTGTTCCCTTTTAATAATTACCCCCATAGTGACTGAATGCACAAAAGCGAGCCAGCACACACAGACCTCTGCTTCTCAGCCAATGACTAACAGTCTCATTTAGGCCTATTATTAATAATTTACTACCTGTTTGCTGGGCAAGCCTTGGCATCCTGCTGCCACTTAATTGCCTCTAGGGTTGATTGTCATGCACAAATAAAGCCTCCTTGGAACTATAATGATGGTTTAGACACAACAGTAAAATGTGCTACAAAGAGGGGACCACATCAAATACCACACAGCCAATAAATTTTGTGCAGTTGCGAGTGTCAGAGGGTCAGAACCTTCTGATTGCATGTGAAGTTGTGGCATAGGAGACAGCCTCCCCAGATGAGTTGAAAATTCAACTTAACAATTTAGACTGATGGGGGAATTTTACCAGAGTAAACAATTTGCTTCCTTTCAATCGCTTGAATAATAAATTCTCTACAAATTACTGATTACCTGCTTAACATTTAAATTCATTTATTCAAACTTTATTCTGAAATTAAATGTCATTTGTTGTATTTGATATTAGTGTGCCAACTCAAAAAGGCTCCTTTCTCAATAGTTGCATCTTAATACGTTGCCACATGCCATTATCAGATTACTGCAATTATCATATAAAACTTTACTCCTTAGAATTCTGGTTTGATTCAACATTCAGTCTTCGCCAGACTGAGAGCTAGAGACAGATAAAGAGCATTAGGAGTCAAGCTGGAAAGCCAATAAGGCATGTTTTTTGGAGCAAATCAAAGCAGATGCAATCAGCATTTGCTGCTTTGTTCCCTCATGACCAAATGCTACAACTGAATGTCTGTCTCTTCAAATGAGACCTTTTCATATAATCTCGTAACTGTAGAGATGTCGAGTTAAATGCAAGACTGCCTATCTTGGTTCCTGAAACGGTGACAGAGAGGTATGTAGAAGACAAAAGCTGAAGCGACGGCAAATCACTGATGGGCAGATGTGAATAAAGAAAGTGATACGAAGACGAGGACAGTGAAGTGGACTTAAGCCTCTTGTTCTCTTCACTTGCCCCGCACACTGAGATCAGTAACTTATCTGTCTCTCTCTTTAATGCTTTCTCCTTTGTTCTGTCTGTAATTCTCTGTAGCACACACAGCCACACACACATACACACTTAGATCTGATCTACTCAATAACGTTTTCCCTTTTTTTTTTTGTCCAGACAATTGTACAAGGCCTAGTGGCCTGCTAGGGGCTCCGGCTGTGGTGCACAGTTAAATTAGAAAGAGTGAAGAGAGGCAGTTCTCTGCTGGAGAGAGTTGCGACTGTTATAGTATACGTGTGCAGAGCAGGCGCAAGGATGTGGGAGATGAAGGGGGTGGGGGGTGGAGGAGGGGGGTTAAGGATAAAGGGGAGAGGACAGTGAAAAAGAGAGAAGGAGGAAAGGAGCTAAACACTGCAGGCAGGAAGAATCAAGAAAGATGTTCAGGGAGAGGAGACAAGAAAAAAGGAAAGAAGGAGGGACAGAAACAACATGGGACACGGGGAGGAAGCAGAGTGGGCAATGAAAGAGGAACTGCAGGAACAAAGTGTTAAAGGTGGAAATGAGTCACAGAAGGGGAGGGAGGGGGGCCACCGGAGAGATGGCAAGAATGAAGGAGTAAGAGAGTAAAAAAAGTAAGGTGTAAGGTTAAAGTAAGGATAAAGGAAGGAGCTGTAGAGAAATGGAAGATGGGAAAAGGGAGAAGAGAATCAGAGGCGATGTATGAGAAAAATGTTGGAGAAGGTTTAAAAGCTTTATGTGCTTGTTATCTAGAATCACTGTGAACATGGTGGATGTGTGTGTGTGTGTATGTGTTCATTCTCTGAAGACCACTGGACACGAAGAAACCATCTCCACCTTCAGTATGGATCTCTGCTAGCTCTTCTCTCAATCTTTCATCATTCACTTCCTCTCCTCTCCCTCCTGCCTGTCTGCTTTCTCTCACTTCCAATCATGTGATTTGCAGTCTTTTATTTTTATTAAGCTCCCAGTCAGTTATATATATATAGACATAGATATGGGTGTGTGTGTGTGATCTTTTATTGCATGTTTAAAGCAGCTAACTCATCTTTCCTTGTGTTTGAAAATGTTGCATGTATTGCAAATTGAAATATATGCTCATTTCTTTTCCACTTGTCTCTCTCATCAAGGGACAATAAGGCTGTGTATCACAGAGAGATTTTTAGAGGTGCTTTCATATTTTTATAATTTTTCGAGGCTAAAAAAAAAAATAGCTTTTTGTAATGCTGCTTCTAATAGTGGCCATATGTTAACATGATTCATCCCACTGTCTCAAAACATCTGATGGGGGTGAAGAGGATAGTGGCTGCTTGGCAACAGAAATAAAAAGTACTATCCAGTGAAAATGGCAGACATTGAGTGGTTGCACCGAACCTTTTAACAGTGGAGACTATATATGAATGTTCACTTTAAACACATAAATTTGATCTGAAATTTGATCTGCTTAATAACAAAGATAAGCTATCATCACCATAACCACGTCCATCATTAATATTTATTATATAAACTGGATGGTACAGGTCTATAGAGCATCACTGTGGTCCTCCTCACATTTGACTTGAGTCTCATTAATAAGTCAGTCTGGCTGATATATCTGCTGAGACCAGCTTATTGAAGATAAAAACCTGCATTGGTGTTTATGTGAATGGATAACTAACACAAAACTGAAGTACAGAAATGCCACAGGGCGAAGTGATCATGTCCAGCATTGGACTCCTTTACTTCTGACCATGGAAACAAGTTCAACACAAGGCAGGCATCAGCCTAGGAAGGACCCTTCCTTGCCATCAGGTCACATGAAATTAACAATAGTGGAAAATGAAATAAACCCATCTCCCATCATCCTCTGCCTGCCTCTTTTGTCTGCTTTATTGTCAGCTGTAGTTACCATACGCTACTCACTGGCTTGTCTCTCTGTGTTTACAGTTTCACTGCTGTGATGAATCATTGCCATATGGGAGGAGGAGGGTAGAGGGAGAGGGACAGACCGAGAGATAGACAGTCAGACAGACAGAAAGAGAGGCACAGACATGAATGGCTATGAGGGGAATTGCTGGTTCCTGTGGTGGGCTATGGCAACTCTTTCATATAGGTACACATGGAATTTGCAGGAAGGATACACACAGTCTTGCCCACAGGCAGAAGCAGGAAGTGACCAAAATCTCATATCCCAGTACAGATCACTTCATATCCGGATAACGACACATATCAAGATGTAGAACATTTTCAGCAAATTCAATTTCTAGTTTATATAAAATGATGACATGGAAATGCCTATATCTTTAAACATTTGAATATCGTCAGGAAAAAAAGTTTAAGAGACTAAAAGTTGTGGTAGCTGGTGTTCGGGTCTGTGGTGTTTGAGTAAGGTGTGGGGGACTGGTCTTCTGGTTTTATTTTCATACCCAAACCACGTCCATGCAACAGAAGTAGCCCTTGTTTTAGGTCCTCCATGTTTGACAAAAAATGTTGTTGTAAAATTGCCTGCAGTAGGCTAGATCACGCTGTCCGTTTGTGCAAGACTTGTCATGCTATACACACAGTTGGCTGGGCAACCCTTGAATGTGGTCAGAGACTGATTTTTAATTACAGTCCAGACACCAGCTCTGAATGTGTGTCAGTTGAATGTCTGGGGTGGAACCACACGTTTACTAAGCGCTAATCACATATGTGCTCAGATGGGCTAAAATGCGCTCAGTGTGAACTGTGTCACAAAGGAACACGTGTGCTTACAAACCATCTATTTGACTGTCTTTGCTTTTTATGGTGTCACCCACACAATCATACATACTGTCTCTTTCATTCCCATGCAGGGACACACAGGAAAATGTGTGCGCTCAGACAAGAACAACGACGAGACAAGGTGAGCAAGAGACAGACAGAACAAGTAAGACAACGGGAGAGTAACTGATGAGAAGGGGTGAGGTGAAGTATAGCAGCAGTAGGGGGGGTCAGCCTTTTATCTTGAAGCAGAATATGTGAAGAGCGGTGACTGCACTGTGAGCTGAAAACTGCTTCAATATTTTATTACTGCAGCTAGGCCAGGCATCAAAAGTTAGCATTTTTTTCCCCCTCCCTTCTTCAGTCCTTGACAGCCCCAAATGCCACCAACGATAAGTGTGGGTGGGGTGTGAGATACTGAAACTATACATAGTCACAAATTTCTTCTGTTCTTTCTTTTTAATCTTTTCCCCTTTTTTACATTTTGCATCCCTGTCTTTCATCCGCTACACTGCATATTAGGAATTATCTCCAAAAAACATACACAGGCAGTCATGAGTCTGCCCCGCCTGCGGATCTTGATTCTGAGCTAATGCAAATGCAGCCTAACTTGCAAATCACGCAACTAACACATTTTAAAGCAGTCCAGACAATTCCCAATGTGCTGTGACTTCAAAAGGTAAAAATGGATGGAAGAGATGGCATTCCTGCTGTTTTAGCTCCAAAAATGACCAGATTTCTTGCTTCAAAGCTAGAGACTCCTCTCTGCTGTGCACTGCTGCCATGTATTTGCATAAAGCTTGGCTGGGCCCTCTGGGGGGACTTGCAGGCCTGCACCTCTTCTGCATCATTGTTTCTCCACCTCCCTGCCTATTTCCTCCTTTCCTCATGCACTACATCAAAAATCAGGCCACCAAATCATTTTGCCACTGTTAGCCTTTAATTAAAAGACACTTATTGGCCAATCACTAGCGTCCACCTCTGATAGGATGATTGTTTTCATACATTGTGTATTTATTGTAGGATGGATCACCACACTGGCTGTGGATGGAAAGCCAACACATCTGGGGATTCAAAGAGAAGGACAACACACGCAATTGTAACCTCTTTTCACTGATTAAATGGACTACGACAGGAACATTTTATAGCTGAGGAATTTTAAAGCAGCTTAACTTTACTGACATTCTGTTGACGACTCAAATGAGATACACTTCACAATTATTTTTAGCATTTTCATTAGCAGCTCTAGAAGCAGCAGTTAAATATTCATTACGGATGACTATAAAAAATGAGTCGATTTAGCTGCTGTTATGGATTCTAGTGAGTCATGGCATTTCAATACTAGGAGCTTTTGAATCATGAGATAAGACAAACACATTGTTTTTGAATATATATGAAGCCAAGAGAACCATCTAATCCCAGTTTATGCATGTGTGCATGCGAGTGTGTGTAACTAAAGGGCTTCAGGTTTTATACACTATTCATAAGTGTGCAAGCAACAGAGCGCTGCAGCTGTATTCAATCTAGTTGGACTTAAACGGTTTCATGTGACCCTTTGGCCTTTTCCCAGCAGCACATTATACTGCTGCTGACGGTGGCTGGCTGTGCAAATCAGGGGCAAGGCACTGGGCACCTTGACATTGAAAATTTCTGCGATATACAATCAAATGCAGAAGACACCCCTCGCCTGCTTTCCTGACCGCTTCCAACATGTGGGATACTGGGTAATTTCTCGAAGATGAAAACCAAATGAGACTGGTCCTAGCGTTTGTGGTTTCTGGCTAGGTGCTTCAAGATGAGAAGTAATGCAGTGAGAAGATCAGAGGCAGAACAGAGAGCTGAGATATGTGTGAGATGTGTGGAGAGAAAGAGAAAGAAACTATTGATCAAGCAGAGCTGTGCTGCCTGTCGATATGGGCCTCTCTCCCGGGAGTAGAATGACACAAAATAGGGAGGCAATATTTATTAGCCTGTGTGTCTGTGTGTGTGTATGTGCAAAGAGAGGGTGTGGACGTGAGCTCGTATGCATATTTGCACACTGGGGAGAGTCACGCTGATGGGCTTTTAGATCGAAACACACTTAATGCCTGTATGCAGACTACTCATGCATGCTCCATCTGTGGCAAGTACTGAAGATAGGCTAATTTAGAAGTCTGTAAAACATCTATTGGAAAGTCAAGCTCACCATAAAACAGAAAATCATTGAGGGAAAGCAGAGGGACATTTCTCATTGAGTAACAGCAGTATTTTATGATTTTCCATAAAGAATACACAGAAAAATAAAACTTTAATGCACCCCAAACAACTGCAAGTGTTACTAAAAGCAGGGGGGCGAAAATGCCAACCATTACTTTCCAGTATGATGGGTAACATCTAATGTAATTCTAAATTACTTTAAACCCAACTGCTTTTTGAAATGCATTTTTGCCCATTCATCTTTATGTACAGTGCATGATCTGTTGTCACACGAGAGAGGCAGAACATGAGAGATTACTATGCAGCAGCCCCGGTCCTTTAGTAATGAGCTACCTGACACATACACTACACTGGCTACACAGGTAACATAATATTTACATCAATGCCTACTTGAAAGGAATAAAAAGAGACGTGATGAGGGGGGAGGAAGACAAAGCACGTGCTGTCGGCAGAGAGTGCAGAGGGGACAAAAGGAATTAGGACAGCTAAATTTAATTGTAGGAACTACAGGGAGTTTTGGTGGTGTGTGTGGGTTGAGAGAGAGAGGGAGGGGGTGTAAAAGAGGAGAGAGAGGGAGGGAAGGAAAAAAAAACTCAATTCTAACTCTTCTTTTTCTTCTTTCACAGCATTTCAATGAAATTTAAACGGCCCTCAGGCTAATCCCAGAGCTGCATGTGATTTCCAATTCATTTCCCCTCTAGGTAGCCGGACGGTTATTCTCAAGCCTGTTCATTCATGGAACGGGAAGGTGGAGAGCAACCTCGCTCAGTGGCTTTCCAGATCAGAGGCAGCCATTTCATTGTTGTGAGGGGACAGGGAGGCTTGTGACAACAACGGTGGCAGCCACGATGGAAGAACCACCGATGGTGATGGTGTATTGCAAAAGCGCCGTCGAGCTTCATAAAAGACTGCTTTTACAGGGAAGCTGTTTGACTGAAATCTCCGATTTGCCAGATACAACGGAAAAGTAATATGATAATATGATATGAATAACCGAGGAGTAAGTCACATCATCATGTCTTTACACTTAACATCATCTTCAGAACAGAACAAAAAAAAAGAAATACATCCCGAAAACTCACCTGAATTTGAAAACACTGATAAATTCTGTGGCTAATCTCAAGTAAAGTGGAATGAATTAAGACAACAAAAGCAGCACACAAATGGACAAGTGCAAGCCAAATAAATCATTCAACAGCCTTGCTGCTGTAAGCACATTTTCTACCATCTGAAGGGGTAGGGGGTAAAAAATTAGCTTTCCGGTCTTGTTTGTACAGCGTGGGTTGGCTAAGGCTCCTGGTTGTGCATTGTGTGTGTGCGATGGGGGTGTAGCCTTAATGCTGATACAGCATTTTGTTTCACTGTGTCATTCTTCTGCTAATTTCCCTCCTACCTGAGCTTTTAAAAGCTCTTACAGTGGGAATGTTTTGTCAGGCCTGCCTATGGTCCCTTCCGATACACGCCAGCTGACTGGGCGGCATAAGCTACTCTATTTACAAAGAACAGCCTCGCCATGAATAATAGAGGAAGTGCCAACACTGGGTGGGAGACAAGGGAGTGGGGAAGAGGTTCAGGTTTACTTTTAGCCAACTTTCAGACAAGAAAGCACAGCTGGAATACACAAGATAGATACAATACATCTGCTGTGAGTGATCTGTCAACCAGAGAGAATGCAGAGCTGCGTATTCAGAAACATGATGATTCATGGAGACAGGTCGGATGCTCCAGCTGCATCTTCCTAAGCATCCCAAACACGATTAAAATTCTTCTTGATTCTCTGATGAGTGCCAGAAAACAAATTTGCTGGAACGCATGTATTATCAGTATTACAAAGATGCGTTTTCAGCTCGTCAGAATGGCTGCATTCGGGGAGAAGTGGGCCGTCATCACTGGGGGTTATTAATGTGGTTTCTGCTCGGCTCAAGGACACTTGTCTACTTTGTTATGCTCATACGCCTGGCCTCAATCGATCCCTGGCCCTCTTCAGATGCACGGTGGGCTAGACTTATGTGTCTGTGTGTGTGTGATGTGTGTGTGTAAAGGTAGAGAGGATCAGAAAATCCGGAGTGACTTCCAAATCATTCTTATGAAACTGAAGCAGAGATGAGGAGACATGGAGATAGTAGGAAGCTTTTCATTTTTAACACCAAAGCAAATGGAATATTTGATTTGCAGAAGACAGCAAAGTCTTAAAATGTGAGCTGGTAGTGAATTTGTTATACTACTTACTGCTCAATTATTAAATCTGTATACAAACATTCCCTGTGGTGGAAAAAGCGACAGAAACAGAGCCCAAAAAAACTAAGTAAAAAACAAAAATTTAGCCTCAAGCAGCGATTCCAGGTTCAAGCCCTTTATCGCTCAGCAGAAGGAAGCAGGTCAGTGAGGCAAAATTAAATCCGCGGGCAGCAACTAGCGGGTTCCAGGCTTCACAAAGGTGAGCAAAGTCACTTCAGCTAGTTGAATTCTATTGAAACAAGGAGTGCCAGCAATCACACACTGGTTCCATCGTCATAAAGCCTGCAGCATCTCAATAATTGCACATTCAAAGTTCCACTGTTTGTGCTCCCTTCATCGGATTCCAACAAAATACTTCGGTAGGAAAAATACATATCCAGATTTATGGTGATTGGTCAAATTGTCCATGATGTATGACCATTTTCCTGCTAAACCCTGCCGCTTGCGAAGTTAATTGGTTAATGGTCGCCATGTTTTTCGATCAATGTTGCTTATTTATAACAGAAATGTGTATTGCAGTCCTGTGATGCTTTATAACCACTTTTGGTGTTGATACAGTCAAAATTCAACAACTGTAATTCACATTACTGTTTTTCAAATGGCAGAAAATCCATCATGGTGGACATCTATGGTCCAAGAGACTTTTCTGTAGAGCTGGATATATGTATGGTTATATGTTCACTTTTGAGTAAATCAAATTTGTGGTGTTAAGGGTGAGGTCTTTCCAAAATGACAATTTTAGGCCTTAATTGCAGTGCCACAATGGCCGACTGGGCTCATGCTCATGTTTCCAGGGAAGCACTTTCACATTATTTCCAGTTATAGGGTCGTGTTTCAATGTTTCTAGCTCATTCCAGCTCAAAGCAATTTGAGACGATGCAGCAGATAAAAAAAGAAATACTAATTTCAGAATAAGGTTCTGCCTCTTCAGGGCTTGGACCCTAACAAGACTGTGAATGCGAATGAAAATGGAAAGTAGGTGGACAAGTAAGCCACGATAGCAGTAGTTCCTTTGTGTGTCATGCCATCTAGGATTTTCTGTGCGGAGTTTTGCAGCGTATACATTTTAGACTGTGTATAATCTCCTTATGGCCAGCAATTAGATACAGCTACTGCCCCCAAAGCAGGGAAGTCACAGTGACAACAAGCAAGGAGGAAAGAATGAGGAATGACAGAACAAGAAACAGACAACATGCAAAACACAATGAGATCAGATCGGATCAAACATGATTTAACCACACACCTGCCACATGCCTCAATTACTAGAAAGAGAGAAAACAGTTCTGATGGGATGCAAATCCAGTTTCCAATCCCAAGGTCTACAACATTATTTTTCACTGTTCCATTAAGATCAAACACTGCCTCCAGCTTTGGCACCATACCACCAAGTATGTCCTATCTCTATTATGTAACATGCAGGGTTCTAAATTAACACCCGCCAACCCGCCAAATGCGGGTTAAAATTCATATTGGCGGGTGTAAATAAAAACTTACTAGCCAATTTGGCCGGTAATGCATTAGGCAATCATGTCAGTCAGAGCCGCTCTACAGTTCTTGGTCATTTGTCTCCCGGACAGTCCGTTCTACATTTCCCATGAACACGGTCGTAATGCTACGTGATGACGTACAAGACGCCTATTGGCTGTGCGCAGGCACACTATAGTTTGTAGTGCAACCGGCGCGAGAAACCACGGAAACACAAAGAAGAAGAAGAAGAATGAACGGCGGCGTATAAACTATAAAAAAGGAGACTGAGCTAGCTAAAAGTAAAAAGTAAAGTTAAACTAAATGCGTGGTTGGGACAGACGTCTGGGGGCGAGAAGAGGAAGGAGGCAGGGGATGAGAATGTCGACAAAGCGTGCGAAACGAAGAAAAGAAAGTTTAACGCTAAATGGCTGACAGGTCGTGAATGACTTGTGTTTGATCACGAAAATGCCGCATGTACACGAAAGAAAAAAACAAGACGTATAATTTTGTGGTGGGGACTAATAATTTTAAAGTCGAGGCAGTAAAGGACCATGAGTGCCCGAAGTCATCAGGAGAGCCGAAGGAGTCTGCAGTACTGACTGCTGCACTATTTGTGTTTTCTAGTTGTACATACATAATTCAATTTATTACCAATGCAATTTTTTTTGCAAGTGTTTAAGTCATGGCTGTTACTTATATATATTTCTTATTAAAGAAGGAAAGCAAAAACACTTTAAGTTGAAAGGAAAAATACATTTTATTAGGAATGTAATGATACTAAATACTTACTGGAAAAATGTCTTTTATAAAATAATAAATCTGACAGCATTTTTTATTTGTATAAATTAAATGTTTGCACTTTCTGTGTATATTTTGTTTCATGTGTTGTACTTTCTGTGCATTTTTCAAAAATGATCAAATGCATTCAGTGGCACTCATAATCTCTCTTATTTTCACCGGGAAAAAATTTGGCTAGTGGAAATTCTGATTGGCTGGTAACTTTAGAAGGTCACCAGCCACATTGGCTGGTGATCAAAAAAGTTAATTTAGAACCCTGGTAACATGTATTCATTTGTTTTCCTTTTTTTATCTGAGGGATATACACTTTTCAATACCTGAATTATTCTGTGATTATTATTATTATTATTATTATTATTATTATTATTATTATTATTATTATTATTATTATTATTATTCTGCAATTGCCTCTGAAGCATTTATATGGATAATATGAATAAGGAGTATAAAAACAGTTAATATTTTGTGGCGGGTGTCACTAAATTAATATTCATACTTTGTACTTTTATAGCGTCTCATATGGCAGAAAGGAGTGGGAAGAATGACCAAAGAGAGATACTGTAAAGGGAAAATGAAGGCATCTATCTGGGACTGACATGACGCAACTGTGGGGGTGCTGCATGGGTACGTCTTTGATCTAGTTTCCTAAAGAAAGTATCACATACATTCAAACGCTGTTTATGGTGCCTTACATGGTCAGAGCCACTGAACTTTCATAATACAGAACTCAAATGAAAAAATACAAACCTTCACTTGTGTCAGACAGTGATGGGAGTTGTTTTAAAAGGAAAAGAGAAGGCTCACTTGTTAATATATTCCACCGTGAAAGTCAAACTTTCCCTCGACAGCTAAGGAAAGGCGGCTTTGAAAAGAGTGCCATCTCTCTCTCTATGGCTCATCTTATGCAGACTTTCTCTCAGTTGCTCTCATCGGTACTTGGCCCATTCCCATGTCATCCGTCGGAGTGCAGAAATCAAAGATGCTCAAATGAAGTGATAACGTCGAGAGACTCTCAACACAACACATCCCAGTATAGCGACTGCATCGAAACCCATACACGGACACACAGGAACATCCGTACATCTTCATTAAGCCAAATGCTGTGAGTCGAAAGGTCTCAATCAAAAGCAAACAGTGGAGCGCCTATACTGATGTTTAGGCTTTATAAAGCAGATCTGTCAAAGCAGTGAATAAAAGAAAGACTATACTTCTTGTGAGACTCAATATTAGTAAGATCCCTCACTCAAATCCTCTCCAATCATACTAACAATGTTAGAAAATCCCATGCGGTGCTTTGACAAAAGGCAATTGGAGATAAGAAAAAAAAATTAAAATGTCACAGCTTGAATCTATGCAGTGAATTGCACCTTGGTGTACATTCATTCTTTAGGGAAGGGGAGTGAGGGATATTCCTGATTTATCAACGGCCGCCTTCATTTATCACCTCACTAGCCACCATATTCAGGACCACTTGAAAATGGCCGCTGTGTTGCAGCTTGGGGAATTCCATTACTGGTCTAGGGACAGAGGAGAGTATGTGTGATGGTAGTTTCAGTCCAACAGAGTACTAAATACAACAGCCACTGTCAAGGAGGGAGCCAGTTTGCACTATAATGCTCCCGATCTATGAATATAAGCACAAACACAAGCATGATATAAGCTTCTTACATTCATGAAGACACACTTACGCAAGAAAACTTACAAGAATGTGAACTCTGTTGGGTCAGAACATATTATTACCACCTGGATAACAAAGCACCACAGCTACATGTAATATGGACCCATTTCTTTAGTGTTCTATTTAACATGAAGTAGACATTTCATTCCATAGAAAATGTTGTTGAAGACACAACGAACCATATCATATGTTCCAACCATATCCACTTTGCATGACTTTATGTAATTTTCCGTGAAAGAGTCCTTTCAGTTGGATTTATGTGCAACCGTTTAAGTACTGCCAAAGCACATGAAGAGTATTTCTATTACTCCATTACAGGATTCATTCATGCCATTGATTTCTCCTTTCCCATTTTTAAAGAGGTACTGTGGAAGGGGAAAAAAATGTCTGACGAGTATAATATTGGCTTCGGATGAAGTGCATCCTTTCATTTTAAGCTTCCAGCTAACACATAATAAATTGTTATTTCCGGAGAACGTGCAAATAGAGGATTCTCACTCAAAGATGCCGTCAGAGTTCTCAAACGTGCAGTGCCCAAAGATTGCATCTTTCAACAAGAAGCTCAATCTATGTTAGTTTAGTCAGAAATTGATTGGTACTTTGGTTGGGGTTTGATTTCTTTGCCTCCAAAATCCACAGAAAAGTTGATTACATTGTATTTTCTGATTCGTAATTGTTGATTTCAAAGCTTTATCGCCGTCATCATCTCTAACAATGTGGGGATGATGCGTAAAATGAAGCATGTAAAACAGAGGGGCTGTGGAAAACACTGCCGAGTTATCTGGCAAGAAATCGTCTATTCTTTTATCCATATCTCTGATCTAATCGTACTTTTGTTATGGCGCTATGTTTAGCATGTTAGCATGTGTTATTGCTGCAGCATTGATTAAGAGATGAAATTACCATGGGTCCAAAAGAGAGGAAATGAAGCAAGGCATTTGTCTGACTTTAGTACCTCTATACTGACTCCCAAGCCTTGCTTTATGGCGCAAGACAAGAAGGTGTCACTGTTCTTGTGTCACAAATGAAGCAAATGTCCCCCGTTACAAATGGGGGACAGAGCAAAAGGCCAACTGACAATGTTTTTCCTCACAAAAATCTTTTCTGATGACCATGAAGTCATCTATACAAAAGAAGAAATGTGAAAGAAGGCCAAAAAAACATCATCGGTGTGAGACACACAATTCCAATAATGTTAATATGAAGAAAATCTGAAGTATTTTATAGCAAAGAAGGCTTCAGCACAACTGTTCCCCAGCCTTGAAGACTTATTGAAAGTCTGGGTTGAGAAGACTTGAAAGACCACAATGAATTTAACATCATAGTTCTAATGTTTACATTTTTCATGCTTTAAATGCATAAGCCCCGTAACCAGTGACATGGGATTCCCTCAGCCCACAGGGAGCAGCAGTGGAAAACGGGCGTTGTGCAGGGAACAAAGGGCAGGGAGGTTGAGGAGTTGAGGAGGAGGACAGGATGGAGAAGGAAGACAAGGTGAAGAGGAGGCTGTCAGCTCAAGTTATCGACAGCTCAACCCCCACAGGGATAAATACAAGCAAGATGTGCGTTTGTATGCGTGTGCGCGTGTGTGCGCGTCTGTACGTGTCAGTCCTGATGATCTACCATGTCAACTTGAGTAAAGGTCTCTCTCCATGCTGATGCCCTAAGGAAACATTGACATTCTTGCAGTTTCTTGTGTGTTTGTAATGTGTGTGAGAGAGCGAGAGAGTGAGAGAGAGAGAGAGAGAGAACATGAGGAAATTAGACTGACAGAGCAGTATTCCCTCTCACCAAATCCGATGTGTGGACAGCATTATCCAATATTTAATGTATTCTGGGAGTGCAGTCATCACTAAAGCACCAGCTATTATTTCAGGTGGTCAGCACTATCAATGATAAACTGCTCCAGCTTGTACTGCAGCTGTCATTCATGATAGCAAAGCTGATATCTTCTTCTACAGATGAGCCTCTTCTCCCATCTCTGTCTCCAGGTACTGTGGCAACAAAACATGGGCGTGGCACAGGTCTTACTGTGGCAACTGCACAGTTATCCCTAATGTGCAATCCCACACACGTTGCAGCTATCTTACTCATGTATAAAAAACTGGTCATTACACATTCCATAATGAACCCTGGTGTGTACTGCCTGACAAGTTTTGGAGCGATTGCAGAGGAGATAAATGTCTTAGAACCTCATAACATCAATGTTTACAATGATGCGTGTGGAAAATTCTGCATTTTCACATGATCAAAGTTGAGGACAATAAAAGGTATGAGAAAAAAAAACACAAGTAAAGCTCTTTTAATAGATTAACATATTCATCCCATTTGACTGTGAGTTTGGACAAGTCTGAAAAATGACTGGAAATGGAAAATAAATGAGATGGTGGAAAGCCTTTTAGCACCTGCCTGTAACTATCATTGGCGTCAGGGTAACAATGTGGTAGCATTAGAAATGTATCCACACACACACACACACTCACACACACACACACACACACACACACACACACACACACACACACACACACACACACACACACACACACATGCACGTCACACATGACGGACATCTCTCCCAGACATGTTTATGTCAGTACGATTGCAGAAGGTGTGCATGGTATTTGAGTGCATTTGCACCACTGAATTCAATCAGGTCCAGAATATTGACACTAGTCAGATGAGCGACGCTGCTATTTACAAAGCGTCAACAAAGGAATTGTCTAATATGAAATGTGTGAACTGTGCGGCTGTGAGAAATAATTGCTTTCCCCTGTTTTTCACTCTGTTTTATATTTTGATTCTCTTTCCCAAGTCCAGACTCACACACACACATGCACGCAAATATCCCTCCCATCTCCCTTGTTCCTATTCCAGCCGACAGTGACAGGCTTTTGATAATGTTTGCAAGTGGCTGGAGTGGTCTCGAAGCAATTACAAAGCACCGTTAATTGTCCTTTAATGCATATTGTGGTTTAAAAGCTCATCTGATCTTTAATTAAAACAAAGAGTGGAAAATCGGCAATGGTTCCAAACACAGAAACTCATCAAGACCAAAAGAAAGTTTCTTTGGGTAAATTTTACCCAAAGAAACAAGCAGATTTATGGCTTACCTGCCAAAGCTACCAGACTCATAAACAAACAGACACTCTGGGGAAAAGAGATGAGGAACAGAATGTTCACTGAAACCTCAAGTTAAAGGATTTCAGCGATGATGGTTTTAAAAAATATGAGAGTGTGACTGGGCTCAAAGCTGAAACAGATAATGTAAATGTAACTATTGCTGTTACTGTGGGTGAGACATCTTCACCTTATCTTACCATCTACTGCCTCCACACTCTATACGCACATTACCTGAAATTTTTAATGAGTGCCAGAGAATAGCACTATAGCCAAGCTAATACTGTCACCTAAAACCATCAGCACCACAGGCCAAAGAATATGGCCATGCACCCCCAACCAATCCCCTTCAAGCTCTTGACATGGTGACTTCTAAAGTCCAATGGGCTTAGCCCTGCCCTCTTTTGGGGGAGCCAAAATTGCCTTTGCATGCCCAAACACTATTTCATTCCTCACTCGCACTCTCTTCTCTGCACCGCTTTCCATCCACCCTCTCATTTCTCTGCCTATGCTTTCACTCAGTGTCTGCAAATGGGAAGATAGCTGCAACCTCCCCAGTCTCTCTCCATCCCTTTTTCTGGAGCAGCCCACAACTGAGTAGTAGAGGGTCCTTGTGTGTGCGTGTGTGTGTGTGTGTGTTGAAAAAAACACAAGCCAAGTAATTATTCAGGATTCACACTGCGTTTCTGGCCTAATGAGGTGGCGGTTAATTGCTAGGTCTGGACGGCAGCTCTTTGGGGCCGGCTTGCAAACAACGCAGAGAGGAGATGGGAGCTGCAGGAGAGTTGGGAGGAGTGACAATCAACAAAAATGAGTGTGAAGTAATAGAGACTGTGGGCCAAAAAAAGCTAGTCAGACACAATCCATGAGTTGGCTTTTATGCGCAACCACGCTTGTCTTTCTCCCAGACGGCTTCTTGGGTGAAAACAGTTGATTTCCCTTATTGGATCAGAGGGTTAGGGTTACTCATTCCTCCTGAGTTTGGGCTGAGTGATTTCAGCGGGTGATGAGAATCTGAGAGGGCTAAAGCCTCCCTTTAAGTCTGTCCTGATCCACGCTGTGTTGAGTACTGAGTCCATGTTGAAGCTGGTGTGACCTTCATCACAACAAGCAGCCTCACAATCAATGTTAAGCCCAAACCAAGTGCATTACACACAGTGAGGCTGGATTCATGAGGCTATTTTGCTTTAGAGACCAGTGGCCATCTGTTTGTTTGATTTTTTTTTTTTGTTTTTCTGCATTTCAGGCCAAGTACAAAGCAAATGATCACCTGTGGAGTCGGTGGAGAGGATGAGCGTGAATGCGTTTCAGTAATCAGGTTTCATTAAAGTTTGGTGAAGAGAGTTTGCAAGAGGGGCTAGGCGTGACCAATGTCCGTTGAAACCTATAAAGCTTGTCAGAATTAACAGTAGGCTAGCAAAAGGAAGGAGTGTAACACTTAGTGAGCCGCACTTAGTCTTCTAGAATTATTGAAGTCAATTCTCTTAGTGTTATGGCCCTCACATGGCATAAATAAAGGACTCGAGAAACGAAGAGCAGCAGTAAATGCAAACTCAAACATAGAGGTTAGGTTTCTACTGAAAGCTAATTTTCACAGATGTACTTCAATATAAGAGACCAAAGATCCAACAAAAATTTTTCAAATAAAGGCATGAAATAGGACTGAATGCTGGACAAATCTGCACCCATTAAGTCCTGAACTAAGGATGTATTAGCATTTTTTTCTACATGCATGATACTAGGCCAGACGTTACTGATGACTAGTTGATGCTGTCATCTTTTTCCTGAGTGCGGGAACAGTAGAAATAATAATAATAATGATGATAATAAATAAATAAATGGCGAGGAGGGATTGGGAGAGGAGGCAGATTGAAATCAGCAGTATTGCAAACACACTGGCACTCAATTAGTATGCCTGGCAGCACTATGCACCGGCAGCTGGATTCATTGTACACATGCACATGTTGTGCTAACGCCCAGCCAATGCGTGCAGTTAAGAACTGCACAGACACAGCCCTTTCCTCCCAGCATCTCCCTCTCCGTCCCTCTCCACCTTGTTTTCTCTGGGTCGCTCTCTCGCTCACATAAACAGAGAATGAGAGAGCGAGAGAGAAACAAAGCCCTCGTACAGCACGCACTTACACAGCATCTCTGTCTGAGTTGGTTCCAGATGAATAAGGCAGAATACCAAGTGGCCCACTTATACGCTACGCAGAGACAAATAGACCAGTCAATCACCGCAGGCTGCTGCTGAATTTCAAATGCTCTCTGGTGTTTGTGTGCGTACGTGTGTATAAGACAGCTTTTTTCTATTTGTT
The DNA here is from genome assembly GCF_051107435.1 of Chaetodon auriga. Taxonomy (NCBI): domain Eukaryota; kingdom Metazoa; phylum Chordata; class Actinopteri; order Chaetodontiformes; family Chaetodontidae; genus Chaetodon; species Chaetodon auriga. The sequence continues at coordinate 14,625,881 of NC_135097.1, read as the reverse complement.
GTGCCTTGAATGTGTCTGTGTGCGTGAACATAGTGGTACAGTATGTTCAGCAATGCACAGTTACAATTTAAAGTGATGGGCTTTTCAGCGTCACAGCCCCAGACGTGTGTGCTGTTCATGAGAAAAGAAAAGAGGAGGCTGTTTTACAAAAGGGACACATTTGATACAAAATACTGTTGGAGAGTACTTGTGTTTGAATGGTGCCGCCAAGGTAAAGTCAGAAAACTAGTGTGTAGAAAGGAGCAATGCCTAAGACCAATTCCATTTGTACCTGCTCCTTCCTCCAAGCAGTGCTTCATGTATTAACCTCCCCTGCCTGTCTCTCTGGAGTGCAGCGCGGTAGGCCTGTCAGAGCAAACTGACCGACAGAAGGGGTTACCGAAGAGGTACAAACAATACTATTCAACAAAATGGGAGCTTCTCTGCTGGGATTGGAGCCTCTGAATTACTTCGGGTACACATACGCACCCACCCATTGCAGCTTGAACTGTCGCACTGCTCGGCAGCATTGCTACATAGAAACTTGACAGATTTATTCAGCAAGAGTGAGCAGTGTGCAGCCTCCCTTTATCCATGGGTGAAAGGCAACTGTTATAGCCCCGCACTATAGTGATCACTTCCAATATAAACTTTCTGAAAATCAGACTGCTGGGCTTCCTCAGTGGTGTCTTTTCTTATCTGCCATGTCAGGTGGATGCTGAGAAATAAGCAATGCCAGTAAAAAAGAAGACTGCAGTCCAGTGCGACTTGGGAATGGGGGGGAAAGAGCAAGTCAATTGGTTTCAATCCAGGGCTGTGTGGGAGCTCTCAAATAAAATTTCCTGGACCAGGGAATTTAGGAGGGAAGAAAATATGCAGCTCAATTTACAAACCCAATCTTATATAGCAGGCAGCATTAATATAAATGTTTTTAACATATGCATTGCCTAGCATCCATTCTTTATATATATAGACAAGAAACAACTTCAGTGATCAGACCCATTACCAAAAAAAAAAAAAAAGCATTAGTGGAGGCCCCTAAGGCAAAACCTCTTTCACAATGAATAAAACAATGACAATACTGCCAAAAAACAAACATCTGAATTTTTAATGAGACGGAGGGGGGGACATGGAAGCAAGCTTTAAATAATGTCTGAAAGAAATCCACAGTGTGGCAGCTCTGAGCATGGCCTCATCACCAGCATCAACCAGAGCAGATAAACCAGAGATAATCCCATTTCACCAGGAGCTTCTCGATGGGCTGCACTTTTCTTTTGTCCCTCGTCCTCTCCTCTGGACGACAGAATGCGTGACTTCTCAAAGAGGCGGACATAATAATACGCTTGGAGATGCTCTAAAAATTCAAGGATTTTCAGATGAAATAAATTATCAAATTAAGTGAGTTTGATCATTAAATAGCTTTTATTCTTGGCAGAGTGTAGAGGCCTATGTAACAGAATTTAGAAAATTATGTGACATTAAAATGCCGCTGAAACCAGAGCTAATGTCACTGTTTTGTAAGCAGCTGCTGAAGGCCACCTGACCTCCTATTCAGCTGTACAAGTCTTGGATTCAATGACTTAATTATTAGCTCTTTCTAAATAAATGTACTGTTGAAAAGCAAATGAAACTGATCAATTTTCATTCCAGGTGTGCTAATGTTTTCCGTATCACAGGTAGCAAACATGTATGGGAATACACAGTCAATAGAGACAAACTACATCAGTTTATCAGCTATGAAACATCGATGTTGAAAAATGCTGCACAATTCAACCTTTTCTGTCCATGTGTGATATCAACTCAATCCAACTGTGAGTCAGCATTTGTAAACAACAACTATATTGTCAATAATTCTGACAACTTTTCCACTCAGAGTGAAACAAATGACTCTCGACTTAAACTGAGGAAATTAGACTTGAGCTTTTCTTTCCTGAACCTGCAATTTCTCTTTCGTTGGGATCTCGCTGTTTTAATAGAGCAGTGTCATCGGCACACACGCAAAGACACACACACACACACATCTCTTGTGCACCTTAGGCCACCTCTGTGCTTTGTCTCACAACCACCAAAGAACATCCACAAACAGCGGCGTGAGCAATGTTGGGAGAATAATTATGCAAATGTTTTATTCCCCACAGAGTATGAAAAGCAGTGGCAATCACTCTATTCAACTTCTTCATTCTTCTTTGAAAGCAAAATTAAAATAATTTCCACTTTTTGTCCCAATGAAAAGGGAAGTACATGAATGTGTGTGTGTGAGAGAGCACACACAGTACATATGGGCAACCAGTGTGTGTCTGGCAGGTTACATAGAGGGTGTGTGTGAGTGCATATATTGTATGTATACACTGTATTTTTCACAGTGTGACTGCTGAGAGAGAGATAAAGCGTGACATCACGTGGCAGGCTGGTTCTTTGTGATTAATTTTACTGGCCCTATTTCTGTCCCTTCTTTTGATGACATATATCTGTATCCTTCAGAGAGCTACAAAGGGATGCAACCCATGCACCTGTGTATCATCAGTCTCATTCTCATTTATGCATGCAGACACAGAAAAGTAGGATACAAGCTATTTGCATTCTACAAGGAATTATTAAAGCCTTTCAAAGCTATCCATTTCAGATATATAGAAGACAATTTAAGTGCACACGGCGGGGAAAGGCTGTTTTATAGAAGTGAAATGAAAGTGTAGCCCTGTGCAGAGCTGCGGGTTTATACTGCCAAAATAAAAATAAATGAAAAATATGCATGATCTCCAGACCTGGAGCATCATTTTCAGACAGAAATTAAAAATGTTACCCATTATAGTAAGTCCTACCTTGGTTTTCAGAGCAGGCTCAAGGAAAATTTCCCGAAGGTTGGCATGTTCATAAAAATCTTGATTCTGTGACTGGGCAAGCCCAGAAAAGGCTGAAGGATACAAGGCTGCTTGTATGGCGAGAAGTAGAGAAATGCAACAAGAAGAAAGAGAAGACAATGAAGGGAAGGAGCCGAAAGTTAACGTCGGGGCAGGCTCTCAAGGTCCAGAGATGAAATGTGCTTTTCAACATTTCAAGCTGGCAGAAATGAAGACAGAAGGGCAGGTCTGAAGATGTGCAGCTGCTGTGCGAAAGGAAAGAGCGCGCTGCAACAGAAAACAGCTACAACAATGCATGCGCACTTTGAAAGAGGCTGACATACTGCTGTATGACACATTTGGAAAAGACATGCTGCATGCACACATTAACTGGACAGTGATCCAGATCTTTAGTTAAGTCACATTTGCATGTTGTTTTGAATGAATTTTGACAGTGCTTTTCCCTTGCAGTCTCATTTTGAAAGTGACCACACTGACATTAAAATCAATGATCCACAAATGTGGAAGAAGTGCTGGCTGTTTTCTCAGATATCGTCAATGTGTTATACTGTAATATGGCAACCTCTCACCCAGAAAACATTGCTCAAGTTGCAAGAAGGCATTCTCATTATAACCATAGGGGGAGTGAACTTTAAACAGCAGCCATGAACTCATGATACTAATATTGTATGTTCAGAAACAAAAAGAATAACAAACCGGTGGTAGTGTTGATACTCTCACGTCTGAGATTTCCATGGAGATCGAAATCATTTCGAACTGACTGCTTAACAAGCCTGTAGAGTAGACTGATGGCTCTACTTAGATTCTCCTTTGGTTATGCAACATCTTTGTTCAGGCTGCTGGTGATGTCCATCCCCCCGACTCGACACACTCTCTCACAAAACAGACACACATCTCCTAGGTCTTCCCACAGAACACACCTGGTGCCATACACCTCTATCTGTCATCTTTGAAACCAGCACAGTACAGCTGCTAACGCTCCCCACAGGCAACAACTCAAACGCAGGATTCAGCACCCCTCTCCTCTCTTCACTTCACTTCATCATTCGCTCTCCTCTCTCGAGGAGCGAAGGGTGTCTCTGCTTATCTTGGTGCGGTGTGTCATGCAGACAGAGCCGTTATTATCGCCTTCGCCTTGCTTGAGTCTTGCAAGAGCCAAAGGAGCACCTTACTAATCGTCCTCTTACTGTCATGCCCGTTCATATCCAGTCCAGCTAACGAGGCAAGCCATCATAGCAATGGCAACAACACGCAACAGTCAAAGACTCCATCACAAATGAAACAGGATGATTTGGAAAAAAAAAAAAAAAAAAAAGCAGAAAAGAAGGTGAGGGTGATACAGCTTAATTCAGCATCCACCACTTAATAAGCAAACTACGACTTGTGCAAACAAGTCTATTAGCCTGTCACCCTGCCTCTGCCCCTGTTTAAATCAAGCCTGTGAGGAGGCCTGAATGCTAATTGAACATAAGCTCAATGTTACCAAGCTGAGCTCTGCCACACATGTAATTCAAACACTGCAAAAACCGCATCAAAACACATCATTTACTATCAAAGTTTGTCTAAAAAAAGAATGAATGTATACACTTTGCTTTTTGTAAAACAATTGAATATTTCTGCTATTTCTGCAAAATTCATGAAGTAGCATGTTTTGCAGCACATTTAAGTGACAAGAAATCAGGATATTTTCATTTTTTTATGAGGTCATTTCCAATGTTCTATGAATATTATGGAAAAGATGAATAACAGTAAATAAATACTGTCAATGTAGGAAAACAATTCACACCAATAAAATAAACAACACACTTGCAATGAATCTATTTCCCCTCCCTCCTTGCTTCCCTTCCTGAACTCCCTTGCTGCCAGCCACCCAGCAGGTGACCACATGGCAGGGACACGGGATGTAAATCACAGTTTCTCCTCACAGCATGTGTTAGCAGTGCCTCAGGAGCCGAGGAGCCAATCTCTCAGTGAACTCCAAGGACGTCCAACTATGAATAACGCGTGAGTAGTAGAACATTAGCAGAGGAGCGAATGTTGAGTGTAGCTGGGCCTGTTAAGCAGGTATAGAGGCCTTGTCAACTAATATTTTGATTTGATATTCAACATTTTCAGTGTCGCGGTTAATGAAGAAAAGAATTTGCTGTTTCAGAGACGATGTGTGAAGCTTCAATGTGATGCTATTAAAGCTGCACAAGGCGAGTTATTTATGTATGTAAAAATGCAACTATCTTATTAGTTTCAATGATGAATTAAGACCGTAGAAGAGCAAAGTATCCAATTTCCTCTAATTGGGAACCTGAAGATTCACACAAATGGTCTCCTGCAGCACTGCAAATGACTACTTCATTGGGAGAGAGCTGGACTCACCGATGATCAATTCCTCACACATTTGAAGAGGGAACAGTGCTGCCACTTCAACAGCACAAATGCAAAGTTGCCCGTGCAGCTATGACTCAACAATTGCAAGTCCTAGCACCAGCTATCCACATAGCTACACCTCCACCTGCACCACTCACTCCAGCCACACACATTCAAATCACAGCAGTCACTAAAAAGGTTTCACTTACGGTCGTTGCAGAATGAACCTCCATAGGACGTCATGGTGCAGTCACAGGTGAAGCCCTCCCACTGCTGGAGACACACCCCCTGATGGTAGCAGGACTCCTCCGTACAGGTGGTACTGGGTCCTGAGGGCATAAGACATAGTTCAGCGTGTCTAGTGAAGCGCGTGTTATAGCATTTATAGCATTTTACGTCTGACCCAGAAACAAAACCCTCGGGCAGCTCTGCTGGCAGTTCACCTCCCTTAGCAATGACAGCTGAGGATACTTCCAAAAGCTCTACTTAGAAATACATGATAGTTTCATTCAAAGACTCTAATTTGAAAGGTTTTCTTCTAACAGTGCTGTCATTCTCAGAGAGAAACAACACCTTTGGCTGCCCTCAGCTCACTGTGCGGTTGGTTGAAAGGAGGCGAGCATTAGGGACGTTAAACCAGGGTTGGTTTCTGGTGGATGTTTTAACCAATTAGCCTTGTGAACTTCATAAGCTGATAAATCAATGCTCCCTTAATGTGAGTTTTACAATAGGTGCCCACATGGACACTGAAACAGGTTTTTCTTGATGTAATCATTCCTTCTGTTCTGTGGTGTGTCAGCAGTCCAACAAATGAAGTGAATATGTTAAAGTAAGGGGTTTTAATGGCCAGCATGGACGAGAGAAATTATGACATTATTAAGCAAAACCTGTTTCAGTGTTCACGTGAGAACTAAGACAGACTTGAAAAATGGTGAATCTATTCTTTAACTCTGTTGTCAGAGCATTGTTTACTTGCAAATCCATATTAAAAGACCCGACAGCTGCAACCAAACACACTAGCTGCTCATCCACAGACTACAAGTCATTTGATTAATGGCGCTTAGTAACGCTTTCAGATCAAATTTGATATTTATTCAAGGTTGAGACCTGGTGTAATCACCAGACTAGGGGCACAGCTGCACTGTAAATTAGTAGTCTTGCTTCTCCACCAAATCTGTGTGTTATGTGTGTGTGTGTGTTGTGTGTGGGGGTTTTGGAGGGGTGGGGGAATGCTCTCTCTTGTTGTTCCCTCCCACGTCACAGATGACTAAAGGCATTTAAATTGTCAATTAGAAACTCCACTGTTGTAATTTCTCTGTGGAATTCGAGCCACTTATTCAGATAGGTATGTATGACAGACTGCCCTGAAAACTCATATTTCCCCTTCAGATTATACATACAACTGACCCCACAGGCGCTGTCATATGAACAGACATGACCTGAAAAATAATTTGCCAATTGTCGCCTTTGTTGCCTCTGTATTATTAGAAGCTAATACGACTGATGAAAATGAAAGAAGATCATCATTAGGATTCTTCCCAACAAAACCGGATTTGTTCTCAAAATTAGAAGGGTGAAAAAAAACAGAATGATAGATATGAGATTAGGATGCAGATCAAGTCTCAGGCAAGAGAATTGTTCTAAAAATAAGTGTGTGTGTGGTGGCTGTCGTGTTGGTGGTGGTGGGGATTCTCATTAAAATCTCAATTAAACACAAACATTTCCAAAGACCCATGGTTCAGTGCCAAACTAATTTGTTTCCACATAGATAAACAGACATCTCACTGTGCCATTTACAAATGGCCCAATTAAAAAAGCCCATCCCCACCCCCACCCCCCAAAACATCAGCAGAAAACAAATAATAAAAAATAAATAAATCACTGATCTATGAGAGCTTTTACTTCCTGCTCCAAAATGTCCACTTCAATTCAATGTCATTTCCTTTCTATCAGCTCGTTCTGTTAGTCGTTCCTAGTCAGGCTAATTGTGCCATTAATTGCTCACTAATGAAAGGTTCCCTTGAGAAGCTAATTAAGCATATTGTTATAATTAATAACCAAGCCATGCTATCACTTCCTCACTCTTCCTTCAGCTATTGATCAGCCAAACGCTACCTTTAGAATGGCTGCCTGAGAACCAGTTTTTAAGTGTCTTGGGGGTTTTTTGGAGCGATACACTCCATCTGCTGTTTGCTCCAAACGTTCAGGAAAATCCTGAACAGTACAGGGAGCCAGTGAGCCCCACATAAGCTGGAAAAACCCAAAGTGAACACACGTCTTCACTCCCTTGCTGCTGTCACCTGTGTCTACAAGTAACAGCTGGGTTACAACTGAAACATCTGCTGCAATATTAGCAGCGTAGAGTAGGCCAGAGAACCCAACTACAGATTCACTGGAGCATGTTGGTTCATAATGAAAAAAATTTTCAAAGGAGGCATTTTCAACTTTTTTTTTAAATGTTTTTTTTTTTTTTAATGGTTTTTACAAAATCTGCAAATTATTTTGAGTGTTTTATTAATCTTGTAAAGTAATTAAAACTGTGCTGCTGCTTCTATTCATGCTATGATGTTTACAACTACTAATACTACTATGCTTTATTTTAGCGATATAGATGTTTTTTCACACTTTCTGGTCTCCTTTCTTCATGTCTACCCTCTTGAGCTGCAGTGAGTCAGCAACACTGTTTATGTACCTGCACTTCAACTCTCGGGGTCTCAGTCTCCTTTCCTTTTCCCTGTCTTGTTCTTTGTTGTTGTGATCCGCTGAGTCAGTAGAGAGCAACAAGAACAAGTTCAATGTTCTGCCCTTTGTTTGGCCTCAGGTCTAGAGAGACTGGACCAGCAGCCACCTCTGACCGCTCTGGATCCCCAGTCCACAAGCTAACATTGACCTCAGAACCAAGTCGGTCAGGACTCTGGCAGTGATCCATACCCAGGACAACAGTGTATTTTGCAGAAGTCATCTTCATTTCTCTTGCCATTGCTTTTGGAATTCAGGATCTTATGTGTTAGAGAAGATCAAACAAGACTAGAAAACGATTAAATATAAAAGTTGTAATTTAACTGATTCCCTGTCTTCTCTGCATCTGCTAAAGAATAATAATTCTGAATTTGATTACAGCAGATTAGATAAGCAGTCTAAATTGTATTTGATGTATTCCTGTAATATCATCAAGGGAATACATAGATCTGCAACAACCTCGAGGTTAGGTATACTATTATTTGTCAAAAGGTCCAGCCTTCCGAAATTGGTCAATTACAGTATAACTCATGGCACATCCAATCATCAACTAATATTAGCATCCATTGTGGGTGCCTGGAGGAGTCAATCTTATAGCTTAATGCAGTTTTGAACTGTGTTTAGAGCAAAGTAATTGTGGTGTATAACTGTAGGCAGGTAATAAGGCTGGCTGGCTGGCTGGCAGAAGTAGCAGCGTTAGGGATGGGGGGGGGGGGGGGGGGGGGGCTGGATCAGTGCCGCATCGAGTCGGCCAGTGTGGCCCTTGGGGAAATCAAGTCAGCGCTCTCCGACACTCAGCACGCCAGTGAAACGGGGGGCAGGGGGAGTGTATAGGGGAAATGCTACAGTCAAAATCCACTGTTATACCCAGAATTAACTACTTGACACTGGAGCCACGCAGTCTGAGATGTAGTGGTGAACTGTGCACACCAGAGGTAAAAACACAACAAATGCAAGATTGATGAGGCAAAAGCCAACAAGGGTGGGGTGTCGCTGAGATTAGCCACACTGACAATAACATTAGAGGAGAGAGATACCTCCCTCATGCAGGTTTTATAGAGCAATAGAGAGGATATACAGAGGACAAGGGCTTAGATTAAGACCGTCCAGAGTTGGAAGTATTTGGGTGGGGTTACTGGTCAACATCAGGGAATAACAGCCACATAAAAATGCGCCAAATTACGGTACTGGTGTGTCTTCATCAAAAGCTCTGTGTTTAATTAGGCCATGGAAGAAACTGTGAGATATCAGCTAAAATCATTAGAAAATAATGTTTTCACCTTTGTCAGTAACAACTGACACAGTATATTATTAATACCTGAAATGTTTATCAATCAAGTACTAGGTGTTGTTTTCATCTGCACCTCCGAATGACAGATTGAAATTTAATTGTGCAAAAACTGATTCCAACCCCACTCCTGACTTGTTCTCCTTCTAATTATCAGTCATCGTTTCAAACGGAGCTATCCTTGATGAGAAATCTCTGAAAAGTTGACATTATTATTGCCATGAACACTGGATTATACACCGAATGATCACACGTACACTTGAAATCAATGCCATTTGATTTCCCCCCGCTGATTCACAGGAGAAACAATTGTTATTTATCCTTCCCTTTGGACATGAGATGGACGTCATTGGTAATTATGGGAATATAACTAAAAAATTACAATTAAGTGCAAGACACATTGGTTTTCAAGCTAAATATTGTCCCTTTTAAATGGAAAGTATGACTCTGACTATTACTGTATGTCAAAGTCTGTACGTATGTGACAGACAGCTGCCTCCACCACTCACCATCGCAGCCTCGTTCCACCTGGCCCACCCTGTGGAGGGCATCTGCGATCAGGTCAGGGAGTCTCCCATTCAGGTCCACAGAGGCCAGACAGCCCTGGTACCCATCCCGGGACGCGATCAGTTTGGGCAGATTGCTGTACATGTTCTTCAACACGCCACCGATGTACAGCTCCCCTGCAAAACACACACAAACAAATCACCGCTGAGAAATAGAAAGAGTTTATATTGAGTGAGGTCTACAATAAATTCTGATTACCAGTACACAGCATTGTGTAACACAAAAATGTGAAAATAGTCTGTGACATTTGTACATTTGTTTCTGTATAAATACAAATTAAGAGAATTAAACACATTCAAAAAAAGTCTTTTCAATTAAACTTCTTTAAAGATTAATCACAGATAACAACATTAATATACATATCAGTGTTTGGGAGGCAAACGTAAAATGACCCAATAGCGAGATAATGAATAAACAAGTTCCGCAACAAAACAAAGAAAGATTTAAATGTCAGGGCAAGGAAGCAGAAAAAAGGCTTACACATACAATAGCCTTTTCTCTTTTTCAAATATATTCCTCCTCCCATCACTGCAACCCCGAGTCTAATTAATCCTTTTGTTGCTGCTGCTGCTGCTGCAAGCATGTGATTTACTGTAAATGACAAGGTCGCTCCATAAATATTTCACACACTGTACTGGAAACAGACCTTTGTGGACAAAGCTGCAAAAATCTACAACTGTATTTGCAGTATTGACATGACATTGACACTGTGACATGGATTATGGATGCATGGTCACATCTGCCTCAAACACAGGCTCAGTACCCAATCTGAACAATATGAAGAAGAAAAGGAATTCATACAACAAATATTTCCGCAGAATTCAGTGTATTACATCGACTGTTTGCCATTTGGCCAGACACTTAATTCACTTACCTGCACAATTTACAGTTTTAGTTCTCTTTTTTCATTTTGTTCTTTTCTCACATAACTATTACAGTTGTAAGGAGTAGATACAATGTGTTCAGTCTTCTGTGACCTCCTAATCTCACTATTCCAAAATTACATTTCAATTGCACTTACATTCACATAACTGTACAAAAAGAATCTGGAGTGCAGAATTAAATTCACTGTAGTGACTCTTCATGATTTACTCAATAGCATTTTACACACGATTTCCTTTTCATGATCTTTTACTTAACTTGGTGCATTCTATATTGATGTTAGATAAGTCGATTAACTCGTGCGCCACTGAAACACGAGATGAAAATCTCAAATGTAAAGACAAATAATAACAATAATTTAATTGTGCTGTCATATTATTTGGGCAGTCTGCCAGAAGGAATAACAGGACATGATGGACACCTGCTGAAAGTACTGACTGCAGCAGCCAAATAAGCAATCACTCGTAAATGGTTGCAGATCGACCCTCCTGCAGGAGGTAATTGGCTTGAAATCATCAAAGAGATTCAAGAGATGGAAAGACTGACTTTCCCACCAAGACTGAGAAACACAGACATACATTGCAAGATGGTCAAAAGGGAAAATATATTTGTTGGAAAAGGGAATGTGGCCAGTGGTTTTTCTCACACATATATAACAATAATTTCATTGTAGGGAGGAGGTCACGGTATAAATCTTCATATAACTCTATAGGTTCAATACAATAGGCCCCAATGATGTCACACTGCATGAAAACATGCTCCTCATTTAGAGACTACCACTACATATAAGAAGTGATAGTGCCTTTTGTTCATGTGGCACATTCATGAATACCATAAACACTTCATTTTCAAATGTTAATAAACATGCAAATAACAACATGTTACACTGAGGAGAAGAGTGCAGATGAACACGCACGAGCTCACACTGAATGAATTATGTCTCTACATATCTTATCCTGTGTTCTCTTTAGTGTTGCTGTTGTGAAAGGCTAAATGAGCTCATTTTTGATCCATTTGTGGACATATGGGGTTCCTATGGATTAGATATAGAGCCTGTAGAGTGTAGTTGTTGATCTGCCGTAAAGGTGTGCAGTACCACATGAAAGTAGCAGACAGTAAACATTACAGCCACCAGGAGACAGAGAATTGATATTTTGAAGCTAAGCAGTGTGAATGTTGGGAGGTATGCCCCTGAGAGATGTCCCCTGACAAAATGTTTGTCATTGCACAGGCGCTGAGAATATGTTTTGATGATTACATGATTCAAAGAAGTAGCTTACAGTTCTACATGAATAGATTGTGTGGCATCACGCCTGAAGCACTGGAATTGACTTTTGATGCTTGGGAAGATTTATTCCGTGAGCCTGTCAATATAAGGCACTCTTCTGGGAGAGGAGGAGAATATACACAGCAGCTCTTTCTCATGAGGGAAGCAGAATTTGTGTAGCCTCAGCGAGATGATAAAGCTGAGTTTTGGGATATCTCTGCGCTCAAGCACAATTAAGGTCTCTTTACATTACAACATAAAAGGAAATATCCATCCACTTTAAAGCCCAATTATTTTCTCTCTCTTTCTCCCTTTTCCTCTCTCAGGCCTCTGTTCTGCGGAGTTGTGGGGAAAATGCCAAGTAAAATTATGAAAAACACAAAGAGGCCTTTGATGTAAGTGCATATGAATAAACACGGTTTGAAATGCTTCAGGCACTCCTCATCATCAAAACTCCTGCTTTACCCTTTATCTTTAAGGAGGCATAAAATGAACATCCAGCAAAACCTTTCACACAGGGGTGAGATCCTGCTACAAAGATACGACCATCAGAAAGCCGAAAAAAAAAAAAAGAAAATTCACAGCTGAAAACTGGAACTTTTGATTTTAGCACTCAGGGAAGCAATGAGCCACGAGGTCAATTATATGTGGACTTTGTGTAATGGAATGAGTCAATGATGTTTGCCAACTTCTCTCTAGAATTAATGAGTACTTGACACTTCATATTTCCCAGCTGGGGCTCCAGGGCATTATAATCAATACAACACATTCATTAGCTGTCTGACTGAGCGATGTCCCGAAATCGCGGCCGTAAGAACCATTTAGTAAATATGACATTATCGGCATGGAGTTAATCTCAAAAGGACAAACAGTGCATTTCCTGCAGAAGTCGACAGCACATTTGAGATTCCACTGGCTGACTGCATAACTGGAGAAGGCAACAGAACAGGGAGGGCTGCGCCAGATGTACTGTAAAAATTAGTCATGCAAGTTTTGCTTTCTTTCAGCGGAGTAAAGATTACAGGAAATGAATAAATATGCAGCACACATACACAAACCCACTCAGAGAACTGGGCTCTCATTGTGTTCAGTTTGGAGTTGGATACTTTCATTTGAATTACAGATTTCTTTGGGTAAAGTTTGCACTTCCTTGCTCATTTGGGCCATGAACACTTTGTTCAGCAGCATACATTACAACTTATCTACCTTGTTTTGAAATGTGGCATGGCTGCAGTGTCACTAGGGATGTTTACTGCGGATGCTCCAGTCCCGAACATCTTAAAAGCTGCCAGGTTAGCATGCATGTCATAGAGAATATCATGCAGGTGAGTGATGCAAACTTTTTATGTATTATTTCTTTTCTATTTATCCTGGAGAACAATTTTATTTCACAAAATCAATAATCTAGTTTTGCACATTAACCATTTTTATATTTGTAGACAAAAAGTAGCCCTCCTTTAAAAAGGATTATTTTTCAACTTTGGCATCTAATAAATAAAACAAACATATAAGTTGCTCTGTACTTGTTATTCCACAATGATGGTTAAGCATTTGATACTGAATAATTTTAGTGCTTGTGGGATGTGATTTTGTGATGTGAATAAAACTGATATTTGAATGTTTTAACTTTGCCATTTACACAACTTGCCCTCTATTTTTTGGCTTGCAGAGTTTGAGAGCGATCTGGAGCGGGCAGGTTAAAACTATGAGTAATCATTTTCCTCCCAGCCAGAAACTGTGTCCTGGTCTGGCTGCACTGTCCCAGCAGTGATGAATGCCTGCGCTGCTGAACAGCTCATCCACAAGACGGGACCAATTACAGCCTCCCAGACATCGCCAGGGACCGCCACCTCCACATCTCTACGGTTACCATAATGACCTCTCAGGAGCCATTGGGAAGAGTTGGGATGCTATGATATGGAGCCCCGGAGAGCCTCTGACAGCACAATCTGGAAGAGCACACTGACTTAATATTTACACTCCACAATCAGGCTTTTCGGAGGATTTTTAAGTGAAACACAGATCTCTGAGATGATGCTTTCATTTGTCTTCCACACTGTGAAAACCTCATATATCTAGTTTTGCTGAGCCGTAAATTTGATCTGTGAGTTGGGTGAATGACCTCAGGAACCATGACGGTTATTCCCAACTTCTAGCAAACAGAAGCACTGACTGAAAAAATATTAGTAATTTTCTTGATACTTTGTAAGTTTATTTTCTTCGATGTAATGGGTAGATCTCTTGGCTGTGTTATATACATTATTTGGTCAGAAAAACTGGCCAATAGCACACAGGAGAAAACCTTACACAGTTGCTCCAATTTCAGTGCTTTCATTAAATTTGAGTTATCTGCAAGGGGAATGAATTTCACGGGTGTAAGACCCATGACACCCGTCTTAACATCCAAATAGCACTTCCAACATTAAATAACATTTGAGGTGCTTCAGCTTCTTCTTCTTTTGTTTTTGAGATATCGTGTTTGAATCCAATAGCAAAGTTAAGCTATTGGATTCCTTGCCTGTAATTGGCTCCCAAGTGAAGTGATACTATTGCAGTCTTTGGCCATATCTAACAATACAGTGATATACATCATTTCTATCCATCACTAAGATCAGTGTGATAATGAGAACAGGCTGCGAACGCGCAATGGCTGTTCTTGTCACTAAACAATAATCAGATCCCTCTTGCCGATTCCCTGGTGAACACAAAGTCAACCATTAACTTTCATTAAATGCTCTATTAAGAATCTCTGCCTCCCTCTCGAGTCCTCACTCTCTTCTCTCTCTGTTGCTTGTGTTGCCTTTGCTCTCATGCTGGCTCTAATTGACAAAGATTGAATGATTGCTGATGAGAAACACAAAAACACACACACACACAAACACACACGCATAAGCTGTGGGCTGTGCAGATGAGTGATTGTTAGGCAGTGGCAGTGTGTGTTCTATGCAGGACCGGGACAATGGCAGCCAGCAGGAAGATGCAGGGATTGTGTGATTGCTAATTACAGAGGCGCTCCGATCTGCAAAGGCGCCACAACAAGACGATTGGTGTAGAGAATAAATGTTGACGCTGGCGATGTGTTAATTGTTGATGCTAAATCATAAGTTGTATAATTGTCTTGTGTTGTCTCTCTGTCTTTTGGATATTTGTGCATCTGAAAACAAAGGGCATAGCGAGAGATGTTTTGAATCCAGCAAGAAAAACAGACTGCAGCCAACTAAAACTGTAATTATTTGATACAGTACTGACATGTTTCCACTGACAGGTGCATGCTCGTTGGCTCTCTCTCAGATCTATTGTAACCACAGGTGGTGTAATACATTTTCAAAGTCTCTCTCTCTCTCCCCCCTTCATTCACTAACTCTCTCAATGTAGGCAGCTAAGTGAGGGAGAATACTCTGTAAACAGAGTAATGTGTGAAAATGCATCACTAAACGAGTGCAAAATGCACTGTGTCTGCAAACACTGGCACCAAAGAAAGTCAGACCTTATAGGCGGCCTTGTGGGTAACGCGTATGTGACGTAGCGTAGCGGGTTTGTTTAAGGGAAGGCACCAACACACAGCCACAGAAAGGTGCTTTAAGCTATTAAGCTACTTTAACCATCCATAAAGTGTGTAGATAAGCTCTGGCTGCAGCATAATAGTTATTGAAAGACTTTGTGTTTGCCACCACAGAAGGGAAATGAAAGGCTTCTCTTCATGCAATGTTACTACAGCATCTACCTGCATTCTTCACAGCAGAGTCGGCCTGGACTGTGAAAAGCTACTGTAGTTACCAGGTATGAGCCAGGCTGAAGCCAATTAAAATAGCCTAAAACCAGAAGTCTACCAGCTACGGTTTGAAGCTGCGTATCTGGAAATCACAGAGTCGGGCTTCGCAGGTGGAGTAACAAATGCATTGTGCAGCAGCAACAACCGCATATTGAGACAGTGGATCAGATGATTGACTGTGGGATGTTTCATTTTCTTTTGTGATTTATTTTGTTTGCGGCTGCAAATCTTTATCGGCAGTAACACTGGAACCCTTCCTTGCGCCCATGTTTAACCAAAGTCGGTGCCAATGTCTGCCAATCATCACCACAATCAAGGTCCTTTCATGACCAAGAGTGTTTCAGGCAAGGGAAAATGAAAATTAAATTAAATTAACTCTCACACAACAACATGACTGAGCTGCTAATGTTTGATTGTGTTTGCCATGCACATGTTACTGTTTTTGCATTGCAGCATGTCTGATTATCACTGCAATACTTAAAGTGGCTCGCTATAATTAATCCTTCAAATTGCACATGGACATTTTAACACAGGCAAGTGGAGCGAGAGAGGGAAGAAATTGAGTTCTTACTTGCTATCGATTAGCAATCTGGCCATTATTGTTTCTTGAGCAAGAAACAATCTAGTGTGTCTCACCTTAAATACTTTAGTGCCAAAGATAGGATTTTGGTAGACAACTGCTCATAAGGCGAACTTGGTTTAAATGGTAAGGAGAAAACTCGGAATCTCATAATCAAGAACAACATTATTATTTGATTTGCTCTCCATCAATTCAGTGGTATGTCTGAGCTGCTGCACATGCAGTTCATAATCCCCTTGGTGCCATGCTTTACAGCATAAGTCTCTCAGCTGCCCTATAACTGTTTATGACACACTGGAGCCTGCTGTATTAAAATCATACAAGCTGCAACTAACCCCCGACAAGGAAGTATATCTACATTACAGGAAAGCCAAATATACAAATTCAGAATTTCTAAAAGAAAAACACAGAATGATCCATATGACTGTTTGCCGTGTCAATGTTTCACTAACTCAATCACTTGGTATGTGAGTCCTTGAAAGGGCTCCGAAAATGGTCCAGTGCCTGCTGGTGACACATTGTGAAAGATTGCATGATGACACGGACAGGCATCATTGCACACTTTTATGCTTCCATTTTTGCTCTATGGAATGTCACTCTGTATTCAGTGTCCTTTCGCGTTTCCTTGGCTGCACCCCCTCGTTCAGTTCACTTTGCTTGGTCACTATCTTTTGCTCTCCATTTTCCCCGTATTTGTTTTCATCTCCCTGCCCTTTCATTTTCCAGCCTCGCTCTCTGCGCTCACAAGATCCTCACCTCGTCCTTCTTTATCTCGCCTTCCTATCCCACTCTCTTTGCTTTGCTCGATTCTACCTTAAATGAGATCTGGCGCAAATGACAGCACAGGTCAGATGTCCAGGTCTGCTATCTGAGTGTTTTACTGATCGAGCTTTCAGTGCACCTGTTAGAACTGGCAGAAGTTGAATGTGCGCAGACTGCTCTACTGAATTGATGATGTCTTCAGGTGACATTTCTTGGAGCTGGTCCACTGATGCTCAAGTAGTGACTAACGGTGGGCTCACAGAGTTTCTGTGTCAGATATTACATCTAATTCAGTTTGATCTCAGTGAAGAGAATCACGCTGTGAATCAGACAATGGAGCCATATCCTGCAGTAAAATCCACTGCTGTCACGGTGTCCTAGCAGTTATTCTATTATTCACTGTCCATGGAACAGCTCTGTGATTTCACTCCAATCGGTCTCTGCTGCAACATCAGGAGAGGCTTGTTCATCCTCACAAATTAAATATCTATAATTCTCTAAAACACTTTCATAAAACCAATATTAATGTGGATTTTCCCTGTGATTCTGCAAAAAAAAAGAGGAAGAAAAAATGTGTGTCTTGAGATAATTAAGGAATCCTACTGTTGCGTTTTCTTATGTTCTCAAGTACCTTCTCAAGGACCTTTATGATGGCCTCTGCAATAGTTGCTGTCAGAAATCATATAATAGAGGGGAGGGGGGGTGGATGTTTTCCCATCAACCACTCGAGTGTCTGTGAGTGTGGAAAATAAACAAATGTACCCATGACATTATCTCATTGCCCCCTGCAGGTTAGTGCAGGCCGGCCTATGAGGCACCAGGGACTTGGGACAAACTCTCCACAGCAAACCTAAAACTGATTGTTCTAAACTTATTTCCATTATTCTTGTGTGTAATTTTGAAAATCAGAACACAGTAGGTGAAAGGTTCCATAACCGAAGCAGCAGGGATGGATGCCACTTGTAGCTTTTCTGCCGTGAGGTAATTCAAGTGAGTTTCCAACAGCTCTCACTTCAGAATTGGTTTTCTGTCTTTGTATCTTTTGCACATTAACTGAATATTTTGTAGTGTCAGTCTGTACAAATAGCACTTTTCTTTTCTGGCCCTCAGTCTTTTGTACACTTTCCAGTCAGGAGAAGCCTTCTAAATTTCACTTGACAGTAACTGAAAGCTAGGTTTCTTTTCTTCGCCCATCTGCTCCGAGAGAGATTATAAACATCATTACAAACAGGCAAGGTAGAGGGTTGAGCTGCCATCCTCTTTTCTGGTCTTTTTGTTTGCATGGAGAAGATTGTAATTTATACTTTGCTAGTAAATCCAACAGCTAGTCAGTTGTAAAATGCTATAAATGTAACGTCACTGCAATTTCTACATGCTTAATCTAATTTCATAAGGCAACTGGCACAACCTACCTACATAGCTACTACTGACATCACTCAACATAACCTGTGCACACATGCACGTGTGTGTAAGACAGGCACACAAATACACTCAGAATAAGCGCTGTCTCTATCTCGGCTCCACCCCTGGTGGAGAAGCCAGCTTTTGATGAAAGGGAGAGATGAGGCGAGAGAAGGGAGGGTGGGAAAATGGCCAAAGCTCTGAGTAATGCCATAGTAAATTGTAATGTAAGACAGGTCAGTGGGAGAAAAAAGCTAAAACACACTGCTCTATTGCAGCACTCAAGCTACCTAGCCCATCATTTATTGAGAGAGCACTGACACTGAGCAGAAAAATGGAGGGGATAGAGAAGGACATGGGAGGGAAAAAGAATGTGAAGGGAAGGTGAGGCTTTATAGGAATGGCTGAAGGACCTGATTTATATATACAACTTGACATGACATTTGATGTTGCTATATTGACTTATAAATAACTTTTAGTTGGCTACACAAGTGAGTACAATTAAGAGGTGGTTTATAAAAACGGCTTAGTAGTTTAACGTGTAATGTAAGTTAAATAACTGGCTTTAAAATGTGCATCTATAGAGGCGCGACATCTTATAATGGTGATTAATTAAACTTTCTAGTTAAAAGTAGGTGTTGATTGAAAACATTAACAATGAAGATAAGAATGGTGATCATGGCAACATCACTAACTGTGCTGATGTTGTAGATTATGACAAATTGCTGTGGCAGTCTGCATCTCTCTCTAACTGCTGTGGTCTTCTTACGTGCAGCTTGCATTGCACCTCCGTCTCCATTGCAGAGACATTTGTACTATATGACATTATATGCTAATCCAGTTACGCTGTATGTGCATTATCATTATGCAAATGGATCCATGTGTTACTTTGGCAGATTTTTATTACTTTGCCTCATTCGCAATCCTACACCGGGCGCAAACCGACACAGTGTTAAAGGAAATTGAATAAAATACGTATGTTAGAAACGAACGTGCAGACACATGCACTCAAACTGACAGTTCTCATTTCACTGCATCTAATTTGAACCGAAACTGTACTTTTACACCTGGTTACTGTTAGTGCTCATTAACACTTTGAGCTGACTAGTCCCAAGGGAAAAGTATCTTTCTGTACAAATGCAAAATAATTCATCTACTCAACACATATAATCACATCTGTTTGAAACAAATTCAAAAAGTCTAGCACTGTGCATCTGTCTTGACACAACGCTTGTTTGAAGAGCCATCTTTGAACAAGTACAAGGAACTACAGCATATTGGCCAGATTGGAAGTACTTTATACATGATGTTAAAGTTAAAAAAGATAACCTGCTTTTCTTTGACTGATTTTCATTGTGTTTTTGCATAAACCATGAGGGAAAAAAACACACAAAAAAAGTTGTCTTTTAATTTTAAGGAAAGGCCATCGGAGGATTTTTTCAATGACACGAACACACAGGTTTCAGGGAGCCAGTGTCTCATGGCCATGAGAGAAGCTGTGGGTTGAAACTCCTCCACAACAGTTTTGCTTAGCTTAGGCATTTGAAATTGCTTTCCAATTTGAGTGTCAGCTTAATAAGACCTTAAAGCATGTTAACAAGTCAAAGCCCTTTCAGCTAAAACTGTATACTCCTCTTATTCCAACCTCAAGAAAATTCCTGAAGAAACATATGTAATGAGTGCTGCACAGCTCAGCGGTATTTGGTGCCGATTTCTTGGTGGATGAAGCAGAAATCGACCGGATTTAAATTTTCACTGCTGGACAATGAATTCATTCAGTATGATGACATCTCATTGTTGTCCTTCACTTGATAGATCTGTGCCGTCTTATTACTGTTGCCCCAGAGACGCGAATTTTAAAGGCTATTCCCACTGATGTAATGCTATAGAGGACGGCCCTAATAAGAGTCAAAAGAGAGGAAGAAGACAAATGTGTTCTTCTTACATAATGGACGAAACCCTGGCATTATGGTAATGACATTTCCTCTCCACACAACATAATGGAAGGGCAGGAAAACCCTCAGAACGTAGCAATGCATGTATATACAGGGGAAGAATAAATGATGATTTACGTTCATCCTGAAAAAGGTTCACTCTGAATACCTGTAAGTGAAAATGTTAATGCGTTGGTGAGCATGTACTCACGAGGACAGGGGATGGGCAGGCACAGAGGTACTGACTGTGTACTGCTCATGACAAGAAACCTTAACAAACCAGCACTTGCCTCACATTCAAGACCAATTGATGGACAGATAGAAGGAGGCTGATGGGGGTGTAAAGCTTGTATGACAGCTGTGTCAGGGTCGTGAGTCACGTTCCTTTTATCTGGGAATGTGTTAACAATCGTACATACCACATACATGCCTTGCTGCTGTGTTCACGAGCAAGACGCTGAATTCTTTGCAGAGAGAGATAGCAGGCAGCAACGGGAAACTGGGAATCTATTTAGAATATATGTAGCCTACGCCTACAGTTTACTTTCTTAAAAGCTATGCAACAGCTGTGTGAGCGCACGGGTGGAACGCACTGAAATCTTACCATGATTAATAAACATATTCAACATTGTGGTAAAGTGCGCCTATCTCAGAGCAGCACTGAAGACACATGGCCATATTCTCATGTGAAATCTCCCACCAAGTGAAGGTGAGTTTTAGAGAGCTTTGCTTTTTAACTTTGAGTGATCATTGATTTTATTAGTACATCTAACATTGCTTGGCTATTACAGAAGGCTCTCAACAGCAGCTGCAATTCTGTGATGTGTTTAGGTCATATTTAAATATTTGTGATCATAATGTCCACAGAAATTAATTCCCAATATCAGCGTAGCTTGATCAATGATGTGGAAATGTGTTTCAAATGCTGTTGTTATTAAGAATTTCCAAAAGCTGTTTAAAAACAAGTTTCACAAGAATTTTGGGAAATGTTGGCAAAATTTGAGATTGGTGAAACACTTTTTTTTTTTTTTTTTAATAAACTGATGGATCAAGGCCAGGTCCTTTTAGCAGAAGCTGAATATAGGCTATTTTAGAATGATCTGGGACACATTCAGAGCAAAGGGAGCTGCTTAAAATTTAGAGCAGACTAGAGCCTGTTTCTTCTCTGAACAATTCAGCTGGAATGATATCCAGATGATGAGATGAGAGTTTACATATCAACTGGCTGGAAGCTGTATAGCAAATGAGGATGTGGACAATCATGAGAGAAGCTGGAAATGTGATGTTTGCTCGAATCTGGTGAATTGTTTTGAGAAAAAAGGATGAACAATAAGTTGAGGTTTGGGGAATCTCCTCTGGAATGTATGAATTAATATATATTATATGGCCTTAAATTCGGTTGCTACATGCCCTCTACCTTCCCTTGGGCTACTTTTTGCTATATACAACGTATTTTTGGCTGCATCCTTACATATTGTGAGTATCTGAACAAAAAACCAGTCTGCATGGCCATGACAAAGTTTGAATCAATAATATCAGAGGTGGTCAGAAAGGACGTAACAGTTGCTCTGAAGCCATCGGAGGAAAAGATTACTGCACAGTGCAGGTCTGTTTTGGACTTTGAGCATTCAGCTAATCTGCATGATAACCAGCTAGCTAGCCTCCAAGCTAAGACAACAGGTGTTTTTTTGAGGGGGTGTTCTACAACAGGAGAAGAGGAGTGTGCAGCCACCTGGGGGGATGTGTGTTTATTACATGTGACACAGCCTAATGCTTCATCACCTTTTGTAAGTGTAGGTGTCTTGACTGCAAAGACCTGAACAATCCAATTAAATGAGCAGCAAGGTTTGACATTATTCATGGACTGTTGGTGCCCATATCATTTACTTGGTAAAATCCATAGACCAAATGGAACATTATGGCAATAGCTTATTATGGTCATCTGTTAAACCTCTGATTGTGTTAACATGGAAATACATAAATTGACTATTGTTCTTTGCTGTGCACTGAGACCAGTGTGATTTTGAGGTTTATATGTGCAAAAGAGTACTTTCAGATGTCAGAAATTATTTGTGTAAACAACAAACATTGATCTTGATCATGTTTTTCTGCTTATTGCGCTTGCGCAACTGAAATACCTGTAATTGAAATCTAGGAAGCATGGATGGTTAGAAGTAGTGTTGTACCTGGTCTGCTATGAGGCGTGAAGAGGTTTTGGTATTGTGACAGGATTAGCGACCAGCTTAGCTTGGTTTGTCAGACACTGATATTAACCAGAAAGAAGAAAGAAATGCTTTGGGGTGATAAAACGGCTAATCTCAATTTTACCGCTGGCAAGAGCAGAGCTCCTTAAAATGTGTGTACCTGTTTGTCTTTCTCTCCTCCTCTCCCTCCGTTGCCAAACCTCTCCTCCATATTGTGTTTCAATTTGTTCTGCTTTTGTTGAAAAATGGAACATATTCAATGTCATCTCTTTACAATTCTGCACAAGTATGCCTCATTAGCAAGCATCTTCAAAAGGAAGGGACAGGCACTGTCTGAATATTGAACGCCAAATTATTCCTCCTCCCTTCATTTCCTCAACCTGAAAAACTCTTCTTTAGATTCATTCTACCGTTGTTGTTATTCTTCATTTCCCATCACTGTTTAATTCTGAAGTTTAATAATGACATTAATATCTTTGACATTGTCATGTTCTTGGCATAACAAAGCAGAGTATTCCCCTCAGGGCAACGGGTGTTTGTGTTTACTTCCTCATTCACATGACCCTGCACTATTAACTTCATCACCGGCTTTCCAAAAAAAATGCAGGATACAAACAGAGCAGTGCTGCAACAACAATCATTAAAGCACCCAGTTTTATTGTTTTGATCATGCATTGCTCCAGTTTGAAGCATCTGCATGTTACAGTTGGAGCCTAAGACAGATCAATCACTGATTTCCAACATAAATAATGCATGCCAAAATTTAGTCAATGCATAACTGAGATTTTAATTTATAATGCCTTTTTGAGTTCAGTACAGTTTTTTTGGTGCTGCTATACTAATAATGCAACAATGACTAAGAGTATGACTCTTGCAGTTGTTGCCAAGTGTGATGCAACACATATTCTCATTGGCTTTAGTAGAAGGACATTCATTAATTACCATAAGCGCCCTTGGTTTAAGGTGCTATGTGTAGCACTAATGAATTAATGATCAATACATCATAGTTAAATTAATTATGGTATCTTAACGTAATTAGCATAAACAAGTGGAGAAAACTAGCCTCTGTCCTCCCCAAGTGGTTCTGGTGGTGAAGTGTTCCTCAAAATGAAGACGCATCATATAAACCATAATGCTTCCTGTCACAAAGAGGATGCTGCTAATTGTTTCTGCCATGTTCCCGAGAGGAGGCCGCGTGTCTTCTGGGTGATGTTCTTGTTTACTTTTTTGTAATTATACTGAAGCCTCAAAACAAACACAGTAATTACTAATGTTTAAATGCCACGAGTCACACCCTGGCCAGCTAAAAGTGTGTTTCAGTATTGAACAAATATTCGGGGTGGACTGTAGTTGAAAGTTGAAGCACTGCCCACTGTCCATGTGGCAAGCGATGAAAAAGCAATAATTACATGCTGAACATTTCTAGATATGGACATAATAGATAATTAGATGAGCAGAATCAATACATTTGCCAATTAGCTTTGTTTGGCATGCTTCTCGTGAGTGGTGCTACATGGTCCATATACTGTCGGTCTTTTGGTTTTGTCTGTGACATTGTGAATAGGTACGAAGCTCCACGTTTACTCGCCTGTAAGTAACAGTGAAATTTGTTCTGACCCAAGTGAGAAGTTGACCTGAAAAAACAGTCCTAGTTTGATAATGTACTATGCAAGTGATATATATATATATATACACACACACACACACACACACACACACACACATATGGACTAGGGAACACTGCTTCACTCCCTCCACTCTTTTTTTTTAGCATAAAACTGAACAATGTTTTTCAGCAGCTGGGGCAAAGGCTGGAGTCTGATGTGCTGCTCATAATATGTGTGATACTTAACAAGCACAACTTCCTACTTCCACAAATCTGCACTTGCTGTTTGGTACAAAATGATGTCATATTCATATTCAGCTCATCAAGATTTATGGGATTTTTCACCTGCAATTTTGTTATGAAAGGAATCTCTCCGCATTATTATGTTTTGCCTTCATATTGTAAAGCTTCTCTGGTCCATTTGATGAGGATCCATTTAAACTGTGTTGCACTGTAGAATCAACAAGGCTATTTGCAGGCAAGAATATGGTAATAACTTGCTTTCACTGTGTTCTGCACGTTGTCAACAGGAATGACAGAGCCGTACTCCCAGTATGGTGTATGTTCAACATGTCTTCCTCTGAGACTTGCATCCTCTGTACAAAACTCGATCCACTCAGTGTTATCCTCGGGGGCTGTGTGTGTTGTTCCCTCACCATACTTTAGCTGACAAAGAGGGATGCCTTGAAGATTTTTTGCCTGTCCAAAGACAAAGGCACGGAAGACAGAGAGCACAAAACCTATTTTCCCCATTTTCTCTAGGCAATTACACAGATAAAGCTTGGAAAATTGGGTTTTTTTTCTTTGAAATGCAGGCAGAAATGGTGTTAAAACGCAGCAAAGAGATTGTGAGAAATGGCTTATTGTTGCTATTTCTTCTGTGTTTGATTTGCAAAGCTTCGTGTGTGAGTGCTGAGCAGTCAGAAAAGTGTACACTGCATGCTCCATTTGTCCGTGTGTACACAAATATAAGAACAATTCTGCATATGTGGTACAATATATGTTTATGCATTTGTCACCTGCACAGGTGCTTTGCTCTCGTGTTTATGGCACTAGTGTCTGAGCTGTACATGATATTTTGGCAGGGGAATGGTCACAGCAGAACCACAGAGCAAGGTCTGAATGCCCAATTAGACAAGGGAATTGAGGATAGAGACATTTTCTCCCCACTAAAGTCCTCTGAAGCAAGATTTACAACTATTATTCTTCCCACTGGCACCACTGCCTCAGCCGTGGTCCGCAACAGGCAAAGGTTGTTCAGATAAAGAAAAGGACCCCCGAAAATGACTAAGATTCAAAACAGCGGGTCACAGATTAATAACACAGATGGAGGGTCACTCCCCAGCCATGTATTCTGTGTTGATTGGGTACTGAAAAGCCAAAATGACTGTTTCATTTGTGTGACAAATCACTCAACTGGTTGTCTGCAATATTGAATTTGCTGCATACTCTTGGTTGGTGGGTTTTTCTAAGAAGGAGGTACAATTGTCTATTAATCACTCGAGCCGAGTGAGGGAACGCTGACACCAGTTGCTTGGAGGACATTGCTTGTCCCAACAATGGGAAGACAGATTATGTTAACATTTTGTTAACAATAATAACAGCTGAGGGTGTGAGTTTGGGTTGGAAATGAAAAACGTCTGCGTGACTAGAAAGGACAAAGTGCACCATGATTGTATACGTTGAGAGAGTTTGAAGACAGGGATGATGTGAGATAAAGGTCCTGGCTAACACTTGGGTCCAACCCCTGCAGCACAGCAGCACACTCCTTAAAAAAAAAAAAAAAAAAACCTCACTGACTGCATCTTAATGACTCTCCTGTCCAATCTCCGGGTTGACTGACAGCAGTCGTTACCACAGCCTAGACAGAAGCAATCAATCAAAAACAAAACCCTCCTAATTACAGACATCAATTACTTCACTTTACTGTAGGAGATCACCAGAGTAGATATGCAGCAAAGAGTGCATGGATGCACAGGAGACTGGTTTTATCTATCAATCACACGCAATGTGTAATGAATACATATTATGCTGCAGCTTGCTGTACTCAAAATCCTCGAAAGCAGGCATCCATTATATCCACTAATTACTGATTCCTCTATTGACATCACCGTCTTCTGAAATGAGCAAACAAAGCATATGTGACAACATAATTAGCAATACACATGATGCATTTTATTTGTATTTCACCATGAAACTGACTGCGACCTGGTTGTTAATTACATGTCTCACTGCTAAAAACACCGTATCAAATTTTTTATTCTTCATTTCCTGTGTCTCCTGCTTATGAAAGCTTGTTCTGTGTCTTGTACTCCTGTCTGTAACCCGGCCTAAGGACACTGGCGCAGTGCCATTTCCCTGCAACCCTTCCTGCCTATTATGATTAGTCTTTTTAATTGCACTATGTACACCCGAAAGGACAAAACAGAAAAAGGTGCAAGTCCATCAATAAATCATGTCTTACCAAAAAAGCTTGGAGTGCCTTTTGATCTTTTGACTTCTCGCAGCCTTCGGTGGCCCTGCAGGCGCACCCTGACTTCTGCTGTGTCTTACACAACAACCCGCAGTACCCTCAAGAGCTCCCCAAACTCTGGGGCATGACACAGGCAAAATCAAAGTCAGTTAATCTTAATACTAGTACAGACAGGCACTTGAAAAAGCTTAGCACTGGTGATGCTATCCTCTGTCCACTGTCAAATCCCACTATCTTTCTTCCAAGTAAGCATCTCTTTCTTTTATTTCCATGCTGTCACTCTTTCGCTCCACAGGCAGCCACTCTCAAGCATCCAAATAACACAGCAGAAAACCTGACTTCTGAGGTCTAAAGCCTACAATTACCTGAGCTTCCAGTCCCAGTCTCCCAGCAGACCAGAGATCCCGGTTTACACTTAAGTGCCTTGTAACCATTGCTATTATTTCAAGATGATACACGAGGGCAGGGTATTTTAAAGTCAAACAAGTAAAGGTGTCTCCATCAAAAGATAGTCATCTTACTGCGGGTAAAAGTCAAGTGTACCCAATGTGACTGTTTTTTCCAGTCAAACAAGCAGCTTGGTGGACACAAGTGAGTGAAAATAAAAAAGAACAAAGCACAGCAGGGTGAAGTGATACGCGGTTATTGTTTTTGGTATGATTCTTTGTTCACCTTGGTCGGCGATGCTGGATTTAGGTCGTATCGGGATACCAATTGGTGAAGGATATTGCTCTGTTATTGCCCTGTTCCTATAAAGCCAACATCTGCTGAAAGAGGGGGTATCATCTTTCAAGGTGAAGAGGACAGGCTATAGTGCAGATGCTGCCAGGCTTTTGTTAAGTTTTATTTCACCCCCTGTCCACTCTTGTTTGGAGAGCACATTTACACTTGGCAGCATTATTTAGTTTTCTCTGTTTATCCTGGGCCATTGCACTGAAATGGCCAAAATTTCAGGAAAAAAAACTAACCCACCCCCCCCATTTTGTTTGGGTGGTACGCATAGAGAACAACTAATATCGCACAAAAATATCAAGACAGAATTGTGCTCTGGAATGACAATTTTAAATTTTGGCCATTGTGTTTTTGTCAACTGTTTTCAAGATGTCTTTTACAAACACTCCAAGAGAAAAAGGAAGACCAACAAAAATCAATGGATGCACAGAAGCCCTATTCTAAAAGCCACTGTGATCCTGAGAGTGGGTCTAATTTAGATGGATTTGAGCTGGCATGCGTTCATGGCCACCTTCCAACAACACTGAAGGGACAGACGCAGGATGACACTGGAATAATTATTTCCTGTCAGTGGTAATGTCTTCTGGAAGAATCTATCACCGAGAGTTGGACAGCCTGCTGTTACCTTTGAGGTCCAGGTTGCGGGCTCCATTGGAGTGCTGAGTAACGGTGCGTGAGTCGATCTTGAGTGTATGTACGTTGTTGGCGTCCCGGGACACCACCACGTTGTGCCACTGGTTGTCATTGAGCGGTTTGTCTGAGTTGCCCTTCATCAGCGACGGCCCGTTGCCAAGATCAAAGACATAGTGAACGTACCTGTGAAGAAAGAGGAAGAAGTGTGTGAGTCTGTCTAATGACAGGTCACAGTCCTACTTTTTCTGTAACACTCCATCTTGTTCTCTGTGTAAGAACATATTTTTCATAAAAATAATATTACCTTGTGGCTGTACACAAGGCCTGGGATTTGGTTTTTGTTTGTTCATTGGTTTGACATGTAAATATAGAAACCTGCTTTTGTCTAAAAGGCTCTGTTTGCCCAAAGGCAGACAAGGTGGCACAGTTCCCTCCTTCACTAAAATATGGCTGTCTTTTGTGTTTTAGGTTAAGGCTATTGTGGCCGTTTCATTGGAGGTACGCAGGTGTTTTTGGTTTTTCTACCTCAATTCCAATTCCTTTATGTAGCCTCTTGTCTTTGTGTGACAGAGGCAGCTCAGGCTTTTGTGTTCTAACAGTGCTGAATATAGAGCACAAGAGGAAGAGAGATAAACAAGCAAAAGCCTCTTTTTGATACTCTAATTATGAATACAGCTTTTGGGATGATACAATTCAAAATTCAAACCAGTTTATTTGTGGTTTGTGCGAGCTTCTTCAAGCTTTCATAGAACATTCGCCAAGTAGCCTACTTTGCCAGTCAGAGAAACTCATTGTGCTCACTGTTATGCATTAGCAGTTATCAGTTAATGGGGTGCAAAAAAAAAAAAAAAAAAAAACACACCCAAAAGACAAGTTTTCAAGAAAAACAGACAGGGATATTTCTACATTTTCTGTTCCCCAACCAACAACAACCAGCAGTTTGTGCAGCTTTCAGCTGAGCTTTTAAAATGACAGATCATGATTACTCACCAACATTCACTAAAGTCACTTTCATGCAGCCAAACCTGATTCATAGCAACATTAAATGTCTCACTGATCAGCGTTAACTTTGAGTTTTGTTGCAAAGAACATGCAGTTTAAACGATAGTTCAGGACTTGATTTGTGTTGAGGAATGACTCCTCAGTGTATTTCATAAGGGCTTTCATGTTTTCTGGCAATGGCAGATTGGGGAAGAAGTAAAAGTCTGACTGAGAAATGTCAAATGGATATATTGTCATCATTGAAGCCAAACACAAAGGGAATTGGGGAAAAGTAATGGCACCTCATCTTAGCATCTTCAACTTTTCTAATGAGCAATTAACTGGCATTACACGGGACTCACCCCTTTACCAGCTCCACAACAATAAAGTCGCTCCCGTCTCCAGAGTTGAAGAGCATCAGGCCGTCAGGCGTGGTGGTTTTGAACTGAAAGAAGAGGTGCATGGAGGCATAAGCTTGCAACGTGGCTAAAGCTAAGTAGCTGCCTTTCGTTCGAAACGTCACCGGATCTGCAATGATGTGGCGCATGCCAAAGCGGGCGTTCAGCTCGCAGTAGGAGATGTCCCCATTTTTGCACTGATCTAGGTAGGGCAGCCCATTGAAGGTTAGCCCTTGGAGATGGCCAATGAAGTTGGAGGGCACCACGGATATGAAGCGGCGTTCTGTCATGATGCCCGTCTCGATGTTGTGGAACTCGAGACGTGTGTGGGCACCAGTCATCTGGCCTGTAATGGTGGAGAATATAGAAAAAAACAGAGTCAACTTAGAGTGGTAATACATTAACTGCAGTGATCTCCATTAGGCAATATAAAGCATCCTGGGAATATAAGGATTATAACTAATTTATGTTAAACTTCAAAAAGTTTATCCCTTCTGTGAAAATCATTTTTCAAGCTCAATACAGTACAACACAGAAAAGCCACGATAATACATTTCAAATATCAAAATGTAATTATTTAGTGATAAGCACATATTATATATTGTTTTAACATATCTTTATCATGATTTTTATATCTTAAAATTAATTCTAGCTGCCTGGCAGAACAGTGTGTGTACAGTAAATGGTTCTACTCTATAGCTTCTCAAAGGCTGAGTCTATTTTTCTAACCTGCTGTGAAGGAAATTAAACCAGCATAATATTGCATAAAATCTCTGGTTACTGCTCTACATGCCACAATTTATATTGTGTTTAGTGGGAGATGTGGAGTAATAAGCTCGGTAAGCTCCAGATTTAAATGCCTTCCTTGATGAGGCTTGGCTAGCCCCGCAAGGACTCCCTGGGCTCTTCTTGCCTTTTTTTTTTTTTTGTTCACATGAACCACTTTGTGAACCAGTCACAAATTCACAGGGTCATTCCTTGCTTTTGGCCCCAGTCTGCCAACTCTCTTTCCTTCATCTACCTCGCACCTTTTTCTCACCTCTACCTCATTCCTATGCCCTCCCATCCTTTCGCCTGAGGCCACAATACTGTGAGTGCTCGTGACTCCTCCTCATCTCTTGACCTTTCATCTTTCTCTTGCTATTTTCTTAGTGCTTGGCAGAACCTGTACCTCTCTATTTGCTACATAGGTTCTCATTCACTGTTTGGTAATGCTCATAAATTCTCTTCCTCTTTCAGTTCTCTTTAGTGCCCAGTTCATATTACATATATTTGATCCTTTCAGCTGTTTGTCATGATGGATTTGCTGAGGTTGCTTGTTCATCATTTCCAGCCTTTTATATGAGTCACATGTGGGTGAGATGGTGGCCAAAATTGGGTACTCAAGTTTACTCATCAATACGTAATGGAACAAATTATCTCAATTTCAGCATCACTGTGACATTTGTCTTTCTTTTTTTCGAGCTTCATTAGCATTCTTCCTAATATAACTTCAGTAAGGAATTAACTGTATGCCACCTCCACATCTGATTCGTTATCATCATAATTACTCACCTTTCACTGTAAAATTAGTCATTTTAATGAGAAATAGCAAAACACCTCACATTCTGTGGGTGGATGTGGTAGTGTGGGGTAATGCATGTGTATTTGTGACTACATCTTCACACTCACAATGGTGGTCATTCACTGCCTTTCACCCCAAATTAACCCCCCTGTGTACTGGAAACAACTAACCTTCCACTGTGACATTATCTACAGACAGCTGCAAACTTTTGCCTCTTCGCACCACCTTCACAGTGTGCCACTCATTGTCGTTCAGCTTCTGCCCCGCGAACAGCGTCTCAGGTCCTTTGCCTGTAGTGGGGGGGGAATTCAAATCACAAACAGCACAGCGGGAATGCTGTGTGCGCCTGCTCACGCACCCACACACACACAAACACACGCACAATTCATACACAGTAGGTGACAGTGCTAGTGGAGAAAACCTGCATGTTTGCGCAACACATTCACACTATGGATTCTCCCAGTATACTGGAAAGCAAAGAAATCAAATACGCGGCCTGACAGACTGTAAAATCGAATGTCTTCTCAAAAGCTCACAGTGGTGCAGCAGGATGTCATCAAAGACACTAGGACAAATACATCGTAACCAGCTGAGGGAGTAGATTAGAACAGGCAGCCAACACTGTGTTACCAACATTGTATGAAGCCGTGCTCTGCTTTCACAGAGCATTACATGTCTCTGTTTAGGACTCTCTTAATGGGTGAGCCCAGGAGGTTTAACTGCTGATCCCCCAAACTGCTCTCCTCCCTAATTCCACTTCTCTACTTCCTTCTCCTCTGTTCACCTCTCTTGCTGTTGCTTCGCCTCTACTGCTGAAGGAGACAGTTTGATGCAATGGCATATGGGGTTGCAGAAATGCTTATTAGAGCCATATTTAAATATGCATCTTTTCAAAGTGGGGAAGAGCCTATTTATATCCTGCCAATGACAGAGCCCTATTACATCAATATTTGAACAAATTGTTGCCGTGAGGGATTGACAGCGGGAGAAACAGTGAGAATTTAATAAAGAAAGAAGTCATGAATCCCTCTTTCAACACACTATGACGACTTGACGTGATTCATGGCAAGTCAAGGTACAGGCTGCTGCTGGTTAATAGCCGTGTCAAACTTAGTTTAAGGATTCAAAAAAAGACATACATGAGTGGGGAAGTCTGGGAAATCATCCCTCACATGGGTTCAGAAGCTGAACAGAAACTCCGCCAGTAGTGGGCGTGCACAGTGTCACGGCACCAAGGTGAAGGTAATCAGTGATAAGAGGCAGGGAGGAGGATTCTGTAAACAACAATATAATGAGGGCTGACTTCCACCTTGTTGGTAACAGGGCAGACTGAAATAGCAGAATGCCGGAGGAGACCAGTCACTTCCATTAAGCCACCTTCTGTACTCTCCACGCTTTTAGGCAGCTGTGGAGTGGAGCAAGGGGCCGTTGTGGCTAGTAAATAAAGAAACCGTGACATCAAAAGACACTGGCTTTCTTGCACCATTAGCACTGATGATTTGTTTATAACAGATCTAATATTAGAAATCCCTCTCCACTTCCAGGGACAGTGGCTCTTTTGTGACTGTTATGCTGGCTGGGGCCTGAGTGTTTTATACCAGGTGCTCGAGTGTATGATATAATACAGCCTGGTGAAATATGATTGTCTCCTTCCCAGTTGTGTGTGAAATTATTTAGTCTAGAAGAAAAAAGGTCCCATCAATGGATGGCCCGCCTGGCAAGAACACAGACATCGCCCACTTGAGAATTGTTTTCCTATTTACTCCTGTTACTTTTTTATTACATTGTTTTTTTCATGGGCTTTTTGTCTTCAGCCACATGAAATTGGATAGAGAGACTTTTGATCACACCATGTGTGTAGTACATATAAAGGGAAATTCTGCTATACTGCTGCAAGGAGAGCAGAGAGTGGATGAAAAGTTGCTAGCAGAGAAGTTAAAGCTGATACAAAGACAGAGAGGACGACAGGGGGAAATTTCAAAATGGATGAAGATGGAAAAAAAAAAAAAAAGTTGAACAAGAACCTCAGAAAAGGGCTAAAAACTGAGAAACAGAGCAGCAGCAGAGTTGGCTGGCTGACGTAAGATCGTAAAAGTCAAAAGAGTGCAGTGCAGCACAAGTGAATGGGAGTGGTTACCCTTTAGAATAGGGTCCATGTAATATTTATTTGGCTTGGCTGCAACAGGCCGCAGGAGAGCAAGGGTCGCTGCAGCACACGTAACAAGAGCCATTTGACCACAATACCACGAACAATGGGGTGGCCAAAGATATATATACTATTTTGGCCAGGCAGCCAGGCAACAAAAAGCTGTGGTGGTAAAATTGCAGCGAGGGACCTATTAGGTTGTTGGGGCAAAGTGCAACACACAGTAACAACACTTAACAAAAAGCCCAGGAAAGTTTGGAATGCAAGTCTGCTGTCATATACTTGACTCTGGGGTTTGGGAACACGGGTCAAAGGTTGAAAAATAGTTTGCTAAGATTGCAAGTATGACTCTAAAATTAAAACTTAGAAAACTTGGCATGGTTGTGCACTGGCTTACTGCCCAGATCATAATGCCTTCAGTGATACTCGAGAACAATGACTGCCTCAAAACCACATATTGATGAAGCACATGGTGTTTGGCTCGGTGCAGTGTATTGCTGACAGTGAAGTGAGGCTTCACTTCACTGCCCAGGTAACACTGCAAACAAGAAAGCTGAGTGCTAGCCGTCCAGGGTTAAATGAGCCACTAAGCCTTTAATGCAGCCACTGGCAGAGAGAAGTACTCATTGCTAAAAAAACAAATCAAAAGGGGGATGCAGGGCTCATTAATAAAAGAGCTGGCGATTATTAAAATACAATTAATTCTCATCCTGCCACTTGTGCCCTCTCACTTTGTCTTGGAGATCAGCAGGGCAAAGGGCTGTGATCACATAAACAGAGGCTCTCTCAACATCTCTCCATCTCTTTGGCTCCCGTCCTCTCTCAGTCTATCCCTTGCACTTTCTACAATGGAGCTGAAGGAGGTGTCAGGGGGAATTCTTTAAAGTGTAAAAATAGCCAGGCTTGTGGATTATTTTCATTGACTGTGTCAGCACACCATAAATGAGAGGTGTGATGTTTGCAGGCTGTTGTATAATTACCAGCAGTCATCCATCATCGGTCGCTGTGTTCTCTCTGTAAACAACCTTGATTAATACAATTGGATCAATGGAACACAAGCCGTCAGCTAATGGCTGCAGGTTGTTGCCATCAGCTTCTATTCAGGCTGTGTGGTTGCTGCTGCAGCAGTGAGTACTTCAACACAGTTGTATAATTATTATGTCTGAACCCTAATCAAAACAACTTCAGAGTGTGAAGTTGATCAGCAGTCTGCAGTGGGCAATGATGACAGCATTTCTATCAAGACAATCAGGATGTGAAGGAGGAGAAATGTTTGCTTTCTCTGTGTGGAAGTGGCACAGAGATCAAGATCTCCCAGACCACTCATAAAAAAAATGTGCAGAAGTCTGAGGTGCTTAAAATAGAGGGAGGGTCTGACAAACTGAATCTGCTGCCGAGTAAAATTAATTAATGTTCATGTTCACAACAAACAACTCCACGCCCTAACATGAACTGACAATGACGAAACATCACTATGAGGCATGTTTCATTTTGTTTCTGTTGCATTCTGCATGAAACCAGAGCATTGTGTGGTCCAGCTAACATCCCATTGTCACTCAGAATCATCCCCGACTGATGCTGGCCGCATAGCAAACCCAGCATGCTTTCCCGACATGGTTGTTAAGCTAACGACTGCGCCAAAGTCTGATGCTGGCCAGAGGGCTCCATGCCGGCCAAAGAGGAATGATCACTGCTAGCCACTGTAATGGCCATAACAACAGCGCCACAGCATGATAGGGCCACAGGCTGTCCCTGGTAAGTCTGCTGGTGCAACAGTAGATGTCAAAAGAGCCACCCGTGAGTCATGAAGTCATACATGGGGGCAAGCCAGCTGTTTGTCAGGGTCACCCAAGCATATGTAGTTAGAGTGTTGAGCTTGTAGGGGTCAGAGGTAACACAATGTGTCAGGGTCAAAGGGTCAAAGTTTGCTTAGAGGGATTGCATGTGATAATGTATCAGAGCTAACAATACACTTTATACCCGTAACCACTCAGTCACACTGAGCTGAGCTGCTGAGAAAAACCCTGTCTGTTAAAAGGCCATAGAATTAGGGTTTAGATCAGAGGTAACGACGCATTTATGTCCCTTAAACCTCCCTGTGGCAATGGAAAGAATCCAATTGTAACACTGAACAGAAAAAAGTCTTGTATTATAAAACAATGCTATGCCCTGAATATGCCACGTTGCCTTTTTTTTCATCTCAGGACTGACTCAACTAAACAGGGGAACCTGAGCTACTATGTTAGTCGAGTTCCATAACGGCAGATCCCCTTTTACAACAGCATCATATTCTCTTTTACGAGGTTTGACAGAAGCTGCCATCCTCAAGTATGGGATACAGTAGTGACTGCCAGTTCACGCTATGTGATTCAAATTCCCTGTAAGAGAACATAATTATGAGCAGCTAGCGCTCTGGGCTTTTGAGGTCACGAGTTTCCAAAAAGCCACACACATTCACGTATCCACACACGCACGCTCACAAGCACCCATGAGAGAAAAGAAAATATAACTGTGGACTGCAGTCCAATTAAAATGGGCTCAAGACAGATCCACACTCCCTCAGCGTTTCATTCTCGGCTCAGCAGCCCCACTCTGAGGAAAGAGGGAGGACGCTGATACCGGGTGTCACTGAAAAGAGGGTGCAAGAGAACGAGAGACTGAGGAAGGGCAGAGAAAATAGAAAATGCAGGAGTGAGGACAAGCAGCAGATCACTGAAATAGATTTTCCACGCAGAGCAGTGGAGGAGGATAAAAACACAACCAGAGACCTCGTGCTGACCAGGGGGAATTGTAATGCATGGCTTCTTTGTGGTTTGATATGGAAAAGAGGGGGGTAGAAAAAGAACTCCATAAAATTCCTGCTAGGCAAGACAGACAGATGCTATAATCAAAGTGGGAATATGTGTATGTGGAGTGCAAGTGTAGGACTTAATTTTGCCCATGATTAGCATTTCACTACCAGGTGATGGACCTCAGGCAACCCCCTGTTGTGTACCAATCTGGGAAAGCACATTGTACACGAACACACAGTAGTGGACACACTCACACAGTGTACGCATATAGCTGTCAGTATATGTGGAGAGGATATACGCTTTGTTCTTTCGAAGTGAAGCGACGGGAAGTATCCCTCAGGACTGTTATTCTATGTGTTGAATGGCGACCTATGAGTTAATAATAATGTTTAGAATGCAATTTAAAAATGCCATGGGAATCAGAAGTGGGTCATTGCCACTGGTAGGTGTTGCATTTTAAAACAGTGCTCAAATATAAAGTAAAAATGTATTAAAACAAGACAGCCCACTGATCAGTGTTTTTCTTCCCTTGCTTTGAGAGTTTGAGAGCATCGCATTAACTTCACAACATGTAGGTGGAAAAAAACAATAGTAGCTGCTGTATATATGTATATATTTATACCAGTGGAAAACTGACAATATTATAATTATAGATATTTTTTCATCATCTCTTTGTGGTGTGCAATTGTCTGTATCCAGCTAATTATCCAGTGTAAATGTATAGATCAAGAAAACAGCAGGTGTTCACAGAGGGGTTACCATTTAACAATGTGACTTCAGAAACAGTGTAAGAGTGGGGAGGTGGTGGGAGGTGTACTGTAGGCTATGAACTGAGACTACATGGCTTTCTTGCTTCCTACATTTGTGGGAGGTGTGTGTGTGAGTGTGAGTGAGTGAGTGAGTGAGAGAGAGGGAGAGAGAGAGAGAGAGAGAGAGAGAGAGAGAGAGAGAGAGAGAGAGAGAGAGAGAGAGAGAGCGCTTGCTCTTCTGGTCAACCTTGCAGAGGAGAGTGGTACATGCTGTGCACAATAGATACATCTCCCACACACAAACACGCTGCCCTGCTTTCCTGCCGTGCAAACAGACCAGTGCTCTTAATTGGACCATTGGGGGTCTGAGTGTGTGTGCGTGTGTGTGTGTGTGTGTACTTTGAGTGAGGACATTTTTGGAGAGAGAAGACATTGTGGCCAGTCGTCACTTTCATACAGACCTTCAAAGGGCTGTTTGAGGGATCAGACTTGGTTTTAAGGTTAGATTAGTTTCATGTTTAGATTAGATAAGGTTGGAGTAAAGGGACTCTTAATGTCAAATGGGGGTCCTCACAGGTATACAAGTACAAACTTGTGTGTGTCTGTGTGTGTGTGTGGGACCCATTTTCATAAAGGTGCTCTTTAAATTTTAATTTAAGTCTTAGGCTATAGCATCTGTGGTGGTGAGGGGTTGGAAAAAGGGAGTGTAACGGGAGGGCACCGTGTGTGTGTGTGTGTCATAGAAAGTGAGCCGGGCGAAAGATAAAGAGAGAAATGCAGCGTCAGCACGGTTGCTTTCCTCGCCAAGAGACTGGCACAGGAACACCACAGGATAGCTTGATGACAAGTGTGTGTCAGCGTGTGTGTGTGTGGGCAGGTGATCTGCAGGACAATGTCTATTTGAATGTGCATTTGTTGTACCTGAATTGTATAACAAAATAATAAGGGGAACATATTGAGCTTTGAGGACTTATTGTTTGGATTCTCATACTTTCTATGTTGGTTTGAGTGTGTGAATGTATGTGATGTGAAAGTGTGTGCTGCCGTTTATGTGCCAACCCCATGCCCCATCTCTCCTCTGCCATCTGTGCTCCTGGCATGGCTCCTTAGTGTCGGTAATGAAGAGGAACGCCCTCCCCCCTACACACACACACGCGCACACACACTTACACACTCCTTCTCGTCTCCTTGTCTGTCTCTCTAACAATCCTTTCCTCCTTCAATATGTTCTCTTTCCCCCCAGCCAGGTCTGAAAATACACACATACACAGAAACACACATCCACAATCAGCTGATCTTTCCCAGGTATCTCTTTTTCGGAAACACCTGAACTGCATCTCCTCAGAATCCGCATCACTTGCCATTGACTTCTTTAAACAGAGCCTCACAGCATGTTGCCTCT
This sequence comes from Chaetodon auriga, assembly GCF_051107435.1. Classification (NCBI taxonomy): domain Eukaryota; kingdom Metazoa; phylum Chordata; class Actinopteri; order Chaetodontiformes; family Chaetodontidae; genus Chaetodon; species Chaetodon auriga. The sequence goes on along the minus strand of NC_135097.1, from coordinate 14,587,811 downwards.
TAAGTTTAAACGGCTGAATGCTCTCCTCCCACCCAAATGAACAAATCCTATAAATACTGCACATCTCGTTGCACTGAAAGGGACCCCAGAAGTGCTCTGAAATACACACTGATAACCTACCACAATCCAAGAATATATGTATATTTTCACACATACTCATACACACGGCCAGTGGTTAAGCGTGTTTTTGAGGACACTCTGCATTGACTTGAATGCATTCATCGGTGGCTTTACCTTAGCTGCCACATTCCCAACCTTGACCCTGAACCTAATATTAGCCTTAACTGCTGTGTGCCAGATCTCAACTCTCACATTCCACTTTTACTGGCATCAAGCTAACCCCATGAGACAAACAACATATTATATTTTGTTGAATGTAAATGCAGTTGTATAGAATAGCAAATATTACATTGTCACCTGTCAGAAAAGCCCAATCACAATGTGTTTGGAAATTTGTTACCTATACCCAAAACACGCTCACTTGCAACGCCACTCTCAAAACCCACGCGCATTATCAAACACAACCTTCATCCTGCAGCACCCCGCCTACAATACATACACCTCTATCCTATGATGTAATGAGATATAAATAGGTGAGCAAACAATGATCTCCGTTTGGCAATCACTGTGTGGAATGCATTCACAAATACACACTGTTTTGTAACACTGTAAAAATGCATGATTTAAAAAGGTTTCTATTCTAATATGCGATCAACAGATTGCAACAGCACATGATCGATTCAGCAGCTAGTCAGGCTGACAGCTTATCCACTCTTCATAAATGTATTTACCAGCCTAGTCTCTGCTGAAAACATACACAACCTCACACTCCATCACGCCCTTGTTTATGCTCTGGACCATTTTGAGGGCAGTAGTTCAGGAGATTTTTGGACGTCATGCCTCGCCAAACCACAGGTCCAATGCCCTTTTCCTCATGCCTGCCTCCGATGAGTTCTCCCCTGTGCCAACTCGGCCTGGAGCAGATGGGTTGGTTCAGCATGGCATCACACCAGCCGACACAGTGGCATGTCAAACAGGCGGTCACAGGCCTGGCCGTGCCAAGCACAGCCATACTGTACTGCCATATGGGAATCATGTGTGTTGAGATCACATGGGATAGGCAGACAGTGTGGGATACATGGCCTGATTTGACCACATATCAGAATAAATAGATTCAAATCCCAGACTATATATGTGCAAATGTGAAAGTACACAGACTGACAATCCAATGACTATTTATCACACTGCAGTCAGGGCCTCAAACTATGCTGCAAGTGCCACTGCATACACTCAGATGTATACATATGGACAAAAACACCCACAATCTTGTGTATCTTGTAATAGTGGATGTTTAAAGGCCAGCAATAATAATGATAGTTTGGTGCAAGATGATAGCCGATTAATTGGCCGACAACCCCCCTGAAGAAAAATTCAATTCATCTTTGACATCATTAGAAACTGGGCAGCTGTTGAACTGAACATCTAAGTCAAAGTAATAAGGGCTAGGCTTGCACTTAATGGCCACATTCCACACCCATGGTTGCTGGTGAAAGACGGGATTTATTTTTGTGAAGATTTATTGAGCAAATTAGCTTATTATTCTATCCTACTAATGGAAGTATATATATTCTGTTCCCTAATTTAGATTTTGGAACTATAAAATACAGTATACCTTGCCTGTAATGTGAGTGATGGTTGAGGCTGGCATCGTGACGCTAAGAGCAACCTGCATTACGCTGGTGGCAGTGGAATTGTGGACTGTAATATTTTGAGAGTTATGAATTTTACTGAGGATTAACAAAATCACTTCTCTCTCCTCACTGTGGACTGCTCCTGTTACGAGCTAATGCTAAGCTAGGGCTTCAGTTGGTGTACTGGTGGAACACAACAGACTGTATTTAATGATAAGGACGACAACAAAGGATGACATATGTGAGTAAAACTAGAACAGTGGACATTCTTCCTCTCTCTTCGTGAATTTTAACACTGCTTCATGTGCTGCTTGTGACTTACGTCTGACAGTCACATTGTAAAGCTGTTTACAGGTTACTCTGGATACTCCAACCTCAAAGTGGACCTCTAATCCTCTCTACACAAATGATGAAGGGCAGTCATAGCTGCAGACACACACGGTACACTCGCACACTGCTCATCAGACACTCTCACAATCATAGACAATCCACTCTATCCATCAGACAGCTATAAAGGGGACACACACACACACACACTCCTGTACTACACTCACCAGCCCTGGAACTCACTCTCTTTTGCACACCGACACTGACAGGAACACAAGCACACACACATACGCACACACACGCCCTCCCCTCTGTCCTCTGCAGACGGTGATGATGGCCTGTGTTTGGGAGGTTAATGGCTGTTTGCTCCTCACAACCTTCACACTTGATTACTCCAGTCGACTGGTGTCTGGACAGTGAGGCCACAACTCCGGGACACCAAAGCCCTTTCTGCCACCGCTCTCATATGCTAACCACGTTCATTAGAAATGTTAATGCGACACTGAGGACGGGGGGTTGCAAAACGCTACGCATCATATCCCTCATGAAAATCACACAGAACGATAGGATGCCTGTCAGAGTGGGAGGAATCCTCAGCGTTGTTGTGTTATTTGTTAAATATCGTAACAAACCACAGTGAGGCAAATGATTTATCGCTGCCTTTGACAAGCAAAGACAAGACAAAAGTACACTTTGACAGGTAGGGGAGCAGACCATGTTTCCAAAAGTACATAGTAGCATGCAGGTAATATGTTTATTCATTGAGTTTTACGCAATAGAGTGTGGGCTTTCCAGTTCTCATAATCATTGTCTGATTTCCATTTGAAAGTGAGGTAATATTATGCTCTGTGGCTCATTTGGGGAATTACTATAAACCGCAAGACGTGACACACTCATTTGTAGTGTTGCAGTTTATAGCCCAGATGTTAAAACTTCAAACGCTGTGTGAAATATCTGTACAGCACACTGGCTAGCAAATTACATTTTGCATACAGTCCTGCTATCTCCTGTGGACTTCATGACACGTAAATATATTAGCCTCTAACATGTCATATGTAATTATAATGTATGATATAGATATACAAATATAATTTATTAAAGAAGTCACTCCACTTCCAAAGAAGCTCCACTTCTGTCTGTTGCCACTGTGACGACTAAAATGTTCTGTTCTGTTCAACTGTTTGTCCTAATGTGCTAAAATAAATAGTGAGCTTCTGCACGTGCTAAACGAGCGAGTGCTGGTATTTTGGGATAATAAACATCAGTCCACCCAACCATCAGTCAGTCACATTAAACTGCATAATCAACACCTGGATTGAAGTCTGTTGAGTGACATACAGCGAAGCAGTCTTAGGCTAAATAGACGCACATTAAATACATTTCATTCAAAATGTGTAGGAGTGTTTAATCATTGTAATGATCTCTGTAATAGTCATAAATTTGTGCAATTGCAGTGTTCCCACCAAGCCAGTTCCCACAACAAAAGCCTGCACAAGACTACCAGGGACATAATCCCTTAGCACAGTGATGAACATAATCCCTGCCAAACAGGGAGGAAATTTCGCACTAAAGACACTGCACCTTCAAATAAAGACATATCACTGCTTGAATTGGCTAACTCCGTGGAAGTCGCATGACAAGACTTACTTTTCTTTGAAAGAAATACCTGCTTTTTAGAAGCAAAGCATTTAAAATGATGCAAATGCACATACAGTACAACGCTAAGTTATGGAACTTCCTTTCAGCAAGAGCAGTTTACATCTGGCAGTTCTCAGTGCATGACAACCCACAGTGTTACTGAGTTTTTGTGTACTGTTGTTAAATTGCTTAGAATGATATTAGCCCCCTTTTCTAATGTAAAGAAGTCCTAATGTATTTGCCTAAATCCGCGGTGACAAAACAGCTCCACAATCCAGAAACCTGAGCTGTTTCTTATATACATGGCTACAATTGAATTTACAGAGGTAAGACGATGCAAATAATGCCATATTCAGAAACCCAGAGGCGCCATTTTATGATTCATGACTAGTAACTGTGTTAACTGCCTTCATTGACTTTCAGATTTGGAAGCTTGTTGTTTAAAAATGAGGGAAGCAATAGCTAAATTGGAAAACGTGTTGTAGCCGAGCCACATAGGCCAATGCTGCATAAACACACACATACATTATACAGTATGTGTGTGTTTGAATGGAGTTTTTCATATCCTTGTTCAGTCACTCTGCAGATAACACTGCAGATCATTTAACAAATGGTTATTACATCCATGTAGCATGTGTGGGAATGGAAGTAGAAATGACTTTTCTACTGCTGAGGAATGTGGTTTACGAGGGGACTGAGGTTCTTCGATAGAATGACCCATATGGGCATGTTATTTTTATGTAAAAGCAAAGGCAGACAGCAGCAAGAGTTACATAAGGCTGCACAAGTTAATATGGTTTCTACGGCAAGAGACAGGATTTACTTTGCTCTTCAGAGTTATCAGGATAAGACCTCCTTTGACGATAATGCCATTTGGCTCCTATCTTAAGATATCATATTTTCTATCTCAAAGGAGCGCAGGCCTATCACTGCAGATCTAATGACGGGCCGGGTGTTTGTGTGCGTGTGTGTGTTTGTGCGCGTGTGTGTGTTTGTGCGCATGTGTGCTTGTACGCATGGAATCTAAATGGCAGTCGTCTGCTAACAGCAAAGATGCCACGATGGAAATGAAAGATATGAGCAGATAACACAGACAAAAACACAAGGAGACATCTACATCAAGACCCTCCTCCACCTATGGCTCTTGTCTCTACTCATTTTGTTGCTGCTCCCATATTTTCTGTTCTTTCCTTCTTTCCTGTGAGCACTTTTTCCCCCATTCTAACAGAGATTTCTCCATCCTTCATCTATCACATTCTTCACCCTGCAAAGCAACTCTACTTGATCTATTGCATGTGTTGTATCTCTGAGAACAGAGGTATTTCTTTGAGAGGGTGGAGGGGTTGGGGGGATGTATTTGTCCGGGTGCACAGAGGGATTGGGGAGTGGTTAGTGGGGGGTCTGGCAGTCAGTTGAAGGCACTGCTGCATGCTGACACAACAGCAAAACAGCCCTCCTGCAGCCACATTCGAAACATCTCCCACATGGTGCTGCATCACAAACAGGGACAAAAAAGACGGGAAGTGGCAGAGTTTGGGTAAGAGTAAGGAACTATGTGTGACGGCGTGTGACTATGATGGCAAGGGAGGGGTCGATGAGAGAAGAGGAATGAGAAGAAGGGAGGGGAGCAGCAAACAGATTATGACCCCCAGCAACAATTATCTACGCCTGCCGCTCTGACCCCCCGTGCCAATTACATAGATAAGGCAGCTTGGGCATGTGTGTGTGTGCACCCACACTGTGCGTGTGCCTGTGTGCACTCACACACGAGTGTGTCTACTTGCCTTTCTATGAGGCAAAATGTGTGTGTGATGCTTGCTCACACACGAGCATTTGTATTCAATGCTTACTATCAGGGGCCGCACACTTTTTCTTTCCTACAGTTCTTGCACCTGTGCAGGAAGCGCTTTAGCATCCATGACAAGATAACCTCTGCTGATAGCATCTAGAATTGCATTTGTCCACCACAGGAAGATCTATTTGAGTTGGGAAGTTGTTGGGAGGGCAGCAGATTAATTTTGAGATGCAGGAAATGAATCATACATTCTAACCATCCTCTCCAGAATATGAGAGCTCCCTTTAGTGCTTCAAACACAGGCTACTCACTTCATCCCTTTCGTGCTGCCATCTGCACCCTCACTTCACTCCTTGCATTCCCTTTTCATGTTCACCCTCCATGGTGCTGATTTGAACCGCATTTCCCAGCATGCTGTGGCAAGAGGAGGGTATGGTCCCATGGGATAGCCATCAGTCCTGCAAGGCAGTATGGGTTTCGACAGCTCCAGGCTGCTGCCGGTTCTCTCATTAGAGCCTCTGTAATGAGTCCACATCTAACCTGTCGCCGGTGCCACGTAGCGCTGAAAGGAGGCAGACTGATTATGTTGCCAGTGGGGCAGCCACATCCAACTCAAAACAAGGGTCCTGGCCTGTATGCAGTTGTTGAATTGGACCAATTTCGATAACTGTGCTTTGTGTGTTGACAAAATTATGTGAAAAGCAGATGTAAGAGGAGCTTACGCCCCGTGTGGACATAGAAAATCTTTTCCTATTGACGCTTGAGCAAAAAGATCTTTTGCTTCAGCCCTTATGCAGAACACAAAACATTGTAAGTCTAGGTGATTGCAGCTCCCCTAGCAACAATCATTTATTGAGCTTTTGGGCTTCTACCTTCATTTACTATAATAGAGACAGAGCACATTTGTGCTACATTCCAATAAAATGCTAAATTTCTATGCAATAGTCTTGTTAGTCTTCTAAAAGTTACAAACAAGTGTTGAATGACAAGCTGAGAATTAACTCCACCAAAAGACTAAAACCTTCTAAAATCCACAATAGGTTCTTGAATAGAAACTTGCAAATATATTGAATTTTTACAAACTAAACTTATCAGAACCTCTAGATCAGTCATCAGCTGACCCCCTTTTTCTGAATACTGTACAGTATCATCACTTGCTCTCAACAGGCAAAAGATCTCCAGACACGCATACAAGATAAGGGAGTGTGAACAGAATGCTTAATGTCTGCAGTCACATCTCTTCATCATGATTACAGTGCACATTACAGTGGAACCATCTGGGATACAGAAGAACTAGAACATGAGGGAGAACATCGGCAATGTATTTTATCAAAGCATTCACCACATTTAATTGTGGCCTGGAGGAGACCGCTCAGGGGTGTCTAATAGTTTACAATCTTGTTCTACTTGTTACTATCAGAGTTCTGCTGCTTTTGGTTGTGTTCAAAGACAAACATCCAAACAACTGTGAAGACAGTAAACCCGAAAGAGAATGAATAGCTCGAGACAGAAAACCAACCGGCCACTACCGTTGGATTGGGTATGTGCAAATCCCAGCTTGTTAGTGGTAAAAATGGCTTCAATCACTTGGCTGCCAAAGATTGAGTCCCTGAAAGTAAGAAGCTGCAACCTATGCACTGTCGAGGTCCCAGACAGCATTAGGTAAGACAGGGGTGCCACCCTGCTGTCTAACAAGGCCCACAAGCTGTTCAGTGGACCAGGAGGGCAGACGTGGCCTCCACTACTTTGGCCCAGGTCCCAGGTGAAGGGACAGAGAATGCACCTTCCTTTTTGTACCATTTCCAAGGAAAAGAATTGAAATTGTGGCAAGAGTAGTAGAAGTAGACAGTGGAACATTGGTGTGGACAATTCTTATTAGACTAAAAGGGCAGGAAGGCAATCTCCTCAGCCGGTTGGGCCCGGCGAGCAGATTGCCTCAGGTGTCTCAAGTTCACAGAGAGGAGACACAGGAGGGAGAGAGGACGAAGTATACAGAAAATGAAAAACTACAAGGCACAGTGCCATCCTTGTTAGACCTTCTTCATTGGCTCAGTGTTACTTATAACCCCTGCCTCCCCGATTCCTTGATTTTTCTTTCTCTCGTTCTCTTTCGATTCGTTTGTCTGCCAACAGTCATCAGAGTCTATCTGACCCGCCAACCCCCCCCCAACACACTCTGCTTTGTCAATTTAGGTTTCTTCATCTGTCTCCCATGCTTAAACGTCTTTCTCTTTTGAGTTTAACAGTGAATAAAGGGCCTTTGACAGTGAGACAGTCACCAAAATTTCTCGGCTGTTGAACACTGAATTGGAATAGAGCATTGCTTTAAAAATAGCGAAATGAAGGATATATGACTAAGCTTTGTAAGGTCAGCGGTTTTCAGACAACCATGATCCATCACCTTCCCAGCATGTGCTTCAGCTAGAGTACTGCCCTTTAGTTCATCACTACTTGGCAATAACAGCTCTTCAGCTCATTTGAGCAATTATGTTCAACGGGGCAAATGTTTTGGCTGATTGTCTCTCGTCTCAGTTACTTTCAACGGCAACAAAAACATAAACGCATTCTGCATCTCTGCTCCTATTCAGGAAATGTTTTTTTGCCTACTACTACTACAAACAATAGCAATGATAATGATAATAATTATGATAGACTGCCAGTTTTAAAAGATTTTTTTAAATTCAAGTTTCAAAGAGGGCAACAAAAGTTTAACTGCATTTCTCAGTCATTCTACAGCTTTGGAGTCACACTGGCAACTACTCAGTGAACACTTGATTACTAATCTAGACTTTGAAACAGAGTGTAGAGCTTTTTTTCTGATGACTGCAGCACACAGCCTTATATATATGGGCTTGACAGTCAGAGACATACAGTGGTAATGTTTCTTAACCAAGCCCTACTTCAATTTCAGTCGCGCATATAACACATTTCTACTAATTAAATATTCTTGTATTTGTACTTGAACTTTTCTGCCATCACATTAACTCTATGCAAAGATTGCTAGATTACAGCTAGCGGCCAGCAGACACATGTGTACATGTACAAGTAGTCGTGCATGGATGTTCCCATACAAACACCTTTCACCCTTGCATGTTCCACTCCAGTCAGGGTTATGAAAATGTTCTGATTGCACATCCCTTTGAAGTTCATATAGGCTTCAAAGCAGCTCTTTATTAGGTCATTTCTGTTTAACATTTTAAGAGTCGTTCGGTTTGTTCCCATTAACACATGCAAAGAGGAAAGTATGATAAAAATGTGCAGAAATTAATGGAAGTTGCATCTACGGAGGAGTTATTTATGTGTACGTTTTTTTCAGTCTTTTAAAGATGATTTGTGTGTGACAGCACGCACTTTCTAGGCAACTGCCAGGAAGGGTGCTTATATCCAATGTGTTTACATACTGTATCTTTTTTCACTTGTGGTTAGCAGTGCGCTAGTATCACGCAGACAACTGTTAATTATATTTCAACGTGCTAACTACTGGGAAATGTGCAATTAATTTCTGTTGTCCATCGCTGAACTAGATGATTGCTTTTAATACAAATCTATTTATATCAAATGACAAACCCATCTCTGAGGGTGCACAGATCTAAGGCATTATGTTAATAACATACTCCTCCTTATTGGCTCATTGCATCACATTTAGCCTGGAGTTTTGGAGGATAAAATGAACATTAACTAAAAAAAAAAGACTATCCTCCACTGGAGCATTAAATTGCCTTTAAAAATCAAATCCCAGTCCAAGCACCTCCAAAATAAATTTGATGTAGTCTAACTCTGATACATGCTCAAACTTCACAAACTGTAGGATGTTGTGCGTGCTGAGGGCAACTTTTAGTGCCTACTGTATGTCCAACTTTGACATCTATTTGGCTGAAATAGGATGTGATGACTCATGATTTAAGTGAGAGATTGGAAACTCATTCAAATTCAATATTTGTGATTCACTGACAAAGTAAGAGAACCATCTGCTTGGAGACAAGTGAGGATGAGCTGGGGCCACAGATAAGAACCCAATTCAATACAAGTTACATTGAGCAATCTATCCATTCAAATACAAAATGGCCAATATATCTGCTGTCTCTGAACCCATGTACTGTATCTGCAGTCAAAACGGTTACAGGGTTACATGAACAGTGCTAGTGCATATTTCAATAGTCGTGACTGTGCAAAACACATGGGGGAGGAGTGTGACACCTGACAACCTGGGTGGAAACAGTTAAAACTGAGGAGGGTGACAGCTTCAGTGACAGAGATATGCTGCGTTTCAGTGTGTGGGCAAAATCTCAGATTCATTTCTCTGCCCACAAGATGATGCATGCATCTGTGAATATATATGTGTGTACATGTGCATCTGTGTTTGTGGGTGTTCACATTGCTGTGGCAGCATTAGATAGAAATGTACTCATCTCCTGGTACTATTAGTCATCAGTGTGCTATTCTTATTGGTTTACCATACTGAATAAAAAGCTCCAAAAACGTGGACCTAAATTCATTTATGTGGAAAATGACTCAATTATAGGGTAAGGAGTAGGTCATAAAAGTCATAAAAATAGTCACTGCCAGTAGGCAACGGGGGGGGGGGGGGGGGGGGGGGGGGGGGGCATCTCTCTTGTTAGCAAGATTACCAAAATGCTTCCCCCTTGTCAACTTGCCATTCCCCTCCTTGCCATCCTCTTGTAGCAGAGGGAGTGCAGGGGGAGAGGGGTTGTTCAGTTGAATATGTTGCTCTAGTCTGCCTGACTCATTGATCCTTTATCTGACTGAGGTGTGTGCTAGTTAGAATCTTTGACCCCGACCATGGCTCTGAAATATCAGCAGCCTGACTGCGCTGTGTATTGATAAATCCATGCTGCTGTCCATGGTACTGAAGTAAAAGATGGATTTGTAATTGTGCCTTTTTCTCTCGGACCCCCCAATCTACCATTTGCTATATATGCTCAATTCTATACTGGATTGTGGCCTATATACTCTACAGAGTAAGAGAGTAGCCTGTCATATTCTTATAATATTTCTATGATCATTCAGTAGCATCTGTGCTGCTCAAAATACACCCCCAGGAGGGAGCCTTGACTACAGATATAGTTTTTACTATAGGGGTAGTGTCAGTATTAAGTTGGGTTAGGTTTTGGGCCATCCCCTCTGTAAAAAATTAACAAATTACCGACTGGGTACTACTTAACAAAAATGAATAGGATCTTGTGCCTGCTTCCAAAACGATGGATTTTCCTCAAGTCTGTTTCACATCTGACCACACCCAGCAATAAGTCAGGTGACATCCACCCTCATACATTTTCATCTTGTGGCTGTTTCCACCCACCCAGACGACGACACAATCCGTAAAATAAGACCAGCAACAGTTTTAGGGGTTCTAAAATGCCAAGGTAAAAAAAAGTGCAAAAGTTATGCACTTTAAAACAAAAATATATTAGCGTGGATGCAGCCTCAGCAATGCTACATGCTACAACTTTGCTACATATTTCAGCAGGCTTGACTGTTAGAGCTGCCAAACTGAGCAGTAAGTCATTTAGACAGCTATTTGGCAGGCAGGTAGTAAAAAAATAATGTTAGTTTGAGAACATAGCAGTACAAATTGCCACCATTATGCTATACTCATACTGAATGCTGGAAAGGCTTACCTTTACATAACAGTGTGCCTTTCTCTGTGTCGACAAACAGAAGTTAAACGGATTTTTTAATGGTTGATGTGGCTTGCATACACACAAGTGAAAAATTTCATCTGAATGATTTTCATCTCCTCTATACACATGGGCGCAGTGTGTGTCTCAGTGTGTTCTGGAGTGAGTACTTGCATGTGGATAGGCCAAAGGGTTTGACATTAGCAGACGGAGTCCTCCTTCCCCACATGCTGCCCATATGTCATGCCAAATCTCATCTCATCTAGCTCTAAGAGAAGGTGCTGCTGGCTGCTGAAAGGCCACCTTCCAAACAGATATCATCAGTGTGACACCCTGACCTGACTGGAGCTAAGGGCACAAGCTTTGCTCAATATCATATCCAGTTGCATTAAGGTGGAAAAGCAGGGTCACAACGTACTGAAATAAAAACACAAGGCCGATCCTTCACTTCCTACGCCTCACAAAGCACTCCAAAGTCAAGAAATAAAAAGGATCAAAGGTCAATAGTTGGTCAATAGCTGCAGTTTTAGCAGTTGTAGTAGCAGGAGTGATGGCACAACAAACAGAGAAATAAAAAAGGAGAAACAGTACGGTATGCCAATGCTCTCTAAGTGCCAATGCAATTGGTATGCTAATGATCCAGTTGATCTTGCTGTGTCTACATCAGTGTCCCTAAATACAACCGAATTTGATGTACACCCCAGTGAAGTCTCACTGTTTCCATTGCCCTTTTGGTTTGCGTTTGTTCTTCATACAAGTCAGAATGCAAGTTACAAATGGTGGAATCACTGCTATTTTGTAACTAGATATGCCTTTTACCCTCAAAATATTGCCCTGGATGCATCTACAGTAGTCATATTCATGTTAGTCATTTTTGTTCAATGCCAGCAGCTCAATACGATACATTTTGATTTGTCTCCTTTTGTAGAGAACAGACATATACAGTATTCGGTATTTTATTCCACCACTCACTGGCCTTTCCAGCCCATGTGCAGTCAGGATATAAATTTATATATATTTAATGCCACATTAATACGGCTGCTTACCCTGCTAGGATTTTGTTCTGTTAGTGACTGCCACTAAGTTGAAATAAATGTGAGGAAGAAAACCTGCATGAACCAGCCAGCAGAGAGGCTTTGGTACCCTGATTTTCTTACTTGAATTCAAGGCTTTAGTTACTTTAGGGCTCTGGAGGAGGAATCGACCGGCAGATGTCATGGCACTGAATAAATTGTTGTCTCTAGCGCTACACTGGTTTGTTCCCTATCTATCTCTTTTCACTGGTCTCTCTCTCCCTTATATACTCACACATTCTTTCTTTTATACTGCGTTTTGTGTGACTGAGTGGCCATGAAGCAGGGCACTGCTGTACAAGGACGCTCAGTTAACCAAAAAGGTGTAAAGGTAAAATGAAATATTCCCCGCAAAACTGCTGAAACCCAGAGTTCCAAGTATATGACAGACTATTGCTCGAGTGGCACCATTGAATAATCCTATCAATATTTAAAACACAGGTGCTGAATTAAAAAAAAATTAAAAATCTTTTCTCAAAGTAGTCTTTCCATTATATCGAGATGAAGAAACACGAGCAGCATGTAGAATCTGAAAAAAATTGTAAGACCACCTGACATTCTCCAGCTCTTACAATTCTCACATTAAAGCATACAGATCTGTTGTGACCTAACCCACCATATCAGACAATAAACAATAAGTAGAATCCAAGCCAGTTTCTGTCTAGTCCAACAAAGAAATGACTTAGGGTGGTGAGATAAAAAGAAAAAACAGCTTCAGTCTCCATCTCCTCCCTACTGCTGAGAAATCACACAACATCCCCAGTGCTTGTTTGACATCTAGTGGTCAAACTGGGTATGGACAAGCTCTAAGAATTATTTGAATGTGTGTCATGCCGGTAGCTCCACACATAATAAGTGGTGTAATTCGTCATACACTGCAACCACTTCCATGCCTGGCGGAGACTTTTGAAGTTTTTGGATTGCACTCCATAAAGTCTGACATAAACAGCATTCAAGTGCATTTTAAGTGGAGAGACGTGACATCCATACAGTACAAGTACAGAACATGAAAAGTGTGGTTCACATACAAACACATTTGTATGACTCTACAGAAGTGCCTTCCAGTGACAACACTGATTCTGTAATTTAAACCATCACCACCACACAGCAAGACTCGAACATTGCACATTTATAATTTCACGCCAAAAACAAACCCTGATCCGTGCCCAAACCTGATCTTTCTGATCACAATCCGATGATAAACACTGATGATTCAAAAAACATTTGGCCAAATTCTCTAAAGAACTCTTTCATAGATAGAAAAGCAAATGAAAAAGCACGATCAATTGCTTTGTGATGATACCTCCTCAAGTTGCTGTTACAGGTTGATCAAAGTCAAGCCCCCCCATCTTTCTACCCTCACAAAGACATAAGAAAAATCGAAGATCATACACACAAAGACACAAACATTGTGGCAAACATCAGGTTTTCTTCACTTTTGTCACTGTGGCTCGCGGCACTTACCTGTGGGCTAGTTGTTCAATTGTCAGTGGCCATGATAGAAATAACAGTTTGCTATCATTCTGTCAGCATGGGGCAGAAAAACATTAGCTTGCTCTGAAAACAAGCATGCACCAGGTGGTGCCGTCTCTCAGTGGATAAGCAATTAGCTTTCTAGGGTCCAAAACTACAGTTTGTCCCACACAGAAAACAGGCAACACCTGTGCGTGCAGCCGAGTGGAGCCAAGACTCAGCATTGCATCATAGAAAATAGGAAAATCCAACAGGGGAGTATCAAGTTGCCTTTTTCTCTATGCGTTTTTGGAGAAGGTTGACAGGAAATGAATAGAAGAGGTACTGGGCAGGGGAGAGGCAATGAAATAATTTCATATCAGAGCGTGGTAGGCAAGCAAAGAGGATTGCAGCATGAAAATTATGCAAGTGAAAAATTAATTAAATCTACATCTGAGAAGGGAAAATCAAAGTGACAGAACTTATGGAGAGAAGTAAGTAGAACTTAGATTAATGTATTGAGAAAATGGGTGGAGAGAGACATACAAATTAGGTAAGAAATACACAAACGAAAGATGGAGAAATAATGTGTAATGGAAAAAAGAAATTCAACAGATGCTTTTTCGAAGTTAAGAAAAATTCATAAGAGTGGGCATGTGGGTAATGGGGAGATGTCACTCATCATGAGGTCAGGAGAAAGCAGAAAAGGTCCACTGCACAGAATCAAGATGAGATAGACAGATACATTTTAGTCAGAAAAATGGATAGAACCACTTACTGAGGCTACAGTCTATCCTGATACAATCTGGCGGGAGAGAGAGCGAAATGGTGAGATCAAATAAAAAGAAAAGGAGAGAGAAAGGGACAGACAGGAAGAAAAGAAAGAGAAGAAAGGATAAAAGAGAAAAAAACATTTCACATCCTTCAAAGTACATTCTGCAGACAACCAAGCATTGCTCTGGGGCCACCATCCGGGGACAGTCTCTGAGTCAGGATCACCCTTTTCCTCCATCAATCCCGTCATCCATCCCTCCTTCCACCCAATAACCCCAAAGCACAGCAGAAGGCAAGACTCACACCGTGGGGTCTATGCAGTAGGAGAACATAATGATGACTCTTTTACTGTCATCATATTAATGGAAATAACCTTTACAAAGTGCTCCACTGTCGGTGTATGAATACATAAAAACTGTACATGTGATTATAGAGACTGTCAAAATGCAAATCGTGTTCTTGGAATTTGAAGGTTCTATCATGGTGGAGTGGAGTTATGAAATATTGAGCTTCAAAGACCTAATGTGCCATCTGGCAAACCTTTCTTCAGTATTCTATGTCATGTATAAAGCAGGCAATACTTCAAACATCATAAACATATGACTAACTTCATTAAACAAGTCAGATAGAGCCTTAAAAATTTCAACTGCACAAAATGCTTTGGCCAGAACTAGATGGTATAAATAACTTCAAGTGGTTTCTTTCTTGGCTGAGAACTTCAAAATAAACACAGTGAAGCCATTATGCTCACACTGTGTGCAAATATCCTTTTTCCTGCAGCTGCTGCGCAGTCACTCGAGCAGATGCAATGTCTTGCACCTTTAACTTTAGGCCTCTTTCCTGGCAATTTGAGATGCACTTGTCTTCTGCAGCACTTTGGGAATGAGAAACCCAACAGTGTAAATGACAAGAAAGGGTGATCTGCACACCCCAGCCACCTCACGCCTGGTGCACACAAGCCGCAAGAAATAAGACCCCACTGTGGACTATTTGCTACAAGTGGTGCAACAAAAACACTGTGGAAAGTGTTATCATTTTACAAGCCGTGTTGTCAGAATGGTGGAGTGTTGGCTAGAATTCTCTGTCCTTCGACTGGAAGTCTCTCATTAAAGCAGAGCATCAGTAGACATCCGCTCTGGTTAAGTGTCCCAAAGCAAGAAATTGAATCCTGTTCTGTAGCTCACCCTGACCTTCCACCCCCGTCCGGATAGCAGTTATTAAACAGAGACTTCCTTTAAAGGGATAATTAAAGTGTCAAATTATTACAGAATCTCGTTCGTTGCTATTCCGCCCCATCTAGTGGCTGGAAACTGCGTGTGCATGTGGCAGTGTGGTTGGGTTGTGGTCTCGAGCTGTCAACCGCTACAGAATAGTGGACACAAACAGCCAGGGACCAGCATCACTCTGTAGAGAGGTGGGGGTAATACAAATAGAGCTCCATTAAAATGTGCTTAAGGGCCACATGTGTTGGCAAGCAGTGATGGACACAGAGGCCACGTTTGTGCATTGTTTTTGAAAAAATATAAAAGTTGTTCCGACAGCATTTGACTGCTTTCTATTGATAATTCTTAGAATATTGACACATTGCAAATTGCACAGGTAATCATCATTATCTATCACTAATAAATATCATTAGAGCTAAATCCGTGCCATTACAGCCTTTCTGAGTGATTAATTAGCTGGATTTTAATTATCTTAACAAGGATTAAAGCCTTAACAGATATTGAGGATTCCCTACTGATTGTGGGTTAATTAATTTCCTTGCAAAACAGCTATGAAAATCCTGAGCAGAGCTATAATGTCAGTCTTCTGTGTGATAGTTTTGAGGTATCATTAAGCCCATTTGGAAATAGGACTGGTGTGTGAATTCATTTTGAGGGCTTTGCCGTTGTGGCTTAGTTGCAAGTGTGTTGTTGGGGGGATGTCCAGCAGTCAAGCTGTGGCCTTGTGGACAGTAGGTACAAATGGGTGTGAAACTACAGCTACAGCTGTGAGCCGGTCTCTCTGACTGTTTGATCCGAGGGCCGCAGACATACAGGCCATTGAAGGGATGAAAAGGTCCATCTTCTGTGTCTTGGCCAGGTGAGGTGTTTATGAGTGACAGAAAGAAAGAAAGAGAAAGAAAAGAGAAAGAGAAATAGGGAAAGAAAGCAAAGTGGCCACCTTTGTTTATCCCACCGCCACAATTCCTGTCTCTATGGTGCCTTAAAATCCCATATTTCAGGGTGCTCCTCTGTCATGCTCCTCCTGGTTCACTGCTGAGAGGCTGTTCCTTCAAAGGATCAGGACATACTTAAATTATCCAGAACTGGGAGGTCATACCCATCTTCCTCAGAGTACTAATATTCATTGCAATGAAATTGTAATAAGTCAAAAGGTCTGCAATCCCGCAGCCAGTTATTAGAGAGAATGTCCCTGCTATGAAACCATCCATCTTACAACACTACTGTACAATTTCACTGACCATTTCCCGACTAGGATTACCTTAAAGACCTCTTTACACCCCCAGCTACTTTGAACTTGTCTGTAATTACTTATTATGTGGACTCCTCTTAGCACTGCTGCTGGGCAGAAGTGGGGCCAACCAGCCCCTCAGATAAGTCCACAAAAAGAAATAGAGTAGAACCATTATGAAGAGTGACACAGGAGCAAGACCACCTTGAAGCTTCTAGAGACAGGTTAGTGGGTTAAGGCTCAGGATCAGGCCAGGGCTATTGTGAGAGATGGAGCTTTTAGACAGGAGGGGGTGCTATGGGGCCTCACACGGAACAAAAGAAGAGGATGAACTAAAGGGAATAGGGTGGGACCAGGCGTCAAAGAATATGGAAATGACTGCAGGGTGGCTCCCCACACAGGGGATACACATATGTTTTTACTTTTAGTCTTGTATTCCTTCAGCAAGCAGTTTGTGGGGAAGTTTCTGGATTTGTACCTCGGTTTTCTCATACTCCTCATTTAAACCAGTGGCCAGTGATGGGCATAAGCTCGCTTGTTAGCCAAATGTACTGCCAACTGCTCTCATTAAGTGAGATAAAGTGTGTTCTATCAAAACCGAGGGACAAATTTAGAAGCTTTTTCCCACCCAACTCTCTGACAATGGAAAAAATAATGGCTTGAAACTTAAAATGTCAAACCATCCTTCTACGTTCAGAAGTATAGAATGCTAAAATACAGAGTAAAGACGAGGAGACAAGGGATGGTAAGGGAAAGGTTAGCAGAGACATCCATGATGAATCACAGCGGTTTACCAAGGTTCACGGTGAGCTTGATGCGGCCTCCGTCCAGCTCCAGTCGCAGGGTGTCTGCTGACTCCTTGGAAGTGGTGGCCATGAGCAGGCCATATGCCCGCTGAGACATGAAGCGCAGCGCCACGTCCTCGGCTTCTGTGTGCATGGTGACCGGCATGATGATCTTCAGGTACATGCTGCCGTCATAACTCAACACCGTCGCCTCTGGATAGGGGTGAAGGAGAGGACAGAGGAGTGACAAAGAGGGTAACACCGATGTAGGAGGCAGAGGCAAAGAGTCAGGTGAACCCAGAACACAGGCATGGAGGTCGCTTTGGTTATGACAGCAGAGTATCGACAGCCAAGTGCAGGAATAAAATTCAATGTCAGTCGAATCGCATTGAAACAAATTCAGTTATCTTTTCAAATCTTCCTGTGTGATATACCTGAGCCCCAGTTTCATCAAACACTACAGATCTAGATTTAGAACACGTTGATTTATCACATTATATCAAACAAAAAAGGTTTGGTCTTATGCTGAGCATCATATGGTACAAGTTTTTCTTTCTCTTTAACTTTTACGCATTTCAAATGTAACCACAACTAATACACAGTCCCGTTTGTCAAAATAGATGTATTTAGGTGCCATATCTGCAACATAAGATCAAGGGAATGGTCAGTGAAAATGATAATCAAAACCAGTAAACCCAACACTTCGCACATCGATAAAAAGATAATATCAATCACTGCTGTACTTATCAGCCATCTAAGTGGGTTTGACGGTTTGACGACAGCATGTAGACTCCAACCCCAAGCCTGTCTTTTTGTGTTTTTGTTATTGCTCCATTGTGCCATGTCATTTTGTTAATAAATATTATTGTGTCAAGTTAATGTTTGGCGTGCAGGATATACGCGGGACGTTTTTCATCCCTATTACATTTTCATCAGATGACAAATTTGCCATCCAAAGAACAACATGAAAACATACATGATAATAAAAGACAGGAAGCTCTCTTAAAGCTTCAGGAAATATCAATAACAAAAATGCAGCTGGTTTCTGAGATATCCTTATTCCCACTAGGCACAAACATTACTCCATCGAGACTCTGACATGCCATAAAGAGACTGTTGTGCAGATTGACAGTTCCCTGCATACTGCTCTTATTTTGCAGTGTGGGTTGATATGTGTCACCATAGGCTAACGTGAGTCACTGTCAAAGGCTAGTTCTAACATTTAGGTTTGAGAGGGTACAAATAGCATGATGTTAAAAGAAGCTGACAAATCCCTGCTTACAGGTGGGCAGACAGGACAAAGCAGCCAGATTTAAAAAGTGTGTAATGTAGAGTCACACACACTGGACAATACACAATACAACCAACTTCTCTGACACCACTTAATATAAATGTGATACAATCCTAATGAAAACAACTCCTATTACATAAAAACTTTCCATTATTATCCTATCACCAGTTCAAAACACCACCAGTGCCTTTAATTTTAGTGGCTTGGTGGCATCAATCATCTGGGTTTCTGCCACTAGCTATCATTGATTGTACTTACACCCTATTAATCTAAGCACTTAGTCTACTGACACAGAGGAATATGTGGCTGGTTATTAGGAAAGTGCTCTGTATCACCTCCCTGCAGTAGTGCAAAGCTCCAATAGATGGCAGAAGAGCATCACTAAAACCATACCTGACATCCGAGCACCCAAAGACAAAACTGCTGAAATATCACCCTTCAAAATAGAGACATTTCATCCTCTACCTCCACTGTCCTGATTTGAGTCCAATCTCTCCTTCCCTCATTACCCTCCTTGTCCCTAAAATCCCATACTATCATGGCTCACGTACGTGCAAACACAAACCATGAAGCGAGGCGCCTGCAGCTAATTGGAATGAATCAGACGTACGTGGTGCTATTTGACTAGCGCACCTCCCCTCGCTGTGGTGTATACGCTGCCTGGGTTTGCATGACTGGCACAGATGGCGGCAGTAGGACTGGCTGTTACGCCACACTGCTGCCGGCCTCTCGGGCGCTCCAGCCTCCATTCCCCCCTTGCAGCCGGCGGGCCCCTAATGCCACCCATCCCCGGGTGGCATTTGGTTCCCGCAAATGTCCCAGTGGAGCTCTTACTATACAGCAGCTGCTTGATTGTGTCAAATACAAGGCAGCACATTGCCAAATGCTCATTCTACACTTGTTTTCACCCTCTGCTTTATTGGATTGCGTGTGCAACATTTACAATTTAGAAGCTTTAACTGTTTCATGTTTTGCGCATCTGTGATTCCCTTTGCACACTTCAGAGAGACTGTAGTGTATGATGGCTTGTTTATGAAGAGGTATTTTTTGCCTCACTGTTAGAACAGTTATTGTGTCAACTTGTGTGTCTTGTCTGGGATGATACAGTGGCACTCCTTCTGTGAATCTATAGCAAACTAGATGCAAAGCATAGCTGTGGATGAAGTCTAAAGCAGAGTCACATCTAGATCCCCTCACTCATACACACAGGAATTCCCTTCAGCATCACCCTCCTTACCGATTTCACAATTGGTCCCCAGGTATCCGGTGCCGGTGCAATCACATATGTAGCGGTTCCAGCCCTCTTTGCACAGACCTGCATTGCCACAGGGGGTGCTGCTACACCGCTTCTGCAGTTCACGGGTGCAGAAACTGCTCACGCCAAGAGCGCTCTGGATCTCAGCTAGACGGCGGACATCACGGCTCTTGCCATCGATGAAGAGGTCGCGGACACAGCCTACGTAGCCATAGTTTAGCAACGCTGTCCAAACCTCTGGCGGGAGGATGAGGTCTGACTTAGATTCAGGGAGCCCGCCCAAGTACATATCACTGTCCAGGTCCAGGATTTCACTGCCCTCTGGGGAGCTGAAAGGCATGCTGCGGCTGTTGACAGAGATAGATCCTAGAAGACAGAAACACAAAGGAACTAATGTTAACTACTGAACATCAAAATATATATATATAAAAAAAAAAACTTTCTGGTATGTTGGCAAATCGATACATCTGCATGGGATGCAACTTATGTGCATGTTTGTGTGTGTGTGAGCTTGCATCTTGTATTTTGTGAGTAACTCAAAGACACAAGTCTGTTGTCTGGACAGGTGAGTGAGCAGGTGAGAGGTCAAGTTGTGGAGTGAGTGGGCAAGTGAGTGAATGGTTGGGTGGAAGGGGCAGTAAGTGGATAATTTAAGGACACAGAACACAGACGGAGTAACATGCAGGAGACAAGAAGAATAGATGAGTCGAGTGTGTGTGTGTGTGTCTAATGTGTCTATAATAGGCTAAATGGAGGAGAAGGGAAGCAGAATGCAGCAGGGAGTGGGTGAAACAAAAGGCCCTCTCTCTTTCTGTGATTAACGACTCCGTCTTAATTTTCTATTAAAAGCCAATTACAGCAGGAGCAGCAGTGAGATCACATGCTTGCGCGCGCACACACATACACACACACAGACACACACACTCATTCACATGCTTCCTCATTATAAGATGCCATTAGGGAGAGATATAACGTCCAAGGTGCTTGCCCACCTACAGACCATTCATCAGACACCACACACTCAAGCAAGCAGATGCCCCTGTTTGTGCCCACATGCAGGCGGAGACATTAGAAAACAACAAACAAGTATGAGAACTTAACTTACAAATACCACTAGATGCATCATTAATAGTTGTGTGCCCATTTCTTAGCTTTGTTTTGACATGTTTGGATTAGCATGGAAAGAAAGATGGTTTCAGACTATGTCAAAGCCAATTCAGTCTCTGTCTCTGCACAGCCGAGTCCTCCTAATGCAACTCTTTCATTCTGCTGCCTAAACAAGCTCCAGAATACAATGGAAATATTAATGTATTATACATGTACTGTAAGTCCTGTAGAGCTATCAACAGACATCTGGCCTTTTGAAAGGCAACTGTACAGTAAATATCTAATACAGCCAATGCACATCAGTCAGGACCGTGAGCTGTGAGGAACTATTTTCTTGCTCCCTATTGTATTTATAGGGAAGGGATAGGTTTTTTTTTAATGTTGTAAAAAGGTAGACAGAACTGTCAAAATGTTTCAATGTTCATTAATGATGATGCCACCAAATAACTATTTGCCACAGTCAAAATTACACTACTTTCCGTTTTACTTCCCCGTTTCAATGCTACACAATTTAATAATTCTGACATGCTGCCCATCGGGAAGATGCAGATTTTTTCACAGGTGGTTGA
The DNA here is from genome assembly GCF_051107435.1 of Chaetodon auriga. Taxonomy (NCBI): domain Eukaryota; kingdom Metazoa; phylum Chordata; class Actinopteri; order Chaetodontiformes; family Chaetodontidae; genus Chaetodon; species Chaetodon auriga. Next base: position 14,565,961 of record NC_135097.1, on the reverse strand, counting down.
AAGGTAAATATTGACATGAATCTGTCTCTTGATGTGAAAAATGTGGATGATGAATGTGAATAAGTAACCATCCAACAGCACTGCAATAAAAAGTTTCCACAATCAAATTGTAAATGAGTTGTCGGCCACATAACAACTTGAAAGCACCACTCACCTTTTCTCCCTTCCCTCTGGAAATCCACATGGCACCATTCCCCATCATTGACCTTCTTGTTGCTGGCCTTCAGCTTTGTTTTTCCAGAGCCCATATCAATCAGCAGGTACAAATACCCGTCCAGCAGCTCCATGGCAAAGTAATCAGTCTTCAGCTCCCTACCAGGCTTCTGCTCTTTGGGGCCCTGAGGGCGGCCGTGGCTGAAAAGCAGGAGGCCGCTGGGCTCCGTCGTGCGGAAGTCGAACGAGATGGATCCCGTCTTCTTGGTGTTCCACTTGGGCAGGGAGATGTAGGACTCGGGGGTCTCAAAGGTGACGGGGTCCAGGGCCGCCACGTCCTCGCAGCGAAACACCAGATCGCCATTCAGGGTTATTTTAGGATCGCGCTCGATGGCCAGCCGTGACAGCTCCAACTTAAAGTCGTTGTTCTTGTACACCACCTGCAGGATGTGAAGGAGAGCAAGAGCTTACAAGTGTGTAATTCTGTAGGAAACAGTGGTGGTGAGGTGCAATTGTGGATTCAAATATGGCATCTAGAACTGGATTAGCATTTAAAAGTGGACTTTGCTTTAGCCTACAAACATAATGCAGCTGCAACAGAGAAGAACATTCTGTCCATAACACTAAGAGCCTGCAGATGCATCCTAATTGCCCAAATTAATTTCAAGTGTCAGTTACAGCGGCTGCTGGGAAATCTTGTCTGCATGGGGAAATTATGAATCAAAACATGAATGAAATACGTTCCTTTCTCTTGGACCAGCACCATGAAACCAACACTGATATAACATGCTACACATGCTGCTTTTCCATCCCCAGTCTGCAATCCTCTGACAACACATTTAGGTCAAATGGGTGCTCAGTTTACTGTTGCTCCTCACTCCTTTCATTGATTTTACTGATGTCTGTGTTTAGGGTTGTGTGGGGGCACAACATGCTCAGTGCATAAAGCTCTCATCACCACTGTATAAGCTCCTAACTCCTGGTCAAATCCAGAAAGCGTACAAACTATTTGTTGTTGTACTAGAACTGTAGCTCAGAAATGTCAGGATACTGTATATGAACAATAAATGGAACAAAATCAAAAGGCTCCGGGGGATATTCAGACGCAGGGAATAGTGAATGTTGCCTACAGCCTTAATGCAAATGTCTCCAACAGCCTTTGATGAAATATGGCTCTATTGTTTCAGCTCAAAGTGTGTCTATGCCTCCCTGTGTGCATTCATAATGGATTAAGTGCTAAAGGCAAAGTAAATTATCCTCGTCTTTCATAGTTTTAGTTTTCCTTTTATTTGCTGAACACTCTGCAGACAGCGTTTTGAGAGGCCGTCCTCAAGGTAATAGTGTGAAACAGCTGAGGTCTCTGCGTTTGTTTGTGTGTGTTTCCCCTCCTGATTGTAGTGCTCTTCATGCTCTCTTGTACACCCACACATACTCGCTGACAGGTAACACAGAGAAAAAAATGCCTTCTCTACATTTCTATCTTTGTTTTCTGCTGCTGTCAAGGCTATAAAGATTGTCCTGTTATTGTAAAGGCCCAGGTTTGATCCTGGCAGCACATGTCTTAAGCTGACTTGTCACGGAGTAAAGACATGGAAAAGCTACTTGCTCATTGTGGTTGGGGCGTAACATTCGCCATATCAGTGAACTGACAGTAATGCGCACCAGTTTCAACTGTTTCATACCTTCCGGATGGCCACTGATTGCTATCAATTTTGGGGGACTATATAAATCAACTGGCAGAGATTTGAAACTTATCCGAGAAAGCGGTTCCCAATATCAGTCCCCAAATCTGTTTCTGTCACATTTTAAGGGGGAAATTTGGTACAACTTATTTTTGGATCCACCAATAAAACACTGATTCTTTGTCCATTTGGCTCCTTTAAGAATGCATAGCTAGTTTGGTTATACCTGTGAAGTTCTGCTTTCCTTAAGCACAAACAGGGAAAAATAATGTTGAATTACCATCTGTGTATTAAGTCATCATTTGCTTTTGTTTGTATTGGCCGGTTTTCATATTTGCAGCACTGAAAGGCTTGTCCTTTGCGATGCGGTTCACCGTATTGGCTTTTGACTATCTAATTTCACCAGACTGCCGCTGTCATTGTCTTTCACAGTATCTCTTTCAAACGCCCTCCAATCTACCTATTTTTTCACATGTATGCACACACTCTCTCTCTTTCCCTCTCTCACCCTCTCTGTCAAACACCCACACATAGGCACAGAATGAACCACAAGAACACTGATAAGCTGGGTTATTCTTGAACTTAAGCCTCCTTTGGTTTTCCCATATATTGGCCACGCTGCCACATGTACTGTACAGCTCATAATGTCGTCATTAGCAGAGATTAGTACTGGTAATTAGCAATGATAACGCTAAAACTGGCAGCTAATAAGGCGTGAGCTCGCCTGGCTTAAGGTGAAAAAAAAAAAGGTGGTAGGTGAAAGAGAGAAAAGGCAGTGGGAGGAGGCAGAGGATGTATTTTTATTTTATTTATTTTCAGGTATTTATTTTTGCTTACCCATGCTGCTCAGTCTCGACAAAAATGCAGCCTGGTGTTTTTTTTTTTCTTTTGCAAAGGATCATAGAGTATGTAGGGAAAAGATGGGGCAGGTAACATGCTGTACCAGAACACTTTCAGTCCAGTTAGTTTCTGCAATGTGGCTCTACAACTTTCAGGTAGTGTTGGGTGGCCACAATGAAAAATTTTGATGTTTCTTTTGTTTTGTTTTCTGCACACTCAGAGGGTTAAAGGGTCAAGGCATATCTCTAGTCAATGGGGCCAGTGGAAGCTGATGTCAATAAGTCCATGAAACACTTCCGTTCTGACCACTTACTCAGTGAAGCGGTGGTCAAACTGACATGATATTTAGTGGGATGATCTCTAACGTTGTTGGTCGGGTTAAACACTTCCCCTTGATTAATACTTGGGTCAGTGACAAAGCTGACTGTGGCCAGCTTTCAATTATATTTGCTGGAATGCTCTTGTTTCCCAATAGATGAATGATGTCAACGGGGACTCCTTGACCTCCTTGATCAAGGCTCCAAAATTGCCATGAAATTTAAACACATACACTGATGCTCATGAGTGGATGACCCCTTTCAAATTTGAAAAAAACTGCATGAGCTCTCCTTTAGCATGAACCCCACCACTTCTTACTAACCTCAAAGGTCAACTGTGAACAAAAGATAAATAAAAGTAAAAGACACATTGCTGAATAGGGACTTGGGGCTGCTAGCAGGACTTTGGACTTAAAGTCTAAATCTAATCAAAATACTAATCAACACCAAGCAATGGTGGGAGAATACAGGGGAAGGGTGTTAAGTTCTGAGGAAGGCAAGGGAAGGAAGACAGTGAATGGAAAAGGAAACAGAGGGGCAAAGCAATGCATGGGAGGACCAAAGTGTGTGAGGTATCCGAAAGGTTTGTCAAATAAACTGCACCTTTGTGAAAGGTGAAGGACCCAGGTTCTGTATAAATGCATGTGTTGACTCAGCATCTAGACCATGTGCCTTCCTTTCCTATCTTCAAACCCTTGACGCTGTCTGACCCGATGCAGACACTGTGTCTTCTGCACTGGGAGGGCAGGTCTGGACAGCTCATCTAACAAGGCAAATCATCCACTGGAGAGAAGCTCGCTGGTCTTGTGCTCTAATAAAAAGACCACTGTTAAAGGCTTTAAAAACTTTCAAATCTTGAGCAGAGTTAACAATGAGTTAATCTCCAACAACTCAGCCTTTGTTTTCTACTTGGTCACAGGAGAATTTTGTGCTGGATTAACTACAATGATCTTTCTGAACTCAGAATGCATGTGGTCCCAACATGGATTGTGGACTTTCTCACTGTTCTAACAGTACAGCTCACGCAGGGCCAAGGCCCTCCTCAGGGGTGACTCCATTGATTTGTTTTGTCATTGAGAAACTCTGCAAATCTAAAACCCTGCAGGTCAGCAGTACAAAAATAATCATTTTCTCCTGATGTACTTGGGCTTTTCAATGCTCAAAGAGCCCACGTACCACATAGAATGAGCCTGCTCTCGCACAAGTGTCACAGTAGATTCACAGACAATCCAACATCAACCCTTAGGTTATAATATGAACTCATTTAGAAAATAATTCAGCGATTTATTGACATTACTGTACATTGCACTGATTGTTTGGTGATTAGAAAGCACATCTGGAAAGGGCAAAGGGCAGGCTTTACACCACCCTTCCGACAAAATCTCAAATGAAAGTTGACTGTGGGTAGGTGGGGTGTGAGTGGGGCTGATGAACGACTCCAGAAGATTTTATCGCACAACAAAGGTGAGACGAGGAGGAAGCTGCAGAGGAGAAGATAGAGCATCAATATGAAGTTGGGAGGGCAGAGAGAGAGTGAAAGAGTGAGGGCAAGGAGGAGTGTGAGAGCATTCATCCAGTGCATGGAATCAGTCGAAGAAATCAATTTTTAATTTGGCCGTCAGGATGGCAAAGCTGTCGTGCCAACAGTGCTACCATGGACTTAATTACACAAAACTGCCCCCGAGAAAGAGAAGATGAGAGGCAGAGAAAGGTGGAGAAAAGTGATGAGAGCGGTGGGAAGAGTGAGGACGGCAAGCAGGACGGGAGAGCGAGAGAAAGACTGACATGGAGGGAGGAGTGTGAAATGGGCGATAGCAAGGTCACTGTCTGGGAGAGAGATGGGGAGGCGGAGGTTGTGGTAGAGAGACAGATGGTGACGTGCTGAAGAGAGGAATCTGTGGAAACGAGACTGGGGGGGCTGAGGAGCAGAGATACACGATTTCACACCTCACCAGTCTGACTGGGAGCCTAGAAAACATATACATCACACAGGGTATGATCATAGCATGTGGGCGACTTTGAAAAAACACACACACACACACACACACACACACAGAGCAAATAAAAACTTCATAGGGTTTCAGTGCCTTTTTTTGGTGCCTTTTTACTCTTCTTCTGCTGTGCTCTTCTTTTGGATTTCTGCTGCCTGGAGGGTACTGGCCAAGCGTATCAAAGGCGTTTGACCACGGTGGCGGCATGAAAGCTTTGCCCCAGACCATAACACCACTGATAATCCGAGCTGTGCCACTGAACTAGCACAGGATGAAACACACCGCTGTCTACACCCCAGCCACTTACTTTCCTCTTTATTTCCAGCTACTGCTACTTTACCTGGCGCTCTCAGTTACTCTCATTGCGGGTTTTCTCAGTGCCTTTCTGCGTGGCTACCTTTCTGGATCAGTTCTGCTGATGTAGTCATTAGAGCTTGACTGCTGCTGAAGTTGAGCCCATAAGACTCAAACATCAACGAAAACAACCAGTAAGCTGCAGCTTCTAGTAAGGTCAAGGCTGGATCAAGCACTTTATCTTTCTAACATGTAAACACACCTTCTGGTCGCTTACTATACTAACACAAAAGGCGCATGATAACTCCACACAGAAAGGAGATCCAAAACAGGACCTTCTTATTCGCTTTGGTGCTTATCTCAAAGCCATATCATGACCGTTCAACTTGGCTGCATGCACCTGGTACCGCTTCTGTAAACCTAGAATCAACAGCACAATATGGAAATTCTCTATCTAAAGTGAACTCATACTGTAGGAATCACAAGAAACTGCCTCATGCTGTCAGGAAAGTGTCTCCCTTGATTTGAGGAAAACAAGATTTAAAGAGACATGTTTTGCAGTGCTGACCCAAACCCAGGCCGCTAAATGAAAAATGCAGCCCTTGGCAGAAGGTCAAACATGAATGCCAATGTCAGATGTTTGCTGTTTACACCACTTCTCTCCTGGATTTGTCTGCAGCATCTTCCCTTCGCTCTAAACCATATCTCACCTTCGCCTCAAAACTTTCACTTTTTCACTTACTTTCCTTTTCACACTTTTGCCTGCATTGTGCAATCTATTAAAAACCATACCTGGCAAATGCATCTCCATTTTTCCTTGAAACATTTTCTCTTTTCAACGCTATGCATATTGAACTTGCACTTTTAATTCCTCATTTCCTCTGTCTATCCAGCAGTTGTAAATGCTCTGCTCTCCCACCATCTGCTCTGATATCACATTCCCAGCACTTGCTCACATTGCTTTTTCACTTTCACCTTTATTTGCTGTCGTTAGCTCTTGCCATTGTCTGTTTTTCTACCATTCACACCACCCTCCCCTTCCCTGTGCTCCCTCTGTACGTTGACTGTAAATTTAGCCTTGTCTTGATGAGAGAGAGGATAGTTAAACGCCTTGGGAAGTTTAAGACCCACTAGGGATCCTTCCGATAGCAACCCAAATAATGAAAATGTAATTCTGCAGGCATAATTAAGTTAGAGATAGGGCGATTACTGTGCGATCCATTAAAAGTGATGGCAAAAGTAATTACTTATTCAATCAGCATGGTTTTATGAGGAAATGCGATGGCACCATGTTGCGTCGCCTCTATACAAGTCATTACATTTACAAGGGCATAATACTTTAAGCTGTGATTGGTCCTCTTGACAGCTTGTTACACCATGAATTAAAGCCTTGGTAAAAAAATTAAAGTCTTTTTTCATCAAAATTGAAGAAATAAAGTTTTTATAAGGCAACTGTCCTCTACATATCCATCCATGACTATGTGTGTATTAGTGTGTACATGCTCGTGTGGCTGTGAGTATAACTCTGAATCGGTCTGTTTGTGATACCAACCCACTGTGGTGTTGTAATGCCTGCGGATGTGTTTGGCCGGCAGCTGGTTAGGAGGAGCGGAAGGAAGCGTGAAGGAAATAAACACTTGAAACAGATTCAGCATACTGTACGTCTGACACCTCCTACTCTCAAATATGGGAGCTATATCTGCACAGACTGATGATTCTCAAGTGCGTTGGAGTCAACACAAATGTGCCGAGCAACATTGTGTGTTCTCGCTGTAACTTTGTGATGTGTGTATGATGATTCTTTTGAATGGTGTTTTGTTAGGAAGAAAAAAAATCTTACCAACAGTGTTGAGACACCCTTTGACTGATGCAAACAGGTGCCCACACCTCGCCATGGTGTGGGCAGCAGAGCGTAATATTCTAAACGAATCACACACTGAAGGCTGGTGTGGTCAGTTCAGCAGCAAGCAACTACTACCCACTAAATTGAGGCATCATCTACATAGAGTATATATTCACAAACTACACAGAGCCACTCACATCTTTAAGGCAGCCCATGAAGTTGTTGCTGACTGGTGATCCGGGCAGGTCGGCGGTGTTGGGGCTCCCTCCAATGTAGAAGAAGTCATCTGAGCCCAACATGGTGTAATCTTCCTGGGTGTAACCAGTGGTGGTCAATATACCATCCACTGAGATGGTCACCTGGCATAGGCATGGCCCAAAGAGACAGATGAAAAAGACAAGAGAGATAGAGAGAGACAAATAGAGCAGGGATAGGCAGATATAGAGAATGATGAGAGTGGAGAGAAATCAGAAGAATGAGGAGGAAAAACAAGGAAGAAAGTGGATTAAACACTGGCGATAGGCGGGGCCGTTCCCCTATGTGGTATCGCTTGGTTGGTTGCTTTTGGTGCCAGTCAGACTGTGGGCTTTCACTCTAGAGTGCAGTTGCTAAGAGAAAAACCAATGGAAATGTCTAATCACTGGTAGAGGAGCAACGCTAACACTAAGTGAATTAAGTGCGCCTTAGAGACCAGTAAAATTCAAAAGCAGCCACCACCGACAACTATCCAGACCAAACAAATCAAAATGTTCCACAAAGTCGAGTACAAAAGCACAATCTTACAGGTAACCCTATTTTTAAGAAAATTAACCAGGCTTTCCCTGTGATTGACGTACCTATTCTGCAACACTCCTGTGCTGAGTCAGTCCTCACTCAAGGAACTACAAGTGAAAATAAATCCATTTTCAATATTCAACTGCTTCAAGTAACTACTAGTAGAAATAAATCCCTTTTCAATATTCACTTGCCTCAAGTCTCGTCTTTTGTACAAGGTTACACATTCTGTGCTGCACGTTTGATCGCTAACACAGCAGAAAGCGCCGAGCGGAATCAAACACAGAGCCGCGAGCTGATGGTATGAGACAGTGTGGATTGAAACGCAGAAACAAGGCTTAATATCCAAAAAAAATAATTTAAAACAGATGCATGAAGGGTACATTTTTTGAGGCTCCTCCAGGCTTTTCTGTGAGATAGCTGTCTTTTTTTCTTTTCTTTTTTCTCAAATTGTATTTTGATTTCTGAAATATTAAGTCTCAGTACACTTGTTTTACAGGAACAGGGTAGACACCCTGATCAAAAAACAGAGTCTGAACCTAGATTCCCATGGAATGTGTGGAGACGACTCTTGTTCTGATGCCGCGCAAGACAAGATGAGGTGAAGCAGCTGTTTTAACCAGACCCTTCCTCATCAGTTCAAAGAGTAACTGACGAGTGATAAACTCAACTGAAATTAGAATGCTTCTCAAACGAAGATAAGGGTTTCCATCCACTCATGGACGCATTTTCTCATTACAATGCAGCAAATTACAGTACTTGTTAAAAATGTTAATAAGTTTAATTTGGCTAATTGTATTATATCATGGCTGTATTTGCCATCAATGCCAATTATGCTGCTATACAGACTTTCTGCCAAATAATGCTGTTTGATTTTTGTAGTTAGTGACCAATTTATTGTCTAATTATCCTAACAGAGCTGGCCTGAGCAAAAGTGAAGCACTCGTGTCTCTGATTCAACATCTGCTGTTCTGCATAAATGTACACAGCTTAAATACAGCTCTGCAGGGAGCCGTGTACACAACCATCTGTTTTTCATTACCTTTGCAGACTGGAAAGTGATGCTAGCACAAACAACTTTCATTTCATCTGAGGTCCAACTTTACATTTTGGCCATTTGCCATGAGATTTTACATGCTATACTGCTTCACTTTGCATGTTAAATCTACTGCACCACCAACCGATAAATGCAGTTTTCATAAGCATAACTCTGCATTAACAGCAGAACATGAGCACAGATACATTTTTGTTTTTAAGTGATACACATCCGAATTTCATTTATAAAGCACTTATCCTAAAAAAAAAATTATAAAAAACCCACAATATGAAAACAAACAGAAAAAAGATTTAACTCAGTATGTACGAGCAGGATCAAAACGGTGGCAGCAAACATTCAAAGTAGAGGGCTGAAGAGAAACCTTAGCAACTGCACTCAACAGATCAGGCGCCCCAGCTGAGAGCTTATCTTCTCGTTTTCTTCAGTTTTTTTTCCACTTGTTTTTCTTTTCTTTCCTTTTTTTTTAAGCCGTACTTCCCTTCTTAACAGGGCAACTCATTTTTATGTCTGCTGTAGCTACTTGGTGAGAAAGAGCGATCGCGTTGGCGGGATGTATCTAGAATGAAGAATCTGCAGTTGACAGTGTTGGGGTCATCTGAGAAGGTCACAGATGGGGCTTTCAGCAAGTGATGACAACACCTTGCAGGTGGCTAAGGAGGAGAAAAAAAGGGGCCAGAAGTCTCACGACGTATGCCATTTAAAATGTTCCTATGAACTTTGGCCAAAGCCATGGCATGACCTCCTGTCTAAATAAGGAGATAGCACGAAGGGTCAAAATGCTGAGGTAGAAATTAAAATACTGACTGAACTACAATCTTTTATGGCAAAGCTATGCTCTTTGGACTTGGGAGAATATTTTATGGACTGTTGATGGTAAATCTTCATGGCAGGATGTGTTCATTGGGGCCATGTGGGACTAACACTGGTTAGCTGCCAGACACCTATAAAGTTCCTAGCTAAGGATGGAAAATCAGAATTTAGCATTTGCTGTCTTTCTTTCTATTGCTCTCTCCATCATCCCTGATTCCATCGCTGAAATGCTTCATCAAAGCTTTTAATGTATGCAGAGTATTAGAAAAATGTCTGAGGCAATCATATTATATGCATGGATTCATTGTGTGATCAGAAGTTGATCTTAAACAGCAATTAAAACCCCACAGAGACAATGTGATTAAGATACAAAATAAGCACATGCATTATTAGTCCAAAAAATGAAAAGAAAAAAGCAAAAACAAATATCCAAGTGTTTCCTCTGAGGTAACTTTGTAATTATTCACAAGTTAGCTGATCTTTGCTTCAACCAGATTGCACATTAATTCCATTGAGTAACATTACAAGCACTTGCATCACTGGCCGGAGGAGGGAGGGGATGCTGATAACACAGGTTGATAGTGGAAACACTCGGGTGCTCCTGGCCTGGAAACCATACACTTTGTAGGAGATCCAAAGGCATTCTGATCTCAAATTATTCTTTTAATGAAACACAAGGAGTGAAAAATTCAGATTCTACCAGCAAGACCACACCAAGACAAGGCAGGTGGTCCTATGATACTGACAAACAGCAGCTGAGTAAAACATAAAATGCAACAGTGCTGTCATAGTGTTCATCCTCCTCATCCTAATTGGTAAATATGTTTGAGGCATAGAAGCAGCAAACAGCAGGTCACTGAAACCATGAAGTTACTTTTAAGCAAAGTTTGATGGAGGATGGTGTTATCTGCAGAGGTGAACCTCCAGCATTAGTTCCCTCTTTCGCTCCTCTAAACATAATGGTGATAATAGCTCACAGGTAAAATTAATGGCTGTCGAGATGTTGGATATGGGTCACGAACTGAACTACCACCTATGCCTGTGTTCCCTTGATGTGCATGTATCAAAGTAATTGAAGTAACATGTAGAGCAGCACTGAGTGAGGACATCCAGAGCAGCCAGGGCTAGTGTCTTTGCATTCCTTATACTGTTATTTTATTAACATGATTATTCCATTGTTTACCATGTGAAAACAAATGTGATTTCTGTTGCTGGGGAAAAGAATGTCTTTAAGAGACCTGAGAAGATGCAACAGTATGGCCTGAAAATAATTTGTTGTAAATGTGTGATCACAGTTTCCATATTAAAACATAGCCTAGGGTGATAATTCAAGAACACCTGATAAATACGAAACCATTACAGCTAAGCTACACATTTCTAGTGTCCCTTTGTGTTTCTTTTCCAGTGAAAACTGGGCAAATGGCATGATGTTCATTTCATGGTCCCATTTAGATTAAAATAAACAATAAAGCAGGGTGTGCTTTATCGTGTGGCTACTTTGTGATTGACAAGTTGCTACTATGGTGATCTGATAATAAAAATAGAAGGAAAAAAATAGAAGCCTAGCAATGTGTATCCATAGCACTGTGTGTATTACACTTATATACACTTAGCTATACTTGTGTACCACAAATAATGGAACCTAGCTTGTTAAGCAGCGACTAGCCAGGCGCAGGTTGCAAGTAAATGTGGTCATGCATAGTGTCCTCGGGTTCCACCCCTTGCTCTTCCCTAGCTCCAGCCTCTCATCCAAATATGATCACTACCGACTCAAAAAACCAACATGGCAAAGGCCAAAGTGCGTCCACCTCTCTTGTACAGTCTAGGATTGGATCTCTTGGTTTTTACCCCGCTGCTCTTCAAATACATCTTTAGCCCAGTAAACACACAAACCAAATAGACCTGACTGATGTGTGATAGATATCACAGGAAACACATACTGGGGCTGTTTGCAGCTGAATATACTGCTCAGCAATTGAAACAGCTCTGAATTCCTGTGATAAGAAGCATTCCATTTTACCCATTCACATGCCGAGATGGTCATGTGGTGGGGGAATGGTTTGTGTTATGTTATAAACTTTCCCTCTGTACAATTAAACTTTGTCTTTTGTGCTTGGTCCTCAAAACCCACACACCAGCTACACAGTAGCAAAGCTTTTATGTAATGAGTTTTCACCTGTAGTGTGTGGTGAACTAAACTGTTCTTTGCGCGGAGTCCTGTGGTGTGCTCAGTTGAGCATGTTACCGGCTCATTGACCATATCTGGCTCCATGACTGCAAGCTGCTGGCAAGTGAATGCTCTGTGAAGTAGATCTCCCTCTGAGCAAGTAAACAAGGGTCAACATGATTCCAACTGTACTGAGGATTACACTGACCTCACTAGTATTGCAGATAAACACTCTCAATGAATGCAATGAAGGCAACCACTATGCTTGAAATGATAGGACTAACCATGTCTTGTGTACAGCTCAACCGTGTTAAGTGTTTAGTGTGTTCACTGTTTGTTTTAGTGAGCTGGAAACGCATCTTGCGCACAATTCCGAACATAAAGAGGACTATCGCTCACAGCTCGCCCACTGTCTATTGATTTCAAGAAGTCTGGTAGCAACTTCTGTGCTGACTAGGGTAAAATTTAAAAAAAGAAATGAACAGTGAGCAAAAGGTAACGTAGGAACAGTACAGCAGTTCCTGCTTCCATAAAGCAGCGCATCAGAATGAAGGTGGCATTGAGGGGCCGAGGAGACATATCAAAGCAAGTCATAAAGCTTAGTAGCCATATCCGCAATATGAAAGGAAAAAAAAGCCGAATTTTATACTTTATGGTATTTGAAGCTATATCCTGTCAGGCCTTCAGCACATACAATGGAAAATAGCTTTGTGTGAGTTACTCACTCTCACTGTGCTCACATTTTCTATTCAGGAGAGCAGATCATGTTCTACCTTCAATTCCCAAAGGCAGCCGAGCTTTGGAGTATCCAATCTTTACTTTCACTGACAGTCTGTAGTTTCTTTGTCAGCATGTACAGCACAGTCCATCTGGGTACGGACACCAATCAGTACGTTCATAGCTTTAACACCATAATCCATGCAGAGCAAAGGCAACAAGCTTACCTTGAAAACGTATCACTTACCCTCGTTGGCACTACATTTCATTACATCAGAGATCCTTTGCAGGGAGAAACAATGCATTATATTTTCCATTTGATATAGAACATTTTACAATTTAAGGCTTCCATAAGAAACACAACAGACCTCACACACTGCCTTCCCATTAGCTCGGGTCAAAGCCAGACCCACAGGAAGGATGGATGTGCAAGAGAGAAAGGGAAAGAAGGGGTTCCCATCCAGCGGTGGACTTTGATAGATGTCTGGCAGCTTGTCAATGAGTATTAGCCGGGCGTAATTTATTGAAGGAGGGAGATCTATCTTTCAACACTAAGTATAGAATTTGTAGTTTGGTAAGTAAAACCATCAACCTTTGAAATAAGCTACACCTCCAGGTGAGCAAAGACATGAGGGAGGATTGGGAGGCTTGGGGCGAGTGTTGTTTTGGCAACAGCTGTCGAGGGGATGGGAGAAAGAAAGGTGTGTGGGGAGGGGGAAGATTTTTTTTTGTTGTTGTGTGCCGAGAAGAGTTAAAAGGGTTGGAGGGTGAACAAAATCGGTTAGTACTTTTGTAAGTAAGGGAAAGTCAGACACAAAAATGGTTGTTAGTACAGTTACAACAAAGGTTTGATTCAAACAGTAGATTAGTAACAACTGTTTTTAGTAAATTTAGTCAAAGTGATAGGAGCAGGTGAGGATTCTTTAAAAGTCCTCTGCAATTTGATTGCGCAAACCAGGTCCAGATTTGGACTGAATGTTTTATTTCATGTGGCAAGGGTTTGTTTTGGTTAAGAGGAAACAAAATGAACCCATCCAAGCTAACAGGGTGACACACAAGCCATGCACTTAAATGGAAAGATGACGGGAAGAATGAGGATGGGAGGAGAATTCCATTAGACACACCACAAACAGACCAACTATTAGGAAAAAAAAATGCAAATAAACCATCTGGCAAGATGCAGCAAAATGGGGAAGTAGTGGGAAAGTACATTTAATTGCAGGGCACCACGACACCAGACAAATGGGGAAAGAGGAGAGCTTTCAATTTGAGGTTTTTATTTTGGACAAGAATGCAACAGAAAAACCCATGTAGACACGTGTACAGCAGACTGACACGTGCTGGGCTAGAGCAGCATTTACACCCTGACAGAACGCGATGTGAAGATGTTCTAGCCAGTAGAAACATGCAAACAGAGTGCAGGGACACAACCACTGGTTACTGTAACTTTGGGAGGTGGAAGTGGGACAGGATGGGACCAATGTCGTCAACCACAGATGAAATCAACGGAAATGAGAGGGTTTTTTAAAGAATAGGGAAAACTGAGAGGGGAGAGAGGACATCCCTGTCTTGGTGAATAGAGCAATTAGTATTCCAGTGGCAGGAAATACTGTGTCATCATCTATCTGCCCTCCACACTCCTGGACACAAAATATTATGCCTCCACTACAATTTCACCACAGTATGTCTAATGTGAGCTCAAAATTGCTTCATCACTTTTGTAAAATTTGAGTCATGACCGCATACAGCGGCTTGCCGCATGCTCGCAACATCTTTTTCTCCGACTCGCATTATGACGGATTGGGCAGATTTATTCCTTAAGGCGTTAATCCTCTATTCACCAGGAAAATGAGAATCTGTCTCCCCGTTCTACTTTTTCCCCTTTTTTTGTTTCAGCAAGATATGGTGTGAGGTCATTATTCATTTTAGTAAGTTAATTTTGAAGTTAAACTGAGAGAAATTCAAAATAAAATAAAGTAAAATCAAAGAAATTAAAGAGCAAGAGGGTGTGGCTAACATGTTTTATGGCCATATTGATTATATTAGGACAATTGATATATGTATGTATATATGTTAGCCATGATATATACATATACATATATACTCAATGCAATCTGTATATAAAAAACAAAAATTAAAAAAAAAATAAAAAGATTGGAAGGGGGTCAAGTCTCTTCATGCAAGGGGTGAGGCTAGTAAAGTATAAGAAATATAAGTTAGTGTTAGTGTTAATGAGGGGTCGATCGCACACAGTTCAGATTTTCCCAGGCTTTGCCCTTTATGGTCTGTATCAATGAGCAGAGAGCTTCATTTATTGATTAGATAGTCCAGTGAAAGCAAGTAAGACTGTGTACATTTGGCAGTACGATAATACATTCAGTGTAACTTCTTAAAATAATAAGCCTACAAAGGTGTTAGTCAGAGCCTTAATTTCTTGAACATTAATGTCAAGTTATGTTGGCAAACTTCCCCCAGTTTGCAGCTTAATAAAAGCGCAATTGCCATTTTATTTTCTGTAATGAGCTTTAATCAGCACTCATGGTTTGATTTCTACACCCAAGTTCAGGGGACTACTGCCACATTACAGCCCTTTATTAAGTGTGTACATGTGTGTAAGAGAGGGAGTGCATTCAGGTGCAGGTCTGGGAACAGCTCCATCTTGATCATAAATCAACCTAAGGCAACTAATGGGATCAAGCCCTCATTTGAGGCCGACTTTATAGTGAGTGCTTTGGCCACTAAATCAAAAGTTGTAAATACTCTTCATGACTCCATAAACCACAGGATGACACGACTAGATAACAGGTCGCTCCATAACAGGCTGAGCAGGTCCAACTGAGGCAGCGTTGCAACATGCTCTCCTCAGTCCTCTCATGTTGTTAAAAAGGCTGGGGAAATTAATGAACGGGAAGCGTTTTCCTTTTTTTTTTTTTTTTTTACTTCCTCTCACTGGAGTTGCCATAGTAGGCTATTTGTTTGCTTGAGAACTCTGCTGTGTACGCTCACTTTGTAGGGTTCTTCTTAGAAAATAAATCAGGAGGAAACAGGGATTAACAAAAAAGTAAAGGTAACTCCTAAAAGTTTTCTAATACTCAATTGAGAAAATATCTCACATTATGATTCTTTATTTCTTCATACGGATAGTGTTTGAAGTAAAAGGAAATCAACGAGTAACCCAATAAAAAGGGACAGAAAATAAACAGCAAAACAAATCAAATCGTAAAATCTAAATTTCTAGAATTTCTGTAACTTTTTGGGCAGACCTCTTTTAATTCTTTTCAGGAAGGGGAGAACTGGATGGCAATAAAAAGCAATAACATATATAGAGAGAGGGCTAAAAGAAAAAAAAAACATAGAGGTGGAGTTTTTCGGCTACCTTGGAATTGATGGCGGATTGTACTTTCAGTAAAGCAAACAGAATAGAAAGAGGTAACAGAAAACCCAGGGCAAACCAAAGTATAAGACAATTAGAATGATATCTACCATATAATGCAGTTTGTTTACCATAGCGTGTCCAATGCCTGCGTGCTTTAGGAGAAAACAGGGGGAGGAGAAAGAAAAAAAAAATAATGACAAACCTTAAACTCAAGAAAACACACCTCAACCCCAAAAAAGTGGTCAAAAAAAAAAGAAGAAAAATCGCAAAACCAGCTTCTCCTTTTAACAGCAAAAGCAAAAATTTAATGTAATAGTAAAATATAACTTAAAGAATGTATCTTTTCCTACTGTTTATATAGAGAAAACATCCAAATAAAGAAATAAAGAAAGCAACTGCATACCTATTTGGTTTTAAAAGGGTACTCTACAAAGTAAAATAATAATAATAAAAAAAAAAAACAAGGAATAAAAGGATAACAATACATTGGTTAGTATGTAAGTCGCAAGTTAAGGAGAGAAAACAACAGATGGTTCACATTCCGTGAATGGCACAGTGTTAGTCGTTGAAATTATAAAAGGTAAGGGAAAAGAAAATTCACTAATGAAAAGAATCAAATTGGAAGAATTCTGAAGCTTGTTGTTAGTAAAAGAGACAAGAGTTAGCAAATCAACGTCCACAGAGGGGATTTGGGTAGTTTTGATGGGGGTGTTTGTTTGGAGCGGGGAGGGGGACGAGGGAAAAGTACATCAGTATAAGTATTCACTCTGAGAGGCTAATCTGGTCAGCGGGCTTGGCTGGCGGTAGGGTCTCGTCCATTTCAAAATGGCGTTCTTTAGTATTGGGCGGGGCCAATCATGTTTTGATGACTTGAAAAGGTGCAAATCTCTAGGCAAAATTTCTCCAAGTAGCCATTAAGGGGATACTGTGACATATGCAAAACAAAAACAAAACGATATTATTGCATTGCAAAAATGGACAATTCTGGTGAAAACTACAGTGCATTTCCAGCCGTTAACGCAGCGGTGTGAAATCATCAGGGGCATTCAAGAGAACAGAATTCATTTAGCACGTTGTTGAGCATGAGAGAAAGGGATAGAGAAGTGCAGAAAGAAGGAGAATAATTTCACTGAGGGTTCGAGTGTCTGCAGCATCCTGAAAGAGAGAGAAGTTTTCATTTAGTTATTTAAGCCATGTCCACAATAAAGAGCAATGCAGCAATCTATGAAATTGATGAAAAAATAAGCAATCATGCGACACATCTTACGCCTGTCACCTGGCCACTCAATCATTCCTGTCTTTGAAACAATATGTCACTGTTAGTCAGGCCTGTAACCTCCAGGAGGATGAAAAAGTTGACAGTTCTGAGACCAAGGCTGAACGTTGCACCGCTGCATCTGTTGCAGTCATCCAAAGATGGCTCACTTAGATTAGCTTACTAGTTCCACAAGTTCCACAAACTAAAAACAGTTTTATTTCAAACATTAGGTTCTTTCTTAAAGAGGATTTTTACATTTCGCATATTGTGTGTAGAGAGAGCTTTTTCTGCTTAAAATTAGCTTCTATGTCTCTGCCTGGATTTGAAAGTTCAGTTCATCTATATTCGGTGGTCCCTCTGTGAAGAAATTGACAAGAATCAAAGGTGTATTTCATGTCAGCTGGTGCACCAGGTATTAATGGCAGAGCGCTGGCTGAGATTGGCCTCAGTTTGTACTTCACACATAGTTGCTGGTCGAAATAACAATACACAAATCAGGACGGTGCCATGTTTGCCATTCAAAATGATGACTTTTGCTCAAAGTAACAAGCTTCAGCTGTGTTTGTACTATTTTTTAAGATTTGTATTATTTGGAGCTTTTTGCTTATTTGCAGATGAATAGAATGTGTAGAATTTCCATCATAAAATATATCTTATATCTTGATATTTTAGTAGATGTGTCATGCACCAATTTCACCAGAAAAAATTCCTCGTATGTGTAAAAGCATTCTTGGCAATAAAGCTTTTTCTGATTCTGATTCTGATTTCTGATTCTGATTCTGATCTGAAAGCTGAAATTAGCTACTGTGGGTGACTGTATTCAACACTGAATTGGACCAAAAAAAAAAAAAGTGAAACTATGGAGTCACTTTTTGAGAATGGGGCAATTCTGAATTTGAGACTTTGGCTGTTAAGATAGAGCAGATTTCACATCATATTATAACAACAAAATCTAAACATCAAAACAGCCACCATGATGTCTCATGTTTGTCTAAGGATGCACATTTGGCTGAAATGTTGTGCAAGTGAGCCTGTAAGTCTGTCCCTGTAGTATGTGCAGTACTGTGCGTGTGCTTATGTGTGGAATGGATTACTATGTGTTGGTGCCACCTGTGTGGGAGCTGAGTCTAAGTGGCACCCATAAACAAAGTTCTCCCCATGGGGCTAACTGGCCAATTTGAAGCTTTGTGCACGCCCACTCTTTGATCCGGGGTCACGGTAAAGTGCTGTCACCAGTCACCCACTTTTTCTAATGGCTCCTCTTAATCCATTAACTAGATAAATAAGATTCAATGGTGGGTGTGAATTTGCATATCCACACCACACTGTACTCCCATGTCTCTGAGCTGACAAAACAACAGCTGGTACATCAAAGAGCGGATATAATAGGAAGCTCTGACAAGTGAGAACCTGACAATGATTAATTAAGTGAGACAAATGTACCACTGCAAAGGTGAGAATGATGGTGGGCTCTTCAAAACTCACTGAAAGACAGTCTGTGATACAGCGGAGGAGAAGAAATGGGAGATTATCGAGTGCAACATTTTGAATTCGCTAAGTTTTAGATCCCTCACAGGCATTTGATATCTGAATGTTCAACTTAACCATCAGTTCTTCAACAGAAAAGCCCAGGGGTGGTTGTGAAAAATGTATCCTTCAAAAAGTGCTGATGATCTTTGGAATGACACAATAAAGTGATTGCAGCGAGTGAAAACATGGGAGCTGGAAATGAAAGGGAGAGATTACATTTGGACTTCTTCATACACAGTGTCTGAATACTCTTGTAACGTGAATCAGCACATGTGTGTCAGTCCATGTAGGTCTGTGACTAAAGCAGGGTTAAGACATAGACATGAACACTAATCAGTTCATTACCTACAGTAGAACAAAATCACTGTCAGTTTAAGTGGATGCAATAGAATATTTTCACTGCTTTACCTTGCTCTCAGACAGCCCTTTCTGATGGGAAGCCATTCACTCTCGGCAAAGCCATAGTTCAAACCAGGCTCCTTTCACAAAAAAAGTAATTTTACCTTGCAGAACACGGGAGTTGCTGGTGTGCCACTGCCTAAATCAGTTAGTTTGTATGTGTTATTGTCTGCTGTCTGTGTTTTAAAGGGTTACTTAGGATTCACTGAATTCGGTGAATAAACTGCTAGACTAGAAAGAAGTGTAGTGAACTGAGCCATTGAGCCAAGTGATGTGGAAAAGTAGATGTGTAGAAGGTCTAGAGGCATAGCTTTTACACGAGTCAGACTTTTTACTGCAGGCTTGAGACCTTTAAGTGCTGCTGAACTGGTGCTCAATTGTCAAGATCAATCGTGCAGAAAATTAAAGTTTTGTTCTATTTTTTTGTTATCAAAGGGAAGACCGAATGGACTGGTAACTAGCTGGTTTAAAGGGTTTCTGTCATGATTTCCCAATTTTGTTCTGCTCCAAAATGTTCAAAAAGGAAAGTATGTGCGGCACAAATGCAGAGTGGATACAGGACAAATGCATGACATCTCCTACAATAGGAAACCATTGGAGATGAATCCCTCCTTATCCTCAGAAAGCTTCCCAGGAGTGCCAAATTGTCTCAGTGAGATGGGGGTGTAGTATAGAGGAAATATTGTGCACTGAGAGCACCAAAAGATAAATCTGGGTAAGGATTTTGGAGATAAACCAGTCTAGTACATGTAGGAAAGAGAAGGAATGCAAGAGTATCAAGAATAGATCAGCTCACTCCTCCACTTTCCCTGCAACTAATTTTACTGTCTTACAGTAAACTTGCATCCTACTTGTTTCAACTTTGCCTCAAACCGAGCACGCCTGGAGCCCCTGCTGTGGCAGCCCATCACCCTCTCTGTAATTGACCCAAGTGGGAAAACGAAGGCTGCGAATGCTGATGTTTGCTGATGGACTATAAAGCTCCCAGTCATGTAAACAACCACAGGCCCTGACAAACAACTTTGTGTTGCATGTGTCTCAAAGGGTCCCTTGGGCTAAGAAATCTTCATATATTAAATACCAGGGGTTGGGGCAGGAAAGAGGAGAAATAAGCTAATGCTGTTAACATGGAAATTCACTATTGGTATTTCGTAGATTTGCATTTCATATACAGGTGAAACGATTGACATGGCTCTTTCTGCTTGTGCCAAAGACCTGCAGGGTGCCACCCACAGTTGGCCAAGATGTAAAATGATGTTTTTTTTGTGTTGCTGATCTTTTACACACTCCTCATGGTGGACGTTACCGAACTGTGGCCACCAGCGAATAAGCTGAATAAATATTTAACGACAAAGCTGTGATAATGATCAATGCATAGTGCAGTGGAGCCAAGCTCCCCAGTCCAGACAGATTAATCATGTAACTGAGGAAGTTCTAAGACTGATGACCATTCTCCTATAAATTTCCAATATGGGTATTTAGAAATAAGTGCTAAAACTGATATTGTGGAATAGTATTATGGGGTAGGAGGGGAGGCAATGGCTGCTATTTGTCATCAGGTGATCTGAATGAATGATCAGAGACGCATGAAAATTCAGTATGTGTTGTAAACATGTAAGTATACGCTCAATTTGTATGAGCGAGGGCATCCACATTACATACATTTATGTGCCTTGCTGGTTATTTATGCATGTGTGGCGAATCAGGCATTCCTCGCTAACACAGACTCTGTGGGTGACCGTGTCAGATGGAAGGGAGCTGGGCTTCGATTCAAAATAGCTCTTTCAGGTACATTTGGTTCCACGTTCATTCCAATCACCCCCCCATTCACTCCAGTCCGCCTTTCTCTAAATCTGGCTCCAAGTAATGGAAACTGGCAGACAGGCTTCAGGTGCAAATATAAATGTCACTGCAATTACGGCGGAGAGAAGTCTGCAAACAAACAGTGTGAGGGTGTGTGCTTCTTTATAGGCATGAGTGCATGAAAACCGCAGTAGAACACACTGTGTATTGCGGTGCAGATGGCCGTGATCCTCTCTCCTTTTCTATCGCGCTTCACATCATCCTCGACTCCATTTTCCCATCTCTGAAGGACTGACCGACTCCTTCCTCGTACGACGGCCTTTATTTCCCTCTAGATTCCATCAGGATGTGGCCAAGCTCAGTGCCAACCCAAAACTGTTGAGCCTATAACATGTTACAGTAAAGATTCATAATGTACTAAGCTATGGTAGATCCGTTAAATGCTAAGAACTGCCTTATATGATGTACCTTAAATTCTTGGGTGGATTGCGGTGTACTTTCACTGTACAGAATCAGCAATGTGACATTAAATTAGACCATTTTGTAGATGCCTTTGTATGTAGAGTTGTGTGTGGACTCAATAGCTCAATGCTAAGTGGCTGCTCTTCTGAAAGCTAGGGAAATACACTAAATCTTTTCTACATACCGATGGTTCATCTCACTAAACTAGGCATTGTAATTTAGAAATAAGTAACAAATTGAAAAAAAAAAAAAAAAGATTAATTATATTGTTAACTTCTAATTACATCTCTTAGAAATATTGATCTAACTTGTGAGGACACAACTACAGCAGCTGAACATGAATATGCATGTTTTAGAGAGAGTAGCTCCAGCTGTCCGTCATTGTTCATGTTTTGTATGTACTTGTGAACACGCTTGGTAAAGAAGAAGTTTTACAGCTAGACTAAAGAGTACAAAGTACCTCTTTCCTGAAGAGTGCAAAATATTAAAAGCCTGACATTGGAATAAATATTTATTTTTCAATCAATATATAGAATTAAACAAGGTGTCACTTTGCAAAAAAATATTTGAATTTCAAAAAATTGCTAAATCTTCTAACAAAGACACCGGTTTCTCCACCGACAGTGATCTTGCAGCCTGTGACAGAAAAAACTTTGACTTGTCTTTAGTCTGGTCCAACTGGTCTAGAGGAACTGTCTGAGGTTGGTTGCTGGCAAATGCTCAGAAGGCACTAACTGAAGCAAGAGTGGAGAAGGCAGATTTGAGGGACAACACCTTCCCAATTTGGATGCAGGTAGCAGCTAAAGATGCCTGCGATCATTATCTCTACTTTCATTTCAGTGCTCCCTCTCTACATCTTTTCAACACTAATACAAGATGATCTCTTTCTCAATTTCTTACCTGTGTGTCTGTCTCACTTGCATTTTATTACCCGTTTCCACCTGTGTGAATGTGCTAATGTTGCAGAGATTTGTTATCTGATTATAGGTCTGCGAGACAGACGGATGAATAAACATGAAAGTGCTGAAGCAGGTAGAGGCAAACAAGGCTGATGAGCGAGTGATTGTGAGAATGCGGGTGGATATGCTAATGCTCTGGAAATGTGATGCAAATGAGGTCTTTTTTTTTCTTCCTCAAATGCACGTAACTACTCAGTGCTGGTATCAAACAGCCGGGGCAATTTTTTAGCATGAGGTGTTTGTCGTTTGGGAAATGTACAGGCAGAAACTGTGTTTGAGGTGTTGACCTCTGATCAGCGTGGGGGGAAAATGCAGGCGAAAGAGCAGTAAAAAAAAAAAAAAAAAAATCTTAAAAGCACATCCACTCACATGCGATGACTGCGCCCCCCCACCTACTTTCAGTATGGCTGGAACACATTAGGAATACTTAAAATGTCATTGGCAGTAAACTGAGAAAGGATTACAGGGGTGTTAGCATGTCATTATGCACATCAAACAAATCCACTACCCCTGCCTGCCTTGAATAGCAATTCCTATTGTCACCATAAAAGTGTGCTGCTGTATGTGCTGGCAAAGCTGAGCACTCTAAATGGCATTTTCGATCTGGCATCAAGGGGTTCAATCTGTCATTATGCTAAACGCATTACGCTGTTCTTACTGAGATGGTAACATGTGACTGGTAGGAGCTAATCCACAGGGTGAATGTGTGGGGTGGCCACGACATGTAAGCCAAGGGCTCCAGAGTCAAATATTTGAGTTAAACCTGCAAAAGTAACCAGTGAATCACTGGTTACTTTTGCAGGTTTAACTCAACTACTTTTGCCCTTGTCCCTGTGCAAACAACAAGGACCTGCTGCATGCAGGTTTCTAAATGCTGCCACCTAGAAAATCAGGACTTTTCAGACATTCTTTTACGAGGAATGTCACAGTGTTTAAGTGGAGGACTGAGTTGTATGGAAAGGGTTAAATCAACTACTGGGGTACTGCAGCAAGGGACAATTCACTATCCAACAGCATAGCAAACAGCGTTGCTAAGTGACAAGTTGCGAGCAAGAATGGATGAGAGAGACAGTGAAAATGAGAGAGAGAGGGAGGGCTAAGAGGAGAGGGAGAGGGATAGATCGGCTCTCTCTCTCTTAGGAATTCTGGCTGCTTCTAGGAGGAAGGCTGGATGAGAGGGGAGGGAGAGGAGGAATGGACTGATGGAAGGGGAGGAAGAGGAGGGAGGGTAATTGCAGCTGATTACGACTTACAGAAACGGCTGAAAAACAATCTTTACAAGTAAGAGAGGTAGAGACAGACAGAACAAGAAAGGGAAGTTGAGCGTTAAAAGGGAAGGGTTGACGTTCTCATTCTGTCGTCTCATATGAAATAATGATGATTTCCCCAACATCCCCTGCCACTTATGATTCTAAAATATGCTGATGTCTTAGTAACAGGGATTACAACATATCAGTGGCTGAATGATGAATAAAGGGTTTAAAGTTTTACAGTAAATTTGGACATTCCTCATTTTCAATGGTTTTAGAAGATCGCAGCACATTTAGAAGATCTTAGAGTACTAATAAATGACTGATTCTCCCAGATGAATTTTTCACTCGTGCAACTGAGCTGTGGCAGCTTTCATTTTCAAATATGCTATTTTGTGGGTGGGGAGTTCATTTTCAAAGGCTTTCCATCCCTTGATTTGACATGTTTCTCTATAACAACCATATCGTAGTTGAGGGGTTGTGTGTTGAATGTTAATACATACAGCTAGCTGGTGCCAATCTATTTTATGTATGGGAGACATGCATGGACGCTAGAAAAAGTTTTGAATTTGATGGGGTGTGTTTGTGTGCTCAACTGAATAACAACGTTTGGCTTATTGGTTTTTGTCCAGCGATGTATTGCTGCTTGTAAAGTTTGTGTGTGTTTTATGATGCATTGTTGACAATGAGGGTCAGCTTGAACCTCAGATGCATGCACTAATATTATTATTATTATTATTATTATTATTGGTGGTATGCATGTGTTTTTATCTTTGTATAATAGCCATGATTTTATTGTTGACTGGATCATGGTAACTACTCTTGTTGTGTTTGACTATTCTCACAAAGTAAAGCCCCATTCTTGCCAAATACATAACACACAACACTTCCTGCTTGTGGGAAGACTGCAGAAAAGCAAGCATGAAGGCTTTTCTAGAGGTTGAATCACTAGTGTTTTATATCTGTCTGGGCTACAGCAAAACAAACATTTATATATGCCTTTCTCTACAGACTTTTCAGGATGGGCCGTCCCTCAGGAAATAAGAGAAATCCACTTTCTCAAACTTGCACTACAAGCAGCGCTTGTGTGTAACAAATTATAATTTCCTACGTGACCTTTGCTGAACTCGATCCCGATGCAGATCAAAGCTCGTGCTCTCCAGCTGAACTCTGGGGCAGCGGGCTGTGCATTAAGCATGTAAAGAACATGAAGTAGTGCGTTTGATCCATTCATTAGTCCTATAGCTGCATCCAAGGTCCAATTACATGGAAAAAGGGTGTGCATCTGTGGGGGGACTGAGAGAACATCAAGGCAGACAGAAAGCTGGAGTCAGAGACGAGAGAAGGGCAGACGATACTGTAGGTGCGACAGTAAGAGGGAGTTAAGGGTGACAGTGATGCAAAAGGGAAACACAGGATGGCAAAAAGGAGATAGTGAGTTCAAAGGTCCCCTCTAGATTCTGGCTAAGCTACTGGCCCATCTCTGTGACACAGTGGATGTTGAATCTTTTGGTTGTAAAGTCACATTGGGGAATTAAAGGAAAGCCTGCTTTTGTTCCTCTTTTCGTACTAGAGAACAAACTGTTGTCTCTCTCCCAGCGCTCCCCTCATCCTCCCACTGCTCAGATATTCCTTTAGTCTCAGGCAGCAGCACTACACTTCATTTACCACTCTCTGTTGTGCACACAATCGTTCTCTCACTCTCTCTGCTTCCCATTGACAAACAAAATACAGACATACAAGAGCACGCTTCCTTCCCCTTGCCAGTGTGTCTCATGTTTCCTTTGAATGCCTGCGCCGTCCTTTGGGACACGACTGCCTGTTATGCTTAGAGCCAGGTTGTTGTGATGTAAGGCCATTTTGATTGTTCCAGTGATCATCAGCATGGAAAAGCATCCCACCAACAATAAATTAGGATATAATTTATTGTATAACTGTATTCCTATCTTCCCAGAGGATTGAAAACATCAAGTTTCCTTTCCTGGCATAGCACTGCTATAATTTCAGCAAACCATGGACAAAAATCAAACCACACTATTATAGAGGTAAGTTAATGGGTCCTACAAATACCACCACAAACCACAGAGCAGCAGGGTGTACCATCCCCTGTCATGCATAGCAGGTTATTCTTTCACATAAGATTTACTACGTTATATAATAGATACTAAAACGGCTGTTCACCAATTCACTGCTCTCTACTCTGGTCCGACAGTATTGTGTACTGTACACGCATGTATGCATGAAGAGGCTGTAATTCTACAATGGCGTCTCCATTTATCATGCCTAAAGAAAACATCTTGCTAACTTCTTATATATCCTCATAAAAGATCTTAATATTCGCTCAACTGGAGGTATATTAACCACAACAGTAACTTCACACCAGTATCTAACAATAACTAAGTTGGGCTCACCCAAGCAGGCAATGTGCCCCGCCACAATGCAAAACCTATTCAGGGAGCATGACAAACAGCCCAAGGCACCTGCATAGCCTCAAAACTATACAGATCCCAGTCTGATCAAGAACGTGTGGGATGCACTGGAATAAGGCTGATCCATGGAGGCCCCAGGCCTGACCCACAGGGCCCAAAGGATCCACTGCCAATACTCCTGTACCAGTCACCACAGGACACCCCCAGAGGTCCCATGTCCATGCTCAAACAGGTTAGAGCTGTTTTGTCAGCAGCAGGGGGACCTACACAATATTAGTCTCACTGCTTGTGATGATATCAGAACCTGTATGTGAACCTAATATCTAAAAGGCAATACATGAACCACCAATCATTCCTCAAGAAGCTGATGCCTCTATCTCATCTACACTTGCTCTCCGGCTTCTTTGCAATACACACAAACCGACTGATTGACTGAGTTATTGTAATGACAGTAATGGGTTTGAACATAACACAGGCACCAGTGGTCATAGTTTTTGTCCAAGGTACTTTCAATGGAATTGTGGCAGAGGGAATACAGTAGTGTGTGGATTGGACCACTAGATTAGAATCTCCAGGCAAAATCAGAGTGG
This sequence comes from Chaetodon auriga, assembly GCF_051107435.1. Taxonomy (NCBI): domain Eukaryota; kingdom Metazoa; phylum Chordata; class Actinopteri; order Chaetodontiformes; family Chaetodontidae; genus Chaetodon; species Chaetodon auriga. The sequence continues at coordinate 14,539,260 of NC_135097.1, read as the reverse complement.
GATTTAAAAAGATCCGAAAACCAACATACAGTAAAGAAGAGAATGAGCCATTTTGACTTAAACTATATATTGTGCATGCATTACAAGAAGAGCTTTAACTGCTGGATGCTCGCTGACTAGGGTGTCACCGCACACTTAATATTTGACCTATTTTCACAACGTCTTCTGCTTTGGTGCAGTGTATCATTGGATACATCTATCATCTCCTAAGAAAGCCTGACATGAGGATTTCCATCTTTGTCTATGCCCTTCCTCTTTTTGCGCTGTGTGTAGACAGTGTCTGTGATCCCAGAGGAGGGAAAGGGCGCGGATGGTCACCAGTGCTGAAGTCTACAAGATGTCCATGATGGTAGATCATCATGTCAGGGAGAGCAGAGGGAGGGAGGAGGAGATTCCTTGCTGCTTATGCTATATGGTGTGCATTGACTGGGGTACAACGGGTGGGGATGTGTGTGTGTGTGTATTGTGGGGAGAGACTCAAGACAGGTCAAGGCAAGTGTCCTTGCCTGCCTATCAACTGTGCACCACAGGGATTAGCCAAACTCTTCAAACACACACCACTTTCCACACATACACTTGCAGTACTACCGGATGCCACCAAGGGGAGCTCTGAATCTGTGAACATTTGTTAGACATGCAGCGTACTCATTGCTCCCCCACTCCTCCCTTTTCTCTTCTCTCTCTTGGCGGAGAGTCCCTATCACCTCACCTAATTCTGTCTGCTTCATTTTATCCCGCACAAAGCTGACAAATTCATAGGTTTTGTGGAGAACGATGGCAAATATACACATACACATAGAGAGGGAGAGAGGGAGAGCGAGAAACTGGCTTGTTGAGAGCTCACAGGCTTTACTTATTTTAGAGCTTAGTGATGCAGCGGTAGATAGGCATGACGTCGCAAGAGCCATAAAGAACAACAGAGAGGATGAGACTTTGGGGACCACTGGGGCTGTGCGATAACCTCAGCGGGAATCGCAGGCTTTTTTTTACTGGCTATTTTTAATGCAAGATATGCTGTTGGCTCCAATGGTAAGAGTTGTAGAAAACAATAATGGTGCGTTTGTGTGGTTGTGCTGTTTACATTTTCAGTTGCACTTAAAGAATAGATGATGTCATTAACAGTATTCACAGTATGTAAATCACAATGAGCATAGTAGGAGGGATAAGAAGTGCATGTTGATGGACAACTGCCTTCAATTCCTACAAAATACATTGTAATCAAAATACAGTGTTTGCTAGGCTTTATGATGGCCAATTTTTGATACACAACCATGGAAATGTTAATTCAACTGGCCATTAATGGAGGACATAGTTTATAACATCTTTGTACTGGACAGCATCACATTAGCATTAGGTCTTAAAGTCATTTTATCCACCCTCTGTAACAAAGAAATAAATATTAAGGTTTTCCTAAAGTGTTGGCCTTGGCTGTTTTTTTTTATGTGTGTGGCCAACTACACATGCGTGAATACTTAATTCCTCTGAGATGCCTGTAACTGCGTAACTGTATGCATGTTTTACAAGAACTCAAAGCATTCAAGTGCTCATTGATCAGGTGGGTATCAGCCCAGGAGTAAACACAGGGTCAGAGGTGGTCAATGTCATCGATACCTCTCTCTTTTTACCTCTCAGTGGGGAATGTCCAGTGTAAACCTAGAGAGCTCTTTAACACTTTTGCTGCCTATTATGTCAATGAGAATGATCCAGTGGAGAGTCAAGCTGTTATGTGACTTAATGGAGATCGCCAGAGCAGGATGATGTGGTTAGTTCTGGGTCAGGGCATGGATCCGTGTCCATGCCCTGACCCAGAGGACAGGCATTTGATATCTGCTCAGCTAACTCAAGTTTCATGTAAGATTTTGAGTGATCAAACTGATTATGTTATCCAGAATAACTTGCACGAAGGAGGAATTTAGCAACTGGTAGTACTGGTATTGATCCCACCAGAATCCTTGCAGTTACAGCAAATTTCATCGTTAATGCCAATACAGACATACTAGGCACACAGATGGATAGAGGGACAGAGACACAGGCAGATAATAGTGTTGTGTTACTTATTTGCTTCATGGTCATGGTTGTGGGGGTGATGCAATGTCTGAGTTTCTCTGTGTGTGTCGGCGAGAGTGTGGTCATTTATCCTAAAGCAAGTACAGCATATGCTCATAAAATATCAGCTCCACAAATCTTAGACTATTTCCATGCCTAAGTTACCATACAGAAATATATAATAATAATATTGTGATATGACAGAAATTGCAGAGTCTGGTTGGCATGAAAATTTCTCCCTATAATTTAACAGCACTTAGTTCACATTAAGAATCACTTTGCTCTCAGGTTTTATGTTTTTTGTGTCGGGAGGAATTTCTTTAGCGTCTGAAAGTACAAGAGTTTGATAGTATTGGCTGTTTTTTTCTTCTCTCCCAAACTTTCTGGGGATGTTTTTGCAGGCGCAAACAAAGAAGTTGATGCACTCTTTGTGTTAATGCATTCACATCAGCCTTTTTTGCATCCAAGGCCGTTTACATCGGCCATTATTAGGTCTGACAAGCCATTCATTCCAATTACAATTACCGCAAAAAATGTGGAGAAGTAAGCACGGCAAGTGTAAGTGAAATTGATTGTATCTCACTGCTAGTATCTGCAACTGCCAACTGATGACCTGGTGCAACCAGAGAGTCCAGTATTCAGAGAGTGTATTCTCTGTGCATGTACTTAATGCTTTGCAGTGCTTGTGTGTGTATGAAAACATGAACACGTCATGCACAGGCGCACACCAATTCACACACAAGCACGCAGACATTCAGGTTCCCGGCGCTCTTTTGTTTTCCATTAGCTACGATTAAAGGTTTGTAAAGATGTGTTTGGTAATATGCTCAGAAAGGGTTTAAGTGCATTGTCACCTTTGATAAATTAGGGTGCATTCCATTTGTGTAGCCGTGTACATTATGTGCATACATACTGAGTGGAGTACTTTCCTCACTTGGTCATTAATAACAGCACAAATACAATGTCCTTGGTAATGCCCTAAAGAGAACATGAAACATGCACATTTTGGCATTGGATGTGTTCTAATGCATCAGAAAAATCATTGATTTAGAAATGTTGCTAAACCCACAGACAAATGTATTTTTGAAGCCGCCAGTTTAGAGTTACATCATTGCAACAAGGTTGGTTGGTTCCACTGGCATGGTTGAACACACATTCGGTTGGAAGTGGAGGGAGATGAACTTGAAAAGCCTGTTGAGCCTGTGATAAGTCCAATGGCTTATGCATTCAAGGCGATACAGCATGGGGACAGAGCAGTGGTCTGGGTGGAAGATGTCATGTTGCTGGTGTTTGGGATGAAGAGTGGATCAGCAACACTACCTTGTGTCAGTGTGGCTATATTATGGTGACATTGACCCAGTGTCACTCCTAATTATATTTATGAATTTCTTCTTCTTTTTGAGAGTGCATGAATAGCAAACAGTTCTGGACAGGAAATGTATGAATGCACGTGATTATACTAAATAACACGGGGCTTTGGGGGAAGATGAACCCGATCCACTCTGTGTTGTCAGCTCCATCAGAACTATTTTTCTCTCCCTGGAAAATTATAGACTTGAATATGCCTATGTTTCATGCAATGCTGCCATCGAACATGATTTACTATAAATACACTGTAAATTAGTCTTTAATTGGATTGGTTTCTTTTACCTACCTCATTGCTTTCATATTTGACTTATGATTTTGTGTTTGCTTTATGTCAAGTGGCTGCTGTAATACATTAATTTCCCTTTGGGATTAATAAAGTACTCTATTCAATAACTTTTTTATCAATGTCTAGTTTCTCCTCTTGTCTTTCCTTAGATTTTTTCTGTTTTTACCAGGTGCTGTAATAGTTATGAGGACCACTGTTTAGAGATTGATTATCAATGGATAGTATTTAAAATACAGCATATTTTCAGCAAAAGGCAAGAGCTTGGCTAACATGCTGAAAAGCTGGTAAATTCATGAACGTATTCCCCCTTCTGCTGCTACTATTCATTCAAAAGGTTGATTTATTAGTGTTTTGGACATTTTTTTCATGTGCAGTAACAAGCATTGGCCAGTCAAAAATATTTATTTTGTTGCAAGCCAATTCTGGGGTGGTAAAAAACCAAAACAAGTCAGGCAGTTTCCTGGACGGATGCTCAGATGGCCAACACACAGAGATGGTTACGATTTCATTTAAAATTTTCCAATGCACATGTACGATGCTTTTCAGTGGTTGGGCCATGTGAAGGAATCTCACATGCTAAAAAACTTCTCGCATTAATTGCAAAAAGAAGAAACAAGATGGTGAGGAAGATAACAGATCTGTGGATTATCTAATGTTTAAGTCCGGAGTGTCTGTTATCTGTGTAAGTTTGAGAATGACCAACCGCTGTGGAGTCACGTCTTTGGAGGTTTGCATCAGCTATGATCACCTTCTCTGGCTGAGGAATCAAATGATGTATGGTGTGGTATGACATGAGTTCATGCTTTCAGGCCCAGGTGTTTGCAATGGTTGTGGTTCATTTTCAATTTCATGTCATTTTGTGTGCTATATTGTATAGCCAAGCTCCCAACAAATAAATCCTGTGTTGCAGAGATACTATGAAAATCTGTAGGCAAGGGGATTTGTGTCAAGTGTGTGTCGCAGTGTGTGGGGAGGGGGTCGCTAGCCAGTGGTGCTGTTCTCCTTTTCAGCAGCAGTTTATGAAAATGGACTGCTTTGTCCTTGGCTTTAACCCTGTAAAACTCATTTTTTACGTCCAGGAGTAATACAATAGTGGACTCCCTTTTGTCTTCTTCTGTCCTGTGGCTCTTCAGTCTCCATCTTTCACTGTCTCAATCTTTCACTATCTCTATCTTTCACTGTCTCTACCGTTGTATCTGTTGAACTCAGCCAAGCCAACCAACCTTGTGACATCACAGAATACAGTACTTCAACTTGGTGGTGCCCTTGATACAAAAGATATAACAGGGCTTCTTTTTTTCTTTTATAAGGTTATATTTGTCCTGTTTCTTATATAATTGATGATTTGAGTGGAAAACCAGTGAATAATCTTAACTGTGTAGACTGCTTCATGTCCACCTTAAATGTGCACTGCTGTCTTTGATTTCATTATTCATTTATTATTATTAACCATCTAAACATATATTTTCAGTTGGACTGTAATTCATTTTCTTGCCTTTGAGTGACCTTTGGATGTGAAAGGGAGTTGGATCTTTGGTTACTTTACAATATAAAGAAAAGGAAGCTAAGAAAGACAGAAAAAAAACAGCACAAGCCTTGTTCAGCTCCAACCTGGAAACAACAAAAGGTCTGTTAAGGTGGGCAGCAAGCAACAGGTGAAAGAAAGGGAGGTGAAACCTTCTCTCCTTCTGTGCTCCTTGTGGAGAGAGAAAAGATGGAAAGATGGACAGTCAATTAAGCAGCAGAGATAGGGTGGGAGGCAGACAGAGGCACCACTCCGACTGCGGTGGCCCTGGATTACACGGGCAGTGTTTACCTGGCGCAGGTTGCGGGTGACGCGCACGTCATGCCAGGCGTTGTCGTTGAACTTGCCGTTGACAGGCTCCACCAGGGCCTCGAACGCCCCCGACCCCAGGTTGATGACCAGCCAAACGGCGCCGCTCTTCAAAGAAAGGTTCACGTAGTCGGCCGACTTGCCCGTATGCAGCATGAGGCCGTTGCGTTGCAGTGTGCGGAAGGACAGCGTGATCTCGTCAGTGCTGCTCTGGATGGGCGTCAGTGACAGGTCATAGCAGAAGAACTCGTTGCCCTTGAAGGTGGCTACTGACTCCTCCTTACCTGGAGAAAAAAGGGTGAAAGAAAAAGAAAGGTGAGTTAAAGGAAATACTATATGACTGCAGGATTATTAAGATTTCGCTAATAGAGGGTGACATTGTTCCTTATGTTAAAAGCCAAAAAGCAATGAGCAATTGAGCATATACTCAAATTACTCTGATGATAAGTAGGCCGCAGCTGGTTTGACTTAAGAATTAACTGATTAAAATGGCACTGGTGTTTCCTTTCCAAAGAAAACTAATTGTAAAGGAAACACTTAAAGTGCACATTCTCTTGATTGATGATTATATTTTTCTTATTGCTGCTTCAGTTGAATGTTTCTCTGCGCTCACCTTAAATCTCAGGTGAACACATGCATGTAGAAGCCTGATGTTGTGATATCACAACTACACCCACAAGAGCCATGAGGAAAGCCGAAGTCTCCAGTTCTCAAACACTTCCTATTAAATTTCAAAAATACCACGTCTGAGCAGATTAACATTTGACCAGTTCACTTGACCAGCGCCAGTAACAGTAATGTAACACTTCACCTCTTTGAGCGAGGATGCTCATGGGTCAGATATTTTAGGATGAAACCAATTAGCTGTGGTTATTGATTCCAGTGTTACAACATTGATTGTTGCTGCAGCTCTAATGCATGCAAGACGTGTTTTCATCATGGAGGCAAAAATAATATTTGTCCCAATTTACAAGTAAGTCAACAACATATTAATTCAACACATGGAGCACCTTCAATGTAGAGTGATGCATGTCATGGAATAATACAGCGGTATGAGTGTGTCTGGTACAAAATAAAATTACTTCCATCAGAGAAAAGCAAACAGCTGGGTCAGAATTGGACGGGAGGAGAGAAAACAGCAGAGAAAATAACAAATGCCAAGACCAGGCAAAGTAGATTAAAGGAGCAACTCAGAAAAGCCAAACAGAAAGGGAATAAAATGTGTTGACAACTAATGCTAATGCCTGTCAGTCCGTCTGCAGCACATGGCCTCCATCCACTGCAGTGAGCTCCGTTCACACACTACCAGTCAAAACAGCCAGTACAATGGATACATGTCAACCTGCAGCCTACCAGCAGCAGGGGAGGACACAGTGTGCATCTGTCAGGAACTGAACAAACACCTGCAGCTGTCACAACAGAAAGTGCAACAGCACTCACAACAATGACACCTCAATCACACGAGTCAAAGCGTGGACACTGAAGCCAGTGAGCAGGGGTTTAGCATTCAGCTAGCTCTCCATATTCTCTTCCCTGAATATTTTATTAATTCTTTCCACTCTTATATGCTTCTTTTTTGGATATCTTTCCCTCTGAATCTCACAACGTTTGCTACAGTAATGACCTAATTTCAATGTTAACTTAAATATTAATAAAAGAACAGAAAGGCTGACCCCCAAACTGAACACCAGTGATCCTAAAATTCAAAACGAAAAATAGAAAAAGAAAAAAATGTTCCACACAACACTCCCAATAACAGCAAGATCATACAACTCTTAAATAACTCCTCCCCGCTCAGTGGCTATACAAATCAACGGGTTTCCCCGACATGAACCATGATCTGAAGTGACACTCCACTTCCTGCGTTCGTCTGCCTTCCCTCACCTCTGTTTTCCCTGGGGAGGCCAGATTGAAGAATCAGCCTCAGGTAATGAGGTTTAGGGGTGCAAAAGGATAGAGAGGGGGCAAACTCAAACCACCAAGAGGCCCCGGTATGGGTGGATCATCAAATCTAGTTTATCCTGAAGTTCCATTACAGCAAAATCGCTCCAAGACCTCAGTGCATTTCCCTGGGGAGGGAGGCTGGGGCTGGCCAGAGGGGGTGGTCCGTTGGCAGACAGATTGAAAGCCAAATCTCATGAGTGAGCGAGTTTGCCACAGGAGCAATCTTAGGTGGGAAGAGTAGAGTGGTGATGGATAGTAAGGTGTCCATTTGATAGCTGCGTGCTTTGGACTGAGATATGACCACGGTCAGCTCAACACATGGTAGCCTTAATAAGGCAAGGATGATTACAGCACTTCATTATCAACAAGTTGAGGTATAACTGCTGCGTGGATGCCATATGAAAAAGAAAAAAAGCCATGGTGAGAGGCTGTGTTAAGTGACATACTAACTGTTATACTTCTGGAACATTAAAAGCGATGATAGAAGTCCCTCTGAGACAAACACAGCCACAAATATGGGTGCATGCACTCACATAAAAGAAAACATTTTCTGTGAGTGTGTGTGTGGAGGGGGCGAGGAAGTGAGGGGCGAATTGCATCCAGACAGATACTTAAAAGCGCATTTTGGCTGAAATCGAAATTTAGAGCAATCTCAACTGAAGTGTGAATTGTCATCGAGGAAAGGCATCAAAGGAGGGAGAGGAAGAGATGGAGGGGAAAAATGACACGGTGGAGAAAAAAAAAAAAAAAAAGCAAATCCCCCAAGAGCAGCCTCCTGGCGGTGCCTGCGTTGCTGATGTAGGAAGAACAAAAGCGTACCAAATGGACCACAGCAACCATTTTCAATTATGTATTAAGTTAGGCCCCCCCCTCCCAAAGTATGGGCTGTTAACGGTAAGCAACAAACAGCTTGTGATTGCTTCCATGAGCTCAGCGAGATGGAGTTACATGGAATGGAGAGACGCTGCAAACAAAAAAAAAAATTCTTTTGTTTATGGCTGCTTAATGAATAGGAGGCTGAGAGGAGGAGATAAAGCTGGAGAGGATCAGGGAGTGACAGGAAAGGACAGGGGGTGGGGGGGCACATTTCAGTCTGGTCACGATGCCAACAAGGCCTCTCAATAAATTAGTTGAAAATTAACACAATCATGATTTTTGTTCTTGACTTTAGAGCCAGAGCTGGCAAACTATACAAAATGCAAATCTTGACAGTGATCCATCTCATACTGCGAGTTGGACTTAGTGATTTTCTGGATCTCCTACATGCTGCAGGACGTCGGTGATCCTCCTCCGCTCTGCAGAGCACTGGAAAAACCCTCCTCCAAGTCTCCAAGGAGAGGCAAGATCACTTCAGCCTTGGCTTTCAAGACCCAAAAACTAATATAAAGAATGACGCCTTTCTTTCATTCCCTGAGAACACTTGAGCTCCTTTGAATATGCGCTTGTCCTCATACATCTCTTTCTCCTCTTACATCTACAGTACATCTCTATCTCATCCTCTCGCTCCCTTGGCAGCACTGTTGTGATTACATGCACACACACACTTCGAGTATACACTTTTCACTCAGATCAAAGCTCTCTCCATAAAGCCCAAGAGCCGACGCTGTAGCCAGAGGTAAGACAAGACACACAAGCACACAGCAGACTTAAGTGCTGTCAAGGTCTCAATTAACCTCACAGAAGGCCCTGACTACATTACAGAAATGACTCATTTGAAATTTAGCCACCCGTAATGGCATCTTTATTATTAATTAAATGTTGATATCCTCTGGTATTTTATATCACTGGGTTCAGTGGACAGACCTTTAGCACTGGACATTTTTAGGGATCAAATATGATACTCCCTGTATCTATGCACTGCAATCTAACCAGCAATTGCTTCATGACTAAGCAGATGTAATGAGCCAAGCTGCTGTTTATCAACTGTCCACATATCTCCACCCGGCTTCCACAGCCTTTCATGGCACTCGCGCTTCAGGCTGCTTCGCCTTGGCGTCAGATTCAGAGCTTCAGTGGCTTTGAAAATGTAACGATGCAAGTACAAAAGACAAAAAGGTAGATGCAGAAGGTTGCTGGCTGGGATAGATGAGGGTTTCTGCACCCATGCAGTGACAGCCTAAGCACAGCTCTTTCTGAAATATCTGGACATAAGCCCCAATCCCAGCTTCTTGAAGGGCTCACTAGCTGACATCTGACTTCCCCAGAAAAGAAACAGAGAAAAACAAAAAAAAAAGCATTTCAACATAGTAAGTACAAACTCACCACCTTATTTTCATGCACTCCTGATCCAACTTAATTTAAACCACATACACATGAATGAACATTTTCTTTCTCCCCTCTGCCTTTATACTCTTCACAAAATGGATTCATAACCTCAACCTCCAAAGCCACTTCTATCTCATGTCACCAGCAATCACTAAGAACTTTGCTGCAGCATCGGGTCAAGCAGCGCGTCCTCTGCAACCCCTGGCCTTCATTATTCTTAAGGAGGAGCTTAATTTCTGCAAGATACGCAGTGAAAGTGTGAAGGGGAGGGGGGAAGAAGGAAGAGGATGAAGTCCAGTCTGAGTGGAATCAATGCCATTGAGTTTGACCATCACAAACAACTCACACACACACACACACACACACACACACACACACACACACACACACACACACACACATATAGTCCTGACAACCCGACTACAACTTTGCTATGAGCATCAGCAGGTGTAAATAAGTATTCTATCTAGCTTTCCTGCAGCAGCAGTGTCATGAATTACGATCTATGGATATTTATCACAAGTGTCCCCACTCTGGAAAAACACATCATCACAAATGGTGATAAAACGTCACGAGAGCACAAATACAATCTGTTTGTCAATGCTACCCCGAAAGTGCCATTTTAGGCTAGTCTTTGGTGGATATTACAGTAATAAAAGCGCAGTGCAGCATGTGTTATTAAATTGGATTCAGCTCAGACTGAGAGAGAGAGAGAGAGCGAGCAGGTTTAATAAGATGAGCTGCATGAATAGCTCCATCCAAACTTGTGTGGTGCATTAGTCAACGCATAATGAACCTTAACATACTGCTTTTTGGCCGAATGGATTACATATTGGGAGTAATTAGGTAGTTTTAGGGGAATTAGAAAAGAGAGAATGGAATAAGACAAGTGTGTGTGTGTGTGTGTGTGTGTGTGTGTGTGTGTGTGTGTGTGCGCATGTGAAAACATCCATAATCTAGATGACCACATGCTGGCAAATCCACTCTTCACATCACATTACCTCGCTGTTCTTACACACACACATAAAAACACACCCACATGTGCATATACAGTCACCCTCTATTAGCTTCAGAAGAGTGCCATCCGCCCCGCAGAGAGAGTATCCGACAGCTTTGGAGAAACGATTCAACAGTGAGATGAGAGAGAGAGAGCAGTGGGAAATGTACAGGGCATATGAAAGCTTTGATGCTGCTTCATGAATCAAACGGGCCTGCTGGGTAAACAGACAGCGGCTAGTGTCCTGCGCTAGCTCCAAGGCACGGGCAAAAGTCTGTGAACTGCTGGAAAAAGGTTTGTTGCCTTATTAAATGTTCGGGCTGTGTTAAAGAACTTGCACCCACACACATTCTTGAAAAAAAGAAGCAGAAGAAGAAGGAAAAAAAACAAAAAAACACTTCATGTTAAGTCACATATTTGCCATCAAGCAGTTGCTTATTGGCATGCATATTAGTAGCACAGTGGCTCTTTATTAGTCATTATGAATCACTTACTAATGCATCATTATTGGGGTCGGGGTTATTGAGGGTTAAGCTATTAAAATTGTAATTCATGTACAATTTCCTTACTATCAATAAGTAGTAATTAGGAGGTTATTGAGGAAAAATGTAGTTAATGTCTTCGTAGTTGTAGAAGATGGTTACACAGGCTTACTTATTGATACAGGGCCAATATGGCACTAATATGCATTCTAATAAGGAACTACTTAGAGTGGTGAATATGTTTGTACCTTAATATGAAGCATTACCAAAAAATAAATAAATAAATAAATAATGCCATAAAAAGAATCACATTAGCAAACAGACACAGACGCATGAATACGCCAACTCAACTCCTCTGCAATGATGAGAGCTCTTGCGCACACACACAACATGTCCCTCTTGGATACACAGCTGTTTTCATGAAGCATGCTGCAAACAAAAGGAAAGACATTAAGAGACCCAAGAAATAAATAAAAAAAGAAAGAGAGAAAGACAAAGAAAGAATCAAAGAGCAAAAGCTGGCAAGAAAGACGACAATGGCCAAGGGAAACCTGGTTAACACGCTGAGACTGAAGAAGAGAGGACGAGGCAGTGCAGATTTTGAAAAGTGGGGCGAGTTCCAGTGTCAGAGGGTGGCGGGGTGGGGTGCAGAGTAACTGCGACGGGATGATTGATCGATTGCTCAGATCTCCATTCCCCCTCCGTGCTCTGTGTTTCACTCCTCATGGATTTTACCTTCTTTGTCTCCCTCACGCATAAATCTGAACTGTCAGCTGTCCTTAACAAAAGCATATGTGGTATTCTAAGCTCGAACAAAAGCCAATGATCTACCCCCTTGGCAAGGACCAGTCTCTCAAAACCTGCTGTGTACTGGCACTGTGCTGGGCTTGGCAGGGTTACCCCAAAAATAGCAACACACTGTATGTCACCATCAAGGTATGCGTGTTTCATAATTACTCTCATAAAGTTACAGATTCTTTTTATTTTTAAATGTTTTAAGGTGTTTTCCTCCAACTGGTCACCTTTTATTTTTGTCTCAGCACTACCTATGTGCAAAAATGTCATTAAATCATTATGTACGGACGATTAAAACTCCACAAATGACTTCATAATAAAAAATATTCAGCCCAGAGATCCAGCCGACAGACTCACAGGGCTGTTCACCCTTTAAATGTTTACTGTGTTAACAGGACTTGGTCTTCAAATCAACTTACACTTGACGTTTTCGCTCTGCACTGAGCCTCTTGTGCAGTTGTTAGTGGGCATTCTGACCAAAACTAACACAGCTTGACACAAACACAAAGCTTTGTATTGATGTTGGAGTGCTGCTGTAGGCATGAAATGTGATCTAGGAAGTCCAGTTTCAGTTATACACTCACACATTTTAAGGCCTGCCAAATGTGAATACACTGGGTTTATAGTGCAATGCTGATTGACCAAGGCAGTGCGAGATGCCACACACAGCAAGTGTTGAGCTAGGTTCAAATTGAAATTCTGTTTTAACATATCAATTCTCTATTTTAGGTGACTCTGACTTGCCTGCCTTTCTCCCCATGTCCAGCCCTGACCTGGCCTGTGACACTATCTAGTTAGCTGTATTGGTAATTTGTGGATACATTATGGATTTCTGTCTCCAGTCTCCCGTAGAGCCATTGACATAAGGCTGAAAGAGAGGAGCATTGTTCCCACCTCCTCTCCACTCTCCTTTCTCCACAGCTGGTGATTACTGTATGGATCGATCAGTAGACTGATTGCAATGCTGTAATGAAGAAACTATAATTAGCTGTCTGCCCACCTCATTTGCTGGAGGCCAAAGTTCTTTGCTGCACTGACCATTCCTCCCCCACTTACATGTGGGAGGCATTTGTGGAGGCACAGTGAATGCGCTATCGTGCTATTCACAGTGTTCCTTTTGTTCTGTGGGATGCTGCCAAATGAGCAGGAATGTCAATATCAAATGAGCTGTCTACAGTGAGGTAATGTGTGAAAACAAAAGGCATTCAAATCGTCTCAATTGCCTTCTGTTTTTTTTTTTTTTTTTTAAATTCATTAATTTATTTTTTGCCCTCACAATCTTCATTCCTGAGTCTGGATGAGTTTTGCAATGACAGAGCCTCACTTTTTCTGTATATGATACAGGTGGATAAAGAGCTCATTCAGAGCCACTATTGTTTATCTTTTTAGAGAAAAGTTTTATCCAAATCAAGCTCAAGCATATACATGTACTCGATGCATTGCACTGTAGATTTTAGCGATGCTTTGTGTATGTATTAGCCATTCTAGTCACCCACTTCACTTTATTAGTAAAAATTATGTCTACAGAGTGTCCATCGACTTTATGCTAACCCATGACTAAGTGTGCAGGTGAAGGACATGCATTTTAAGAGCCCTTGGCATAAAGACACTTGATTAGATTTTTTTTTTTTTTTTTTTTTTTTTTGCTCCTCCACCTTTGACTGTCGCTGCAGGTCACATTTTAAGAGTTCACGGTTCGTTTTAATTTAATCCCTCATACCATTGCTTTGATTGACAGCATTTGAAGGTCGCTGGAGGAGCATGCAGGTGGCAAAGAATAATAAAAAAAAAAAAAAAAAAAAAAAGGAGAGTAAATCTTTCCATAGAGCCCGTAAGAACAGAATCAAGTGTGATTTGCATACTGAATCTGTTCTTCACTGACTGGTACTGTAAGTCTGGCCACATAACCCTGACATGACCCTGAAAACAAGGTGTGTGTCAAGTTGGGCTGCATCAGCATCCCGTGTTACGGGGCAAGGTGGCGCTTACATACGACCTTTTTGACTTCCTCACTCATTGTTACATCCATCTCGCATTTCCATGAGATAGTTTTGTCTGTCGTCTGTTTCTCACACTCTTGTTCTTGAGGATAATTTGAGGTAGTGAGGGATACAATTTTCAGTTGTCCTTAATTGTCTGTCGCCTTGGAAACAATCCATTTTGTAACGGCAATATCAGACACCATGGCAGCAGCCTCGTGACTCCACTCCGCCGCTGTCTGTCTGTCTCTCTCTCTCTCTCTCTCTCTCTGATTTGCACTTTCTTCTACTTTCTCCTTGCTCATTTTTCCTTAGTCATTTCTTTTCTCTCCAACTGTGGGTGTCTGGCAGGTGACTATTATCACAGTGGAGGGCTGTTCAGTCTCCAGGCTCAGCCAGGACACAAAGAAAATGTCAAGTAAACGAACATTAACGATAGGCTCATGCTCTCCTCAGTAGCAGGCTCCTTAGCCAATGGGCAGCTGAGTGCAAGACAGACAAAGTACATAATAAACCCTATTAGTTTGAACAGCATTCCCTCCATTTGAGCAATGCGGTTCCTCTCTCTGCAACAATAATCATGTAATGTTGTATACTTTTACGTCAGCAACATGAGAGCAGCCATGTGACATGCAGAGGTATGGATCTTTTCTTCCTATGGCTCCAGTGAGCATTGGTTGGACTTGGCTCATTAGCTCTATATTGAGCTGTGGTGAAAATGTCCCAGAGAAGACACAAATCCATTTGCATATTTGCACAAAGACACTTTTAGAAATAGCAATCACAAGAGCATATGGTCCGCAAGTACAGTATAATGTGTAAGATCCTCTCAGATTATGGTTGCATTGAAATGTAAACTGACTGCCTGAAGTGAAACATACGTCAAATTTAATGAAAGCACACGCTTGCCCAATTTAACACAGATTACTGTCAATAAAGCAGAGAGGAAATGACAAACAGTGTGGTGTTCATTTGGAAGGGTGGTCTTTTAATTGTATAAGAATCCTTGGAAAATTATCCATTATGTGTGCATGTGTGTGTCTCTATTCATTCAATGAAAGCCAAAAAAGAAAAAAAGTGGTCTGTACATCAACGGGGTGCGTAGTTACTGATGATCTGTATATGACAGAACACAGACAAGACAATTATCGTCTTTTTACTCCCCTCCAGTGAGGCCTTTAAAACTTTTGGACACCACAGAGGCAAAGTCTCAGTTCCTGGCAGTGTCATTTTATGCTACAGTTATTGAGTTACTTCTATGAAAAGTATCTGAATTACTTTACAAATTACTTACATAAAAATACATAAAAAGCATATAAAAGGAATTAGTAAGTAGGGAACTGGGGAAGGTAACGTGCATTACTTCTGAATGTCTGCTGGAATGCGTGTATTAATGCACACATAGCTACATGATTTCAGTCTTGCTATGGCACGGTGTGGGACAAAACAACAAATCTTATCCATCATTGTACCTGTTGTAACTGGGACAGGAACGACTAGCACCTGTAAGCTATCTTGTATTGCTTTGGTTAGACAGAAAATGATTTATTGGGAAAGAATTGTAGTAAGACACTGGTAATGATTACATGGTAAGACTGACAGCTGTGAAGGGAAATAGAGAAGCCACCTATGTTTAGGTCAAATTTGAGGAAATGCCAATGTTGAGAGAGGAGATAACTAATCCAGCATGCTGGACCTAATAAGCCATTCAGTCTGAGTTTTAATGAGCGAAACTTGTTGCTGAAGGCGTTTGACTTTTTGAACCAAGTACTGAAAAGCTGTGTAAGTGCCCACAGAGGAGCTGGAAAACACGGCTGTTTGCAGACAAGCAAAGAGTTTGGTGTGAGGCAAAGAAAGGGGATTTGGGACTGTGTATCTGACGACTGCTACACTATTAAACAAATAAGGGTGACACATCAAAACTGCATTATAACAAACACCACAGGCCACTGGAGAGCCTTTTGACAAACAGACTTTTTCTCCCCAACAGCTTGTACCCCTCTGTGACTGAGTCCTAATGGAGGCCATAAGTAAAAAAACTGAATGTTTAAATGAGTCAGTGACTGTAGGTGGAAATGAAATATAAATTGTATGTCGACAACTTAACCAAACGGAGAGAAAACTTTGTTGAACTTTCACACCTGATCTATATTTCCACTGCTATTTGAAGGTGACTGAAATGATCATCTTGACAACAAACAGAACAACAAGGGTTTATATGGGATTTAAGCTGCTGATGAATTGGGAACTCCTATTCTGAATGCTCACTCTTCCCTCGGCTTGTCAGTGATGAATGTAACTACATGAATCAACCCATGTGGCGTGTAGTAACAAAGAAGGATTGAGCTGGGGAGATAAATGCCTCTCAATATTACATTACAGAAGAGCAGACAGCATTTTTAGGGTTCTAAATCAAATGGCTAAGGGATGCACAATGCAACATATATGTCACACATGCGGTGATTGAAATTACTGCACAAGCACTCACGCAATACAGCTCTGCGATGTGTGTTAGACAGTCTAAACAGTACTAAAAAACTCCTCTGGACAGAGATGAGTGCGGACACAGTTTTTTTTATTACTGCATATAAATTGGCTGCCATGATACTATTTTTTTTTATAATCTTAACTTTACAAAGCTTTCAACCTCTGTAGCCTCGTGCTATGTGCAAAAAAAAAAGCTTGAAGCCCAACATCTTAAAAACATCTGAAAATGTATCTAACCAAATGCAACGGGAACACATTGATTGTTCTTACTGATTAATTCCATAAATCCAGGGTTATACAAATAAGAACTGAAAAGTTAAGATAACAGTGACTGACTTGGTCAAATGGACAGTTAGTGATGTATGGATTACTCGTCCACTCATCTGGTTGACGGGAGTTGGTTCTAAATTATTGAGTGTGTGTGTCTAGTGGGGAGACCTGTGCAGCAGTTTAATCTCTTTACCTCCACTGACTCTAGAGGGGGGATTCTTTCTTAGGAAAGCATAAACCAATATTAAATAAAGCCACAGAATTACCACAATTACAATCAAATTTGGCAACTGCTGTGGCAACAAACATGACTCTTTCGTACCTCTCTTTTTCTTCAGTACATCCTCCTGGGCTGCATCCTTTTCCTGTGTTTTTATATTAGTATCTCACTCGCCTGCACCTGCATAACTTGACCAGATGATCAACTCTAATGATGCCAGCTCAGTGGAAAGTGTGCCACTCAGTTACTCCCCTACAGTAGATTTTGTTCAGGCACAGTGTGTTTGTTTGTATGTGGAGATACTGACTTGGCAAGTACAAAGCTCTTTCAGCTCAGCCTGCAGCAAGGCTCAGCATTGTTAGACCGAAGTTATCACTCTGAAACGTTATCGGCCCACCGGGAGTTCTCCCGACCACTGTGATTAACACTTTGCCTTCTCAGGCTTCATTGAAGGTAGATGACCTCATCCTATCCACATGAGCTGACTGGCTTCCCATTAAAAAAAAACATGATCAAACATAGACACCATAAGAAATCCAGTAATTTCTTCACTTGTCATCTCCACCACACAACAATAAACAACATTCAGTTTGTCCAACAGTGCCTCCACCAGTATGTTATATAGGTTGCTCCCTGAACAGGACCAAGATAAGAGACTCACATTCATAAAATTCTCATCTGACTGACTGGTCTGCAGTATGCATGTAGAATGGGTATACAATGAAGACATAAGTGAAGAATTAAAGATCACTCATTTCCATAAATAAAAAGTTTTCTTTTACTTTGAACTGCAGCAAACCACTGTTATTTACTTATTGGTGAGGCTGTGTGTATACGCACTATGCTATACTGCAAATTCAGACTGTCGGCGGCTTAATGGATTTAAATGGAATATTGAACCAGAAGTCTTGTTTTCATTTGTACTACTGCTAAGGATTAATATTTCACACTCGTGTAGCCTTGGTGATGTATATGCAGATGGAACCCAAGCACAAGCACACACACACAAAGAAACTCAGGAACTTGCATCACTGCTCGTGCACACATAAGCATACACAACATGCACAGCTCTTCTTAATCAACAAATGAGTTGTGTTGTTAGCTGACGCTACAGTGCCTATTGACAGTGAACTAGCAGTACGGGTGATGGGCTGTTTGTCTAATAACCAAGGCTGCATTTCAATTTCACAACTCACTGAACAGCCTGCTTAGCCACACAAGACTGATATGACACCAGGCTTAGCAAGAGACTTCATTTGTGAGCGGCTGCGCTGCTGCTGAGGATGATAATGGCAAAAAGTCACACATTAACCTCAAGGTCTGCACTTCAGCTGTTTGAGCCAACCTTGAAACAGGTTGAACGCGGATCGACTTTTGTTGAGATGAACACACGCTCACACGCACACACAGAAATACCGCCACCCCCCCCAAAAAAATCTACCCCCTGCTTGGTCCCATGAGGGCCCCATTATATTAGTGGAGCTTGAAAGTGACTTTCCCTTCATTCTCCTCCCTTTAGGCCTAGCCTGTGTGATACATGCAGACAGCACTCTATGTCTGGTCTAATTAAAGACTCTAATTCACTGCCTCCCTCTGCCCCTGCCTCTCCGTGTCTTCCTGCCTGTCTTCTGTGTCTTGGTGAGTTTGTTTTTCAATCCCACGCAGATTTCTGCAGTCATACTCGCCATCAACACTTCCCATGCTTTGCTTTTGACTGAAAACAAGTCTGTGAGCAAATACTGTAACAGGTGGCATCACAGGGAATTTCAGTTCAGATAATACCCATCAGGTGTTTGCATAGCATGCAGCATTCACATAGTGGTGTTCTCCCCAGAAATGTCTGCTGCAGGTTTCCATGCCTGCAATTGCTGGAGAAGATTCAGCATGTGGAGGAGCGGGGCCCTTTCTATTCCTTGTTCAGGTTTTTTGGCTATTGCTGACATGGAAAATTCAATCACCACAGTTAAAAGATCAAACAGTATTTTTTTTCGACAACTGATCTGCATTTAAAGTATAGACACAGCTCCATTCTTACACACTGCCAACATATGAACTCTAATGCAGCAGTACTCTACATGTCTCAGCACCCTCTTTCTCTGCATCACTGCACCCCCCTTCTCCTGCTCTCCCTCCCCCTTCCTTGCTTCTCCCCAGTGGTCATCATTTGCCTTGGATTTAAGGACACACACATCCTCTGAAGGCAGTAAGTTAATTAGACATTGGGCCCTGTCTCTCCCTGACTATCTGTGGCTTAGAAGAGTATTGCAGCTTCACCAAAACCACACACGCAAACACGCAGACACTTCATCTGTGCAGCAGTGTGGGCAGTCGCAGAGCAAGTGTACGTGGGTGTTTTATTGTCTGTGTAATGCAGTGTGTATGCGTTTCCCCAGGCCTGTGGGTATTTAGATACATTGTTGAGTTTCGTTCTGAGTGTACAATCGGCAAACAGAAGACTTCTTCCCGCCCAAGCTTGCTTTGCACTGACAACAACGCCGCGCGTCCTGCCTCTTCCCTTAATATGATGGCAGCCTCATCACAACCTTGTCAAATGTAGGAGACGTGACTCGGCTGTGACTCTTGTGTCAATGTCGCAACTCTTTACGCTGCAGACATCTGAAGTGTTCCCCGAGGCTCAGCTAGCTAACCTTGAATGAAGAATTAAAAAGATAAGGTACGTTTGACACCGCAGGGTGTATTGTGACAACTCCAGCCATTGTTTACAGTGAAGAGACAGTGACAGTCTATTGCTGTATAACATGCAAAAGTTCATGTGATATTTATGGGCAAAAATAAGGTGGTCATTATTACCACTTCTTTCAAAGTAGCTTTTTTTTTTTTTTTTTTTTTTTTTTTTTTGTTATAGGCAATAGTGTAGTGATTCTTTAGAAATTTTTAAAGAAATATATCGCAGAAAAGAAGGGTTGTTTCTCACACTACCAAGGCAGGTAAGTAGGACTGCAAAATATGGCAAAACAAAGCCACACTTATTAGGAATGAACCATTTTTTTCTTAGTATATTATCATATGTATTAGTCCATTATTAGGTTCCTTGTGACGCTGACTGAATCAATCACTGAGGTGTTTTACAGTACATTTTTCATGTGTCCCACTGAATCCTTGTAACAGACATCAGGGTCAGACAGACCCCTGGAGAGAGATCGTGAGGTAAGTGTTATTACTGCCTGTGTACAGTGACACTCCTGGGATGTGTGATATGGTCAAAGCTTTTGATTATGAAATACATATGACGACTACAGCTTGCTCTGAAATACAGAGGTTTGTCCGAGTATTAATCTAATCATGCTTAAACGTACTGTGGGGAGGATGGAAGAGGGAGAGCGAGAGAGAGAAAACGCTTGTGGATGAGTGAGAGGGAGCATAAGAGTATGGACAGAAGTGTAGATGTGATACAGAAACTTTCTCAGCCCAATGTTACTCTTAAGCGTATGAGCACTGCAGTCTGGATTCTCTCCTAACAGACAGTGACAGCTGACTCATGAACAGGTCCAGTGTGGGTGGAATGCACATCGGTAGGTCCACGTTATATCCGTCCATTTTATGAAAGGGCTTTATCATGTATTCGCTAAGCTGCATTTTCTATACACTGTCATACTCTGGTCATGGGTCACCTCTCTTGGGGCCATTGTGGCACAGTTTCTCCTTGAGGGCGAGCGGATCAGGTCTTGCAGGAGTAACAAACGTGTTGCACAGCAAAAATAAATGCATATGTATAGAGGAAGTGGAATAGATGACTGGAATGATGAACATAACTATATGATCACAATAAAATGTGATAAAACGCCAAATAAGAGTTTTTGCCGACCTCCAGTGGTTTAACTTTTTGATGCTAGCCGTTCTGGACAGGGCAATAAAAGCTCATTGTGGGCTGCTAATGAATGCTTGTCTCATTATTTAACCGTTCTGTGTATGAAGTATTGTTATATGAGGACATAGAGTGGCATGCAGTAAACACTTGTTTACATCTGGGGTTGCACAAAATGTGACATGGATGGGAGGTACAGTACTGTTATAAAAATCACAAGTGTATATAACTCTATGAGAGTGATCCAAACATAGCAGAGGAACAGGGAGGGAGGAGAGGAGGCAATGTCATAATGTGTGGTATCCCCCACAATGAGGGAGGAGTACAAGAGCCTGACAGAGGAGGAGAGCAGTGTTAACAGGGAAAAAGAGGGAGATTTCTTTAAAAAAAATGAAGCTGGAGTTCATACGGGAGTTCAGATGAGACACAGTGAGAGATGTACGTGCATAAGTGAAAAAGATGTTAACTTCCACCTCTTTTCCCTCACTCCCATCCACAGTTCCCCCTAAAACCAAACTCAGCATCAATATTACAGAAGAGACATTTCCATCACTTCCCACCACCCCCACCCCTCCTTCTCTCATCCCTAGCACCCCCTCCCCTCACCTCCTATATCTCCCGTCATTCATATTTCATTAATATTTCAGTACTGAGAACCCCTATCTCACTGGCTCTGCTCCGCTCTCTTCTCTGTGTTGCTTGCTCACACAGCGCAAAATGATCCAAAGGAGCTCTGACACCAATAATTAAAGAGTTATTGAAATTAGCATTGACTGGCCATCTTGTTGCTGCCGAGTGCCAGCAAAGATTCTCTCTTTGCTTTGATTGCCTAAGCTTTCTCTACATTCTATTAAACTCCGCTCTCGCGATTGACTCAGTCACACAGATAAACACACATACTCACTAAGCCTCAGCAGTGCTAACACGGTACTGGCACACGCTGCAAAATTTGAAATCACACTGCCTGGATAAGAAAAATTGCACTGCTTAGCAATTAAAGATTAAAAGTAGGGGATATTATTTGTAGCTTTTACACAATATGCTGCTAAATTTCATCAAAAGAATATTTTTTCCGGCAACTTGTAATATAGGAATTACAAGTATGGGTGTAAATGCCGATATTACGTGTGCAGCCCATCAAAAATGAGGTGGTATAACATCTCTTCCCTGACCCCAGTGCCCACACTTATTCTCTCTGGCATCCATTTTCCCTGCAAGCATCCCTCCATTTTTTCTTCTCCATATTTTCAAGGATTAACATTTCTAATTTTGTGTCCCAATCTCTAAAACATGCCATCTTCACCCTCCCTTGCCCTGTGCACAAAATTCGCTGTGTTTCAAATCCCGCCAAGCTGGTTACCTTTGCATCCCTGCAACCTCTCCTCTGCAGCCCTCACTTCGGCCCTCCCATCTTTCTCCCCACTGTCAAAGCCCATTCTCTCGCTCCTCCACCAGCTGCGTGGAGCAGAGGCCCGCTGTGCCAAGTGCCATTTGATTAGCCTCTTTCTGGCAGCGACAGTAATTGTGCGGACATTTCCTCTCTTCCCTCTTTCTCTTCATCCATTTCTCTCTCTCTCAGCTGTGCTGTGGATGCATCATCATCACCAAAATCATCATCCCTCACGCTCAAAATCTCTTTCTACATTCTCTTCATCTTCTCTCCTCCTCTCTTGATGGTGGATCCCTACCATTTTCACCCATGACACTTTCTCTCCACCCACATCTCCCTTTCTCTTTGCCAGAAACACACACATGAATACTTCCATCTCTCTGGTAGTCTTGCATATATTTCCCTCCCTTCCGTTCCCATCCCCATTTATCTGCTCCTTTTCTTCTTAGATTATCATACTATTCCATGAACATCCTGTCCACAAACTCACATCTTCTCATCAGTCGAGCTTAAACGTGCCAATGCCATACGTTCCCCAGATACGAGGCAGTAAATGAATTCAGCACCTGATCACATTTAGCCCTGCATATACAACCAAATGAGCTGTGAGATGGGGAAATTTCAAAGGACATCAGGAGAACGGAGTGTACGAGACAGACTTGGGGATGAAAGAGTGAGGAAAGAGATGCTGTTGGAAAGAGACGTGGAGGATCATAAAATGGGAGGAGGGGACAGTCATTGATGGGGGAGGCGTGCAAACAAATATTCTCAGGTACAAACAGTTCCCATGTTCCCATGTTTACTATGTTCCCCATGAAAGCTTGAGATCGATAGATAAATAGATACTTTATTTATCCTCAGGGGGAAATCTGCACGTCAAAGCAGCAGTACACGAACGAATCACATGGTACAAAGAATGGTGCAAAAACAGTACTACTGTCACATAACTTACAAAGTATACCTTTTTCAAGTGTGCAAATTAGGGCCGTCAAAACTGGCCAAAAATGATGTCATTTTATCATCATAAAACACATAAACACAACAGAAACAAAATAAAACTCATTAAAACTTTCTTGGTTCATCTTTCACTGTTCAAACAATCATCACTAACTCTGGATTGGTTGAAATAAAATCTTAATTCACCGAATCAGGAGAGGAACGAGAGAGAAGGCAGACGTCAGAGAAGCAGAGGAGACAGCATAGAGCCATATTTTCATATCTAAGTCAGGAATTATTTTCACCGGACATTATGACCGGAGAGACTGGACAGATACTCTTATTTGGTAACTCTTGCCTGT
The DNA here is from genome assembly GCF_051107435.1 of Chaetodon auriga. Taxonomy (NCBI): domain Eukaryota; kingdom Metazoa; phylum Chordata; class Actinopteri; order Chaetodontiformes; family Chaetodontidae; genus Chaetodon; species Chaetodon auriga. Next base: position 14,515,773 of record NC_135097.1, on the reverse strand, counting down.
CATGCATTCAGTGCATCCACCATGGTGGTGCTGCTGTTTTCCCCCACAGTCAAATAATTATTTCCAGAGACAAATATCGAATATATGTTCAAATGTAGAAAATGTATTGACAGACCTACACTGACAGATGTATGTAATTAGAAGTTAAAAATATGTATTCCACCACTACGAGTTCAATGTCTTGGATAGAAACACGTTACACACGGTGGTGGCACTGGAGTCCAGGATATCCCTGTGCAGCCAGGTCTCAGTGAACACATTACACTGCTTGCAGACACTTTTCCAAGTGCACTATGGTGGTTATGCTGATAGCTAAACTGAGAAAAACTGACTGAGAACTAAAAGAAATTAGAATAATAAACAACAGTAGAAGACTGAATGTACGCTGCTCTTGACGGGCTGCCACCTGGGACGGTGCCAGGAGCAAGACACTTTACAGTTTCTGTGTCTTCCTCTAGTCCTCAGCTTGGTGCTGTGTTTTAAGTGGGGGTTTTTGTGTTCTTCACTACCAGTCGATGATAAGTCAATGATCATACCATAGTAATTAATCTGCTGGCATCATAGAATTTAACATTAACAGTATCAACAGCACTAGCTTACATGTTTTTGACAGTTTATTTGACAGGTTATAAGTTCATTTGGAAATGACAGGCTGTTTCTGATACTATTGGGATCAAAGCTATGTGCACATGCATGTGTGTGGGGCATGACCATGTGATTGCGCCCCCCCTCTGCTGTGATTTTTTTTTTTGACTAAAACTAGAATGTTCAGTGCAGATCTTTTTAGATGTCTTAGTTATTTCATTTCTTCCTTCATAAAAACACACACGCGGTGCTTGCAAATGTCAATCACAAACGCTCAACTAACATCTGACACTCAGTGGTCTCGACATGACTGACTGGGAGGGCAGCTTCAGGAACAAGTGATGACTGAGGGAAGCTTTGTTCATAAGCACTCACTGTTATAGTCATCAATCTCTTACTTTGGCACACACACACACACACACACACACACACACACACACACACACACACACACACACGCACAAACACAATGTCACCACTGCCCTGGAGGTGCCAAACTGTACTCTTGACATACTGACAAGCGAAAACTTGCATTAATCTCACTCCTCTCAAGAAGCACAGTAAAATTCAACAGCAAAGCATAAGACCAAATTATTTTAACTCAAATGTAATTGATTTAAAGCCTTTGGTACGTCATACACATCTATCAACAAGTATCTACACATATAAGATGTGATGGGAGGTATTCACCGTCACATTCATCTGTCACAGTCCCTGTCTCGTCTGCCATGATATGTGGAGATGTTTTTGAGAGGCAATGCTTTTCTTTCTACTGTGGGAATCTGCAGCTGTATACAGAAAAATTTGACGCATGCAGAGATCAGCTCATACACGTCAGCTGCACTGATGTGGTTTAAAGCCAGTTAAGTGGTAAAACTGTTGGAATAAACATTCATGTAAAGTGAAAAGAAGAAATCTGTAAAGACGGTGCTGCTGGAACATGGTTTTACATCAAGTGTGGAAACATTTAGTGTTGCTAAGTCAAAGGGGAGGTAGTTGGCAACATGCAACAGTAAGATCAGAAGCTAATCTATGGTATAAAGAACAAGTTTAACATAACAATAAATTGATACTTTGATCCTCTGGGAATTTCACATATTTTTCACATATTTCACATATATTATGTTAGACAAATTGAGTCTGAACAAGGGGGTGGATGAGCATTACCACTGTGGTTTTGATCAGCATTTAATACCCTAAAATCAGTGACACATCTTCTGCAGTAAATAATCTTTTACTGCATACTGTTCACTTATAGCATCACTACTAACACTAGTAATATTACTAACTGACTTTCGTCCAAACATTTGAAAAAACACAGTACAAAAAAAGGCTGATAATTAAAGAAAAGTAGAAAATGTAATTAGCTACATACATTCCACTATTTGCCCTGTGGTATTCTCTGCCAAATCACCAGCACACCAACCAACCACAAGCTGACCAAGTGGCTGACTGGCAGAGCTGGACACCGCTGCCTGGCGAATACTCATGTGTCCACCCTGGCATGACCATGCTTCTGCCAACCATCGGAGGGAAAGGCTTTCAGATGCCCAACACAAATTGCCACCTGCCATCAGCTTCATTATCCTGTGTGCAGGCCTCCCTCCGCACCACCAGCCAGATGCTGAACAAAGCCCATGATACTAATGCAGCAGCTACACAACTCATTTGTATAGTGGTGCCTAATTATGTCAACATATGCAAAAAAGATTTTCACAGCTAAGGGTGGCGTATAATGCAGTGCTATTCAAAATCTGGAGAGATACGGGGATATTGTTGAGCCTGGTCTGTTTTTGTGCATTTTCAACTTATAACTCAGGGCTCTTTATAATGGAGGTTGATGACATCTTCTACAGGAAGAAGCAACAGCTACACACTGGAAAATCCAACCTTATTTCAACCAATGATTCCTGGTTTATGGATTCACAACTGTGCATGATGTTCAGTGCAGAGAGCATGCCAAGACGGAAATATATATAAACACCTCTGACTCCTAACTTGCATGCTCACATAAAGTTTGGGCCATGCAAGATCCCTTCAGCTCTGGGAAAACACCAAATTGCAAAATGGTAGCCATTTAGGAAGGACACCCTATACATTTTTCAAAGGCGCCCAGGCCTCACCTTTTTTGTGTTCTCCAGTGACAACCGAAATAGAAATCAATGTGTCTGGGCCAGCGTTGGAGCCCGATGCGTTAATGTGGAATCGATAGCTAATGTCACAGTCATTTTTCCTCATCCACCAAGCAATAGAAGCCAAGAGGAAGGCGAGAGCTGGTCTGCACCACTGGGGAGTGACTGAGGGTCAGTGGGCTGAATGAGAAAGGGGACTGCTGAGGGCATGCTGGGATTCCTTGCAAACATATAAACCCCTCACCCCAGTGTTATACACTCCTCATGTCATGTCTTTCTTCCTCATTCTTTCGGACCTAAATCAGTCAAATGGGTGTGATACTCACTTAATCGAGATTTTTTTTTTTTTTTCTACAGTATGATGTTAAGGAGCTGCTCAGTTTCTCTGACATAGAGTGAATGAAGTAGATTCTTGTTTTTTTTACTACCAAGAAGAGCTATTTATTATCATATTAAGTTAATATTCACAGCAACACTATACTTCAGGTAAAGATCGCATCCTAACCTCTGAAACTAAATAAATCAACACCAAATAAAAATATGACAATCAAGCAGTTGCCACATAGTTGCACTGCCTCATAACAATCCAGTGATGATGCTCTTAGGGGTCACAGTTGTGAAGAGACTTGAAAAAAGAAATTCAATCATAACAAAAAAAGGGCTCCTGGAAGTCACACAGACAGACAGCGAGGTGGTGAGTGAAGTGATCATAAAAAGAATAAAGTCATCAACACAAATAAGTTGGGAAAATGTATGAAGCATAACACTACGGGCAGCACAAGTGCACGCAAAGGCATACATTCACAATCCCTCCAAGCCGCTGCAATCAGAGTTGAGGCTTCCCATAAAACCCAACTCTGTAATAATCCTCCAGCCCTTAAATATTTATGGGCCAGCACCCACAATCCCCCACCTCTACTTTATTATTTGTCAGCAGAAATGATTTAGCCTCTGGAAGTCTACTACATAGATACATTTAGAAAATTACAGGCGCACAGCTCATCGTTGGTTATTGCGCTCTCTATACCGCTACCACCAGTCTGAATAGGGTAAACAAAAATCTTCAGAGTCTATAGAATTGCAAGCAAACCAGTGTTTGGTGGCAGGCAGACAGACACCTATCCACTGTGATTGCTGGAGAGAGTAAACGTATACTTTTGGATGGGATTTGCTGCTGTGCTTTGAATACAGGCAAACTGTTAAGCTGTCAACTATGGCGTCATGAAAAAAAGCACAGTTTGGAAGAACAAGCAAATGCCAATTGTGCCAAAGTTGATGTGGAACACTTTCAAGATGATAGTTCCCAGATATGGGACCAAAAATAGCTTTGTTTTGTCTCCAGGTTTCTTTTCAGATCATGTTTCCTCATCACTGGAGTGGCTGTGCCACTGAATGCCTTCTGGGGATAAAACATAGCCACAGTAAATAATAGCATTTAGCTGGGAATGAGAAAGTGTCTTAATGACACATCTCCCCGAAATGACGCCGTTCCGTCAATGAAAGACGTTTGTCTGTACGTGCATGTGCATCCAAGTCAGACATGCGGTGTGACTTATTTGGCAAGATGTGAGCATGCGCACAGAAAAATGTGTCTTTTGAAGTGGCCCACAGATTAAATTACTTTCGGCATGGACGGTAGGGAGGGGGAAATTGAGAAAATGATTAAAAAATAAATGGAAAAATGATTTCCCATTCTGGGCCCTGTCACAATGGAGGGAGAAGGCAATGGGGCGACTGCATGGTTATTTGTCTGGTAGGGGCCAAAGCATGCCAGTTGCAGCCGCTCATTATAAGACATTACCAATTTATCCTCCTCTATCTCTCCCAACCACTGCTGGCTGGGGACTCCTGGGCCAGATTACCTAAATGAAATAATCCTAATCTCTATTCGCAGTTAATTATGTCCACAGAAAAACAATCCCAGCTAGGCCGGCGCCCTTTCAGCACGCTGAATTGGTCCTCATGTGATACCCAGTGAGTGACCTTGAAGCTCTCTGCTACGTGCTGTTGAAGGAAGTATGAAGGAAAAATGGGTGTTTTGTAGGTTGTTTTCAGGTTTAACATATCTCAGGAAAATTGAAAAACTAATCCTTTTCCACCAAAACAACGTCTAACAGAATACGTACGATAAAGCAGCATACAGTAGCTGCAATATTGTTACTCAAGTGGCCTCACTTTAGACCTGAAACAGTCATTTATGAACATGTGAAGCTTTTATTAGCTTCAAATCTATAACAATAACCCTGAATCAGATAGACAGTATCAGCTCTGGGATCACTCACACACACAATACCTCCACTGGCCTCTCCTTGTACTGGGCCACGTACTCATCGCCTCTACCTCCATCTTTCATTTATTCTAATCTGTATCAGGGCCTTGGAGTGTGTGTCTGTGTGTGTTTGTGTGTATAGTGGTGTTGTTGGGGGTTGACTGGATGGAATGGCTCAGTTGCCATCCATTAGGACTAAGTCATCCATGAATTACCACATCCGCATCTACACTTCACCAATTGCTACATAATTACATTTCAAAGACATAGCGTGCGTTGACCTCCGAGAGGGGCTTGTCGCAATAAATAACAGGCATGGTAAATCTCATTGTTGAGTTCTATGAGAGCTTCTTGATGTCCCGTCCCACTTATAGAAAAGCAGAGGGTAGACATCCAGGGTTCTCCACATGAATGGACACAGGTGTTTGAATATCAATGCAGGACTTCGAATCAAATGTCTTTGTACATGTGAACATAAACCTTCTTCAAATCCATGCATTTAGTCTCACTGGTGTGATCCTGTCTCTCTCTGTTCTGTTAGAGACAAGGCCTCTGTGGTTGCTTAGCCTGATTTAAAGGGAGATTTCATAACTGGAATGATGGTCTTTTCATAAAATTGCGCTTTCCATGCAGCAGAAAGATGCAAATATTTTTGAACTTGGTGCTACATGACTAGAGAAAACAGAGAAAACGCTCTAAATGCTCTAAAGGTAGAGAACCTGCAGCAACCAGAATGCAGTGGGCTGCACTGGACCGCTAAACGGTCCAGCTGGAGGGTAACAAACTGCAAGTTGGGCTATGCTTGGTTTTAGCTTGCAGGAAAAAATTATGGCCTATTCTCATATTACAGCTCAACAGTACGCTAAAATCTGTTTCTGAAAACATTTGAGGTGTGAAATACGCAATTCGGGAACAGAGTCTTGATTCATTTTTGATCAGCACTAGTTAGACAGTTTGATCTGTGATTGGTGAGCTGGCCCTTTCCTGATCCAACTGTCCATGGAGGTGGGCATACAACAACCAAGCAACAGCCTGCTGCCAGCAAATGAATGGGGAGCTCTGAGTGCAAGATGCATAGAGGGAAGTTAAACATTGTTCATTTGCATATACTACCTTCACTGTAATGATATAAAGCTCATTGGAAATTGGCAAAATCTCTCTTTAAAGACTGGCTGTCTTCCTGTCAAGCAGCTTGTAGAATCAGGAAGTACCAAGGTGAATGAGACTTAGTCATGGACAAAGAGGGAAAGTCTCAGCTCGTGTTAAGGATCCAGTGCTTCTTCCCTCTCTATAAATGGCACTGAAACAACAAAGTGACCTTTAAAGTTTCAGTCTGATGTCACTGTGATGAATTAGAACATCCTGATTAGGTTGAGTGTGATTGGTCTGATGATATTTGCCTTTGAATATTAATCAGTAAGGGATATGATTTCACCCAGCAGAGTCACTAGTGGCAGCCTGTAAAACCTCAGAAGAGCTAAACTTTTGACAGACCAGACAAAGAGGCTTGGAAATGTTGTTCTCAATAACTGACCAAGTAAGAGTTTTCACCGGTGAGCCCTCTACCATCATCGGCAGCTGTGTGAGATGGCTGAGACAGAGCAAGGACAGGATGCAGAAGGCAGCATTGTTTATGTCCTGGTGCTCCTGCCTCTCCCTCCACCCTATACCGTTTGCCATTCATCAGTACCTGACAACCTTGACAGGTTAGAGAGAGATAGCACCTTAATACCACTGAGATAGGATAGGCAAGATACAAGAAGAGACTTTGAGTATTTGTGTGTGTGTATGTGTGTGTGTGTGTAAGGCAGAGGAGAGGTCATGCCTTGCAGGATACAACCTCACATCCTCATCCCGCACTTATGTTAACAGACCAAGAGAGACACAATCAAAGACGAGAATAGGGCCAAAGAGCACTCGGGGAATATGTGTGTACTACATATGAAACGCTTTTGTTTAACAGACACAAATAAACCAAAATATCTTGCACACATAGCGCTGTGGCTCTGAGTCAAAACACTACTGTGTATCAGCATGCAATGAAACACAAAAAGGGTTTTTCCTCAGAATAAAAATATGATCTTAAGACACATTTTCTTGTTTTCTGTGGTTTTGTTACACCACAGAACCACAATGTGTCCCTGTGGGATACAAAGTGGGATACATTTGACTCCACTACTTCCTGCAGCAGCACTATGAATTATACTGATTAGGTTTAGGTCCATGTTAAGGACATAAGTTGGAAATCTGTACCGCAGTAACAAATGCCTTCCACCAGTACATTGCACCATCAACTATGTAGTATAAATGGCAAAAAACAAAACAAAACAACAACAACAAAAAAAAAAAACCCCTCACCTTAGGTGATGATGGAGCATGGAGGGAAAATTAAGATATATCACATGTAACATATTATCTAAAAATAACTCTTGTTAAAGTCACCTATACATTTACATGTTTCCTTATTTCATCATGGTGCAGCAGTTCAGCACAGAAAGTGCAAACAAGTTGAAAGATAATAAAACAGATGTGAAGAGTGATCCCAGGGGAGATTTCATAGACGCTGACCCTCTGAGAAGGATCTCAGAGTACAGTCATGCACAACGAAAGCCAAACACACACACGCACTGAAGAGGAGACGTGGCAGAGCCATATGGACTAAATGGATTTAGCAACAGTGGATAGAGGTGGCATGCTGTGCAGGTGAGTACACACTCCGAACTGAGCAGATGCTTCACAGAGGGGGGGTGGGGTTTTGTGTGCTGGGGGAAGGAACATGTGATGTGTATGTGTGTTGGAGGGTTATGAACAACGCACCATCACCTATATAAGTGCTTTGCCCACATGTTAAAGTATGTCTGTGTGCACTCACACCTCTTTGTGTATTTACAATATGTGCTTGTGCATGAATCCACACCTTCTAGTGGTTATCTCCCTCTATTAACACATATTCTTAAATAGCTGACTACATAAACACCTAGAACACACACAGACACACACTCCTGCACCTTTGAGGTGCAGTTGCCAGATCCATCACTTTAATAAACAAATATGCACCCAAACTCAGTAAGCTTTTCCGACATGGCATCCAGAAAGCCCAATCAAAGCTAATAAAGGAGGCTAATGAACTCCTCTCATTATGTAGATGCTAATCATGTAACACAATCTTGTAATTTGACACACTTGATTTATGGAGGAGGACCCCCTCCTCCCTCCCTCCCCAACACCGATATCACTATCCACCCACAATTCACCACCCTCACACAAAATATCTTTTACCATTAACAATCTAAGCATGTCACCGTATGAAGCGTGTAGAGCTGCAACATGCATAATGAGGCGCTTAGGCGACTTATCGCGCAGAGACGATGAGAGAGAGAGAGAGAGAGAGAGAACAGATCACAGTTGGAGCTGTCAATGTGTGACAGAAAGATGACAATGTCAAGGTGACTGGTTGTTTATGTGAAGACATGTACAGTATACTGCATATACTTCATACTTTATGTACAATACACAGGGGTATATAAACATAAACACACACATTTCTATTTAAAGTGATTTAAAAACTTAACCAGCAAGAAAAGTATTTAAATAATAAATCCTAAATCCTCCTCATAACCTTGAAACCATATTCTAGAAGAAACATAGCTAACCCTTAATGTTCTTAACAAACAGCAGATAATAAAAGGACCTGTGCTGACAGAATGCCGCTGCCAATCATAACTCACAAAGACAAGGTGAAATCATTTTACTGTCTCCTGACCATGCACAACCTGCAGTTTATTATTTGCAGCTATGAGTTTCTCCTCTTTGACCTTTGTGACCTTTAGGGCAGTATTGTACAAGAGCACTCTCAAAAATGCAGCAGATTTCAATACAGTGACCGCTTTTTAGCATACCCGCCATGTCTCTCTTCCAGTGTGAACACACAGCATACTTGAGACATCCAACATGTGCATATGTGTATATGTATATACACATATGCACATGTTGCTACCACTACTCAAAACCATAATAAGCACTGATTGTTCAGACCGAAAAATACTGTCCAACAACAAGAACAAAAGATGAATGGGGGTGGCTGTGGGAAAGGCTCTATCACTCATTAGTAACATCTATTGTCAGATTCAGAGTGAGGGGAAGTCTGTCATGTGATCCACTGCGACACTGTTGTATATGTTTCTTTGTGTTAAAGAGTGCCTCTGACATTTGAAAAATGAGTAGAGCGGTGATAATTACAACAGTGAGGCTGTTGGTGATAATGAAAATAGTAATATCATCTTATTACATCTTAATACCTCCTGAGACTTTCCTGTTACTTCCTGCTTATAATGCATCCATGCATTCATATGGCATTTTTCATTCCATTTCTTTTCATATGTATTCCTTTAGCATACACAAAAGTGAGGTTGTTTATTGTAGCTGAAGGACAATCAAATCCATGACCTTGACCTGTGGGGACATTCAGCTTTGGACTCACCAGCACCATGTGTTGACAGCATAAAACAGCTATGAGAATAGCACATAATGCTGCTCCATGGGTGATGGAGGCAGGCATTTCAACCCTTTGGTAACAATTGCTATTTTGTGACAAAAACAGCATTCAGCTGTTGTATGCAATCCAACCTCATAATCTGCTATTACAGGATCAAATCCAATTTTCATGTCAGCAGAGGCGGCATTATCCCACACCTTTCAACATACTGTCACAACAGACTAGATATACAGCGATGCCATGTTTTCGCTGGTGATTCCACCTTTAAGCAGTTTAAATTCTTAAGATGACTACAGGTTCAGTTTAATTCGAATTAGTGCATCTTTTTGTTATACATTCCAAAGAATATTCATATAAAATCAACATTGCATCAATTATATGTGTGCTTGAGCTGAAACTAATACCTATACCTATAAAAGCGATTCTTTTTTTCTTTTTTAAAGATTAAGCAATTTTATGTCAAATTAAGACCGACCGAGGCCAATGTGATGCCTTGTTTTATTTGGCCAACATTCCAAAACCTCCAAGGTATTCAATTTACAATCACATAAGCAAAATCCTCACAGTTAAAAAATCTGGAATCTACAAATGTTGGACATTTGTACAGGACAATAATAGAGAAAAATACAGATGCAAAGCTCTCAGAGATGCCACATCTGGTTTAACTGAAAGAAATGGAAACATTTCAAGTAGTTTGTGACTTATGATGTTGTATGTGTATGTCTGGTATTAATAGCCCATCTGTATATCACTTCTCTGCTCATATAATGCCTTCAAAGCCAACAAATCCAAGAAGGCTTCCACAACAGCCACATCTCATCATGTCAGTGTCGCCCTAAACATGCAGCTTAGCCCTGAAAGAAATCAGAGGTTGCATCTGATGCTCAACCAGACGATGGCAGTAGTCAAGAGTACACAGAGGAAAAGATAAAAAGGAGGAAGAGAGGAAGAGAGGGAGAGAGAAGGGATGGCAGGGAGACAAACATGTAACAGATGGAACAGTCACAGAGACTGAGGTCATCGTCATTCATGTCAGAGATGAAACTGTGATTCTAATGAGAGGAAAACTGTCTCCTCTTATCTATCCATCTCACCTTAGGAATCTGATGCAAATGATGTATCATACACAAACGTGTCTGCTTGGGAAAAAAAAGATAATGAGACAGGAGAGACCGTGACGATGGACTGACAGGGGAAAAAGAGACAGTGGAGCGATTCAAGGCGGCGTGCTCCAAGTCAAGGCAGAGGAGTCGAAATCAAGCATACCCTTTTATCTGCAATGTGGTGGAAATCAGTGTCAGTGCTGCCATTGTGTTAAGATGTTGTTACATTCCTATTAGGGAGGCATTCAGCACAGAAAGAACAGACACGGGGTGTAGACTTTATATTGCCTTCATTAAAGTGCCACTTTGTTCTCCATATTTGATGAAATACAGCTGTGCATTATATTAGACTACATTACATTAAATTCTATATTTACCAGAGGCAGTTCATATCGTTGATCACAATCTTAGCTACAGTTTGGGGGTGAATCTCCTCATAGTGAATGAATTAATTAAAGAATAAGTAGAATACTTGTTTAGTAGGAAGTGATAAAAGAACAATGCAAGTCAATTTTCACAAAAACTCTCTTCCTGAGTTCCTTCAGTTTAACACAGCTCATATTCTATTACATTCTATTTCTGCATAGCTTTTCACACAACGTATCACAATCTCGTTCTAATTACTTTGTTACAGGACAGAATATTTAATCGGCCACAACTTCTAGCAGCACACACTCTATACTGTAGTGTTTCATCTGTGTGTGAAGTCAAAATATTTATATCTTACAGTGCATATTTTCCTGTGACAGCAAGGATATAGATTTGGGTTCTATGATCCGTTTGCCATCATAAAGGAAGACAGAGAGGAGCAGTAATACAAACAAGCATAACAGGAGCGTTCAATTTTTTCAATTTACCTTCTCCCGAAGACCTCAGTTATAAGAGAGTACAAAGATTTAAGTAAGATCTAAGACTACAAATATGATGTAACTAAAGTCATTTTCGATGAATCTAAATATTGTGTCATGTATCACTGCATTGCATAGCAGGGTGGACAACAAAGGAAACAGGTTTGTATCTGTGTGTCTTAGCTGTTACATCACCCCTTGCATCAATGTGCCAGAGAAGCTGAAAGGACCGTATAATCATGAATCACATGTCTAACCTAACCTAACTGAAAGAACCTCTGGACAGAAGCTTCAGTTAGACATAAATTGTATTCACGCCACACAGTTTGGAGTGTTTACCCCCTTTTATTTTGGTTTCTTTAAATAATTATATAACGCGCCTTTCAAACTTTGCTTACAAAAATAAAACCGTCAAAAGCCTGAAAATGTGTTTGCGCAGACTTTGAGCCAGTACAGAAATATTTCTGCTTAAATCCGAGCATAACAAAACGAAAATGGGGCTAAAACTGATAAGCAAGGAACATCTCCTGAAGCATCTTCATGTATTTAAACAAGAAGGACCCAGAGGTCATTTACAGCATATTGAAAGACACCAATGTAGTCCTATGTAGCAAAGTTACAAATTTCTCTATACCACAGTGACATAGAATATATGCAGAAGTCAGGTGTACAATTCACGACAAAGCTGCAAACACTACTGTGTGTCAGCCATGGATTTAACAGTCTTTCAGTGTGCAACGCATTGGCACCTGCAAAGAGGCAGGCTTGGCAGCCAGCCCAACAAACAGCAAATCTCTGGAGTGCCGATGCCAGGCAGTGGCATGGACACCCCATCACCATGGAGACAGGGTCCTGACTGGGAGGCCAGCAATATCACAGCCATGGTAAAATGCATGGTGGTGAGAGAAAGAGAAAAATAAAAAGAGAGCGAAAACAACAGATATCCAGAAAGACTGCAAGAGAGGCGCAGGCCTCAAAGCGAGAGACTGAGTTTCGAGGTCAGCTAAACGAAAGAGAGCGATAAAGATCCTGGAGGAACGCTTGCTTTGCTTCAACATGCATAATTCTTTTTTCCCCCCCTATTTCTATCTTCTATTTATTGTGGAGACTTGACATGAAGTTGACTTTCCTGCATCACTGATGGTCATCCGCACGTCTGCATGACCTATGACACATGCATGAGGCTTATGTCGTCGTATCGCGTGCAGAGGTCAAAAAAAGAAACAAACATCTCGAACAAACAGCTCCACTCAGCTTCTCTTCTGCCTTTTTCCATTAATATCAAGAATTCTCCTCAGACCACAGCAACACAGTAATCACATGAGTTATCTCCCCTCCAAACTTCAGCAGCATTTGGTGGAAAACTCCCTATGGAGGACAGTTCTAACCATCACAAGATTATGTCACGTGTGGCAGGTAGACGGCTGTTAAAAGGGGAGGAAAGGATGTGATTTAATCATGAATCACAGCCTCTCCCCTACCACACCTACTGTTAATTACTCCTGATAGCACAACATGTCACAAAATTATCAGCTGGTGTCACTGATGTACAAAAACAAGTCGTTTGTGGAAAACACAACTAACACTACACATCAATTTAATGTTTATATATTGCAAGTATAATTTCGGCTAAGAATTTCATCAAAATATTAATAGTAATGCTCAGTGTGAATTTTGCCCTGTTTATTCTGTAACTGCAGTACAAAACAGTTCCATGGCTTGAGTTGTCTAAATGCAGTACAACAGTCCCTTCAAGCTGTGGCAGTTCAGAAACCTCTGGGCTGACAGAAAGAAGAAACAGGAAGTCTTTCAGAAAAGAAGGTAACACCTGACTCAAATTTACCAATCCATTAAGTACACAATATATAAGTGATTGCTAATTACTGGATCATTTAAATTCAGGTTTTAAGTACAAGCGCACACAGTAAATGTGTTGCAAACCCTGCAGATAAACACTATGATTCTACACATTTTCTTGCTGCACTCACAGCAACACCCTTACAGCTAGTTGTTGGGGTTCATTGTGTGGGTGTCACTGATGCTGCAAAAAGGCTGTTCAGTAACAAACCCTATGCTTCTGCCATGTGGTGCAGCACAATAATGTGTAACATTCAAAGTTAAATGCCTGATAATGGTCTGACTTATCAAACATATGGACGACAGATTAACACAAACACAAAAAGAGATGTATTTTATACAGTGCACGCATATATTTAAAAACATACTCATACTATGCCGAGTGCTGGCTGTGCAGGTAAAAACTATTCCCCAGAGCAGGATGCTGTGCAAACGATGGTCAACAACTGTAACCAAACCACAGAACAACAGAACTGAGAACCACCAATGAGGTTTCCATCCCGGACCATAAAAATAGAGCAAATGCACCATGGCATTTGCTGAACTTGGTACTCATCGACTCAAAAAAAAAAAAAAAAAAAAAAAAAAAAAAAAGAGGAAGAGGACACTGAAGACAGCCAAAGCACAAACAGGAAAGTTGCAGGTTTCTGTATTAAGTTGGAACTGAGCAACATCCCCGTCACATTCACTTTAAAATTCACCACAAAATGAAGCATTGATTTTTCATCATCATCATCACTAACTCCGCCATAACCACAGTGTAGATGATTTTAATCAATTATGCATACACTACTCAAACATGATCTGCACTATTCTCATTGCCTCCCCACTGATCTCCATGGCAACAAAGGCTCCAAGCACCGCAGCAGAGTTTCCTCCCCATTACTCCCAAGTACAATCATACAGTTTTCCCTCCCCTTCGCTCTAATTTCCCCCATTAGCTCTAAATCAGATATTGAAAAAAGCAAGTAATACACTCATCCATTTTTAATAATGCTTAACTAAGGGTGTCATTTCTCTGTCTCACGCTCTCTCTTCTTCCTCCTCTTGCGCGTTCTGCTAATAAAACCCAAACCCGCAGCATGAAGCGTGTTAACAGAACTTTGTGTTGTGGCGTGACAACAGCTTGGAGATTTAGTGGAAAAAAAGAGGATAAAAGTTTGGAGGTGAAGTTCTACAAACATTTCTCAGAGGAGGTAGAACTTTTCTGGAGGCAGAAATAATCTGCTTAAGTTTAAACTTGGTTTGGTGCAGAGAGTTTCTGGATGGACAGTACGGGCAACAAGTAATTTGAAAATGTAGCCTAGAGAGCCTGTTTCTTTCTTTCTTTCTTTCTTTTTTGTTAATTTAGTCTTTTTGAAGTTCAAAATGAATCTAACTTTCTATGGCTTTCTATATTTTCATTTTGCAAAAATAGTACCACTTTTCAGTTAACTAAGAAGTCCGAGGTGCAAATATTCTGGCAGAAATCAATGCAAGTCTGCTCTTAAGGGATGTGTGTTTATGTAACTTGCTGTATAAATTTAAAATCAATGTACTGACCTTTTGCAGCACTGGCTTCCATGAGAACATATTACCCATTACATTTCAAATCATTACACATGATTAACACCTTCAGTTTCCATCAGACTGCAAAAGGTCAACAGAACAGGGCTCAGCGGCCTCCAAGTGAACAGACTGGACTGGGACTGAACAAGGCCGCAGAGGCCAACAGAGGTCAGTGTGACGACAGGGGAAATAGTACCAAGATGACCTGACCAGACTGACATAATGAAGACTCAGCAGACGTCTGGTGATTTCTGTTTGAAGTGTGTTACAATGAGTTAACATGGCAATTAAGCTCCTAAGTTTGGTTAAACAGAGGAACTCGATTTCAGAAGGGGTACACATGACATTTTAACTTTTTTCTTTATTTATTAAACTAAAAATAACTAAGAGAGCTTCTGAAACATTGCAAACATGCTGCACACATGCATCTCCCAGCTGAAACTGGAGCAGGGGGGCATATGACAGGCCGGGGGTAGCTGATTAGCATGCTAACTGTTACTGTTACTTCTTCACATTGTTGAATGTTTTAAACTAAAACACTGGTAATATCTTACACATTGTACTTTGAATTGGTAAAATTTGGAGCTATATATTTTCATTGACTCACAAGGCCTGTGCGTGTGCGTGTGTGTGTGTGTGTGTGTGTGTCATCATACTGTTTCATTTGTAGTTGTATGTGATTTATCTTTCTGGCCTTGCTTTTATCTTACCAAACTCACACTGACATTTACACAAACACACCCACCCCTCCACACCCATCCATTCCGTACACCTACATCATGAAGGCATCTAAGCAGTACATGGCTGCTAACAAGCTCTCCCTTCGGCTCTGAGTGTTGATTAGGCCAGGTAGTCAATAAAAACCACAGCCAGAGCCCTGGGGTGCCACACACCCTCAGGTGTCTTTTATCAGTCTCTCCCCAGCCTTCAGCTTCGCCAGCAGTCAATAGCTGGAAGAGACTAATCCATAACTGCAGCAGCAGGGTGTCTGAAGTGTGCCCACATGATTAAGAGTGAACAGTCGAGCAGCGTTAGCACCAACATCTGCCGAGCCGGGAGCAACACTTGTGTCCCGATATCCTAAACATGTCTGCCATAAAGGAAACTGATAAAGAGGCTTCGCTTTGCACACACACAAATGTGAAATACACAGTTTCACATAAGACACATACATGCAGCTCATTTGACACACAGCTGGAGGAGTGTCAGGGCCATGCAGATAAATGCTTGCCCTGCTGTACTTGAAAAACAAGGGTGCTTTGTGTGAAGATAAAAAACCTGCCCTGAAACATAAAAGGCTAATGTGCACACAACATGAACACATGCTCTAGTGAGCATGCAGACACATTACTTTACATGCATAGAGTGTGTGATGGCTTTGCAGTATACTACTTTCAAACAGTGTTCTCTGATATGCATAAATAAGCACACAAAAACATACAACCTCTGTTTCACTTTTTCTTGTTACCATATCAACACGTTGACTGAGTCACACCATCTTTTCTAAAACCAAAATCAATTGATTTGGCTTCAAGTTCTGCAGTCAGTGGAGAAGCTAACCAAGGATTTGTGTGTAACTTCAGTTAAGTCTGACACAAAAAATCCCTGTTGTTGACCATTTCTAAGCTCTCCTGACAGTGCTGACGTTTAGGGAACAGAGAAACCTGGACAGTCCAAAATGGAGTTACCGAGCTTCAAACACAAGCTATTTTGTGATGGATTACATGCAAATAAAGTTTGCTCTGAATCACTGGATGCAAGTGGAACATTTGGCTTATGTCTTTGTTGGCATTTTACTTGAGCTTGACTCTTCAAAACCAATGTGTAGTTCTGCAATGAAATGTGAACGCTTGCAATTCCAATGAATGTATTTAATGAAAAAAATATAAAGCAAAAACAAAAACAAGCATCCTTTAAATAAAAAAATCGAACAAAAATGTACACACGGGAAATACATTGATTGATGAAGATGATGATGAAAAGCAGTACATTCCTGCACCTTAAAAATGGTGCAGTGGAACATCTCTCCACACCTGAGGATGTAATAGAGTTTTCTGGGTGATGCACAGTGGCCCCTGGCTGTGATCACTGTGCCCTTTGTGAGTGTGAGCCCAGCATGTGAGCGGTGTGTTTCTATGTCTGTGCAGTTGTGTAAAGCACTGCTGCCTGCCCGTGTGATGGATGCCCCTCTTTGTAGCACAGGTTAGAAGGCATCCTTGATGGGATAGGCCAACTGTTCATCACTCCCCACCCTTTACCTCTCTCCCGCCTCTCCTTCCTTGCTACTCTCCGCGCCTCCATCCATTCTCCCCTTCCCATTCCAGCTGTACATGACAAATTGCCTACACAAGAAATGCGTTCTCCGATATCTAGCCATTTTTCCTCCGCCACAAGCATTTCTTCACCCTTTCATCTGATTGCTTCTTTTTCTTTCTCTACCTCTGTTTTTGCCATCCTCAGCCATCTATCTCTTATGGAAGGTTGGTGGTTAATGAATCTCCAATGTTTTTCATTTAGTTTCAATCTAAATCCTGACAAGTTAGACCCATCTTTGCTGAACTAAGCCAAATTACTTACCTTTGTTCAGTAAAGCCAAAGGTAGTTTAAAGAAACACTTTATCTTATCAGTTTGATTGAGCTTTTAACTCACATATCGGCACTTTGGAGCCTGGCTAGAACTTTTCTTACTGCTTCTTATTGTATTTCGGTAAATTCTTTCTTATTCCTCAGGGACACACAATGCTGATTACTGTTTATGAGGGACTTTGAGAAGAATTTATCTGAACAGATCCTCAATATCTTCAGTACATCTTGATTATCTAAGTACACATCGTCTGTGATGTATCGGTCGAACGACATTAATCTGTGTTTACCCACAGCTGCCAGAGAAGATACCCTGGGATTTATGCGCACCCTCGCTTCCTCACTTTGGTGTAACTGTTCCTTCCGGTGCGACTCATCCACTTATCTAAGCAGTGAGATGTTAAGTGAAATGCATTAGGGTTCAGCATCCCACCTAGCCATTACCACTGAAGCTTGTTGCAGGTTCACTTTTCACTCAGGCGATGAGCAGGGGAGGAAAAAAAAATAGAAAATCCAAATTACCATCCGCTGAAGCTAAAGAAAACATCGTCTGGGATGGAGACAGGGCCGTCAGCAGGCTCGTTAATGGGGGTGACTTGATAAACGGAGCAATTCATCATCAATTTCCTCAGCAAGGCACTGCGGAGACAAATTCTCCGCTCTTCTGGCATGGGGAGGGGGCTGCCCTGTCCTTGATGATTAATTTGAATAAACACAGCAACATCACCATTAATGTTGATTGCTGATTAAGTTCAAATCCATTATGTTGCCCAACTGAGATGGCCCCCTCCATTTTTCTTTAGTCATTTATTTCTCTCCATCACCTACTCATGATCCCTGTCTCATTTTCTCTATCCACATCTTAAATCTCTGTGCAACCATCCGAGGGGATTGTCATGAGTGCTAATGTCAGGTGCTGAAAGGTCTTGTAGTGAGGCAGTTAGCAAAAAACTGAGCCAAGATAATAAGCTGTACACATTATGCTTTCTGATAACACCTGATCCAATAGCTACAGGAAGGCTTATTATATATTCTAGGAGCCTGAAAATCCTAATACACTGGCTGGCAAGCTCGTCTGTTTATTCTCTGCCAACTAACTGAACTGGAGAGAAAACAAGTCAAGCGAGGTTAATGCGAGAAGCTAACAATATACTGTAAATCTTGATATGACTGAAAAGCCACATACAGTTGCCCTGGATTAGTGCTCGTCTAGTGGACGCTGAATCCTATTTGTGACAACAAAGCAGATGCTATAAGGAATTCTGCTACATGGATAAGGCCTACTTACATGCATCCCAAAGGGCCAACACAAAGCATATCCACCACTGTAAGCACAGAAGACTGCCTTCATTTCAAGGAAAAATCTGTTCTCATGCTCATTTTTTTTTTTTTTTTTGCTCTGCCCAAAACCCAGATTAGAGTTATTGAACGCATTACTCTGAAGCCATTAAAACCAAGCCATATGTCATTAAAGCAATATCACTTCTCCCGACGACAAGCCAAGCCGACGGCTGGTAAAACAGGTTGAGTAATACTGGCACTCACACAGTAAAAGCTAACTGGGTTGAAAACGTCCACACTGAGAATATCGGCTTTTACAAAGAAGCCAGCGTATTGACAAAGAGACAAATCAAAGAAGTAAACTGCAGACCAAAGGTGAACATAAACTTAATTCAGTTTGGCAAGCAGACCCCACACAGGCACACACATGCACACACACAAAGCTTCCCCTGTTGCTGTGGCAGAAGAAAAAATAAAGCTGCTGTCATTCATTCTTATTGAATGGGCTTATTTGAGCCAGTGCACGCAGTGTCATGATTACAAAATTAAAGACAAGTGTTAATCGGCTGTCGATTGAACAGTCATTAAAAAGAAACTGGCATGACGATACATTTCACAGCAAGGGATTACAGTTCAGTATATCTCTGCTTTCCCATCATGTGATCACAATTCCAGACAGTAAATCATCCATCTTTTTTTTATATATTGCTGTACATCATCTTTTCCCCTCACTCTACCTTTCCTAACCAAGGTATTTCATGAGGCACTGAGAGTGCATACTTCAAAATAGCTACGGCCCCATTAATAGTGAGGTGAGTGTGAGGGGCTATTTAAATCAACCGTGATGTGCCGTCTGAGTCCCCTGTTTATCACACTGTCATGTGGCAGGTAGTGCTGATCACTAGGACCAAAACATGATCTCTTCCCGACACGAAAGCCTCTACGGGTTCTTAATCTCCTGGGTTAGCCCACCCTGTGACAGCCAGAGTGTTTCTGTGCATACAAATTGCTACTCCGCTCCGCTCTGCTCTCATCCCGTCAGGTAGATAAGTGGCTTGAGCAGCTGCTGCAGACAGACAACTTTTATTAGGGTTTCAAGGCAAAAACAAGGCGCTCTGGGGCCGTACAAAGGTCATGGCAATTTGGGTTGCCATCTACAAAGAGTCTCTTCCCAGATGTACGGGGCGGTATATACTGTATATTTGGCCAACCTTGCACAGACAAACACACAGAAGTACAAAACATTCCAAGCCCGGCGCCTGTGAATGCAGCCGCACACACACACACACACACACACACACACACACACACACACACACACACACAGAGTTAAAAAAAAAAAAAAAAAATTGTCTGGGAGGCAAGGGCACCAAAACAGGCAGAGATGCCCTGAAAAGTGTAATTCTAGTGTTGCCATGACGATGGAAAGTGTCAGGAGAGTCAAGATGTGCCCTCAGCCCTAATGAGCTGCATGGAATGACATGGAGGGCAATGAAGAGGTTTGCAAAAATAGAAATATGTACAGAAAAGCAAGGCAGCATACATATGAGCTGACACTCACATACCAGACGCATCCTCGTTCCTCTTTTGTTTGTCTCGGAGTGACAAACATTCACTTTAAACGCCCATTTTAATAAAACACATGCAGTGTATAAAAGCAGTTTTTAGGTCAAACCACCAACCGTGCTTGCTCTGGAACTACAGTAATTTGCATTCTGATGCATGCAATTCATCATATGCTCAATCATGCACGCATATATACATAAATTGCACTCCTAACACAGTAAATTAGACTACAGTACTGGCTTCAGGCTTTGGTCTTTATTAGGCAGGATGGATTTAATGTGATTGTGGACTAATATTTGGCAGCGCCTGAGACTGGATGTTGTTTCTGATCCAAGACCAGGCACTGCAGAGTCAGACCACCTGTGGTACGCAGAATTAATATCCGATCTCCCCCAGACAATTTTTTCTGTAGTCAACAGTACAGGCTCTACAAAGACTAATGATCTATGCTGACAAAACACTATTTCCTTATGCAGAGTTGGCCAACAAAACTGTGAGGATCTCAACTTGAGAGACTCCAAAAAGTGTTTTAAAAGAATAGGTTGAGGATAGAGCTGGGATTGCAGTGCATCAGCATTTTGTTCTTCATTTACCTAGTGGATAGCAGCTATTTTCTATCGCTTCTACTGTGCTGCCGTTTTGCTGCAGAAATCCCCAAGTAATTAAATTAGTCTCGACAGAGCCTCCTTTCGATTTGTAATGGTGAAACACCAGGTTTCCAAAGTCAAATACCAACATTGCAAAGAGGTAAGAGCTGGCCAAACTAATAGTGGCTGGTATAACCTGCAATGGTGCAATGTGTAAAATTCTGTTGTCAAAAAGCAGAATGAGAAAGACAGCAGTATCAGGGAATGACCTGGGGAATAACTGACTGTGTCAGCACATGCATAAACCAAATCAAGAATGTTTCCCTTCAGCAAAATGTTCAAAACTTTTTACAGATGCAGTCAATTGTTGGAGACTGGGGAGCAAGATATAGGTTTGGTTTTCACAAAGAAATGTCAAAAACTACACAGAATGCAAGCTTTTTCTTGAAGACAAACTTGCTGTACACATTTACATTACTTGCTTTCTGTACAATAAGGGACTATGGTTAATGACACTGCTGGGCTGTTCTAAGGATTCACTACATTACATACTGGTACCAGTAGAGAGTAGGGGTGTAGGGCTCTTTTTTTTTTTTTATCTCAAAATGAATTGGAGTAAAATCTGATTTGTTTTAATGGATGACAGACCTCCTCCTGCACAAGATTTGATATCCACAAGACATTTACAGCTGAAGTGGTAAATTTTTCCTTTAACAATCACTTACTTCAGAAGTTAGTAAATATCCTGAAGTTCAGCTTTTTTTTTTTCCCACTTTCACGTAGCGGATATTAAATGCTGGAAATCTGAAGCATGAACTGAAAACGTCAGTAAATTCCATCATCTTGAGCATAACAAATATTTAATGTTTAATTCTCTATGAATAAATGAATCAATGAAACCAAGTGTTGGGGGGGAAAAAAACCACCAGCAGTGTGTGAAGCACATATTACAGTTTTCTGTTAGCATAGATCTATAGCATGACCACTGCTCTCCCCTTCTTGCTCCCAAAAGAAATAATGGACGCAATGGGGCAAAGGTTTATGAACAGAAATACATTATCTTTGCAATCAAGTTATTCCTGAGAGCTGTCCAAAACACAAGGACTAAATTTAGCCATGGAGGAAGCCCTAATCACGTCAAGCGCACAGTAACAGAGAGCCTCCAAACACACTGTCTCCCTCTCTTTTTTTCATGAGCTCTGTCGGGCTGGATGAGTGTGGCCTTAGGCAATATGAAAATGTTAAGATGTAGGGAGTCTTCTGCACTGCATTTTCACAACTCATATCAAAATCCAATCCCAGAGTCCAGAGTGTTGCATGTCAAAGTTATATTTCTGTGTCCATTATCAATGTAATGCGGACCCCACCATGGAGATACACAATGACAGGGATGCTGAGGTCCTCTAGATCCTGCATTAGCAACACATCAGGCAATTTTATTCTGTCATACACTAGAAGCAGCCTTATTATGGCCTGTCATTATGGTTGCAAAGAGAGAAGTCCAAATTTCAACAACAGTTCCTGCTCCAGGCTGGTGTATGATAACTGTATTCATATGCACTACATCTTTTTAAATATATTTCTCCAAACAGTCTAATTTAGCAGAAGTGGGTTTGCATATTCAGAGTTTTGAATTTACTATCCAAAGCAGCTACAGTAGAGCAAATTTGGGAATTAAGCACCTTAAACAAAACCCATAGTATAGAGAAAGGAGTAAGCTAATTCCCATAGCCTAACCACAACTTCAGGGAAGGGCGAATCCTATTTGGTGTGAAGTATCCGTACATACAGATGTGTTCAGCTTTAAATACTCCCTCTAAACCATATGACTGTTGTGGGCTTTTGATGGTTGACACTGATATTCTTGGACTGAAGCACCAAATAAGTGATTGTGACCAATGTAATAACCCAAAAATGACATGGTTTCAACATTTTCTTAACCTACTTAATCTCCAGTGATGCGAAAAAGCCTAACAGTTCTTATGATGGAATGACCATAAGGGTTCTTCATAATATACTGATATTCATGTAATAGTTGTTAGGGGCTCTGTAAATGAGAGTGACTTAGGGTTTAATGCAGGTTTAAGTAAAGTCCTTCTTCCATCTAGAGATTTCTAGGGTCCAACATTAAAGAAAATACAGAATATTTCAGTGTCAGTGTCCTAAACCTCCAGTTAAATCAGAGGTAAACAGAACTGGTAACAATCTAAACTTTAATTAACAGCAATGTCAGAAGAGATATGGTGCAGCATCCAAAGCCCAGCAGCAAAGTTGATTCTAGCATGTGGCGTTAATTGAATCAGATAGTTCGTATGCTCTCCTGCCCACCTCCAGCCCTTTGCTCTCCTCCTACCCTCCTCTTCAACCATGCCAAGAGAAGAAAGCCGCTTCACCCTTCTGCCATCCTCGCCTCCCTCCAACGCAATCAGCCACCTCACCGCTCCTCTCCTCTTTCTCTCTACATATCCACTTCAGCGTCTCTATGCATCTGTCAGCCCACACAAGCTTCCTACCTGCAATTTTATCATTCACTTAACCCCGGCCATAATACATGTTTCATATCATCATCTAGCTTGATGAATTCCAAAGCCTGTAGGTTGGGCTTTCCACTTCGCATCAAATATTTGCAAATCTGTAGCAAATACTTAAGCTTCATCTGGGGAACATCCATTCTGTTGTGATGTGATGAAAGGCTGCACTAGTAATACAATAGCACACAAGGTGCACATTAACCAACAGTGATTGCTGTTTGCATGAAGCACTTTCTTCACAGTTGAAGGAGATTCTGTATTGGTGTCTGGGTTTATACTGGCAGTGTAACTATAGATCTAAGAATAAAAGGCTTGATTACTGTGAACACCTGTGGTAAATGCAGTCAGTCTTTAAAGTCAGATGTTAACATCTTCTGGATGAAGGAAACAAGCCTTGTATGATATTATGCTGAGCAAAATACATAAATACAGACAACATTGTCTGTAGAGTGAGAAGATGGAGGCTTTGTAAGGAGAAACAGTGTAAAACATGACTGTTATAATAGCAGCTAACTTGCTGTGAATATATATTGTCTGCGTCTGTGCCAAGCTACCTGTGCGCCTGTTGGCGAGGCAGCAGAACAGATTCATCAAATGCATCTATCTCGCAGTGCCTCAGTGTGTTTTGATGTCGGTGAAGCTCGGAGGGAAGCCTCATTAGTCTAGAAACTTCAGCACATACAGGCTCAAAAGCATGCATGAGTGCACTAACGCCCACGTAAACACTTTGTGCCTCCACCTCAGACTCTGCATTTAGTCACAAGTCCAATCTGACTAAATGTCTGTGTTTGTGTCACGATAACAGAGACATTAGCAAACACATGTATTAACTCATTAGGGCTAAAATTAACTGGGTCAGGCTAGCTGAGAAGAAAAAGTCTTTGTAATGAACTCAAGTCATGGAGTTGAACTCCGATTAGAAATGGCTGAAAACAGGAAAGCTGAATGGAGAGCAACGCTCAGTCAAAGGGGCAGCTGTTAGGTGCAAGGCAGGACAATGTTCCTGATGGGATGCCATTTGTGAGTGTGTGTATTCATACTGAACCGTTCTCATCATGACAAAGAGGGCCAACAGTCATCTATCACTCTGCCTGGCTGAGTGTGTGTCAACTGTTCGGGTCGCACCACCTGCTGCAGGTGGAAGCAGTGTAGAGTGGCGGGCAATGGCCAGATACTGAGCTCTGGGTCCTGGCTATGTTTCATCCGTCGCTGCATCTAATCCATAGTTAACAGACCTATCAGACCCCTCGTCCTTCACTCTGACCTTAACTTCCACTCAGCCCACAGAGCAGGAGTGAGATACTGCTGATATAGTTCGTATTCCAAGTGGAGGATTGAGGTTTATGTTACAAATGTAAATTTCACAGCTTCATAGTGCAAATGCAGTGTAACACGCAGGACTTGCAAGGGGTTCAGAGGATTGTTGATCAAATTCCAGCAGCTAAACAATTATTCTGGCAGGTATAGTGCGATGTCTTTCTTTTAAAGTGTTCTCTGATTTGTGCGTTATCTTAAATCAAAAGTATTGCTGACTTCTCAAGTGATCACAAACTGTGATCAGTCAATAAGTTGCTATGTAGCCCTGTTATGAGCCACCAAGAAATGAAATGACACACACAAAGAAAGGCAAACAGTGGGGTAAACATGAGCTTGTGCACTTGGTATTTTCAGGCTCTCTCTGCATCAAAAATTAAAGGGTTGACAAAGGCATTTCAGAGAAAGAAAAAGGAACATGGGGTGAGTGTGAGAGAATGGAAAACATAAACAGCCACCCGCCCACAGACAAACACAACCAACCCCAACCTGGAGTGGTTCATGAGGAGGATGTTGACGTCGGCCCCAGCCATCTCCATCATTAGAACACAGAGTCAGAAAGTCCGCTCTGGCAGCAATCACTGGCCGAGTGGCTCAAATCACAGCACTATTGTTTATCCAAAACCACAATCAGAACTGTATTGTCAGAGGCTTTGTTGGACAAAAAAAAGGTCTGTGGCTCCCTCACACAATTAAAAGCCTTTGGACAGTGAGCTACAGCTTTTGTAACACTGTATGAAACACAGAGGCACTTTTCTGTGGGGGACAATGACAGAATCCACCTGAGGTGGCCTTGTTGTGAACAACTCTCAGTGAATGGGCTCTGCTGCTTTCATAGTCAAGGAACATTAGTGAATACTCTAGCTCTATAAGGCAAAGACAGAGTTTCAGCAGTTGAGAAGTGCGCCAAGCCAACACATCTGAGTTTTAAAAACGGAGAAAAACATCAAAGCTTGGACTGCAATTAACAAAAGGAAATATCTGCTTCAGTACCATTACCAATTCAAAAGCAGTTTACAAGTATTTCCCACACAGATTATACACAGTTAACGTGTGTAAAAGTTGTTCCACAGTACAATTTTATTTTCATTTTAATATATTTACATCCGCTTGTATCTAGAAAACTAAAAAAACAAAACAAAACAAAACACACACCTAGAATACTCCTCCAGCTGACATTGAAACCAATGGACAAAGGACACAAAGGACTCCCCCAAATGTAACATGCTCTGACCCAAGAGAGCCTCCAGCTAAAAGAAACAGCTTGCTGAGAAATGGCAATGAGCTCACCACCTCTGAGGCGAGAGCGAATAGACTGAGAGACCCCACATCAAAATCTAAAGCACTTTCTAAATGCTACAGCAGTGAGTCGCGGAAGAAAACAAGAGAAAAATAGCAAACTGAAGCCTGTGATATGGATTCTTTGAATTTTCTCTTTGGTTGTCTCTCTTAGCTTTGTCGAGTTTCTGTGTGTAACAATACATGATATTTGTATTTTATGCTCTGATGTTGCTGTCAAAGTGTTGTTAATAAATAAAGACAAGGAGAAAACTGGCATTGTGTTGGATTTCTTCTGAGAATAAGTGAGATTAGGACCAGCAGCACATTGTTTTGCGGCTCATCTGCTCATTATTTCCATTCTTAGCTTCCATGCTTTTGATGTCCAGTGTTTATTTATTTATTTCTTATTATCCTGAGCATATTCATATTTAATTTCTCCTTGTATTGCAATGTGTCCACAATCCGACGAGAAAAGTCCCAATTCCCAGCCTCTTTAATATATAGACTACCGTCTTTCTATTTGCCTCCGCAGAGTAGGGAGGAATACAAAACCTAATTCCTAAAAGTGGCCCTGTCATCAGCTGGGAGGCCGACATGTTGTTCCCAATCACAGCAGAGGCTTCAGATTCAGCCTCTCTTCTCCGAGCCTGGCTGATTACAGCCTGTTTGGAATGGTGATTACACAGAAATCAGGGACTTTCAGAATGCAAAGCAGAGGTAAAGCCATAAGGTGGATGAGTGTTTGGAGTCAAAATGATGTGTGGGACTTTTCAACATTACAAAAATGACACCTAAATAGATAAATACAACAACAGCTACTGCTACAGCTATTATTATTATTATTATTATTATTATTATTATTATTATTATTTAAATGTTTATTATTCATTCTAAATAACAGGACTAAGGTCAATACTGCATATTAATGACATATCCAAGATATGTTGGATATTCTGTGACACCAGCAGAGAGGATAATGTGATTATAGACAGATGGCCCTAAAATTTATGCCGTGCGTGCACAGTATTTCACTATGTTACCTGAACCTTCTACTTTTATATAAATATTCTATCAGTGACAAAGCACTGGACCAACAAACGCACTACATTTGAACTAAACTAAAGTCAACTAAATGGGTGGTAGTAATCACAGCAGTGCCACCCACTCTGTAGGAGCATGTTGGCTTGGTGCTGCCAGCCACAACAGGGA
The DNA here is from genome assembly GCF_051107435.1 of Chaetodon auriga. Classification (NCBI taxonomy): domain Eukaryota; kingdom Metazoa; phylum Chordata; class Actinopteri; order Chaetodontiformes; family Chaetodontidae; genus Chaetodon; species Chaetodon auriga. Next base: position 14,488,584 of record NC_135097.1, on the reverse strand, counting down.
GCCACTAACTGACAAATGCCGCTCTATGTAGCTTGATTAGCTTCAGTGGTGAATTGAAACTTATGGTGTGAACTATGTCTCAACATTTTTGTGCAAAAACAAATGAGATAAAGCACTAAATACAACTTTAATCACAGCCCTCTACAGAAGACCCTACCTAATATCTGCAATATTGCAACAAAAAGCCAAATATTTCACCCATTTCACAATATTTACATCCATTCTGCTCCAGGCACTTTCCAAAGTGAAGGAACGTAGCTGCGGTCGCGTGTAGACGTCTCTATAATTTGGCACAGGACTGGGCTACATTGTACACTAAGTGCATCATTTATAATATTAGGTGACATATTTATCAGAACTGTGTCACCCCAGCAGAAGAGGTACCTCTGCATTATGTACACATGCACTTGCTTTACTGCAATGTCAGACATCAACTATTACGCTAAATAAATGCTACTGTACTACCAACCAATTCTATTTGTCAGGCATATAACCAAGTCTTTTCTGTTCGTCATTGACATTAAACCGTCGAGTGATGATCAATTATACATTTCCTTCTCCATTCACTGCACATCAATGCACTGAAATTCAGACAAAGTGTACAGAAACTGTAGACACTGAATTGTATTGTGGACACCTGGGAGTAACGCTTTCAGCCTCCATAGAACAAAATCATAGGAATGTGTTCATTGCCATTCGCTGCGCATTCGCAAAGACATGAAAATCAGGCAATATAGGTGCAAATGTGACTCTCTACACTATCCACACAGCTGTAACCCCCCTTCATACACACACACACACACACACACACGCAAACACACAGCAACAACACTCACAATCACACATCCCAGACCCCACAGTCAAACAATGATGAAGATGTTGTGTAAGTCATATGGAAGGTCATCCACTCTTATGCTCATTAAACCATGTTACACAGTAAAGGCTGTTTGTCACCGAGGCCCTTGTGAATCAGAGCAGTCCTTGGTTACACCCTCACGCATTTATCAAAGGTTCCTCGTGGGTGGCACAGTGTCCTTGGCAGAGAATTCCTTCTAAAAGGGCACAATGCACAGCAGAGGTCATCTGGAGCTCCATGCATTGTGCAGTTTACTAGAATAAGCAAACTGTAAACACAAAGAAAGAGTAAAAAGAGAAAGTGCAAACAGAGTCTCGTCCATGTACCACAGGATACATTGTGTTTTGATTATCCAATGAAAGACCGGAATTATCTTATTATCTTATTAATTGGGATCATGTGAAACTGGTGAAAATCATGAGTCAGACAAAAATCCACTTAGAAATTTTAAAATACCATTTGAGCGACCACTGTGTAATTTATACATGTCATCGTCCTTCTCTTTTTTCATTTACTTGCAGAGTTTAGTGCATTCTCAGCAGCTCATTTGCATCTTCTCCTCGTTTTTCCCCCTTCACATTCTATTACTCAAACATTTGCTGATCTGTTTTCATCTTAAGAGGACATCAATTACTGGAAACTACAGTGCACTGGACAGTGTCGTCTTGCAGAAGGAAACAGCCTTGGAGGATTGGGGATTTAAAATTTGGCTAAAAGTGGTTTAAATCAGGGTAATTTGTTGGTTAAAATCTTACATCCACAAACAAAAAAAAAAACAATTTACCATAGCACAATAACAAGCATGGACACACATCACATAATCCACCACAGTTGTGCAGTCTGGATCCCAGCCTGCTTGAACTTGTTGCTGCTTAACAGGAGAAAAGAATCACTGGCAAACGGGAAACTGACATGAAGGTTGTCAGCGTCTCCACATTGATTGGTTTTCCTGTTTGCTGCGGTCACATAGCAGAGCCATCTTTAGATATTAAACTTTGAAGCACTGTCACAAAAGTCAGATTTTTGTTCAACAGCTGGCAGCCATACGAATCTAAGTGCGTATCAAAAACCTCAACGTGAGCGGGAATGTGCCGTCCCAGCAAATCAGCTTTACTATACAATCAAATTGAACAAGCTGGGAATGGACAGAAGATATCTTTTTTTTATTTACTGGCAATTCTAACAGAAAGGGGACACAAACACCTGTCAGTGTTCTACATCCTGGCCTGCTCTGAATTCCAGTCAAGACTGTGATGGGGCCGGAGCAAAATGGAGCTATATTGCTGTCAGAGGCTGTCAACGTTTTAATAACTGAGTGCCTCTCTGCCGTTCTCACACGCTGACAGGAATGCAGATATTTCCCTTGTTTTTTTTTTTTGCTGTCCTGCCTGTCTGCTTTTCTTGCTCTTGCCCCTCCTTTCTCCAATGCCACCATCCGCACATTTCCATCTCCATCATCCTTTCTTTGTTGCCCCTTCCCACCATCGAGCCCTGTGAGATCAATCAAATAAATACTGCAGAGACATGGAGAGAAAAAAACAAAACTCTTTTCCTCTTTCTGTCTTTCTTATTCCCATCTTTTACTTTTCTCTCAGTTTCCTCCAAACTACCCCTTATATCACTAGCCACTTACTCTCTTCTCTCCCAATTCCTTCATGTCCTTTCCTTATTTTCCTCTCTACCCTGCTCATCTCTCAGTCTCTTGCGCTCTTCTGATCTGTAAGGCTTCTCATGTCTCTCAAGTCATCCTAATCTTACAACATCAACTCTGTAATGCGTCTCATTATGAGTGGTGGGCATGGCAATCAGAGCTATAAACCCTCGCTCTCCTCCAACCCTCGCCTCCCTTAAATCCACTTTAATTCTAGCTCCTGAGTGCTGCACGGGGGGTGTTATAAGTATTCAAGGCCAAGACTCCGGTACGATTCAATTCGCACAGACACACACTTCAGCTACACACAAGCACACACCACCCATTCCAAGCACAGCCTGATAAAGTTGCCATTGGAGCAACTCCTTGAAAATACACATTATGTCTTATGAGTAGATCTGCATCCTTCACACCTCAAAATAAGGTGACTTTTTCTATTTCTCATGCTGTGAAAAACAGGCTGCATGGGATTTACACATGCAGATAAGCAGAAAAGCTCACATCCACTGACAATGTCGGAAGCTATCACTGGTGTTCTGCAGGCCGCTAACCACGTTCACGTTATAATTGAATTACCACATTTTAGCAACCACAGTCCTCCATATGGCTCATTCTCCCATGTGACAAAAGGTAAATAGTGCTTTCTGTTTGTGTGTAGTACATGTGTGTGCATTTCACTGTCGTCCTCTCGAGGAACTTGTGCTAATTAGATGACACATGAAAGCACATGAAACAATAGGTGTGTGGGCGTGTTAGGACTGTAAATGCGCCTGTCTGCTTGTGAGATGGCCAATGCTGTCATCGTGTATATTACAGGGTAGACAAACACATATTTGCAGTCTAATTGAGTTGCTGCTTCACTTTCTGTCATTTAGGAAATACAATCTATCCCTTTATGCATTCAGGGTGTTCAGGGTGCTAACTCAAACTCCACATCTTAGCTGTGACTTTGCATTGGTAAATCCTCTACATGAATCGATGTTTATGAAGTAAAGTTAAGCCATGCCGGGTGGCAAAGATTGGAAATTGAATATTCTCAGCACTGTCCAAAACTCGATACTGCAGTGTGGAAGGTTTTACACACAGAGACACTAACACACACACACACACACACACACACACACTGGCATAACTGTACATTTTATGTATGGTGAGCTCAGCCTCTTTTGCTTTGCTCTACAATTTGCCAGTTTGTAATGTATTACTAAATGTTATCCATTATGTTCACACATCACTGAATAATTAGATTTATATTTATTATTTAATATGTGTAGTAAGAGCACATAGTCTCAGCAGCAGGAATGATGTGATGATCACAAAATAAGAGGAGGCATTTTACTCACATAGCAGCAGCAGCAATATCATGAAGTCATTTACAACTTCTAATCACAGCGATAGGATCGCTCAGGATCTAATGGTAAACAACATTCTGTACTTTTCTGCACATTGGATAAGCTGCAATGCAGATACTCCAAGTTTATCCAGCCAAATGTATGGCAATAAATAAATAAAATATTGAGTGTGGCTATTACTTTGAACGAGTACTTATATGATCAACTCTGTACGTGCATTGCATTCAGTCTATGGGGGATTCCAACACATACATACATGATCAGCTACAGTGGTGATAACGGTTGGTGTCGCCGTGTGGAGAAACTCAGCTGTGCGTTAAAAGAGCTTACCAGCCAAAAGATTAGGAGTGCATGCCCAGCGCAGCTTCTGCTTCCTCTCTCTTCTGCACGCCAACGAGCACTGAACTTTAATTTACCGTCAGTATTAATGTGAATTTTGATATTTAAATGGTGGCTTTTCAACTCAGAACCCTGATAGCTGATATCTGATTGAATTGATGCAACATCATATGATATAATATGCAGTTTTGGGCAATTATTTGTTATCGGGACATAGTAAAAAATATTATAGTTGCCAGGCCCATCAGCAGCCATGGAGCTGAAGCCTGTGTCTGGCTTAATAACAGTTCATTTAGAAGGTCTTTCTTAAAAAAATAGAGTGATTGTATTGCCAATACTTTGACGCATTTGCCATACTGTAAATATATTAAACTGAGATATTGAGTGGAGGGTATTGCAGGTTTTCCATATCCAGGTACCTGCTGCTGTGTGATGGCTGCAGGTATCTAATAATTAAAAAAGTCAACATACATGAAGGTGCTGTGCCACTGGAAGGCACACAATTGTTACTTTCTGTAATGTTTATGGACCAGTCTGAGAGAGGCAGCAGTTAACCTACAGAGATGCTGCATATTCTTCACTTAGGAGCAGTTTTATTTGTGTGGTGAGAGAATGAGAGACAGAGCTTGAAACCAGCTGTATCATGCCAAAAACTACACTAGATAGAGAGCAGAGAGTCAGTGCTTTTCTTTTTTTTTTCTTTTTTTTCTTCACGTGCTGGGCTCTGTAGCTTCCACAAAACTGACATGAAATCTATTTTAAAAGTACAGCCCACTTTATCTGCAGTGACACAACAGCCATGAAAAAATGGAGGAGGGACACAATGAGGCTGAGAAGAGGAGAAGTGTTGCATAACTGTCTCATCTATATTAATTACCTCTCAGACAACAGAATTTATGCTTTACAGTTAAATGAGAGGGGATGGAAGACAGAGATTGTGAAAAAAATACATGAATACACAAAAGCTCTCATCCAAATCACTGTCTATTAACTTTCTGTTATGTCTTGGATTTTGTTGCAATATCAGGTTGCATGTTTAAGCATCAAGTCAGCTGACTGTAGGAAGTCTGTCAGAAGCAGGAAGCGTGAATGTAACTGTTTAAGCAAAGGCAGAGATGTTTTAAATGAAAAAGAAGAATAATACAATAGAGCGTAAAGATAACAGTGAGGGATTAAAACATAACCTAAATGAATTATTTTTCCATTTATTTTTTCCCCTATCTGATATTTCAACTAACTGAGCTTTCTGAGTGTCCAAAAGACATCAGGATCTCTGCTGCTGAACATTTCTAAACTGGATTTTGCACATATATTGCACACGTGAAACTCAAGATGCTGTTTGATTCGGCTCCAAAGGATACTCCATTCCAAATGCACAGGCAGAAACACACATTAATTCACACACACTCATGGGGTCAGAGGAGGAGGAACAAAGAGGAGGAGCAGAAGACAGTCAGGTAAATGATGGTGATCGTTTCTGTCAAGCCCATATTTTTAGCAAAGTGAACAAATGCTATTCTATGGAAAGTAGGAGCTGTCAAACTGTCATAGAATGTATACTTGTGTGCAGGGACATGTATATATATCTGTTTCTGAGTGTGTGTGTGTGGGCATCATGTAGGCAATGGCAGAATGACGCACTTTTATGATGTCATCTGTCCTCTGGAACAGATTGGATTTAATTGGTCGGTCGTTTCACAGCCGCATGCCTCTTTTTAACAAGCATATCTATCAATCACAAACATGCACCCACACGCGCACACTTACGCACCAACAGAGGTTCTAGTAAAAACTCAATCATCTCTGCTGCAGAGTGGAATACACCTCCTCGCACTACACTCAATGGCATACACAAAATTTTGTGTGAGTGATTCATATCAAAATATACGACAACTCTTAGATCTTGCGCACGCAGACACACAAACACACACACGCGAGCATAAATTACTAGTGTCTCCCTCTCTCAATAAACACACACTCTTGCAGCTATTGGCCCTCTTGTTCTCACAGTGTTCGCCGAGGCCCTTACAACATGAATCCTATTGTGTCTGTGCAGTGATAGATCAGCCTTACCCTCGTAGCCTGGCTGTGTCTTACCCCAGAGCAAACCCTGTGTTCTCCTAGTTTGCAGGCCTTAGTAGCACTGATAAGACTCCAGGTCTACCGGACCCCAATTTATCACCTCCAAGCACCAGCTCAGTGGACACTTTTCTACACAGCAACACCACAGGACTGCTGAGGAAGAGTTAAAGGACAAACTGATGTGTTTTTTCCACCATTGTTGTTCAACTTAGCCTTGAAGTAATGGGAGCATTGACAGAAAAAATAACCACAGGTATCTGTGTTAACTGGGAACTGAGGGAGACAGTCTGACTGTTGCCATCATGTCAGAAGTCCCAACCAATACATTTATTGCTCTCCGCATTGGAAAATAAATTGAACAATATGTGGTGTTACAACAACCAAGTGGATGTAAACACCAATTCTGAGTCTCAATTTCTCCCAGTATCCTACTTTATTGCGTGCATGTAAATGGAGTGTGTTTGTTGAGGCTGTAAAATGCACCAAAGAAGGAAATGAATGCATGACTTTGGTGTCTGTCTTTTGCCTGTCTCCCCCCTAAAAGCTGGTGCATCATTTTAGATGATTCCACTGGACCATATATTGTAGACCATGGACCATCTACTGACTCACAGAGATATATTGAGACAGGAGGGGCTGCGATTAAATCTTGTGCCAGCCACTGACATCCAAACATCCATCCAGCAAACATTCACACTCTGTGTGAGACCAGAAGCCAGGGAACCAGGGTCCAATCAAACTCTAGCTAGTCCACCATAAAACAGCAGAGCAGCAATGCAGCAGCCTCAGCCACAATCCCAACTAGACTCCTGGCACTTGTACTGGTGGCTGTGGGGTTCTTTTCTGCTGGTTTATGAGATGGGATGTACCATAAACCTGGCTGCTGAGATGGTGGAATACAGATTATTTATTTATTTTTTTAAATCCATCGTGTCTTATCATGCGAGGTAATAGAAATGGGCTGTACAGTGCTTTAAAAATGTGTAGAAAGCACAACGTGTAACTTCAAACCATTTACTGGGATACTTCAAGACTGAATCACAGTTGCCAAAATGGTTTACAAAAGAACATTACAAACACACTAAAGTACAGACTGACCCTGGAGTTATCATAAATACATGGCATCTCTGGAACACCTGGAGTAATTTAAGCTTCTGACCTGACCTGACCTGATCTGGCAACCACATTACTACCATTGCACTTAAGTGGCTACTTGCCATGTTACTGCACCATTATGCCAAGCTTTTCAGGAGAAAAGCACAAGTTCTTATCTACTAATCACAGTTCATGGTAAAGCTGCATCCATTTATCTTAGTGATGAAAGCCATGATTTAATAAACAATGAATTTCATGTTCATGTTTCTATCTTAAATGAAAGGGTGCACCGCAAACAAAAGCTGCGCTAATGTGTGTAATGAAATTCTAAGCTGTGGAACCAGCAGCCACCACAAAAGACTGAAAACCGGTTTGTGAAGCATAACAGAACATATCCGGTATTTCCACGTGCCACTTTATCACATGCCTGATTCGCTGAAAAAAAACAAAACATCCTCTTTATGTGTGTGCGTGTCTGCATAGTGGTGCTAATACTGGTGGCAGGGGGCATCAATGATCTTTCAACATAAGCACTTGTGTTTGTGCTATGCTTTATCTCCATGCTTACTGTATGCATCCTGATGTGTGTGTGCGCGTGTTCATATCCAGACAGCTTGATTCATGGGCCTCATCCCTCCTATTGGGTTCCCTATCGATCAGGCCTGCTGTGGGCTGCTGCTGACCGTGGTCTGGGAACCACAGAGCAGTTATCACTAACAGATACACAGTGGCTGTGGCATGCTGGGATCCCTGGGCTCCAAAGCCTCACAGGTGGGGGTGGGGTGAGACTGGGTTGTGTTTAAATTATGCAGTGATTAATGTAGGAATAACGTCACATGAGACCAGATGCTTTAAGTCATCAATCAGGAAATGAGGGTGTTGCCAAAATAAAACAATTGTGCAGAACAGCTACACATAAAGTAAGCATTAAAAAATGAAACCTAATTTTGACGTATGCTAAGGATTGTGTGTGAAGGGGAAATGATTAAAGAGTAGTATATTTTATCACACTTTGCTTATACAAGAAGAGGAGGTCAACTGTTTCCACAGTAGCCTGATTTGTTCACATTAATCATATGAGGGTTTCACTTATTTCACAAATGATATAGTTTGTGTTTAAAATTCAACATCGTGAGCAAATGATCTCTATCACAGTGTTTATGTAAGAGTTTTTAATCCTTCTTCCATCACAGCAACTTCTGTGTTTTTGACTACAATGCAGCCTTTCTACATGTCTTTTTTTTTTTTTTCTTAAGTGACAGAAATAATCTTTTCATTTCTGTCTGTGCAGTAGAAAAAGGACAGAATCTGATTTTTACATTAGCACAAGTCAGATGAGATCTCTGTCGTGGCAATATATGATCTGATACCAGTCTTAGAGCTTAGTTTAAGCAAGATAGAGAAATGGGAAAAGTGTGTTTGTGAAGTTGCTAAATATGCCAGAAGCTCAGTGTCTGTCATAATGATGTATGAACTATCTGCATCGCTGTATTATTCTTTAAGTTTGCACACACACACGCACATATACGTGCATGCAAACCAGGGCTGTCAACAATACTCAATTCAAATAAAAATTAGAATTGGAAAAAAAATACATACAGTTTCTGTTGTCTAGTAAAAAACTATTTTTTGTTTTGTTTAAACAAATCTTACTCTTTAACAAATGTATCTCTGCAGAGTCATCAGACACTTACAATACCAATCTCAGCTGGTTAGTGGTAAAAACAAATAGTTTTAGATGATGTACTTGGATGGTATACAAATGGTCAGTGCAGCCTGTTTCACATGTGCCTGCTGCAGCGATCTCACTAAATACTGGGAAAAATGTTGTTCCCATTAGTCAATTACATAAAACAACATGGGAAAATAGGGTCCATAATCAGATATTATGTGAGCAGAATTTTGGCCGGGATACTGAAATTTCCCATGACGTGCAGCAGCACCAATTGGAAAAGCTGCACACAATGTCACTGTTCAACATTAATGTTGTGTCATTGATTGAAAAGGAAATATTTGTTGAGCTGAAATGTGCAAATAATTCAATAAAACTGTATAGAATATGTTGTGTTTATTTTCTAATGTGTAGGTATGTAGATCTTTTAAAAGACACGATGCTGAAATAATGTCCTAGTATTATGTCTTGTTGTACTGGTTTCCCCTCTGATGGACATAATGCACAATTTCACTCTAACACACAGAGCCCAGTACTCTATGTACTCTTTCTTTCATAGACCTGCTTAAATCACTTCAGCCCACTTAATACCACAGCCAGACTAACATAGTTTGCTGCAGTCCAGTTTGTCATTACTTGCACAGGATGAGCTGTATACCACACATAAAGTGCATAGTCTAAATGTGTGCACCTCACACAGCAGATGGACACAGTCAACCAGGTGTGGTGCAGTCGAGTAAAAATGAAAATAAATAAATAAACAATAGAAAGGTGCAATCTAATGACAATGATTATTTTCTTAATTAGTTTCTTAAGACAATTAAGTGGTAAGTTCATATGTCAATCAAATTTCAATTATTCTCATTATTTCTATTCCCTTTCCCAGTGAAACACTTTGTAAATGTTTCCGCAACTCAATCCCATAGTGGATTACCTTTGTGACATTTGCACTTGACTGAGACGTCACTGCTAATGATCATTTACAGATACTGTATGTGTGACTTATGAATGCCACTGGGAGTGCTGAGGTATTGTATATGTAGCAGCAGCTTTGGTAATTGTCAGCTGTGAAATTATGAAACATGACAATCGATATGACATACATTTGGTGAACTTTGCAGTTATTTTCCGCTTCATGTTTAACAACTGGTGATGCACAAGGTTGTACATCAAAAAAATGACAGCCATGTAAATGTACATGTCTGGTTAACGGTGGCAGTGGGGACCAGGCTGGTTTTCAATACTGTCAGATGCCACATAAGGTGCCTGACTAGGTTTCCAAAGTCACTGCACTTTTTCTTAAATTTACAGTTTAACCTTGCCCAAAGACCATTTGTCACAACTCTGTGCCTCTCCCGTCACAGTTTAACTTATATCACTTTTCTTTCCATTTCAAACTTCGAACATGATCTCCCTCTGTCTCAGACACACAATTTTCTCTACACAGTGCTTCTGTGTAGAGTTCACTGGTGAGAGCACACAGTCCATTAGAGTCTGCAGGAGAAGACGGTTTGGCCGCTGACTACGTCTGCCACCGCCTCCTCAGACCCGCAGTCACACGGTCACAGCTCTGAGGCAACACAGGTAAGTCTTAGTCTGTGTGTGTGTGTGTGTGTGTGTGTGTGTGTGTGTGTGAGAGGGGGTGGGGGGGGGAGAGAGAGGGAGAGAGAGAGAGAGAGAACAAGACGGAGCTTCAGATGATCCATGTGAGGTTGTATATGCTGAGTGTTCACTTCAGGATTTTACAGTTAAAATTTCATGAATCGGGTATGGACAGAGTATTTTTCAAGAAATTAACATTTATTCTACCATGCTCATTTGTTTCTCTCCTTTTTTTGAGAGATGAAAAACCTGGCAAATCACCTCGTCCTCATGTGGTGATGTGTGTTTCTTATCTCCTGCACCCACAACATCATGTATATCAAAAAAGGAGTGAACATAATCAAGTTAGGGAATGAACGTAGTCAATCTAATGTGCATTGATGTTTATGTATGTTTGTAAGGTAGTGTGTGTTTATGTATGCCATTGGCCCTGGGCAGTATCCAGCACCAGCTGTTGGTAATAAGCTATGGCTGTGACCTCTAAGCTATGGAGCTACAGGGCACCAAGTCCCATCTACAGCAGTAGCCTGGCCCTATACTTAGCAAACACCCTGCTGCTCCCATAATACCACCACATTACGCTGTCTTATTTCTCTCCCCTTTTTCTAATCACATGCCAGCTCCTTCTCTACCCCCTCACGGAGCCAAATCAAACTAATAGATGTGCAATGAGCCTGCCGAGCATTGTAATGAAGTTCAGCCCTGGACTCGACACAAACGCCAAAGGGTATCGTGTGAACGGATGCCAGGGAAGAAATATGAACAGAGATAGGACGTTTTGTGTTACTTAAAACATCAGGGGATTATCTGAAGGTTAGGTCAACATGGAAGGATAAACTGTAAGTCTGCGTGTTTTTTCTGCTCATAGTCCTTCTTCCTCACAATCCCGCAATTGAGTCTTGCAAGCGTGTGTGCGCACACTGCATGCACAAACACACAAAAGCAACTCTTACACAGCCAGCTCACCTCCTTGACATGCTTTGTTCTCCCTGAACCTTTCATCTCTGCTCATTGTTTTCCCAGAGTTTTCCCCCGTCTTTATATTCACACTCCCATACTCACTCTCACTTTCCGGGGAGATGCAGTTTTTTTTTCCTCACAGTGTACAGTAAATCACACCTTTACCGCAGGTTAAAGAACCCCCAGACTTGCTGAGAAGCACCACCTCTACCGTGAAATCAGCATATTTCCACAGAACTTGCATTACTGTAGTTAGTGTTAGTCTCTTAAGAACCCTGAATCAAATTAGCAAATACGGGAAGTCTCCTCTGTGCTGTGATCTCTGATCAAGATGGAAAGATTTAGTCATATTTTACGACAGAAGGAAATCAAACCTGAATGTTGGGGGTCTGTGCAACTTCTCTTTGATTTGAGGATTAGAGCTCTGGACTGTTCATCGCTGTCTTAACAATTACTCTGAGGCTAATAGAAGCGGATACCGTTAATCTTCACACGCTGGAACCAATGTAGATCTAGCAGTGCTCTCCATCGCTTATTCCTAGTGTGTAGCCTCACACTGCTCAGCTGAATACACAAAGCTCAACAATCACACACTATCAACACACTGTCATTTATAACAATCCAAACGCAATTTCTCAGCAGTCAAGATATTACAGTTTAATTTATTCGTTTGAGACAAGACATGGATAAAATATAACAGCGGCAGGTTTGAGTGATTGCCATGTCAGGGATTTCTGCAGCCTCCCAAAAAAAAAAAAAAAAAAAAAGCCGGAAAGTCAGCAGAGCAGTAACAGAGTTACCGTCAGCAACATAAACATTTTACAAGTCAGGATTTATTGTCATTAGTGTTAATGATGTCATTTCTAAGCCCTACCACAGTCACACTGAATATACAGCCAGACATTTATGGCTTTTCTATACTGCGAGAAAGGGTCAAACCTGCAATTCCACATGAAATTAAAATCTGTTCTGAGTGATAATGACCGTTTTCTTAGATCTGAGTACCTCCATGACAATGACCAGAGAACCATCTAAACCAGCTCCAGTCTGAAAGAAACTGTAACAAAAAGAACAAGGGCGACATATGTATAACATCAGTGATCCACATACTGTTCAGCAAAAACAAAAACCCAATTAAGTCTTAAAGGAAGGAGACAGACTACCGTCCCTGTCGAAAAGAGCCTGTCAGGATACTCGTGGGTGGGAACAATTGTCCACTGACAATTTTACAGAATGCATATTCTACAAGAGGAACATTTCGATAAGGGAAAGGGACATTTTACCATCAGTTGTAAATGTAATCCAGCTACATCAGATAGGATCTACTCCAAATGTGAGATGCATATCAATGCCAGAGGAGAGGCAGCCTGTTTAATTTGAGTAGTTGGCACACAAATGAGGCCAGTGTGTTCTATTAATCTGAATCCGAACAAAGGGCTTAAATCATTATCACTTCCTCATGTCTGCCTATCATTTTACGATCTATAAATCCATACATCCAAGCATTCTTCCACATTTGCTGGTTCAAGTTTCAGCTATTTAAGCCACCGTTGTGTTAAGACACAGTGAAGCATAAAATGGCATAAATGGCGCCTAAAATGGAGCAAATGAACGGCTGTTTAATTGTAGTGAGTTAAACTGGTTCCCTGCGGTAGGGGATGAGAGCCGGTCGCCTTGAGTAGTAATTATCTCAGGTAGCTATCTCATTACCACCCTCCTCTAGTATGTAAATGTGGCCACAGGCTCAGTTGTTATATTGTAGAACGGCCATTTTGTGGGGCTCCTCTGAGGTTGTCCTGTTGATCACCAGGCAGGGAAAATAACTTAAGTACTGGTTGTGTTTTCAGGGATAATAGAGCCTTTTTATTGCCTTGCTTTCCACACTTGTGGTTGATGTGTAAGACTTGTTCAAGAAAGTTGCCAGATTGCTGCTATCAAACAGAGCATAGCCTCTGTGTGCATCATTTTAATGAGCAAGGTGATGACGGAAATTCAGAAATTAGGAAAGTTATGAACCATTTCAGTGTTCACAGCAGGGCATTTCCTTCATGCCTGTATTAGCTCAGAATAAAGCAAATTTTGTAATGAACTTCCCCACAAAAAAAGAAGCATGACTGAATTAAAAAAATAGCTCTAAGCATGGACACATTCTGTGGGGGTTTGTCTGACTATTTAACGCTTTAGATACAGAGTGTGGAGAGAAACAATATGTTCTAAAAGTGCCACCCTCCACCCAGCACAGAGCCTGAATCCCTCATTTCCTTGTCCAAATTGTAGATGTTTGGTTCACTGAGCATTCGCAGTAACATGTTTGGTGAGCAGGCCAATCCCATTGCAGCATCAGCTTAAAGAGGTTTCTACTGGCTCTGACTAGCCTGAGGTTGGCATTCAAGGGAGGGAGAGAGAAAAAAGGGAAAGAGAGATGCTAATCATCTGAGCTGAGGAGAACAAGGCTTGAGAGATGTACACAGAAAGATGTCTGTGCCTCTGCCAATGCCATTTTTTGGAGTCAGAATGAAATTCTGCAATAGGATAAGGATCGCCACTTGTAGTGTGTCTGCCTGCCTCTATATCTAAGGGACAACAATTATCTCTGCACTACCTGCCTCATAAGGCTGTCAGTGAAAAGAAAAAGATGACTGTCTAGAAAAACAGCAATATTAACTTCCAGCCATGATATATTTTGCAACACTGATGTCAAGCTGGGTGTGACGTCCGTTCCCATGTGGATTTGGACAGCATTTATCAAATTCTGACAAAGCCACAGGGGAATGATGGGAGAGTGTGCGTGCGAGCATGTGCACTGCACCAGTAAGATCTGGTATTTAGTTTACACAGCTGATCCATTTTTAAAGAAATGGAGGAAAATGATGCATCTCACCACCAATAACAGTGATTTGACAAAGATAGTTTGGTAATCACAAGATGTTAATGACTGCCACGCTACAAAACACGACTTTTGCGCAGGCAACAAATAATGTTGGAATAACAGTACTTATTAATTTATGTACACAAAAATAAATACATTTTATCACCTAAAACTTAACTACTGTAAACCACTGAGCTTTAGTAGTGTTTCAGGAGAAGTGCTACTGTTCTGCTCAATAATCAATGCGTGCTACACTGCATGCAGAACAAAATATAAATAAATAATACGTAAAAAAAAAGCTGTTCAGAAAATGTATGATGACAGATTTGTGGAATTTTTCCTTGTGGGTCTACAAAGGTCGACAACATGTACACGCACAAAAATTCACACACACCAGAGCTGTGTTGAATTTGCAGACTGACACAGAAACAGCTCGTACCTCAAAAGCAAAACTGAATTATCTCCTTCCTTTTTGCCTGGTGGTCTTAATGACGATGAAACTCTACTTGCACTGGCCTCCAATATCAAATTTTAATTAGTTTTTTATTCCTTCGCCTCTTTGGATCTTGATTCTTGCAGGGTATAGTAAAAAATGGGTGTGGTATTTGAAGGTTTTTTTTTTTCCTACTCTGCACTGCACCCCGGGGCTGAACATGTCCCTAACCAAACCTCCACTCCTCACCGGGTTTCCAAGCTGCCGCAGACAGACAAAATGCCACATTAGTATTCAGATGACATCAGATCTGTGGACCAAACACTCTCTGGACAAAGCTTGACAAGTAGACAAAAATATACACATAAAAAAAAAAAAAAAAAATTATATATATTTTTATGTATAAAGATGAGGAGACTTGAATTATCACAGTGCAGAACCCTCAAGGGAAAACAGACCCCATTGGTTAAAAACCTTTTTATCATAACTGTGAGCATGACTGCATGTTTTTCTCATCACATGCTACACATTCTGCTGTGCTGTAGATTACTATTTGCAATTCCTAATGCATAGTAGGTACTGCAGCAAGACAAAGCTAATTATTAGGAGGCGTGCGATAACACTGACACATCACTAAAGCAGGAGTTGGCTGCTGCAAAGTGCTGTGAGCTAGACTTTTAGACTCTACCCATCTCATTTTCTTACTGTTGGTGTGAGTTGTTGATACGTTCCATTAGTCTGTCCATCTCTGCTCTCATCCCCCTATCCCAATCCTACCCCTCGGTCATGTCTTCACCGCCCGATTCCAAATGATGTGCTGATAGAAAACTAGCACACTGTGACATGTCAGCATATTTACAGATAAAGTCTGTGTGCGTGTTTTAATAAATGCCTTAATGGTCCAGAGCACTTGAGAACAAGTACACAACAACACAGAGGATGAAATGGTATTTGCCCATAACTATGCATTTCTCTCCCATAAATTACACAAATGGGAAAGCCATTCTGAAATTTAGTGCAATGTGGAAGAGCTAAAAGAAAACGAGCCGTTAATAGTAGTGAGGATATGCATTGTACATCTGAATAGCCACCAAATCCCCCATTCAAACAGGGGAAGCGTTTGAAAACAGATTGAAAGCCTGATACGTGTAGTGTTCACACCCACTTGAAGCAGAGGAACAAATAATGGGTGAAAATTATACAGCATAACCACATGTGCATAGTAGCACAAGTCTCCTCCTGAAATCCATACCCCTCAATCTGAACCACTGCATCTCAGCCAGCACATGAGTCACTTTCGCAAACAATGAATTTGATAGGGAACAAGATTCTGATGAGGCCGTCAGTGTATCTCAACAACTTTGTACAGCACAATGTTAATGAAACAGCACTGAGCCCGGGCTCCCAAACTGGCGAGCCAGTCAATGAAACCTTTAAAATCTGCACTTACATTGGAAAGAAATGCAGTTTCATAGTTAGTATGATGGAATTCCCCTTTCATCATACAGTACAAACAAATGAGAGCTAATGTAGTTGGCAATACTGAAGAATGAAAGTGGGTTCAGCAGTAATTTCTATTCAACAGTTAGCAGCTGTTCAAAGGAAAGTTTCATCATTTGCTGTCAACTGTCAGTCATAACAGTCATTATGACAGCAGGGTGAGTGCATATAATAGAACATGCATAGGAGGCGGAAGGTATAGACAGAAGCCGACTTACCGACTTGAGATGAGTCACCTGTAGGAGAAGGAAAAAGGAGAGAGAAAGAAAAGATGGATCAGTTCAAAGGGCAACGCAAAATGTCACTTGAGTACACCTGCTCACCAAAACACAGCCACAACAAAATGAGCTATAATAGCACAGAGAGAAAAAGAAAAGTCAGACTGCAATTAGCATTAGACGTCTACAAGAGTGCGATTCCACACATAAGCCTCAACACAGAGCTGCTAATTGAGATGGTGGAGGAAAACAACTACCAGGGATGTTCAGAAGGCAGCATTGATATTTTCTTTAAAAAAAACAAGTCTTAAAGGTCAAAAGAGGACCTCTCAGGCAACAGCTAACTTCTTGACATTCACTTTGCACTTCTTTCTACTCTCCAAATAACTCCTCCCAAGATTCTAACTCATTAAAAAAGGACTGTGTTGTGGGGCTCTTTAAAAAAGCGTCCTCCCTTTCTGTATTTAGCCTGCATTTGTGACTTTTACAACACCACCTTATCCAATTAAGTCTTTTTTTTTTTTAAACAAAAGAAACTTTGCCAAAATGAATAATAATAATATGAAAACAACGCATGACATAAAGAGGGACAACCAATTATAAAAACACTGAATCCCAGAAATATAAATAGTAACTTTTAATAAATAGCTATTGGGTGCAACACACTCAGTAGACCGAGCATTCAGCCTCTCGTCACCTCCTGAAAGAATAACATGTCACACTGACCTATGATGGCTCAGGTAGACTTTACACTGAGTAAAGTGTATGGGCCACACAGTTACTCTCTGAGTTACAAATAGAGTGACAGACATGATTGGAGCAAGGGGAAGAAAGAGTGGGAGGGAGGGTTAGCAAATTATATAGGAGTTCATCCCACTGCTCAATAAAAGGGGAACAGAACCTGACTCACACTCCTGCTGGATTCCCTCCAATGTTCTACGGACGATTTAAAAAAAAAAAAAAATGTTTTAATAAGCATGCATAATTTTCATCTGAAATATTGATCCATGCTGTTGGGTCAAATTCCTAATTAAAGATCGGAGTGGCGACATCAGTTGGCAGGTGTTAAGTATTGAAGAAAGTGTCTAGTAGATGTTCAGATCAATTCTAGGTGGAGGTTGCATCCAATTAACTTGTGAAAAGCACTTTTTTTTTTTTTTTTTTTTTTAATCTGGGAAGTTGAGCTGTACACACAGTACAACTTCTATACATGCTGCAAAATTTTGAGACTTTCCTTGGACCAATGTGCTTTACTGTTAGTGACCAGTTTCACTTTTAAGGGGCATGCATGAAATCAGGTGTCTGTCCGAAAATGACAGGTAACATTGTGTCAGTATGAACATTATCAGCAATAATGAACTCCACTGCAATTAAGTGTCAATGATTGACACCATTACATCAAGTACACAGTGCCATAAAGTGAAAAAGCTTTTTTCCTACATGAACAGAGAACCTTTAATTAAATGTTGAAGTTTTTTTTTTTTAAGTGTTTAATTTGTCTGTGTTTTAAATTCTACTTGAAGACATACAAAGAAGTTTGTGAACTTGGTTAAATGCACAGTCTAAGGAGAGTGCAATTTACTTCCTCGCCCAATGAGCTGCTGCTTAGAGTTCTCCTACAGTATATTACCGCCAGCCATGAAATTCAACCAGGACAGGCGAGATGGCTACCATTCCATGTCCAAGGTGAAACGAAGCCTGTTCAATTCCAACACATGGAACAAAGCGGAGCTCCCAGCCAGAGCAGATGGAGGACGCGGCACTACGCCTTGCAGTGCCGGCCTTGTTCTTCATCTACAATCCGGGCACAAGTGCTGAGACAGAGCTTTAATGTCCACAGTGGTGGATGATGGCAAGAGCACAAAAGGAGCCAGAGGAATGAACACATTCAATATGCCTCATTCTCCCAGGCTTTATTTGTTAATATCCTGGATTTTGACAAGGATATCTCCAGCTGCTGAGTGTGTGTGTGTGTGTGTGTGTGTGTGTGTGTGTGTGTGTGTGTGTGTGTGAAACAAGGCAGGAGAAGCGTTGCGTGTTACTTTTAAAATGTAATATAATAAAAACTGTAGTACTAGTAAGTAATGTAAATGTAATATATATACTTTATATTATTATCATATTTATATTTAGAGGTAATAATATTACAGAAAACATATTTAGTAACATATTATTTTCTTACTGCAAAAGATAACATAATACTGTCACACATTACTTTTGTAATACATTACCCTCAACACTGGGAAAAGATATCAAATGAAGAGATAGTTGGTCAAATATAGCTCATCTATCATGTCTTTCTGTTTCTCCCAGGCCAAAGTGAGCACATCAGAAGATATATATATATATATAAAAAAAGTGTACAGAGCAGCATACATGCTCCCATGTAGAAATATGTCATGGCAACTGTGAACAAATATAAAGTTACGACAGCCATGCCATCTTTACAGTGTGGGACACAGAGCTGGGGTGACCATATTTTATTGATGATATATCATTCTGGAGAGCTGATAGGACCCAGAGGCAGAGCTATAAAGTCTCTAGTGACCCTTGTAGTATAGTAAATAACCCCAGCTGGATGCCAGCAACAGTTTGATACTCAGTATTTCAAGAAGGAAAGATAGCGAGGCCAAGGCTGGTGCTGAAGCTGAGGTTGCTTTTGTAAGCCTAGCCACATGTTCCACACACTCCTTACGCTCTATGATACCCTTCATTACACCGAACACTGCAGCTCACTTTTTTTCTTTTTTCTTTTTTTTTAACCGTCATATCATCACTGGAGAAGCAAGGACTCCACCCCCTTTACTTCCAGAAAAAGTCTCACAGCCAAAAAGCAGTAACCACTGTCTGCTGTCGATGTCCTTTCCATCTCTTGCCACACCGTCCAACACCTCTCTCTCTCTCTCTCAGCACCACTTAGCTGTCATCCCTACTTGACCATAAATGCACAGACAGCGAGGAGTGTGGCGAGAACACGACACACATGAATGACATGCAAGGCACTGACACACACACGCACGCACGCACGTACGCACACATTCACACAAAAGGAGAAAAAGAGAAGAACAAAACAAGGACACATTAAGGGCAAACATGCGAGTCCACATTTCAGTTATTGAAAATAAAAATAAGAAAGTTCTAGACACATTCAAGCATATGAGCAAAGTAGCAGTGAGAAAACTATTTGTTCTAGTATCTAAACAATATTAAAAACCACACAGTTGAGCTCGCTGTTATGTGTCTCAAGTAAGTCAGTTACCTAAATATGGTTTTGTTTGTACTTTTATTTCTTATAAGGAAAAAATATTACTGGATTATTACTGGACCTCCAGTAGTTATCCTACCTTTAGAAATCTTTCAAATTCAAACATGTGCAAGCTTGGTTGTTATTTTGCTGTTATTTTAATCTGCACAGTAGCCACACACACTCTTTATGTGTGTGTGTTTCATTATTAGAGGGGACTGTCCAACTTGCCGTGGCATATCTTAGTTAATCTTTAATGTTTGTATTGACATAGTCAACCTTTGTTAACCTGCTAGTTAGCCTGTTCAGATCAAAAGTCCTGTAGTTTTCACCCAAACTATGACTTCAATGGAAAGAGGTGTCGGTTCATGTTTCAAAACCAAATTTCTAGACTTACTTACTGACCAGGCTTTCATTAACCTTAACTGCAGAGGGGAAACAGGCCTGTATTTGAAGAATGAAACATGCCTTCATTTCTAATTACTTCTGTTTGATACATTATTTGTATATTTAGTCATAGTACAAAAAAAAGTACCATGTGTGCTTTCAGAGCTGCTACTTCTGGAAAAAAAAATAAAAATAAAAAAAAAATAAGAGAGACACCCAGCATGAGGCAACAACAAGAACAACATTTTAGGAATCAATGAATTCAGTCAAAAGTCCAACTCAGCATGACTCTTACTTGAACTGTTTCACTATTAATATTTCATCTTACCACCCCGTCTCTGTCAACAACCAACAGCTAAAACTACTGGCGAGGTCTCTTGCAATGTGAATACAACTGCAAAAGTTAGACAATACTGTATCAGTGGTATCTACACAGACATAACAATGTCATGCTTCTACGAGCCTCTTCCTGCATTGGGCGCAGTATGGAAATAGGAGAGGTGATTTACTGAATCCCCAAGAGACTTTGGGGAAAAAATCTATACTCATACTCTCACACAGAGGTGACAAACCAACTGCTGGAATTACTCTTTATTTTCAACAACAGTGAGCAAACGAGTGAAAACCGCTGGCACTATGCCTTGATCAAGATCTTATTACCGGTGGATTTCACCTAATAAGCTAAATGGAAAGTAACGGTAGGCTACTCATACCACTGTGCTTTCTTGACTTGTGCAAGGAAGAAAACACCCTGAAATCCCATGCTGGAGGTTCACTACAGACAATGATCACCTGTGCAGGGTTTAAACTATTGAAATGGTTCTCTGGTAACGTTAGGAAGCTTTTATTGAATGCTCAGATTTCAAGTTGAGAAGAACAGGAAGATACTGACTTCTGGAGTTTAATAATCATGTGTTTTGCCTTAGCGTGGGTCACTTTAACAGTATAACGGTGAATTTCAACTGTTAAAAAGATTTAAATACAACACATTCTTAATCACATTAATTAAAGTGCAGAAGTAATTTACTGTTCCCTGCATTAATCTCTATGGCTTCAATGGCTGCTATCAGAGAGGCTATCCAGCTGAACTATATGACGTCCCCAGTCACTACTAAATAAAACGTCATATAGATTACTAATAAGCTAGAGTCACTTGGGTTTCACAAATTTTGACATGAGTTAAAATGTTCATCCAAGCAAGCACAAAGAACACGATGTGCATACGCTACAGCATTTGAAGTGGGGCTTTTAATCGGTAACAAGGCAAAGACAACAGCATGTGAGATCCAGTGTCCCTGCTTAATGTTCCCTGAAGATGTCACCAAGTCGTATCATCTACACCGGTGTAGCGTCCTCTGGTTAAACCTGTCTTTCCAACATCTGTGTGCGTGCGGATGAAAAGGGTCATGTAAGACAAGAAACATGTACTCTCCCTCATGTGATTAGTTATCATATTAACGAAGTCCCACATGTGTGCATGTATGCAAATCTGTATGTCATTAGTACGACTCAGCCATGCTGACACACGTACACATGCGTGACTTACACACAGAGGTGTGTGTGTGTGTCGCGATTTAATGGTTAGGCTTGAGCTGCCACAAATAGGTTAACGCTGTTATCACCAAGCCAGGAGAAAATGGGCTGTTTATACAGTATGTGGACCACATTAATAGCCAAGTATGACTCATTGTTGTTATGTGGTTTTATTTTAATTTTGAACATCCTTTCTTTTAATTTGCTTCAGGTGCTTCTGTTTTGACACAGCTCAAATTGTTCAACATCCTCATTTCATTTGCATCACCGTGACTGCAGAGAGATGCAACAGGTGTCGTTCACAGAGACAGGGACTGAAGCTTCCTCTTCATTTGGTGACGTGAACAGGAGTTCTGTGCCTTTTCGTGTGGTATTGCACATGGCAGTTTTCATGCTAGCATGATGACAACTTTAAAAGCAAAACACTTGCTTACAAACGGTGAAAATTCTTTCCAAAGCAGTGATTTTAATTAAGCAGTGTCAGCAGTGTTATACTGTATAGGTACCTACTGGTGAGTGGTGTAATGTTACCCAAACAAATTGCATAACAACGAACTGTGAGAACAATTCAAAACTTACGTTACCCTGACTTTCAAATCAGTGCACCTGAAGAGGGAAAAGCACTCTCCATGAATAAATGAAAAGATAAATTAAGATAAGCTCCTGACTTTTAGTTCCCATTCTGCCTCTTTATCTCTGCTTTGCTGTTTCTCTTCAACAACCTAACTAGTGCTTTTACCAACCTCTGTCCTTTTCTCAAACGTCTAGAGATACCTGTGTGCACGGTAACAGTTTGCAGCCTCTGCTGCAGTCTACAATTCTCTGACAGGGGTACAACACTTTTAGGATAAAAGCCAAGTAAAGGCAAAGCACTGCTGTAGAAGTGTAATTACTGTAAAATGATTTATGTCCTTTACAGGGGGGTCATCTCAGCTTAAAGTTGCCTTCAATGAAAAAAAGTCATTAGCAAGCAACTTAAACTCATCTTATGAAGGGTCAGTGTTTTTAAAGGTTAGGCCAGTAGGACAAGCATGCAACATATTCAGAGTACACAACTCACAAAATTAGATACATTGAAATCTTGGCAATCCTAGCAAACATCAATTGACAAATATTCTGACAAAGTGGATAGAATTGATACCACAGGAATTACAATAATAACCCTGAGAAGGAGACTGGATTTGTGAAACCACAGCATCAAAGTAGCACCACCATTTTAACCTGACCACTCCACCGCAACCCTTCAAAGAGACAACAGGAGACGACTGAAAAGACAGAAGGCATAAAGAAAGCCCTGATGTGTGCACCATAATATCCTACCCAGAGGCAGCCTACTGTTGTTCAAATAGAAAAAGGACAAACATAACAAACAACACAATCATCCTAGAAGCAAAACCAGTTAACTTCAACCAGGCGAAGGAACACGAGACCACGTAAGGACTTCCCTGGATTCAGACCTCCTCTGGACATAAAGTCTGCTCTTAAGTTAATTGGCCCTGTCATCCATGGCCCCAGGCTCACCGGAGAAGGTACTTTGAACCAGGGGCTCCTCTGCCAATGCCACAAAAAGTGTCGACAACAACCCAGCCCAAGAAGGAGATAAACCAGTGGTCAGGGGGAACCCCTTTGTTCTGTTGGCAGGATGACTACATAAAAAAGACCTCGGTCGCAGGATTTTCAAGCACCTCTCTACAGACAACACGTACAAAGGGGTTAGTGCAACTGCTTGCATCACAGCTGCCATCAAGCCCATGAAATGAGACAGTGTGCTTATCCAAACTGAAAAAGGTGCGTATTAAATTCCTGTGTCCTTCCTTGGGGCAGTACAAATGTTGTTGTCTCTGTCACCAGAGCCATGGCCAATATCGTCACCTGAGATTGCTTCAGCCATTGTTCAGGTGCAACTTGAGGCGCTGAATGTGATTTAAGAGCAAAGGATTGCGATGACAGCACTGCTTCCCTGAGGTCCCACACACCAACCAATACCCAAGGCACTTAAGAATTTTCAACACTGTCCTTTAACACAGGTGATATTCCAAAGATATCCTAAACCACCCACAATTGTATTGCTCATGATTGGGCAAGTTAAATGTCTATGAATGCAACTTGAAGGAGACACATAATGTTGAACAGTTGTCTGATCTGATCTGCAGGATAACATCATTTGTTAGTGTCTTCAAAACGGTTAGAAATCACTGTTGAAAACTGAATCTATTTTATGATGTGACAATGTTAAGTTTTAGTTAGGGTTAGGGACAAAAACACCTCGCTTAGGGCAAAGATCGATCTTTGGATTGAATAAGTCATTAGTCAAGGCTTGGGAAACATTTCAGTTTGGGTAAAATTACTCTTGTTTTATGGTTGTTGGACTTTTTATGGTCAGGCTTAAGGAATGAGCATGATCACGGTTATAACTAATCGATGTTGACCGGCCGCTGGAAAGAGGAAATGATGAGCTTCTCCCCTGACCTTCTCCCTAAGGAGACTTGGTGAATTTATTCCAACGTCATCTCTCTTCCTCCTTCGCTCCCATCAGAACTCCTCTGTCGATCAGAGGGCTTTGTCACTTGGACAGAAACATAATAGGCTATATTGTTTTGGGGCCCTTGATGAATCAACTGATGATGTGGTCTTTCTTCAGGGGACAAATTCAACCATTGTGCTGCCTTTGGGCATCATGACCAACTGACAAAAAGGTTTAACTACACATACCAATCTTAAATCATTCGAACACCCTTGAAGAAATTGCAAGGCTCATTATCATCAATTTTATCTTATTATTAATGATTACTTAAACATAGGTAAGCATTAAATGGATGGATACGAATCCCGATAAGAGCAAATAAGCATGCAACAGATTAACAATTGAGAAGTGGGATTCAAGAGGCAGCAACATACGGCTGACAAGAGTTGCTGTTGGCCTCCGATTACCATACTCTGTGCTTGTACTGTACACTGACTAGCTCTTCCCAAGGCAAGGCTTGTCAGAGTCTGACCCCACTACCCTAGTCCTGTTTTTCTAATGGGCAGAAGGGCATAGCTTGTTTGAACCTTCACCACACCACCAGAAAACAGTAGCGTACTCACAGGATTACTGGATGTCAGATTCATGTTTCTTTTATGTGGCATTTACAAGAATCACTCTCCTTGGCTCTCCTCTCTCTCTTATCCCCTCTCTGTGATTCTTGTGTTCTGGAAGTTTACAAATACTTTTAAGCTTTTGATCATATTCCAGGGTCATTAGTGGAATCTTGAGCAGTGAACTGGGGTTAAATACGCGATGTGCTGCCACTGCTGGCAGTGCTGGGTAGGGAAAGAAAGTGGGAGAGGGAGACGGTAAATCAGCCCAGCTTTGCTAGAGACATGAGAGCCGTTTTGAAAAGTGTAATTTTGGAAATAGGACAGCTACTCTTTAGTTTTTCATGTAGGCTGTCCGTGTCCAAGCCCTAATTACACGGTAATAGCTCACATTAAACATATGCAGTAGTTGTGGGGCTGTTTGATTTCTTGCTCGCTGGAGGAACATCAAACTCTCAGATTTAATATATAGGTACATTTAAATCATTTGATTGCCATTTAGCTTAACAGTATAACTTCAGAGGTATAAGTACATGTTTGTTCACATTCACAAAAACATCAGTGAATGTTTTTGATGTATGGGCAGCATCATGTAAAGCATTTCCAAATAAAAAGAGTTGTCCAATTAGGCAGCACAGAAATTGGTACTGAGATTAAACAGCAAAGGCACAACTGACAAGACGACGCACCACTGAAAGAAATGGGCACTGCATGTGACAATGAGACAGAGATGAGGATGACATCCTATTTTTATCCTCATGGCATTCAGTTTATGTATTTTTCAGCTAGTTATACGCTCATGCAAAATCTTAATTTCCTGGCTAGTTTAGGTCTGTTTGCGCCCCACTTTTTCCCATTGCTTCCCACATTTCAAAAATATTAAAAGGAAGTTTTATGTCTTATGAACATAGAAAAATTCAACCAATATAAATGCTGCATTCACGTGAGACGGTAGAAAGCTCTGTTGCCAAATAACAGTGACAGAGTTGAGCAAATGGGTTGAGTTGATAGCTAGAGTGGTTTTTTGAGGAACCACTGGTCCTTTGGATCCTCAGTGGCCAGCAGGCTTGAGTGGCTCTCCCAGGAGAAAGTAAGACTGACAGCTGCAACTATCATCATAGCCCTATTTCAGTGCAGTGTGGGATAAAGAGATGTCGCAATGGCTAAAAGGGGTAAAAATAATAAAATGTGCTTGAGAAGGAAAAACATCTTTGTGATTTTTTGTGTGGTGGCACTGGAATGGAAGTGAGCAGTTTGCTTACTTAGTAGTGGTTGACTGGTTACCCAACTTCAGTGACTAGTGGACTGCATCAAGGTTATGTGTGTATGAACCCTTTGTACACATACAAAGCTGTTATGTAATTCTTGTGACAAAGATTTTCTCTACCTTTAATCAGGATAGTTTCAACGAGTATTCAGTACGGGAAAATGGGTTTTCCCAAAATTCAAAACATCTGTGTACTTCATGTGGAGAGCTAAGTGTTTTATCTCATCAGAGTGAATTTGCACATGTGCTCTATAGCCTAGCATGTTTTTAAAAGTGTGCATTGTGTTAGTGTGCAGTTACTTCAACACATCACAATTTCTGTACATCCCAGTGACCTTGAAGGTGCTACCCTATGATATGACTTAGTATCTCTTAGTTGTGTAGTTCCTCAAGCCAGTGTTTGACCATACTTCACACTCACACAAGCACACACACAAACACTGATCCCCTTCTCCTAGTGCGTCTGCACATCTCCTTCCAGGACCCCAGTCCTTGCTCTAATCCTCTGGACTCGATGCTGAGGCTGCAGCCTGGTAATTCACCAAATCCCCTTCTGCTACCCTCAGCCCACACCTCTCTTCTGGTTCAAGTGCTTCTTGACAGTACACATGCTTACAAACACACATGCTTACATACAAACATACACATGTAAACATGCCAAACACACAATAAGGCCACATGCTCCATGCATATAAACAAAAAGCTACCTCTACCAAATGCCTTAATATTCACTCTGAACACTCTTCTTGGCTTGCAGTAAAAGACTGACTCCTTTTCCTGGGTTTTCAGTTGATGAAGTGTCAGTGTTTACAGCCTGCATAGTTTAGGTCTGCTTTCTGCCTCGTTTTCTATAATGACCTCCTCTTTACAGCTCCATTCTCAAAACTGTCACTGGATAAACATCCACATTTGATCGCTGATTCCATTAAATCTGTTGTTTCTCCCTTGCAAAACAGCAAAGTGGTCCCCAATTTGCCATTAGAGAGCCCCCACAAGAACAATGTGTAATTTCAACCTGCCACTGAAACTGTCTGTGTGTGTCAGTCAAAAGCAAAACATGGACGCTAAATACTAAATATGACTTGAAATATTTTTCTGTCCAAAACAAAAAAAAAAAAAAAAAAAATGGAGATTACATACAAGGATGAATGATAAAATGGGCATACCAAGACTGACATTTCCTGATTCACATGTCATCCACGCTTTGGTATTAAAATGTCATGTAAAAATATTGTTTTTGTCCAAGAGGGCATTTGT
Source organism: Chaetodon auriga (assembly GCF_051107435.1). Classification (NCBI taxonomy): domain Eukaryota; kingdom Metazoa; phylum Chordata; class Actinopteri; order Chaetodontiformes; family Chaetodontidae; genus Chaetodon; species Chaetodon auriga. The sequence continues at coordinate 14,461,189 of NC_135097.1, read as the reverse complement.
ATTAAAACAAAACAAAACAAACAAAACAAAGAGAAAATAGTATTTCAGTAGGGAACATGAATGGTGTACAAAGAAAACAATTGTAAGCAGATATAATTACTCTGCAATTACAAAGCGCACTGCACAAAATACAAACATCAAATACTGCTGTCAAACACTTTAACAGTCTATTCCTGTTCAGTGTGAGGGTACCTGATTACTTGTCGTAAGATAATTGACATACCTCGAAATCCGCATGGGTTGCCTTTTCAGTGCTTTAATTTTGGTAAATTGTTCTAAAGCTGTGTGATAGACAGATTTTTATTTTTTTTTTTTCAGCCCCCATTTTGATGGAACAGCTTAGAGATAGACAGGAAAGGGTGCAAGAGAGAGACAAGCAGCAACACAGCATGTTCTAGCAGATGAGCCACCAAGACGCTCTATGATAAAGGGATTTAATCTGTTGCTCAGTTGGATATGGCCCACAGTCTAGTCTTCCTGCTCATTTAAAATTAGGAAAAGTACCTAATTGGGAAAATGACTGTCATAAGTAATTTGTAGGATGCCTGCCAAAGACTTCTTGGAATGTCCAGCCAATTCATAGACTGTATAGAACTTGGATGTAATCTCCGTGACGTCACTCGCAGGTTTCTGAATAGCCATTGTGAAGCTCAGTGACAGCAGCTGACAGCATCTTGGCAGCATCTGACTCAGGCAAACTCTCAGCTAATCAAAAATGGGCAAAGAGGTGGAGCGTAGGTGGAGCTAAGATGGGCCTGGATGTTGAAACCTTGTGGCCAGCTATCGTTCAATGCAGCCACGCCTATAATTATGTATAACTTTTTAGCCTTTTTATAATTTAAATGTGTGAGTTCAGTAAAATCTACCCCCCCTACAGTTGTCATGAATGGAAAAATTGGCTATAAACAAGTTGTAAACATGTTTATTTCTGCTGTTAAGTTGGGCATTTTAATATGGCGGTCTATGGGGATTGACTGGCTTTTGGCACTTCCGTGTTGGCTTCATTTTTCATTCCCAGAGGTTGCTGCTTGAGCCAGTTGCACAAAGGCAGAAGAGAGAAAAAAGATAAAGGATAAGGAAAGGGTATGAAGAGGGTGCCTTCAAAGGGGAAAATAAAGGATTTGGCATAGTGTGATTTGTCTATGCATAAGGATAAAATAATGACATAAAGGGCACTTTGAAGGTTCTCCTGTGTCTGACAAAGCAGCGACATTTCAGTACGCTTCGCTGCTTTGTGAGGGGTTAAGAAGGGGTTTGTAAACACTGGAGTGGCCCACTATCAAGGCCTCTGCTCTGTTCCTTTATGATTAGTGTGCTTGTTCTAGTAGATGTGATTGGACTAATGCGGTAATGCTCTACCCGAGTTAATGGTCTGCGGTTACTGTTGCCAAGCTCTGCTGCTTGATTAAATTATTCACTTAATATTAGTATAAGTTGATTAATCTACCAATTAATTGGCTGGGTCAAAGTGATTGTGTAACAGCTGACTTATGAATGGCGGTGGTATTATTTGATGTTCACTCAGCGAGGAATCGAGGTTGTACACTAAACATACCTCCAGAAGTTGGCATACTTAAAACATATTAAACATATTTATCTCAACGAGCCTCAAACATTAGAAGTGGTTTCTTTAATGTTACTACAGTTCTTTCTCCTCAAGCAGTCCATCTTTAAACTACTGTATCTGTCACATATCAAACACACACCGCCTTGAATTGACAAGTGACTGTAAAATGTTTTCTCACACAGGGTACTGACTATGTCAGCATGAACTGTTTTCACAGTGGCAATCAAGTATTAAAAGTTAGAATACTGGAGATAAATGTATCAAAAAACAAAAACAAAAAAAAAACAAACACCCTTCAGCATTATCTGCATATCCACTGCTCCAATGTTCACTTTATACTTTGCTGTCTTATGAATATTTTTGCCAGTGTGTACAATATTTTCATCTCTGTCCTGGGTAATCTGTGTGTTGTAGGGCTGGGACGATATACTTATCTACCAATTCAATACTATCACAATAATTAGGTGCTGATTCAATATGTATGAAAGGTGAAATTCTTGGGTTTTTAAACACTAGACCATGGGATAAAGTTGAATCATATACTTGTAGACACTGTACATCATGAGTCATAGTTACAAAAACATTGCACATTACATCAGTCAGTCTTTGAGTTTTATTTCATTCCTATACTGCATATAAATATTTTATTTACTATAAAATACTTCTTAAAGTGAACTGTTGCATTTAGGTGTTCCTGCTTATCAAGATGTTGGGCCAAAACGGCTAGAGCCACTGAGAACTACAGCACAAATGTGAGACTTTAAATTAATATTCGTCACATGTGACATTGAACTTGAAAACTACCCTTTCGATATGCTGTACTTGACTGCATATTATAGTGGTACAAAAAATCTACACTTAGTAAAGTGCTACATTTAGCTGCTCCTGCTGAAAGCTGAACAGCATGTAAATATATATGATGTCTCCATTTAGTAGAGGTGTTGAGTGAGTTCTGACCCTTTGAGGTTGCTCTAGCGGGTCAGAGGGTAGAATTTTAGCGTTAGATTGAGTGAGAAATGAAAGTATAAACACACATGTCCTTTTGCATTAAGCACCTGAAGTAAGATATATTGTTTATAATATTGCAGTTGCAATACAAACTGCCATTAATGGATGTACTAGCATCAACCTAACAGACTAAACACTAGTTTTTTTTATATATATATATATATATATATATATATATATATATATATATATATAGACACACACACACACACACACATATATATATATATATATATATATATATATATATATATATATATACACACACACACACACACACACACACACACACACACACACACACACACATCCTGAAGGTGTTGATACCACACATCATAGATGTCTCTTTGTCAAGGGAACCAACTTTGCCATTAACTGTCATGTTGAGATTTTATGTGCTGGCATTGCGTATTTTAGTGTCAGTGCCAAAGAGAGCCAGGATGCCATAGGTCACCCTGATCACATTGTAAGACCTGGTTTTAAAACTGCGTAACAACTCTGCTCCTCACCATGATTTTCTGCAAACGCCTATTGGAATCAGTATACCCAAGCTGAGTTTCTTATACAATTAAAAGGAAAACTCCACTGCTTTTACACATCAAAGTCTGTTTGAAGGTGTAAGAGAGTACCACTGCATATGTGAAAAAACTTTATGAAAATTGTATAAACTTGTATGTGACTCCAAAGGGAGCTGTGCAAAGTCTCATACATCGGTGTAACTAGAAGATGTCACTTCAGGCAATATTTGTTGGGGCTGAAAACAAGAAATTTGAAGAAATCTACAGGCTGCAGGTACATCATTCACTGAAGGTAGTAAATTTAGCCATTTTCATCATTGTTCTGTAAAAATGTTTTGGGTTAAAAATATGAGTGCCGGACAGACTAATGACAATGAAGAAGTAATCTGTGCTGTAGGAGAAGTTTGTAAACTACAAAAATTGTACAGCCAAATTTCTACCCTACAACTGTCACTGCTTTATACTTAAGATGAGTTTGAGTGCAATATAACTTTAAAAATCGGGATACTGGCGAAGGAATGCTCAAACACTGTCTTTTGTATTTGTGTAAATAGAAAACTAGTTTTTGTGCAGTCTTTCCATATGAATCACAAAATACCTTGGTGAATCGTTCTGTGCATGTTGATTAATACTGAGATCCATTTAAATCCATACTGCTATAGCTAGCTTCATCATGTGTATATAAGAGATGGTGCTCTTAGGATGTGAGACACTAAAATGACTTATGATCCAGCCTTTACACATTTCTACTGACACTGGGTGTTTTGGTGGTGTATGCAAAAAGTGTGGCTAGTAGTGATGGGCATAAAAGTTCAATAATGGTCACAATGGTTCACTATTCTGTCAGCTATGTTTGAAGGCCATTGTACACACTTGGCCAAATAAGAGTAGCAAATTCTACAAGGTTCATTAAGTGCTTGAGGAACACTTGGTCACACCCTTAATCTTAAACTGCTTCAGTAGAGCTGCTGAGTAGCTCCGAGTGAACAAGTGTCACAGCAGGAATGTAAATCAGAGAGAAGCTGGACAAAAAGCCAAATATTTGTTTGTCTTTAACTTTTTTTTTTTTTTGTAACTTCTTTGTGACAGTAAGCTCAGAAGGTGTAAATGCTGTAGCCACATCAATGTTTTCAGTATTCTTTCCTTTTGATCTCCTCATTTCAGTTGAAATTTCCACAATTACAAAGGAGGCTAGTTTGAAGGCAAAACCGATAGATATCCTCCCTCACTGCTGAGCAAGTTTAAATGATACAAAAAGTAAACAGTGAAAGGAAGCCTCTCTGTTAAAGTCAATTCACCCTGTCAGACAAATTGGTGCAACTGACAGCGTAACACTTCAGGAGCTGTTTTAACCCAGTACATGTGGAAAACCCTAGCAAGATTGTGTATCATTTCCAAATGTTATAACCGTATGACATGTATTAGACCATTTAATGGAGTTAAATAATTGTGAAACCTTTTCTAAAGTGCAGGAGTGTGCAGCAGAAGAAAAGAAGACTGACAGGCCTAGAAAAAAGCTTATGTTAATAAAAGCCTGATGAGCTAATCCCAAAGCCAAAAAATGGGAGTGGGGTAGGAAGTTGGGGGCAGAAACTGAACAATTATTAAGTGGATGCAGGGCAGGAATTATTGGATAAGTGGAGTAGAGAAAGCAACGAGCCAAATCTCCTTAACGTGCACACAGCAAAAAAAAAAGCAAACCTCTCATCACAGCAGCAACTGTTTAAAAGGATATGGGTTCACATGGAAATTCATCTCCTACTATGTGTGTTTCAGTACACAGTTCAAGTGAATACTTACCTCAGATGGAGACACAATGTGATCTCCTTCGGTGTTAAAAGCTCAAAGTAACTGCAGCTACACCTGTCCAGCAAATTTCAGGTGCAGGACTGCAGCACCATTTGAGCTGATCTTTCCTGTTGGAGAACTCTAATAAAACTGAAGTGACATGTGATTGGCATTTTCCTAATTAACTCACAGAACTCTGTACAGATAACGGCTGGATGAGTATGCATAACGGTTCTTAAATGAGCACTAAAAGTACCTTTTAGCTTACTTTTCAGTAAACAGTAAGTAGTTCCCTTTGTGCTTTATACACATTGATGTTCCTTACTTGATGCACTTGTGTTCCTATCATGACACGGGTGGACTTGTTTCTTGTTTGAACTTGAGTCAAGCACACTGAATTACACCGTGTCATGAAAAAATAAAACTGATAATATTTATTGTCAACAGTGTCGTTCTTAGTGCCATTTTTAAGAGTAAAACTATGACTAATCACTGAGAGCAGTGAATCATGGTGATTTTCTTAGCTAAATTCAAGTGTACACTCCGAAAAATTTGTTTTTGCTTACTCCCTTGCACTGCCTTGAAAAACCACAATAATTTGGTCTCCTCTTCTGTGAATGATTAGGAAATTAGTATTGATGGCCCGTTCTCATTTTGTTTGATAAAAATCTCAGCTGTAGGAATCCTTCCCTCAACCTAGTCTCCATTTATCATCAAAACCGTTTCAGTGTCAGAAGATTAATTATAAAAATGAAGGAGGAGTTGGGAAAGGAATGATTCCCCAATTTCAGTACAACGTTAGGACAGGCCAAGAATGAAAGCTAAATCATTATAAATGCTATTCTAAATTCTAAATGTAGACATTATACATGTCTACATTATATTACACGGCCTGAATTGATGCCACTTACAGAACAGGTTTTTGATGTGACAAGAAGGCTTTGCCCACCTGCCATCAAGACTATAATTAACTCTTTGATGCTTTCTCCACTCAAGCTGGGAATTGTGCATGTTCATAATTACCGGTGATATACCAGTATGAATATTGATAAGGCCATGTGGAATCAAACTGGAAAGCTAAACAGACAGAGACAGAAATGTAGGTGGATGCAGTCAGATATAAAGACAGAGATTGATGTACAAATAGAGTTTGAATGAGCACTGCCTGTACAGTGTTTTACTCTAAATTTCCTCAGGAGGGCATTGTTGTAAAAATCTATACCCTCACACAGAGGCACTTTCAGAGCGGTGCAGGTGAAACAAGCATCGCTACTTTTGGAAGCAGGCGTGTTCGGTGTGTCTGCACGAGCTACCAATGGGAGTTGTGTAGTTTTCGTTTTGAAGGAATGAAATGAGTGTAATGTGTGACTTGAGTGCACATGAATTTTGAAAGCCCTGAACAGCCCAGACGTGAAGAGCTCATAGACTATTCTGTTTGCACATAATGTGACAGGCATACTAATATCTTATGTAATACATAGGTATTTATTTTAAAATCAATCATGGAAAAAAAATCATTGTGGCGCCTACAGCATTATGAAAACATGTGAGTGATCCCACAACTAACACAGCTTTCTTTTGTTCTCAATTTACATAACAGCACACAGCCAACACGAAGGCCCTCTTCTCTGCCTAATGACTTCAACTCATGTCATCTTTCTTTTTGTTCTCTCTCCTCAACCAGATCCCTTTCCCAACTCTTCCCACCCCTCTTTCTCCTCATAATATTTCTGGCCCTTGGTGCTTGCTGAGAAAATTAGCCCTCGTTTTGATCTGGTTCTTTGATTTGACACTTCTTTTGTGATGTCGGCTAAGAAGGCGTCAGGGTCGCCGTACGTCTCTGCTGACACTGGGAGCAGCAGTCATTAGTTATGCACTTGATCAGAGCTGCAAACGCGAAAACCTCCCCCCCATCCTCTCCTCCCCACACCGTCTACCTGCTCTGTGGATTGCCGTTTCAAACAAGGGGCTCTAATGTTATTCCACTTGCCTCATTGCCTCCGCTTGTAAGCTCTGGTGAGCACAAAACCACCCACTGCCCTGCGAATTCTCAAAATTAGCTCTGGTCAAAATTGATGCAGAGCATTTTGCCTGATGTAAAATGTTTAATTCAGAGAGGGTAAGACAAGTTCTCACTGGCTTTCCTTTTCAATTGACAGAAAAAAAGATGCATTCTCTTAGGGAAATACGCTGTTGGATGAAAGCGGCTTCTTTTTCGCCATTCAAGAACACAATGTAATGGATAATTGGGAATTGTACAGTATCTGTGACAAAAGCAGTGAAAGATCGTATTAAAACCAACTAATGAATTGTTAATGCTTCTTTTTTAAAACGAAAACCTGTGAATTCCCTGTAACCTTGGTAAGGGACTTTGCTGTCTGGCATATTCGACAGTTCACCTTGATGCAGAGAGCGCGCGGGAAATGCACTGAGAGCACTCCAGACAGCTGGCACTGGCTTCTTATCTTAACTAGGGGGAATTATTTTGGTTCACCAAGCCTCAGTAATATGTTAAAACCTTTCACTACACAAATCATCTGCCCAATTAAGCCCATTTGGAGATAAGATAGGTAGCTTTGATCAGTCCCGCGAATGGAGTCATTTGGAGGACAAGGTCCTTGTGAGTCATTTCTCAAACATTTGGAGAGGAATTAAAAACTGTGCAGCTTCAGGCTGGAAAAGGTCGTGACCTGCCAACATGCCGAGCGATCTTTCTTCCTGCTTAGAGAGCTGTGCCATTGTGTTTCTAACTGCATTTGGATAATTAGATGAAATCCTCCAAGTACATTCATTAAAATACAATGTCTTTCAAATATTACTTTTGTCAAATTTAATGACTATTGTTTACATTTCTTCACCTCCAAATCATTATTTATAAAATGCTCCAGAGGCATGGTAATCACTTTGTTTCAGTTTTTTTAGGAATTTAGGAAGCAAGCCTTATTATTAGGGTTTATGGTGACATTTATTTTTCATTTATTGAAGTGTTTTGTAACTTTGGTGCTCATTCATCAAAAGACAGCAATAAGCCTTTCAACACACATTAGTTGGATTTGTTATTTCCTACTTGAGTCATTGTTTTAATTAGTCTTTACCAGTCTGTTAATTAATACAATTAATTGTTACCTACTCCGTTTCAATTATTACATTTAAATGTAAATTCCCACATTTAAGTTCAATAGAAACTTAATGTCGACTAATTCTGTCGACAGTGTTCTTGGCAAATACCAGCGCAGTTCACAACCTAGGGTCAATTATGGATTTTCATTAGTCATTAAGCGCACATCTCGTGTCCTGTAAGTCATGAAGATGAATCCTCCCACCTTTAGTATATCTAGTCATCAAAATGACATGCAGTGAAGGATTACAAGAGGTGAGCAGAGAGCGAGGTTTTGAAGAGGGTGAATATCTACTAATTAGCCATATGACTGAAACTCTCCCAGGGGAAGGACAGAGTGCAGCTACAGTACGGTACATGACAGGTCAGGTGGGGAATTGTGAGCAAGTTGAAGACGAGTCATATATCCTGTAACCTCAGCTAATGTGTGGTCGGAACATGTCAGCATGTAGCAGTGTGATCTTTGTCTTTTGTCATTATGTGTTATTACACTTACTTTGATGGTACATCTGCCATAATGTCTGGGTGTAATGTTACAAAGAAATGTGTAAAGTACTGTGAAGTCTATTGATTTCTATGTACTTGCATATGCTGAACAGAAATTCTGAAGCATTTCACCCAGGTAGTTTTGACAGTGCCTCAGTCATTGTCTATCAGTTATAGCACGCTAGTCGGCTTAGCCAGATTTGCTCATGTATTGTCAGTGCCATCCGAATAGAAAACGCAAATGAGAGACCAGAGCTGGAGAATCCCATGACATTTACGACCACTGCAGTTACAGCTAAAATGGACTAAGATAAGAATCAAATATATGTCTGTGGAAACACTTCAAACATGGTAAGTGGTTTATTATAGCACCACTCAAATGTCTCAATTAGTAGAATAAGACAAAAACAGAAGTACCTCTCCCCACAGTGTTCAGGCAGCCTCTCACTGTAGATTCAGGAGTGTTTATGGCTGCGGATATATGACCATACTTAGTCCTAGAGAATACAGACTATAAGCATATGGTCAAAGTGCTTGAGCCCCATTACAATGTGCCTTCATGTGTGCATTTTACTCGGTCCATTGTGCATGCCCTGTACAAATGATTCCAAATTGCAGTTGTTCAGGAAGTTTCAAGGTCAGTGTCACTGACATCTGTGTTATCTAATCATTGTGTCTTATCGACAATATGTGAGTATTTGAGTGCCTCACCTGTTACAGTACAATGAGCCACTGTTGAATGTTAACATGTTATTTTGTCCCTTTTTTTTCTCTCTTCCTTTGTGTGCCAAAAATGCACTACAATTGTTTGAGAGAAGCCTATATATTTTGCTTTTAAAATATGATTTGCCACCTCCTGTGGGCAGAGAAGCATTATAACCATTATCTTTGCCTGAGACAAAACTTTATTTGGTCATAGGAGGGTAACATGTTCTCTCATTTACTTTTCATATGATTTTTGCGTGGGAAATTACGTTAGGCCTCCCACACGGTTGGCAAGGATTCTGCACTTTCAACATTCTACTGTGTTTCAAAGAACTTTTATCATTATTCTGCTTTCATACAGCAGAAACTGAAACCATTATTCTAGCCTGACCACTAAAAACAATGTGAGCATAGTGTCTTCTTTTATTTTGGAGACTCTTGGACTGCTCCTCTATGGTAGCTCTACTATATATATTGTTATTGCTTCATATGGTGTATGTATATAATGTGAACATTCTAACAAAATATTACACATGTATTCTTCAGCTGAGCACAGCTGATTTTATGGTTGCAATAAGGGGTCAAAGTTGTCGATGATACCATCAAACTCAAAGGAGTCTATCATGGCCATTGAGAAAATTGAAGTGACCTGGATATACCAGCTGTGGCTATAAGACCATAACCATACCATAACCAGAACATAACCATAAAATAGGGATATAGGGACTAACCCACTTACAGCTCAAACTATGTGAAAATGTATTTTGATGAAGTGGACCAAGGATAAGCCACCCACTGCCACATTGTGGATTCACTCTTGGTTGTCTCGGTTAGTGCTGGGGGGCCAATATTCCCAGTAGTGGCCACACCCATTCAGAGTATACTAATAAGCTTGTTATATATGGCTAAACTAATCAATGATGTGTCTGTATGCAGCACAATATGAAGGAAAGGGAGGGAGGAGGCGGTCAGCTGGGAGGCTGATCTGTTGGGGATGGATATATACATATGTATATAGAGAGAGAGATAACTTATGTTTCTATTGAAAACCAGTAATAGCTTGCTGTGAAAATAAAGAACGGCAGGACTGAAGGTCTTCTTCTGCCAAGAGAACTTGAAGAAGATGCTTCGAGGCGCTGGTTTGACTCAGCTGGCCTTGCCTCTGTTCTCCACCGTTTTAAATCCCCACATATCTTAATAATGTTCTACCAAATCCCCTTATTCAATTATGGCAGCCTTTAATACATGTGTCAACATGTTTCATTAGTCCGTCCTCCTCTCCCACCAAAGAGATTAGCGCTCCCTTCTTTCTTTTTATTTACTAAATGCAGAAATATAATTTTCCCCAGGACAGAGGGAGAGAAACTGTGAAAGAGACACTGATTATTTTTGTTCATTACATTTCATTCCAGTCAGCCAGCCAGAGCTTCTTTTTTTTCCTGAAAAGACTATTAAATATGCGGCCCAAAATTTACTTATTCAGCTTTCAATTTTGCTGCAGTCTACATTTAAATGCTTTGAGAACATTAGAGGGAGTGTGGTACTAGAGTGTGGTTTTAACTCTTGGCTCGCTAAACTCTGAAATGCTTTTATCACAGAGCGAGTATTCATGAGCTTTATGCAATCGAACAATGCTAAGACTGTAGAAATAAGATATGAAGCAAGACTGCCTCTGCTCAGTAAGTGTGTATGTGTGTTATAGAAGGGGATGATTAATTCTATGAGTGTGTGATCCCTTTGATGTTCCCTGTGGTAATTGTTGGGAGTTCCTGGTCCCTCAAGGGTTTTATAGCAGCGTCTGTATTGTTGAACTGAGTAGGAGAGTATAGAGACAATGTGTAGGCAGGGACTAGATTAGACATTACAGTACATGCGTGCTCTGCAGATTTTTCCCTGTGACACTACAACTGTGGAGAGACAGAGCAGTGGAAAGCAACGGCTCACTGGTCATTATCATTCTACTCCTGTTACACTCATCTCCTGATGGGCCTCATCTCTCTATTCCCCCTCCCCCCGCCTCCTCTCTCTATTTCCACATATCCCTGTCTTCATCAGTTTCCCCTCACCGCCTGATTTTGTCTCTCTGGGGAGCAGATGAGAGCAGAGAAAGGGAGACAGCCAGAAACACAGAGATAGAGAGAAAGCAAAAGATGACAAGAGAAACACGGAAACAGACAGAAGGACACAAGCAGGAAGAGAAAAGGAAGAGAGGAGTTGTATTTCTCTCGCATTTGAAAGTCTTTGTAATCATTGGCCCTTGCTTGTAGTAGCGAAATGCCTTTGGTGAGACGACACCCAGTGAAAATATTGCGGTCATCCTATTTCCCTTCCGCATCCCTCTTTCATGGAGTTCTCCCAGCCCTCACTCTTTCACCTGGTCTGTAAACACACATTGCTCTCTCTCCTTTCTTTTCCTGGAGACTCTTACCATTTGCTCTCATCTTTTCCGATTTCTTCCATGTCGACCATTGCCCTACATTGACTTTTACTGCTCATCCCAACAGCCTCAGTCCTCCCTCCATCTCCTACTCCATCTAGTGTACTCCCTCCTACCCGATTACATTTTCTCCCTCTCTTGCCCCTGGTGACCTTAATTACAACATGTAAAAACATGACCTGGATCCAATTTCCAGCCTCTGACCACACAGCCCCAAGATTAATGCCCCATGGGTGAAATTCAATTAGGCTCCCTTCTAAATATGGACTACTCTGCTTTTTTCTTTAATAGTGTACACCTTTAACCCGAATGTGTTTTTTTTTTTGTTTTTTTTTTTAAATGAGACAGCACAATAAGGTCACACCAAAAACGAGAGAGGGCAACAGCTACATTCAGAATTACTGAATTCACTGTTCTGCTCTGAGCCAAAGCCAACATTGTATTCAAAGCATTAATGGCCTCCATCCATCAATGGGTCAATATATTTAGTTTCCTTGGAAATTCTGTGAGTCATTCACCGCCTGAAAGTATCTACCCTTGTTTGAAATGCATGGGACTTTCAATTTGTTTTTGTTTGATTTTATGATCAATGTTAGCATTTGTGATAGAAAATGTCATTATTTGGGTTACATGTGCACAGTGAGGTTGCCTCAAAGGTTATATCGCCTAACTGCTGTTCCTACAGTGCAAGTTTACTTGGGTACATTAGTCGATTATCACTGACCAGAGGATTAAACGTTAGACTGACTGTATGAGTTTCATGATGTTGAGAATATTAGGCGGCGACAGGCAGATAAATATCTAGTTAAGAAGTATTTGGTCATACCACGGATGTAGTAGTTGTAATTAGTGTGACATTAAGTAATACAGGCATATTAATACAGGTATGTGTCTTGAATGATTTCATTTACTTGTGCTGAGCAAATTAAACATCCATTCTGAGGAAAAGCTACAGTGCAGGCAGAGGCCACACTTATCTAACAGGCCAGGCTATGAAAACGCAGTAAGCAAGCTCTCATTTCCTGCAGGCAAGTGAGTTTAAGTAAGACAAGTTTAACAAATCAGCTGAGTGAATGATGAATGAAGGGTTGTTTTGCTGCCTTTTTGTCTTCACTAGTTGATGTTAGCCAGCTATAGACTGAAGAAAAACTTACTTATTTCACTGTGCTGATGCATATGAGCTTCAACCGGATTATGTGAGCTGTGAATATTTTATTTCACTCACACATTCACTTAGAGAAAAAACCTGGCGGTGCCCAGCTCCAGTGCACTCGAGCAGAACTGCACCTACGATGCTTTTGGTTTCTTATTCTGTCAATAACATGTTTTTACTTCGTCTGTTCAATCAACAGAGCAGTACAAAGAACTCCCAAGAAGCAATGCAACAAGTAGCCTTCAGTAAGTCAAGACGGAGAACTGAACTCTACAGCGTCGTCTCTCTCCCTCCTCTGAGACCCTGCACAGGCAGACAGGAGGTCAGTGCTCAGTGTAGGAGTAAGAGGTCAGATGTAGTGAGATATTAGCAAAACAGTGTAGAGAGAGATCTTGGGATCTAGGGGTCCCTATTTGAATTTTTTCTTTCCTTCAGAATCCCAGGGTTACATATCACAAGCCATATGGAGTAGATCTTGGGTTCAGTCACATCAGTCAGATGTTTTGAAGAAGGCCAATATCATGCTACACTAGCTGTGGTGTTGTGTGTTACAGGGCTATTTACATACACAGTCCTTCAACTGGTTCTTTTGTTTTGGTAATCAATTCTTTTAAATCACTGTTTTAATATTTCATGCAGCAGACTGGTCCCGACTGGTGCTAACTTTAGAATGTTACCCTTGCTGTCCAGCAGAGTCTCAGGAGCAGGGTGCATAGCTGGAAAATTTATCCACAGACAAAATTTCATTTAATGGTAAATAATGCATTTCTCTTGGTTAGATTTACTCCTGACCTCAGGGTCAACTAACAAGACGAAGAGGGCAGCAGTCCAACGTCAGCATCAACGTTCCTGCATTTCATATTTCTCTCATAGGCTGCACTAGTTTCTACAAATTATCTGCCACTCCACTGCCTATTTCTAGTAGAGCTAGGTTGTTGAGAAATCATTTAATCATTCTAAATATTAAATATATATCTGTGAGCTAATAACATGCTAATGTTAAGGCACTAAAATATCACCTTAGTTTGGGATGCATTTAACACCCTACACCAGAGTGAACTGACTTCATGACTAACTGGGATTTGTGCACTATTTGCTCCATTCTTTGGCCATTATGCCTACAGTCGTGAGGGTCTTGAGATAGCAAGTCATGCCATCATTCCAACTAAAGCCCAATGAGTTAACTGTACGTTATGAAATTCCACATGGCATTTCAAATGAAAATGCTCCAGACATTTTGTTTCCCCCAAAAGAAAAAAAATACAATAATGCTGAAATGGATGTTTCTACAATCTTTTGTTTGTTTGTTTTTTGTTGTTAAATTGAAGGATCTGTGTAATGATGTAGTTTTTAGTGTACAGTCTTGCACACCATACATAGTTTTTTCTTAAATGGGTCTACAGACAAGATTTGTTTTCTTTGTTGTTTTTTTATTTACCTGTAATTATTGATGAAATTCACAGCCCCAGATTTGATTACCAGTTCTGTCCTTGTCATTGTTCATATGTAACAGATTTATAGTGGACCTTGCCCTAGCACAAAAAAATCGCCATTGTATTTCCTTTAGCTTTCACCAATAAATGCTTCAGTTTTGCTTTGTTTGCCCTTTCAATGACGCTCTAAACCTGGGTTTTGAGATTAGATCACATTCAGGCCAAAACGTCTCAGTTCTTTTGGGTTTAATCAAGTTTGGTATGAGTGTACTATTATCTCCCTGTATCAGATAATATGAAACATTACATTTTTGCGGTCCACAACCCACCCAGTCTTCCAGGCAATTTGTGTGACATTCAAAGGCTTGCCCAATTTGTACTAAGTTATGCATATTTACAGAGGGAAATGAACAATAATGAAGTAAAGATGAAATTAAAAAGAGAGAGATGTATTTGCCTTCACTGAGCAGACGGTCTGGGATACAACTTAAATACAATTGACAGCTGTAAAATATATTATTGTGATTACTTTTAGCATTGACAGTGCAAAAATACTGGTAAATTAGTTTTCAGTTAGATTTTGGCTCCCAAGATTCTGCATATCTTTTCGCATGAATCAGCCTGGAATGATTAGGCAAGTCTGACTTAATTTTGGGCTTTTCTACAACAGTTTAAAATTTTTGAATCTCCAAAATAACTGCTGGAGTTTGCTAACTGCACGAAGTTTGGATTGAAACAAGTCAGTTTGTAAATATGACTAAAAGGGTGGTAAAAGTAAAGCTCAGTCCAGATGCACAGACAGACAGATGCTGGACCATTTTTTCCTTCTGCTTTGCAAAGCTGTAATAAAGTCCATTTCTCTATTGCTATGGTGATATTAATGAAAACCTAAAAAGCTCTAATTGTGATTTCACACTTCTTCAAATATGATTGTGTATAGTCCATATGTATGCATGAGTCATTTTTACATTTAACTGCCACTGTACTTGGAAACCAGCCAGGGCTAAATCCCCCTCAATATAAACGATTTCCTTTTCCTCAAGAAGTGAAACAAAAACAAAACACATGATAATCTGATTTAATTGAGGAGCACTTGGATTGAGTCTTATTATGGGTCAAGCAGCAACCCAGATTTACTGTGTGTGTGCATACATGTGAACAGCAGAGTGCGTCCATTCCCTGGTAAAGTGGGAGTTTGCTGAGTGTATGATGTGCCCTGTCAGTTTCTCTAAGTGAGGCTGCCAATAACGAAGTGTGACTGGCCTGGAAAACACAATGCAGGCCCCCGATCAATCTCGGAGAGGGAGGCTGACGGACCAGGACTGTCACACACCTCGCACTGTCATGGGCTTCACCCAAGGGAGCTGGTGAAGGTCACGCAGGGTAGCCCTGTCGATAAGCACTAGCCTCATGATTGTGATTAGGCCATTAACGGGGATTAACCCTTACATCATTGACCTTAGCTATTGACTCTGACATTTCTGATTGGAAATATGAAATTAGATTGCATTTTTCACTTTCTATCAGTATCATTAAGTAACCTTGCACATACATTTTTGTGTGGCTTTAGGGGGAATCTTGGACAAGTCCTCTTTCATATCTGCTTCATGAAGCAAGGATGTCAGTATTACTGTTTTGATTGATCTTTTGAGCATTACATGTTTTCATTTCTTTTCTATTCTTACTTTGTTTTAGAGTCAAAGACACAGGAATTCTGATGATAACAGTACAGCCACACTGACGCTGCAGACCTACATCTACTCATCCCAGCCTTTTCCCTGTATGGCTGAGGACTATGTGCAGCAGATTCAGGCTGCTGTAGAGCTCCATCCATTTTAGCCTGCTGCTGTGTCAGGAGAAATTGCTGCCTGTGTGAGGACTTCTGTCATCCTGGCCTAATGTCTCTGCAGCAGCCTGGCAGGCTTCAAGCCAGACAGCCCACCATGCCCAGGCTGCTGAACAAGGTAGCAGAGGTTACTAAAAAATTCCAAATGATCATCCATTGGGATGCGCAAGAAGGGTGAAATTTAAGTGGATGAAATCATGCTGCGTGAACGATTTTGCATCACCATAAACCTTGTTTAAGATTAAGAAAGGTTACATTTCAAGCTTCATTAGAATATGAATTCTGTTCCTACTTTACCAAGATGATAATTAAAGCTTTGTTGAGAGGTTAATTTAGTCATTTGTTAAAATGGACAGTACTGGATGAAAATGTTTTAAATATTCATAGGCAACCAACAACACTGTTGAATGATCATTGAATTATTTTCCTAGAAACGGCTTCAGCGTCATGTTGTTCATTGCTTGCTGAAGGAGGACTTGACCTTTTTAGTGATGGTGGTGCTGAACTGAACTGCATTCATTTAATCACAAGACTTTTCCCAGAGGAAAGGGTTGCTGAGCCATGTCAACATTTGGCATTACTGAATTGGTTTGCTATAATAATTGTAGAGTAAAATGAAGCTGATTTAATAAAGAAAGGCAATATTGTTTGTCAAAATAAAAAAAACTGTACTGATTGTGCTAATAAAAACAGCATAAAGTATCAGTAACCAGGGATCGTTATATTCATGTTTTTTTTCCCCCCCTATTTATGTAGTTTTCAGCAAGTGATCTCAGACTTCAAAGTAGGATTAAGTTTAAATCTATGTTCAGTTGCTGTGAGATTAGTTTGTTGAATCATTACTTGGAGTTCAACAAACAACTATTTTGCTAATTGATTTTTTGTGGACTATTACTTTGATTAATTGATTATTATTGTGTTTTTTAAAAAGCTAAATTATATTATTTCCAGTGTTTAAAAAACACACAAATCTTAGTCCTCGTCTTACTATACAATGCTTATTTAAACAACTTGGACATCAGGGATGCAGCCATAAAAAGGGAAATGTAAGTAATTCATATTTGATCAGATATTATTCAAGTTTTGCTGTGAAGACATAAATGATTCACTTTATACTGTCTCTGACTAAGAGCATGAAACACTCCAAAAACTTAATTTAAAAACAAATGTAATGGACAGAAACAACTTCTGTCTGCTTTATCTCCGTTTTGTGATCGATCAGACACTTTTCGGGGGTGTTAGCATTATAATAGCTGTATCAGGAGTTAGCTGTAGTTATTTCAACCCTACTCATAAACACTCGTCACTTCAGGTTAAATCATGCTGCAGCACAGCCTTAGTTAACAGTGCTGCAGAGCAGTTGAACCCTGTTGCATTCAAATTGCAGAAAATCACTTGCTGTCTGACAGAATTTTGACAATTGGGAGAATGTGAGGAGAAAGTTTTCACCTCCTCAGATAACAAAGCAGCACAACCGAGGTGCATTTATAAATGATGATCTCAGTGGCCTCAGAGTTCTCCAAGGAGATATTTATTGGCCAAATAAGGATCCGCTATGTGTTTCAGTTATGTACTATTCATTTTTGAATGCAGTTATTAGTTTGGTGAATGCATCATTTTAGAGCCAGACAGTTCTATTGATTGTTTGTTTCACTTGTCAGCTCCTTTGCCATAAAGTGCTGGAGTAAGAGAAAGTACCCCATATTACAGTGGTAGAAAATGAATCAATATTTTAGGTCATAAATCAAAAAGACATAGAACATAATTTGAATATTCTCAATGTTCAGAACATTATATACATATTTTGTTGTCTTGAGTTACTGGCATTTTGTCAATAAAGTGTTTTTCTTATATCACCTCAACAGTTAATTTATTGCTGCCCACAAGCTAACTCTGCCGCACAGTTTTTTCTGAAGGTTTAATATTGAACCAACTATGGTCTTTTGTATTTATGCCATTATTCCCTCTGCTCTGTCATTTCTTTTTAATAAAGCACTGTTCCTTTTGAAAACTGCTGGTATCTCTTTTTTTTATCTCAGCTAACATGCCAGAGCCAATTTAATAAGTTACTTCACTGTGTGTGTGTGTGTGTGTGTGTGTGTGTGTGTGTGTGTCTGTCTGTCTGTCTGTCTGTCTGTCTGTCTGTCTGTCTCTGGTGTGTGTGGGTTTGTTTCCTGCATATGTGAGCGTATGTTTTTCCATGTGTGTATTGCTTGTACATGTACACATGTAGAGGTCTGGAGAGATTTTAACTTGAGTTGAATAGGCTGCTCCCAGAAACCCATCAACATGCAATTAATAACAAGGTTAATTTAGAGCCGTATTTATATGAAAAGACTAATAGAAATTTTTTTGTACTGGATATGCACGACTTGAGCCGGAGATGCAAATTGATTTTTGGAACACACTGATTCCTCAGCGCGAGGTACAAGTGAAAGTTTTTGGGGGTTTTTTTTGGAAACAATAAACCAATATGTTGTACATGCAATTAGTAGGTTAATGTCAAAACTATGTACAATCATTTTGGAATTTGGTGTCTGCCTGACAATTCAGTGAAGAATCTTAAGTACCATTTAAAATATTGAGCCCAAATAATCCATGATAAATATTGCAGTAATAGTGAAGTCATGCATACTTGTGTCAATTCTGATTAAAATGTCACATAAATCAATTGAGGTGAAGTGCTTAGACAAGACATAGACAAGTGTTGGAGTGGAGATAATTTGCGAACCTAATTAGACAGCTTCATATTCATCGAATGAGAACAACGCTAAAAGGCTGACATTAACTTTTTAATTAAAGGCGAGTGTGGGTCTGATATATCCACAAAATGATACATCAATGATACGTAAAAAGCATAAAGTATGAAGCATTTATTCCTGTTGGTTTCACACTTGTGCTGAGCGTCACCGCACTTCTCTCTGTGTTTAAATAGCTTAGACCAAACACAGTGGCAGATAGACTCCATAAACTACCCTCAGTGAGCTTAGACAGAGATGGTTATCTTGACCTGGACCTAGTCTATTACATTCGAGGTTAGATACAGATCAGGCTGGATATTCCCTTCATTTTCCCTTCACTATCTCCAAGGAGATCTACATTAAACCTGCCAAGAGACAGTCTCCCAGGGCCTGGTTAATTTGATTCCCAGTATGCATCTTGCTGGCCTCTCCAAAAGAGGAGGTGGCGGTGGGGGACTACATTCAAATAGAAACCAAATGGTCCGTGGGGGAAAGCATCTGCAATTTCAAAGCCAAGGGGCTGGAAATGTTAGCGATTTAGAGTCATTAACTCGCACATTTTTTCCTATTATAAGAAACGGCAGTGTTATTTATTTAAGGGACCATTAATTAGTTTGTTAAAGCTGAAACACCCTTGAGGGCAGCTGTTTAGAGCGACATGTGAATAGCTTGGAGCTGGCTGGGCTAAGGAAACAGGCTACATTTAGTGCATACTGATACGACTATATATTGACTTTCATGAGACTGATACATTACGTATAAACTGGATCAGTATGGTTAAAATTGTGCAAGGTGACCAAAATAATATTGTATTCAGAGCTTCAGTTAGTGAGCCAGCAGGAGTGGAAAGACAACATCAAAATATAATCAATTACATATGACAATTACACTATTATTAGGTTACTTTCCCATGATGGTCAGCGCAATAACAAAGTTTTTTAACAATGAGGCAATTTCCATTCAAACACAATTTTGCTTATTTGTTATGTTGGTTTACTGCTACTCATGACTGAAACCATGGTAGTGCAAAAGTATAGTGAAGAAACCCCTCATCTCATCAGGTCCCAACTGAGTCGGTGATAAGTATTTCATATTTTTTGATGTTCAGATCGCGTATTTAGTTTGTGGTTAGACAGTTTGGACACAACTTACTACTCAGGATGAATCTGTAATTCCTTATTTTTAGCTACCAAAACCTAAAAACAGATTTCATGCAATTTCAATGCAGCTTGTGGCGTTAGATGGAGCCAACTTCAGAGCATAAAGCAGAAAGTGATTTTTTTGGGCAGCTTTGTAGTCCAGGTCTGTATATTTAAAATATGCGTATGTGTGCACATACCCTAAGGACTGTCATCTCTAGCCTCTGACAAGTTCTGATGAGAGTGCTCCTGCATAATTATCATTTCTTTGAAACTACAAAACCTGAACCAAACTGGACCAAACTGTACGAAAAGTTAAGGTGTGTGCAAATGTTGTCTTGGCATTGTTCTATTGAAGGAAGAAAATGATTCCCAGTATTGTGATGGAATATCAACTATCATCATGTTTTGGCTTTTAACTCCAAAACTGTGTAATATAAAAAGAAATTCAGATTAAGTAGATCAAGACAAGCCTCAAGTTTTGCCCCATTTTTCACTTCTGTGAACGTTGGGCAACATGTATTGGTGACAATTGCTCCAGCAAAGTTAATCCCTTCACAATGCAAGTTTGACCACGACATCTGTTCAAGGTCAATCATGCACTGCTTTCTTATCACCTTGCAAATTTTCCCCCCCTCCTACAAGTTAGCCCAAATAGCTTACTTTTGTTCTTCTGCTGCATGTTAAGAGTTTCTTACGTCTCAAAATTAATATCACCATTTCATCTCACCATATATTAACATCTAAGAAGCAATTAAGAGTGGTGAGATTAGTCCGGAACACAATCTCAGTGTCTTTATTCTGACCCAATTTTTCCCCAGTACTACCAGGAATTGATATCCTTTCTATTTCTAACTGTCCTGAAAAATTCCTGTTTTATTATTATATATTATTATTTTATATTATTTAGTATTCTTGCATGGGAATTTGTCTCTATTCCTCTAATGAAATGTTATTTCAAGATAAAGTGATCTTATAGTGTCATTTGTTCTTTAGATGTAAACATTTAGGATAACATTTATGCAAAAAAGGAGCCTATTTCATTTGCTTTGTTTGGTAATAATTATTGCACAGAGTTCATGTCTCTCAAATCTCTTCATACATAATAATCAGTGCTTTTTGTTAAATGTAATCTGTTGCTTTCCAAGCATGTGGCCAAAGGTGTTGGCTTGGCAGCAGTCTTACAGACAGGCAGATAGAGATCAGCAGTGAGTGAAGCCTCGGGTTTGTCCTTCCTGCAGCTGTGAAGGACAGCCCTGGGCTTGAGAGGAGACTGACATTGATTTTCGTGGCCTGGTTATGTGATGGCTGAGGCACCTGCCTCTGATTGTTAACACTGACTAAAACATTTTTGTTTCGCTGAAAACATGGTTATCCTGACATACACAGATTTTAGGAAAGTTGATGCCTGGGAAGCTGTGAGGTGTCTTTCAGTAAAAATCAACTAATTCACTAACATGTCACATATTTTTGTCTTGACTAAATAGATTTATTGACTTTTCTCCTTTAAGATGTTCTTTGGCCTGTCTACTGGGAACAAATACTATTCTGGCTATAGGGTGATCCACATAAACAGCTCGCTTGGCATTGTTTGATGAAACTAGTGTAATCAGCTACTTCTCATTGAAATCAATACAATAAGGTGTCCATCCCTGTCCACTGTTTATTTACTTGTGATTTGTGTTTTCATTGTGTAGCCTATACCTAACTAGAATGGGTTAGTTCTGATAACTAAATAAACCTGTACAGTTTTATTTTATCTCCAAACAGAATTATGTGTTAGACCTCGAAAGAATGCCTGAAGCCTGTGCTTCTTATTGAAGTTTTTGAGACAATAATGAACACAGAGGGAAGGGAGCTGCAGTCAGTGACATGCACATTAAAGCAGCTCAGCTGTGCGTCTGATGGATTCCATTTATTCTCTACAACTTTCTTCCTCACCTTATCTTCCACAATCCCAACCTCCTTAAAGTTAGGACATTTTCTGTTTCAGCCACCTTTCAAGTTTAGATCCTGCTGCTTGTGGGTGCCAAGTTGGCAGGAAATGCACAACTATGCCCTTTACATGGTGGATTGGAGCCTGAATGTCAGATGTTGAGATAAGGGTGTGTCTCAGGGGAGATGTCCATCATGCATCTCCTGAGCGTATGATGGACATATATACAGTAGATGCTATAAATGCAACAGATGCTCTAATGTAAGATTTGCCCTTCTTCTGGCATGTTGTATTATCTTAGTGTGTGCTCATCATGCTGTGGGGGAGTGACTGGAATAAATAGTCATCCCAGTTTAGGATGAACTACAGACAGGGATCAGAGCTAAATGGCAGCAGGTTGTGGGAGATGCTATATGGAGGCAGAGTAAAGGCTGCATGGAGATGAAGGGATTATGGTTATGATTCATCTGCTGGTGGCAGCAAATGTCTGCTGGGGATAAAAAAAATATATTCCGCCTTTGTGTTGAGCCGTATCGGAGCAATGAACTGGTAAACATCTTGCTCGATGATCGTTAAAAAGTGGGTATTGTGCAACTGAGAGGAACCATTTTACACATCCCACTCCCGGGATGAGCTCTGGCGCACAGCTGGGGTTTAAAATATGCGTGGCTGGCCAAAGAAATCAGACATATAAAAAAACAGTGTATAACAGTGTATTAAAAATTATGCTAACTTGGTAAAATCAGTTAAGAGCAGAGTAATAAAGATTATTTCAATTTTCATACTTTAGCATAAATCACTGAGTAACAAACTGACCTCACTGTACCTGTCAGTAATTCAGTCCCACAGTGGGAATTGTTTGTTATCGGTGACTCACTCATATTTCTCTCAACATTTATTAGACACTATGCATCAATTCAATCAATTCAATTCTTTGATACATGCCACAGGATTTGGTTTATTGGCTGCCTTATTCAATTATATGATCAGAGGATTGGTACCAAGATCATCTCTGTGAAACCCAAAACTACTTAAAGAGTGCAGCTCATGCAATTGGTACTGGAGGGGTTTGGCCGTTCTTTGGGGTTGCGCTGCTTAATCTGTCCAAAAGGTGATGTTTGTTTGTTACTGAATGTAAAGCCTCCCTTTTGTGATATTTACAAGTTGGCGCTCGGACACTACGGTTAACCATCACCTTGAATTGAATCTCCATGGTTCAATTCAAGTCTGAAACTATTTTGACTCTACCATATCGAAGGGAAGTAAGAATAGCTTTGCTGCTAATGTGATTATGCTGTGTTAGTGGTAGCCTCTATATAGCACTGCTTTTAAAATGAATAGGTGTCTGGTAAACCTTGCTCACACATTAGGGCCTAATGATTCTTTTAAAACCAAGACAAGTCACTTTCTGAATTTGCAAGTGACACCTGAGCTTTCCTGAATGTGTTCAGTGTCTCAAGATGATGAGAAAACAAATCTAATCAGTGAAACAGAGTTAAGGGCTGAGTCAAGGGAAAAGGATTGTTCCCAAAGTCTGTGTGAATCACTGATGATAGACGAGGAGAAGCTCTCTCCACACCAGTAAAGGTCACAACATTCACTGGCTACTGCACTTGTTCACTTCCTTTCTCGCTTGTGAACTTTGCTTTAACGCTTTTTTCTATGGACAGTCCTCACTGGGCGGCCAGAGGCAGCAAAAGGTCAGAGAATGAGGAGACCATAACTGTGAGGGATAGTCAATAGTCAGACTGGAGCACGGTGTGTAGTTTAAAATGCATTTTAGCTGCAAGAGTACAAAATGTGAATATAATTTTCGTATAAAAAAGCTGTTGTTCACTATTTAAACAACTCCTTTGAAAAATATTTCAAATGCAGAAAGGGTCAAAAAAGAGGAGAGTAAAGTGTGAGGGACAGAAAAAAGTGTGGTGGGCAGAGCAGAAACAGCTGTAGTGTGAGATGTAACTGTGCTGTTAATGTTCACATAATAGCATCACAAATAACATCCAGGGTTCAGAGCAACATCAAAACAATTGCAGACACATTTTCTCATAAAAAGGAACTCTAACACATATCATTTAAGGTTAAATCAGAACTTGAATTGTAGCCCTTTAAAAACATCTGAATGCCAAACAATGGGAATGTCAGCAGAGTGGTGATCAGAAACTCTGCACATTCTTTAACACTTTCACCTTGAAGTGTTAAGTGAATGGGAGCCGGGACACATTTTGCTTTCGTAACTTTGACCAGAAAACACATTTCCAATAGAGTCAGCAGTTTGTCTTCTTTTTTTTCCCTTATTTATTTATTGTTTAAACCCAAGCAGAAGGGATAGCAGAAAAGTGTTACCTTCAGCCCCTGGGTCAGGTTGTCGGGGTCAAAGGTGGTCAGAGGTGAAGGTCCAGGACGTGAGCCATAGGACAGGACAAGGGGTGGGACACACATTGGTGGAAGTCACAGAAGCACAAAGACATGGCGGCAAGGAGAGGGAGGAGAAGCAGGAGTCACAACCAAAAAACATGAGGAGATGTGGAAGGAGAGGAAGAAGGGGACAGCAACAGGGGAGGATGTTGCAAAGGGTTTAAAAGACAAGGGAGGATTTGGGAAGAAATGGAGGGAGATGGCACCAAGAGAGGGTAAAAGCAGAAGAGGAAATTGTGAGGGAAAGCGGCAGTTTCGAGGGGTTGGGGGCAAAGAGGCTGAGTCAATTCCTCTAAAAAAAACAGAACCAAAATAAAAAGGAATGAACCCATACCTTGGTCGTTTAACGTCAGGTGCGCCAGACCTTGAAAGGGAAAAAACAGAAAAAAAGAACAGAAAGAGGAAGAAAAGAAGGTCATAAAAGGCACGGGAAGAAAAAAAGCATTGTCACAACGTTGGACTGCAGTTTGTGACAGACATCCTGGGGCAGACTTGGATGTCAGAGTTCAAATCAAAGGTAAAAAACGAGAAAGAGAGATAGAGATTGAGAGAGAGAGAGCGAATAGTAACAGAAAACAAGCAAACACTTCTTGAGTGAGGTGTGAGGGGTTTAGAAAAAAAAGCATTTTCATTTGGCGCAACCCCCGAAGGCTATTGCTCTCACAAATGCTTTTTTTTCCTCTGGAGTACTTATGGAACACACAGAGAACTGTTTGGCAGAAAAGGCTTAAACTGGATTCCTCGTCTCCTACTGTACCCAAATCACACAAAAAGAATCTGAGCTCTCATTCAGAGAGGGTCAGAGATAAACCTGGAAAACCGCTACAGTATAAAATGTTTTGTGTTGCCTGTAAAAACCAAAGCAAAGATTATTCCAACGCAGATGTGAGTATACACAACATCACAACAGCAGCCCAAAATATGTATTTTGCTTACTATAGCCTATATTTCACACATCTTCGCCAAACTGCACATCAATTGATTTAAAACAAATATTTCCTCAATGAGATCTTCTTGTTGTTGGATTAAAAAAAAAACAAAAACGTAACATTAAGTAACTTCTGAATGAGAGAAAACCATTTCACATGCAGGAAACATTCACAATATCATGACAATTCATAACAAACTTCTTGCTGGGACATCTCTAGAAATATAATCAGAAAATGCTGAGGTTATGATTTCTCAAAATCAAGCAGGTGGGACTTTACAGTCACTGCCAAAATACCTCCACCTTCTGGTTAAACACAACTGTAGTCAATCCACAGTCCACACAGCACAATCATCCCCACAAAAAGAAAGAGCATCCATACTATCAAAAGTGCCTTTTTTGTACCACCAGACGTAGTTTTGTTGAGTAATTTTGTGTAACATTCCTCTCATCTAGACTGTGAGAATATGAAAATAAAAGTAAATAATACTAAAGTGGCAGTGTGTACATTTTTACAACCACAGTAACATACATAACAATAACTGTCACTGTATAAAATAGTGTACTCTGCCTGCATACAGCACCTGTCTGGGTCAGCTACTGTACAGGGATCATCAGGGAAAAAAATGCCTGACAGGAGGGAAGATGATAGCAAAAAATATCTGTTCAAACATCAACGCTTGCAAGAGTAAACACGCACTAACGTGTCTTGTGGAAAGAATTCTTGGAAGCAAACCTCACCAGAAAAACAGAACGAGAAGAAACATGAAACATGGCCTTAACTACGGCCCAAAGCAAGGCTTATTCCAAAATAAACTGAATACTAAAGAAAATTGAATTTAACCCCAGGCAGCACAGAATATCAACAACATTATGCCTGTTGGGCTAAAAGCCCCAAAAGGTCAAATCTTTTCAAGCCAACTTGCCTTTTCTTGATCAATACCATTGCAAACACAAGACTCTGGGCAATACCAGTACACAGCTCAATCTAAATAACCCTTCAGCAGCCCCCAACCCAGGCATCAAGGAAGTGCATGTTGCAGCCTTGAAGTGCTGCAATTTACCTCTGGAATATCATCTTTATTCAAATCATCATAACTGATGGCTGTAGTTATTAGTATTCAGCACGAGAATTAGCTATTAAACATGTGACACATAATTGGAATTTCTGTCCTAATGCTTGAGATTCATTCATTCTGGTAGCACCAGTGGCACTCACTTCCTCAGTTGGTCACACCAGTACATGATGTGGTCACACCCTTAATTTTCCCCTAAACCCACAATTTTAGAAGTACACATGCTCACATTCCAATTATTGAATGTAGCACAATGTAGCACAATATCACATCATAAATAAAGGAATGTACAAGTTTCTGTGATGCTTTTGAAAAGACAGTAATTACATATATCCCTGTGTATATCCACTGGCTTCCAGTCCAGCCAGTGGATACCCAGATAATGGCTCTGGAACCAGACCTCCTCTCCCGTCCCCCGGTAATGGTTTACAGTCTTGATTAGCAACTTGAGACATTTAAACTTGTGCATCTAAAAGCTAGAATGGCGAGGGCTTTCTGGCTCCACAGGGTGATGTTTCTCCCAGATCGGGCCATGCACACAAATGTAACTATTTGCAATTTTAAGGCAGACACACACTCAGACTCAAAAAAATAGTTGCAACCTGGAGGCCTGGTGATCATTCAAACACAGAGCTATGATGATTCAATACAGCTTTCCATTTATCCTCTTGAAACAAAGATGCTAAAACACTGATCTCAGAACTCGAATGGCAGCAAAAAGGAGAGACAGTCTTTAAAAAAATCTGCACAGCAAACGTATTGAGGTCTGTCGACATTTGGACCACGGACTGGAGGTGCCTGACAACTACGGTTACTTAAACATGCAGTTGCTGCCTGCTTTTTCTTGTAGACAAACAAGAAACAGATAGTAACTAATGCATCAGAAAACGAATTAACACACAAGCCCAGCCAAAGAGACAAGCTGACACGTCTATACCACCACCAGCAAGCAGGTAAATCAGAATGCAAAGACGACAGAAGCTCAAATGACTCTTGACTACAAGCTGTTCCTATTGTCCTCTTTCTTAATAACATCTGTGATTCAGAGGCAGAGGAAATGTACAGGCAGAGTGTTTTATTTATCTGGCTGCAGTCCGTTTCCTGCCGGCCCTTGGCAGGGAGTCCAATCATTCTCACTCTGCCTCCCTCTGTTTTTGTTCCCTTGCTCATAATCCATTAAGGAGATAAGGCGAAGGCTCCTGCAATGAAACAGAATGGTGCTGTCGCTGCATACCAAATCATTCAAATATCCTCAACCCCCACCCTGGCCTCATCCACCTCAGGCGGGCAAAAGACAGTGGCACAAATTTATGGCAGAGGAAGACAAGAAAAGGTGAAGAAGAGAAGGTAAGAAAGCCCACATAGAGGAAAAGATGTCAAATAGCATCTTCAGAGCCAGTGTTAACAGATTTACAAACAGGTGTGCAGCATAGTTGCAGAGCAAAACCAAACACCAATCAAAAGGGTAAAGTTGTCTAAGGTATCATATCAGGAAATTAGAAAGTTGTGATGTGATGTGATGTGATGTGTGTAAAATGCCAAACTTTTCCTTCCACGCATTTCTCCCAACAAAATCCAAAAACACATACAGCTAGTCACAGAGTGTGCTTAGGATGGGACGTCTTTCACTAGCAAGTGGTCTGAGGAAGTGAAGAAGCCGTATGCCTCAAGATTTAAATGACTGATCACTGTAAGACAACTGAACACAACAGGCATAAGGAAAAGCTTGATCTCTCTTAACATCCATTCTGCATCAGTGTTGGAGCACAATTCAAATTATCACAGCCACAAGCAGTATCACTTGCTACACATACTGGGAACGTGACTAAATCCAAAACAAAGCTATGAGTCTCCTCATCTCCTTGACATTGCAGCATTTGATTACATCCTTAATTCTGCAGTGAGTACAGATGGGAGTGCATAACGGAACCACCACCGATTGGAGAGCAGCTCCGATTGGCTGGTTATGATTGAGTGGCAGATGGAGTTGGGTCATAATTCTGTCATTAGGAGGAGACATGCTTACATGTTATCTGGCCCACTCCTTTTTCCCTCTGTTTTCCCTGCTATTCCACCATGTCCTTGCTCCCTGTCTCCACATGCAGCCCTCCATCAGCCAGCTGCAGCTGTCTCGTGCTCTCTTCTTCCTCATCTGCCACTTTCTTCTGCTTGGCTTTCAAGTCTGATGATCACAAGCTCCTATTGTTTTTGCAAATACTGATTTCATTCAAATGACTGTTGGTGTTGGTGCACATTACAGTACAATTACTCACTTCAAAGGAGGAAGCTGTTCAAAGACCTGGGAGCAGCTGGAGAAACTGTTTTTATTCTTTGCTCAACCTGGATAACCAGACTACAATGAGGAAACTGATGGAATATCTGTTAACTACTGGGCCGCACAGAAAATATAAATAACTGACAGAAGGAGCATTATGGAAGCAATACGCCATTGTAGTGTCTAGTCTGCTTTATCCAATGTGACATTTGTTGTACTGCAAAACCTACAGACATTGTCCAGGATTGCGTAATCACATATGTCGCACATTTGTCCATATCAGATGCATCCTTACTTGCTAGAAATACTCTGGGTAGAGCATGCAGGAGGATTGCTCATTCATAATGATGACCATTTTGTGTTCATATCAGTACTACATTTATATGGACGTGTCCACAATGTCAGTGAAAGAGTAGGAAACAATGTACAGGCGAGCAGAAAAGAGTACGAAGCAGCTACACTCGGTGCAATGTCATCAACACGCCCACTCGCTCGCCGTGTGACAGGGTAGCAGTGCATACACTGTGAAATGACATTCTGTAAATACAGCTTAAGGGGTAGCTCCCAAGATGGAAACGGTATTGCCGAATTTCTACCGGTGGACACATTTCTACCACTGCATGGTATATACCGTCATACCGCCTGACCCTGCAAGACCATGTTTGCCATTAGAAATGCTGCCTCAATGCCAGGTTATCCTTCCTTGTGGTGTCGAGGTGAGGATGCATTGGGCCTTCTATCCAGGTGGACAATGTGGTGAACTAATTCACCGATGAGCAGATACAAGATAGCTACGTTAACTAGCAGCACAAAGTTCACTTAGTTATCTGTGCAGACAAGCAGTCGGCAGTAAAAAAAAATCCAAACCAGTGAGGCTTGTTTTTACTGCATGAGTAATGTTACGCAGCCAATCACCAGCGTTATCAGATCTCGGCACAAGCATGCTGCAGGCTTACTGGCTCCCTGTCGCCGATGAGATTTACCTGTTAGGTATCAAAATTCGAAGCAATTCAGCCTCTGCCATCAAAGTATCAAAGTTCAAAACCCAACCCCACCTGCCAGATACTGCATGATAAAGACAAAGACAGGCAATGTCAACCAGGGGTATATCTATGTATACAGGGCCATAGATATACCAGACTGATATTTGCATTAAGCCAAATTAATTTAACAACCACAATAAATAATAACATTGCCAACACAGTGTTTTTTGGCATGAAGATGAGACTGAATGAGAAAGTGTGATTCACTCATATGTGCTGTTATGAGTGAGCATAACAACACAAAGTTGTGTCAGCTTCTCCCACCTCAACCAAAAGATGAGTGAAGACGCTTCGTTTGTGTCTTGGATTTGATGTGCAAACGTCACAATTGTTGGACCTCAAGCTGTTGTGGCATCCTGTTTGGACATGCAGCTCATGTTAGGACAAAGTGTAATAAAGAAAGACAGAATTGTTAAAGTAATGAGTTTGTTTTGTAAGCAGCATTTAACAGGTACAGCATGTTCTTGAATGACCTTGTAAGACATTAGTCTGTCACAACATTGACTGATTATGATGAGCCCCATCATTCCACACACATATCCACACATGAACAGATGTGCTGGGTCTCAGGACAGCAGCAGCAACACACAATTGGAGGGGACGGAGAAAAATGGGAGTCATCATCATTATTCCTTTCAACCCCTTCTGCACTTCCTTTCGTCTCACTTCCTCTATGCCTCGTTCATCAGGTGGACACACAGACTAAGTCAGAAGGAAGAATGTGTTTGCTTCTCAAGCCCCCCGTGGGGCTGGGATGGCATGTTAAATAGCATCCTCCTCCATGGACCCTCATCAGTTTATGGCCACTGCACTTCGCGTGCCTCCTGAAAGCACATGCCATACTGACACAAAAGCCTCTTCTTTACTTGCTGATCTCAAAATGGTAGTTACACATCAGCGGTTAAAACATATTGCTGAGGACAATGCCTTTGATGACTTTAGTGGGAGTGAGCATTACCAAAATGTACGAACTATTGAAGTGTATAAAAGTCATGAAGTATAAAATAAGAACAATAAATGGTTTTATGTGCAGCTTATTGCTTTGGTGCACCCCTTGGCATGAGATATAAAACTGCACAATATCCAAAACGTTTGACACATCCACAAATCACTGGCGTTTACTAGGCCCAGGCACAGATAAAGTTTCACAGTGTAATCATCACTGTACGTCTCTCATTGCCAAAAAGCACAGGCATGGCCCTTGAGGCCTCAGAAACAAACCAGGGCAATTTGTGAAAACATCTGCTTAAAAGAAGTCAGAAAAACGTTCTGATTGAAAGTGAATAATATTCATCTCAGTAGGCTGATCTATAATGCATAGTGTCTTTGCACAGCTTAAGTAATATAGAAACTGTAGCAGGATTTAATAGTGCTTTAATAATTAATTGTGGATATCTATTCTATGAGAGCAAAAGGAAGAGATTGTGGAAGGTAAGAGGCTAAGAAGACTTCTACAATCTTGCAGAGTTATAGATTGGTGTTAAAGGCTTCCATGTCTTTCAATGCTTTAAATTATTAACTTAGAGCTTTCCCCACTTTCAAAAGGAAGAGACATGTTCTATATTTTAACATCAAGTGAAATCAAGTGAAAATCTTGCTCGCTGGGTCCACTGCGGCTTACTGACAGTCTAGTCATAGACTGCAGCTCACTGTAATTTTAATAAAGGATAAAAAAACGTACACATACAGATGCAAAGTAGAAGGCAGTCTCTGGCATCTCATGAAGCTGTAGCTCTGAGTGTGTATGGTGCACAGAGGATGTACTTTACATTCTCTCCTCTGACTGGACAGTTGTGGTCTAATGTAGCTGTTTGTTTCCATGGAGTAAAGAACAGCTTTTTTGTGGTGCACTTTGTTATAACTGTTTCAACACAACAATGTCAACCGAGTCGGCAAGAACGATCGGCCCTATATGGGCTAAGATGAAGCCTTGTCATTTACCTGCCATGTGCACTGACCCTCAATCAAATGGCTAAATGAAGCCTGGAAAAGCTTTGATTGGTTGGACCCTAGATGGACAACAGGTTAAGATTTTGTCGGTACACAAATTGAGTCAGTGTTCCTTCAAAGTGCCTGTACAGTACAGTTCATTGCATATCAGTCAGCTCCTGGGAACAAAAGTTCAGTGTTTAGAATTATTGGGAAGCTTTGGTGCTTTTGCTTACGGGCATGAGCCGCATGTCAATCAAGCAAAGACTCCCTTTTGCAAGCCTTTAAAACACAATTACTTAAATGCACCGTAAGACACCAAAAAGAAGTTAGAAGCAAAGAAAAAAGTAATGACATAGTAATGAGCTTGACACAACATTTAGTGGCCATTTAGTGGTATATTTTTGCAAAAGTAAAATACTGGTGTCGTTACTAGTCCACTCTTGTCCGTCATGACAAACAAGTAAATATAGTCAATCTAGCTTGGGTGTAATAAAATATAGTCAGAGTGACAAACAAACAGCTAACGGTGAAATCTACCAATGGAAGCAGTGTATTAAGTCACTGCAGATAACGTGAAATTCCAGCTGACCACAGCTGCTTTTCTCTATGAATGATGAAAGCACCGGGTTTTTACCAGACACATCCAAACCACAGGCGTTGAGTATTTGACACGACAGATTTAGGGAGCAATATCAGTTAAAACACTTCTATGTTGGCTGCAGCATTTTGCTCTTGTGGCAACGGCTGTGCTTTATAGAATACAGGGTCCATTAGACATTACAGTAGTAGTACTACACAAGTCCTTCCCTCGGGACTTATCCTGCAGTAGGAGCCTGCAGGACCGCCTATCCTGAATGTTACAGTATGCACCACAGCCCTATGATTACAATGCAACAGCAATCTGATTGCTTCACAACTGACCAGCTACTACGGCAATATGAGAAGAGCAAAGCTTGAATTTGAAGCGAAAGGCATTGCTGTATTTCAGCAACAATGAAGGAAAATAGTGTTATATACTGGCTGTATGTTCAATGCAATACGCATGTGGCGAGCTGGCAATTTGAACATTTTCATAGTATGATGCCACAATACAACAATTTTCACATTGCTTCACATGTTATTACTGATGCAAGATATTTGTTCTGCTTCTGTGTGTGTGGTAATGATGAAGACCAATCCAAGCTTAAAACGCACAATGCGCAGGCTTTATGCTAATGAGAAGCACTGTCTGATGTCATATTGACTTTGGTGATTACTCGATCACTTGTGAATATTTGGTAAAAATTATGGACACTTTCATGTATGAAATACTGAATATAGCAAAAAATCTAAATAAATGTTTATTTCTTAGCTTGGTGTGTTGGTTGGTTTCTGGCAGAATGCCCTAGATTCTCAAGGTAGCTGCATAAAAAATATACTCCTTTGTGTGTGTGTGTGTGTGTGTGTGTGTGTGTGTGTTTTTGTGTATGCACATGCATTTCATTTCCTTGGAAATTCCACAGGGAACTGTTGACCCCAGGCAAGGCACTTAAGCTGAGCGAGTGAAGCATTAAATCTTTATGGTCACTTTCCACTTAACACAGCAGCAACAGCCATCATCTGTCAGGAGCAATGCACAAAGTTGTTTCAAAACCTGTCAAATGACATGATTTACGATTCAAAGTCACAATTAGATAGAGCCACACTACATAATTAAGACTGCACATGCCAGAGTTTGCAGAGGGAATATTCAAACCAATGCTGCCATGATAGATAATCCAAAGCATTCCTGATTTGGGCTCCTACTTTTGCTCTGTCCTAACATCCTCAAACGTGTCCCAGAGGGAGATTTGTTTTCACATAGAAACACAGATTTATTATTAAATATTAGATAATTAGATATTAAAGATATAAGCAAATGTCAAAGCAACATTTCTGTTTTTATTCACCCACATCGCACACACTTTGAGTGTTGTGTTTGGGCTTAATAACTGTCTATTTTGTATGTGATGAGATCATAGTTTTACAATGGTAAATATCTCACATCAAGATATTATGCTCCCCCACATCTCCTAACTAACTGCATAACGCTGAGTGAATCACTTTGACTCACATTTTGTTCATTAAAATACAGCTAATATGTCATGGGATGTGTCTGGAAAAACAAATCAGAGTGTGTTGGAGATTGGTGAGGGGTAGAGATCTGAACAGTTGCCGTTCCATCTTAATTAAACAGTTCATAAATAAATTGGACCTCCATATGTTGCTGGAGAATTTGGGTTGATTTCAGGTTTTAGCCATCGAAGCTAACACACAGAGGGGATGTTGATGATTTCTCCACTTATGCTAATTTGCACAAGGCAGACTGAAGATGCTCAGAGGAACTACTGTGTTTTACTGACTCGTATATTAAACCTCACTACACTCCCTTCAAATGTAGTGAATGTAGTGCAAGCAAAATGTGTAATATAGCGAACATAGCCTCCTAGGAGTGTCTCTCCTAAGTTTAAACTTGTACACTCTTCCGTCTGTCGTTCCACTGTTTGCATTCTTTCCAGGTCCCAAATATTTTGAGTTTCTGGCCTGGAAGAACCATGCTACGTTCATCTTGGGAGAACCAATAAATTCTATGGCTGACCTCTATTTTCCTTTCATTTATGAGGTCAAAAGTAATCATTAGTCCTCACTGAGATTTGCCGTCGTTTCTCCATCTGTCCTTCCTCTCCTCCTGCTAATCTTCAACTGCCAGCACCGCAGATGCATCCTACAACCGTTCCACGGTCCATCCGCCCTATTTCCACTGTCAATTTCATGGAATGAATGCCTCTGATTGCCACTTCTGGACTCTGCTCATTAGGGAAGCTGAAAGTGGGGAGTGGGTGACAAAAGGCATGTCATTCGTTACAGTTTTTTTTTTTTTTTCCGTGGAATGTTGTAAGCTGTAACTGCAGCATCAGATGCAATCGAAAGACCGGCAGCACTGATGGAAGGAAGGAAGGAAGGAAGACAGTCCTCAAGTGGATGATTAGCACACGCAACCACGCCCCCTTTCTTATGCACAAAACCATCAGAATACCTCACCCTCCGCACACATAGTCTATCCAAAGCTACTAGCATAATTTTAAATCCTTGCCTCACCTTTTACTCCTTATCTCGCAATCTGTCTTTGTCTGTCTCAGTTAATTTAAAAACGCTGAAAGATATCCAGAATGAAAAGATGAGACTAGTCTTTATTTATGAGTGACTTGTCTCTATCTATATCTAGAGATGTTCAACTTCAAAGTTTGTTTAATGACTTGTACAGAGATTTTCTTTTCTGGATATCATTGCTTCCTCAACTGCAAAAGTAAACCCATGACAGTGAGATAAAGTAAAAACAACAACAAAATCCCCTGGTCCTCTGAGCCACACAAGCTCAAGTCAGAGGCAAAGTAATCTACAGGGACATTAGTGCAAAATAGCACCTTGCCTTGAGCATTTGTTGATGCTTAATGTTTCATTTTGACAATTTTCTCCCTTCAGCCGGTGTTTAGGAGCACACATCCTGTTCCTCTCCACTAACAGCACGGCAGTGAACTGTAGTTTCGGGTTCGGAAAAAAAAAAATGAAATCGTAATGACTTTTCCTTGAAATGTGGCTTCCTGTGAGGTTTTGACAGAAAGACTTCCTGTCTTGTGGCAGGGGGTGGGTCTCAGCAGGTAACCACAACAACATCCCATAATGGAAAATTAATGTCTTCCAACTGAGACAACGCACTAACTTCATTTAGCTCATTGGGTCTTGTAAACACCATTAGACCATGGAATCTGCAGTGCTCCTGGAAGTTCAGTCGTTTGAGAGAGAGTTGGATAATTATAGTAAAATTAATGGAAATTGCCTAACAAATGTATTCATAATTCATGAGCCTATATTCTGAGGGTGGAATCCTCCTTGTGGGGAAAGATATGCAGCTTGATGCTCTGACTGGAAAGTCCCAACTGGTGCATCCTCCAGCATAATGGTGTGTTTCTTTGCAGCGTAATGTTGCGATAAGATGGCTCTGAGGAGTTTACTTAAACAGACTTGTGAGCAAGCTGAATTGTGCAAAAACATTGTTAAATAGTTCAATTTCATATTCAGTCTTAATTGAGCTTTAACAGTTGACCATGTGAATTAAAGAATTGAAATCTTAATGTCTCTTAAAATAGGCGAGCGTTCTTAAGATCAGAGAATATCTTTATTTAGCTGTGTGAGTGCAAGCGTATGTGTGTCCAGATCATGTGAAATGTCAAATGTCAAAAAGAAAATGTCAGACAAGTGTGGAAAGAAGTCAGAAGTAGTCTTAATATGAAAAACTGAAGGCTGTCATTCTTTAGTCGAGCCATCTCTTTTAAAGGTGAAGCCACACCATAAAATGGAAGAGCTCAACCCTAAAATTAAGGAAACAATTCACAACTTGTTTTTTTGCCGGAGACACAACAGTATCTCGTTTAGTTTCAGCCGCTGAGCAAAAAGCCCTGCTGCTTGCTTTCATCTCGCCAAACTCTAATTAGGCAAACTGCACAAATACCAGCGAGAGAGAAGTCCTCTGCATATTCAAACAAAAGGGCTCCTGAGTTCGAGCGAGCAGAAGGAGCTAAAGAGAGGGAGAAAGAGAAGAGAGAGAGCTGATCACAAGAAAATTAAACAGCACTGAACCTTGTAAACAAATATTTCAACAATGTTAAACACAATGTAGGAGACGTCTGGTGCCGCTGTGCTGTGAAATAGCCCAGCTCTGTTTAAAATGGGGTTTCACGTACGATGCGCACTGAGGAAAAACCCAACTAAAGAGACAGAAAGGAAACTGAAAATGTGTACTGTATTTGTGAAGGGGTATCAATAAAACACTGTTAATACAAAGGGCTGTAATGCAAAAGGTTCCACATAAATGTACCCAGTGGAGCAAGGTCAGGTTTCCTCTTCTTAGAAAGCGAAGCAGAAACTATTTCTGCTCATCACCCTACCTGCCTGGAAATGCCTAAAGCCCGTCATTGCCTTCATTAATAACTTTTCCTTTAGCGATGTGTGTTCCACCTTGAAGTGTCAGCTATATTTCCCTGAAATATATGAGCTACTGTTGTCGGCCCAAGAACGTTGAGGTGAAGGAGAAGACCGACACAAATCCATTTCTTTTCCCTTAACATCATAGAAATGTCCCCCCCCCCCCTTAAGTTTTGTTGCTCTTGAATGTCACTCATCACTTTCCAGGTCTTCTGTGGACAAATGCATGAGATGCTGCAGCCCAGCCCTTGTTGGCATGGCAACTGGCTCCAGTATCTTTCCTGCCATGATGACAGCCATACTGGTATATTCACATTCTGCATCGCATTCCTCTGCTCTCTCTGTCTTTCTTCCCCTGTCTTTCTCATCTACTGATAATGACATATTTGTACTCTTTCTTGTTCTTTTTCTCCCTGATTTTATCTTTCTTTCATCCTAACCCCCCCCACTTCTTTTGTCCCGTTTTTGATTTGGCCTCACTGTGGAGCTCACTTCTCCCTTTCAGTGTGTCTTTCCCTGCGAGAAATTAAACTTGCCATTGTGTGTTTTTATTACATTATCCACCCAAATACATAATGCTTAACTCTTAAAAGTCAAGGGGTATTTGCTTTTGAAAAAGGGTATAAACCCGAATAAGAGAATTCAGTAACTGTATTAACGGCACATTTGAATCGGTCTCCTGGTTCATTGTCCACAGAGGTAAAGTCAGCAGAGATTGCAGGTATAAGGCAATGGAATAAACCTAACCTTTTCATAAATCATCCCAATGCAGCGAAATTGCCTTTTGGGGGAAAATCCTTTTTATATAGTCAGGAATCCTGTAGCCCATTAAGTCCAAATTGCCATGGCTATATTGTTTAACTGTAAGCATTTGTCAGCATACATAACAACACTGATGAAGTGCAGACAAGTGTAATGAACACAGACCTGCATTCATTTGCATTTTATTACATTATGATCATATAAAAAAGCAAGTCAAAATAAGAGTAGTACAAAATCAAAGGGAATCATGTGAACGAAGCATATATTTAGAGTGCGTTTACAAGTATTTTGGTCCAACACATTAATCATATCCATTTCTCTGGCACCTGGCTATCTAAAAGAAAAGAAACAGATTGGAGTAGCTTGTTACCCCAAGGGGCTCTCTGGAGATCAACACAAGCCTCAGGTGCAAGAAGTCCACTTATCAGACAGCCAGACCTGATCTAAGTATGTGTGCATGCACGTGCAAGGTGCACTTTTGCCAATGCCCTTGGGACTTTGCTACTGTACGCAAATATTGTCATGGCTGCTGCCGCCAAAACCCTCATCACCGCCGCCGTTGTTTTGGCTAGCACTCGTACAGTGTGGGATTGCTTAATCAGATAGGGCTGTTATGCCAGGCTCCACTGATCCCATCTGTCACGACTTCATCCTCGGATCCGCCGTGCTGTTTCGAGCCCCATGACAGCTCTTTAAGAAAACCACTCAATCTGTTCTCTGGGCTATTTTTGCATCCTTTGCAATTTTACTCTCAATACAGTGGAAAGAGCTGCAGGTTTCTTGACACAATTCAATATTTTGACTTGGATTCAGGATTTCCATAGCCCAGCCTCCCTGATCTGTGGTCCCACTCTCCTCCGCCTGCCACCCATTACCTCCACCTCCGCAGAGGCATCTGGCAGTAGATCAGAGGGGCCTGGTGCTGCCTGAATCACCAGCTATTTGGCACTCAATGCCCTCATCCCCTCCATGGCATTCATTCCTAGCAGTGTGTCTGCAGCTGAATACCAGTCGCCACTGGATCAGCTCATCCCCAGAGAGCGCAGAGGAAACTGGATTAGTGGCTCATAATGCAAATGACAGAAAGACCACTGAATACGGGGCCTTTGTCCGTCTCTGTGTGCAGTAGCAGAGGGTCATTACTTGGTCACCAGTTTACAAGTTGTAGAGGGCAGATAAGACACTGCTTCCAATGGATTTTTAGATCGCAGTTGTGAGGCTTGTATTGGGCATCAGCCCGGTTTCAAGAAATAATGTCTCATTGTCTCCTATGAAAGATAGTCCAATTTGGTACCCCATAAATGCGGCTTGTTCATGAAAACTGAGATTTGCCATTTTGGATATCCAGTGTCTGTTGGGTCTTCAATTCGTTGGCAGGGAGTGTTTTGTTTTGTTTTTTTTGTTTGTTTGTTTTGTTTTGTTTTTTTTTATTTGGATGTAAAATTTAACAGTTAGCATGAACAATGAAAGTCAAATGCCACAATACTAACTCCACTCTTTGATGTAGGTATAGTCTCTGTGCAGTGCAGTGCAGTGTTAAAACACCAAAGCCATGACTGGTTAGCACCAAAGATATCGCGAAAGTCGGAAAAAACAAGCTTCCTGAGGATTACCGCTCTAATCCATGATACTCTATGAATGCTAATGTGCCAGCTCGAGGCACAAAGAGCTCAAATCCTCTGCGGCCCTCCACTGCTCCCCTTTGCTTATTAGAACTTCTTATTATGTGACACTATAAAAAGATTGATTTTGGTGATCCACAAGAGTGATAACATTAGCATGTGTTAAATAGTCAGGACATGAACACTGCTGTGTCAGGACTAGCTAAAGACCACTGTTGAGTATCTGACATGAGGTCGCCAGGGATTGGGCTGACTTGTCTGTATCATCTTGTCTCTCAAAAGCCCAAAACAAACTTCCTGACATGTACAGTATATGCACACATATTAGCTAAGATGGTCTCTTTCTCTAGCTATCTACTGTCAAGTCCAACAAACTGGCCACAAGGTCACTGAACTGCTAAATCCAATTATATGCAATTATCCAGTGTGTCTTATACCAAAGAAAAGAGCTTTATCTGACCAGGGGAGAATGGAATATTGAAAAAGGAACTGGTTTTCTCAATGGGATACACTCCGTTGGCCATGAATTCATCTCTGGTGGGGCTTTTAAGGAAGGTCTGTGTGTGGCCTGTGTGCCTTTATCTGCTTGCCAAGCTGTCTTGTTAGAAAATAATAAAACTGGGTCTTCTTCAAGCAAATCCTTCTGTTTCCACTGGTCCAGGGTGTAAATAACGGCTATCAGTACAGTGACAGTGAAAAATGTGACAGTTGTATTGTCCCACACTGTTCTCCAGCAACACTAAAATAATATACAGAAGCTATGTGTGCATCAATAACAGAACTGAAGCATGCATTAAAAGTTACTTTCCCCTGTAACTAATTACTTTTATATGCAGTAACTGATCAAGTAATTCAATTACTTTTGAGCTAAGCAACTAGTAACTGTAACCAATAATTAATTTTAAACAACTTGCACAACACTTGGATTCTGCACCAAAATGTTTACAAACCAATAGCCAGATGATGGTGTGTGTGGACAGCAATGTGTCTCAATAAATGTCTTATTTACACTCCAATAAACAGCATAAAAAATACAATATCAGGACTGATGCACTGTGTTGAACTGGATGGACGACATTAATTTTGAACTACACCAAGAAAAAAAGGTGTCTTAGAAACAGCCCATATTACAGTGATCCAGATTAATCAATTTCCATATGAGGTCCTGTAATTAAAACTAATTCCTTGGCTAAATAAGGCACCTGAAACTGGGATAAAGATTGATACCAGCTGTAGTGGAATGGATC
Organism: Chaetodon auriga; assembly: GCF_051107435.1. Taxonomy (NCBI): domain Eukaryota; kingdom Metazoa; phylum Chordata; class Actinopteri; order Chaetodontiformes; family Chaetodontidae; genus Chaetodon; species Chaetodon auriga. The sequence continues at coordinate 14,421,010 of NC_135097.1, read as the reverse complement.
TGCTTTGGAAAAAGAGTCAGGCAGCCAAATCAATAACTGTTTCTGAGTATTCCATCAGTGTCAGTAACAAAAGCGTATAATTAGAGCTGCCTCAGAAATACCAAAATCAATCAAGAGGTGTTTTCTTTTCTTTTTTCTTTTTTTTCGTTCAGGCTTATCACTGACAATTCAACCGTTTTGTGTGTGTTGTTTTTAGTTTACAAGGTGGTAGCACTGCCTCGTCTGCATTCCAATTCCCCCAGACACTGCTTCCATGCAAAGTTTGTTTGCATTCACCTCTCATATTGCGATAGCTTCTCCTTCCCCTTTCTGCACCTTAAGTATCTCTCAACTCCTCTGCATTTAGTGAAAGCGAGGCAGCTCAGGGAGGAGGCCAAAGAGTGATCAGTGTCATCTCCTCTTCATTTCTATGATCAACGGTGCCTCTTGGGGCTCTAACCAACAGATCTGGGTACCCGGTACTTCTGAACAGGCGCCATCTGCCACTGCCATCCCCAAGGCAAGGCGGCAAGCTGTGGCTGGGGCTCTACGCTGGTGCAGCGGTGAATATGAGTGTATATGTGTGTGAGTGTATCACCCAGAGTTACCGGGTAGAGTTATACATATTAATGAGCATCTGTGCTTACGGGAGCACTCTTGCTATAATGCTTTTAGTGTTTTCACACAGTACTGGAACAGCACAATGCAACAGGTGTGTGTGTGCATATGTTTGTGATGTAGCTCGTGCACATGTGCTAAAATTGTAAACTAATTGTTGAATTCTCCTCAGATCCTGAAGGAGAAACTAACAATCAAACAAACAGGGCCCATACTGGTGCTACAATTAGAATGCTTTCACAAAGTGATAGAGTTGGGAAATGCAACACATGTACGTGTATGTTAAAACTGAAATGACAATCCAATTTTGGATGTGAAAACTTTTAATGTAACTGCTAAATTAATCTCTCCATAATTGCTTAGTATTTCAGCTGTGCAAACTGCAGAATAGTTGCACGCGTCTCAGTGTTCAATGTCTCAGCGCTTAATATCAATTTATGTAACTTTCAGTTGGTTACTTGTTGACAGCATCAGCTGTTAGCACAGCAATTGAGAGCAAAAATCTTGAGGAAATGTCAACAATGCGCATGGTTGTGCATGCCGTTATACATATTACACAAATTACATTAACGTCTGTGGAATGATACTGGAACTTCCTTTTGTATACGGATTCTCCATTTTTTTTTGTTTTTTTTTTAAGCATGGACAGTGTGCATGGTGTGTGTGCGTGTGTGCCTGCATGTGTGCGGCCTCCTCTCCTTATCTCCTTCAGCCAGGCCACTCTGCCAACATACACTCCAAAGAGCCCCTAGTTGTCATTCAAGGCGACACATAGGCACAAAAAATGTCACCATAAGGGGAAAGGGAAAGACAAAGAGAGAGAAATTGTAGTGTGGGTTTGAAGTCCAACAAACCACCCTGTTCTGTTATCTCTTCTGTTATACCTCCTCCGTCTTGCATGGCCACCCTTATACACACACACAAACACAATGCCTTCTCTGGTGCATGCCATAGCATCTAGGCCTTTAAAAGGGTGTCTAAATGCACTGTAGTGACAGGGAAGTGTGAGAGGATGCTTAGAGTGGGGTTCACATTCAAAACATCTGCTCAAAATAAGTAGTGACAGCAGAAGTTTCTCAGGTTGTAATTATGCCAAAATGGAAAGAAAAGCACTCCCAGACTTTTCTGACAAACTGCAAAACGCCACGATGATAAACTGGAGGTCACGAGGCATTTTATAACACTAACATACTGAGTTGAGACAGGGTGGTTAAGTCTTCAATAAGTTCAGTTCAGTGCAAGACTGACCAAAATGAATTCTTGCTAAATTACTATTTAGAGCAACAGAAAAATAAAGCCATGAAATTGTAACTAAATGCATCTTCATTCTAAACATCTGCAAATAATGTTTTTCATCAAGTAGGAAAAGCTCCAAACTCAGAATACTGTTGTTGCCTGGGTGTCACTTTTGATGTGTGGATAACAGATCACTAATTGATTATTGAGAGTTACTGAAAGAGAATGGCAACTTTCTGATCTTTCTGTTGTATTGAAAAATGTCTAAACTATTAGAGGAGAAACACGCTCATTTAGCCAAATTTTTCACAATAAAAATCCAAAAGGAACTTATTTTAAGTGAGAAAGAAAAAAAATGTTTCTAAACTTGGTGACTGATGAACAAGTACAGGACATGAGTAGATTCATTGTAGGCATTCAGCAATTAAAATGTGATGTACTGATTTGTAGCATGTGGCACCCATAATGGCCTACAGCATGATGGCTAAGTCGAAGACGAACACTGAGATTTGACAGATAAAAATGCGAGAGCAGTTTAAAGTTGGAATAACAGAAGAAAAATTCTCTCTTTGATTAAAGCAATCCAGCAGATCTACTGCCATATAAAAGCAGGTGTCAGCAAAGTTAAACACAGTGAATGTACACACTGGTATAGACACTCCAAATCATTAGGACATCGCAATTTTTTACAGGATGATGAAATGCTATACGAGAGACACAGCCACACTCAGCTAAGCGTCACCCTAAGGCTCAAAGCCTTCTTAGATTTAAATTGGAAATCTAATCTGGTACATGCATGTGATCAGAGTGGAGAAGACTCCATCGTCCCTATCTTTATCTCTCTTTATCTTTCTCTCTGTGACACACACACACACACACACACACACACACAGCCATACACACATACACACGCACACACATGGAGCAGAGCAAATCGTGCAGTTATTTACCACAGATACTTATCTACCAGGTTCTTGCCGTATGGCATTTGTGCGATTACCATCCTGTGGCAGCTGACAGGCCGCATGGTGACAACACACAGTGACAAGTGGACAGTATCATAAATGATGACTGCCATCCATTCCAACTGTCAGGACAAGCAGCGTCTCATAACAGGCCGAGAAGGCAGGAAAAACACAAACATATGCTCACACACAGAGACAGTGATTTATAAGCCTTTTACCTTCCACATGCAGGTGCATGGACAAAGACCGGGACCATTGCACTCACTCGCTCTCTCACACACACACACACACACACATTCTTATACAGTATATGCACACACACAAACATTGATAGCCAAACAAACAGAGGAAAAAAAAAACTTTCAAACACCCACAAAAGGACATGTGCCTGAAGGGATACTGCAGCTTTTTTAACTGCCACATCTTATTTGTCACGTCATCTAACCGTGAGTCACTTCATTCCATCCAAAAAGAATTTGCCCCACAATTTTACATTTTTGTTTAAGCATTCAGGAGTTCAGGACTCAGCAAAACACATTTCATGCTTACTTTCGGGTTCATATTTTCATTTTTTTCATACTGTTGATTGCTGCAGCACCTCTATTCACCCTCTGTCAGACATATTCAATTGCCTGTCTCTTTAGGGGCCTCCTGAAAAACCCAGTCTGCTCTGATTGGTCAGCGCTCACAGGCCTGAACATGTACACCCATGATTTTCCTGCATTAGCTCTGCTGGGGTTTTGCAACCATGGCCTGTGGTGGGGGCTACACTAAGCCACTTGGTTAGGTTCAGCCAACAAACCTACTTGGTTAGGTTTCAGAAAAGACCATGGTTTGGGTTTAGATAGACCCTTTGCATTCTGGGATATAAAACAATAAAATTGTATTTCCAGGTTTCAGCAAACTTGGTGAGGTGTGTGTACTTTACTCTGTCTAGAGAGCAGCACTCTGCTCCATCTAGGTTACAAAACTAACATAAATATATGTCTTCAGGGGCTTTTTATTTAGCAGCAACCTCAAATTTAAGGGTGTATTGTCAAAAAATAGACTTGAAGCATAAATAAATGTTTCAGGTCATGGTTACATCTGTGAGATACAGCTGAAACAGGGACCTGCATGGAGTCAGTGCAGACAGCTGCGTAGATTAAAATAAGAGCGAATCTGTTGCGTGGGACATAAAAGTAGGAAAAACACATCTCATAAAGGTTGTCAGCAACTCAGCTGTCAAAACCAATCATAAGGTAAGCCATAACACTGCCTTAGCCACCAGGTGTCTATGGCAGTGTCACGGCAACGAAGCTATAGCATTATTGCTACAAACCAGCCTTAAAATATAGCCGAATATAATGTTTGTCATACTTCTCCAGTTATTTTGGTGAAAGTAAAGCAAAAGTAGTAGAATCCGTTCAGCATTACTTTACACAGGCAGTAACATTGTAATGCAACTTATTACTTTGAAATGAAAGTAACTAGTAACATGCAACACACTACATTTTGAAATTAACTTGGCCTACACTGAACATGGGACCTTGGAGTTGTTGTCCAGCTGCAGTGTCACAAAAACACTTCAGTTGGGCTGATTCAAATATCTATTCTATCAAAAATAACTGGTATAATTGCTTTTGGAAGCACTGAAAAGACTAAAATGTTGCAGAATGACCTGAAATATCCATTTGTTGTGAATGTATATTTTGAACACATTTCATTGCTGTTATCGTGCCCTCTTGAAAGCCCTCTGTCTCCTTTCTGCTGCTGAAATAGATTGAACCATTCCATGTTTGTCACTGATTTGACTTGACGGACAGTTCCATTACAATCTCTCTCAGTCACTGGTGTATGCATATATATGTGTGTGTGTGTGTGTGTGTGTGTGTGTGTGTGTGTGTCTGTCTGTCTGTCTGTCTAACCTACCATCTGTTCACGCAAACAGTTGTTAAGAGGAAGATGTACCTACGATGCAAAAAACTCACACGAGACAGCTTTGCTATAGCAGTTCCTTGCAAAATGTTTTTTCTACTCCATCGTTTTGGGATGCTGAAGCACATCATGGCAGATAATACCAAGTGGTGGAGATGATGATTATCTTGTAATTTCACTGTGGAATATTTTTAAAGCAACAACACACTTGAGCTGATTGTCCTTATCTCTAACCACTTTAAACATACACCTGCATGTAAGCTTGTACACGCAATCGCACACTCTCCAATGCATGGACACACAAGCACACACTCATATGCTATGGTATAGCAGCATCGCAATTCTGTTTCTCCACTGGGTGCTTCAGCTCAGGGGGTATGTTCATATTGGAGGGCTTTGCAGGGCAATTCTAAAATCCTGCTCATTGCTGCAACTATTTGATGTTAATATATCTATTCTGATAAGATGATGAGTCAACTGCCAAAAATATCAAGACATACAGCATGTGCTTTTTTTATAATTGCATCATGATGTGTGCCTTTGGGTTGGATTTAATTGAGACATCTCCTTCAATTCAAATCAAGCAAGCAGCTTGACTGTTTACTGGATCACAAAGCTAAAATGAGCAGCAAAAATCATTGCTGTTAATCAAAATAATTGCTTTTTTGGTAATCAAAGTGACAGATTTATTAGTTTTCTACAGAAATGCTCTGTAAATCCCATGGAGTGGAAGTAGAATGGCTTTGTTTTTTTCATTTTGTAGCATAAACTGCATCCTTGTGGTCCAATGTTTTGTTCCTCACACTGATTCTCCAACATCCCTTTGGTGACACATGGGACTGGAAAACAAAATCAGTGGTGAGACACTTCTGGCTGCTGTGTGAACATAGCATAGTTTTCCCTAATGATGGCTCCTCTCAAGCTACATGCTGTCAGGGCAGGCCTGCACTCGACAGGGAAGCAATACGATAAGAAACTGTTTATACAGCAAAGGCAAAATAAATCCCACAGTAAGGACCTGACAGTGGCCTGGTGTGTCAGATTGCCAAGTTGGCCTGATCTTTGTAAAAGCGTGGGGGTGTTATTACCCTGCTGTGGGTAGCAGCTCACCCTGCAAACCAAATGCCACCTCTCCCATCAAAGCTCATCCTTGTATCTGTCTCTGTGGCCTCCATAGCAAGCGGTTAAGAAGAGCCCTTACCTGTGTCTCAGTACAAGAATCCTCTCCAGTGTTCTGCCTGCCCTGTTCTATTTTTCTTTCTCTCAATGCTGTCAGATTTTCCGCAAGATAATCAAAGAAAATTGGGTTAAATGTCAAGGCTTTAATGTGTGGGTACAGCCAGGAAAATGTCTAGTCTCATTGTATACGGTGTATCATTAATGAAATTGAAAAAAATGTAGATGTATTCACTCTGGAAAGCTGTTGAATCACCATACGAATATGGATGAGTTTCTGCGTTTGCCTGGCAATCAAAAAGATACGGCGCTGCATGTGTCGGTTTGGAAAATAGGAGTCAATCAGAAGTCGTGCAGACACCGTGGGTGTCTCTAACTCTTTCAGACTTGGAAACATTAGAGGACGCCACTCTGACAATAAATGCTTTAAAGACACAATAGAGAATACATGAATTCATTTGCTAAGGAGGTGATTTCTCTATTCAATGACTAAGTGTGGGCTGATTGCAGCCACGCAATGAATAATCAAATCTTTTAAATCAAATTAAGTGTGTGGGCTTTTGGGAGAATTTGTTCTTTCAAATGTTATTCTGATCTATAGGTTTGTCCACGTATGATTGACTTACCACATACTCTAGACCAAGAGGGCTGACCATTATATTTGACATTATATGTGGTAAGGTAACAAGGGGTAATAATTGCCTTAATCAGGCCACAGGCCTCCATCAGAAACGACTGAAGTGTATTTTATTTGAAAAGCACTGGCTGATTGGGCACTCATGGTGTGTGAGATTTGCTCTGTTCTTTGTATTAGTGTCCATTAGCTATTGATTGGCCAGTGTGAGAAGAGGAAATAGAGAGACACTTAGAACAAATGCTGTAATAGTCCTTGAGTACAAAGTTCTTGGAAAGGTTTGTTTCAAAGGTGAAATCTAAATTTCATTGACTAAACATTCATATTCACATGATCAGTACTGATTTGATTACTGCAAACAGAGGCAGGAACCTGCCATACAGTAAACAAATAGTTTTTTTGGTCATCAAAATAAATGGTAACATATCTTTCAAATGTGGCCATTGCATTGGCTGTCAGGTCTTTCAATATTGTTCAAAACTTATACTTATAGTGCTGTTTGCAGACATCCATGGTCATCTCGTTGCATTTCTGTATTCACTGAGACACAAACATTATTTTATTTGCATTAAAACTGCAGTTATGTCTCCATAATATTCAGATTGCATGGATATTGAGCCAAGAGTTTCCAGCTGGTGCCGGTCCATGTGTCCTTGAAGATTTCAATGTCCTGGACAAGCGGGAGTGGTTCCAGTCACATATTATCTGATTATGGATCCTATTTTCCAATGTTTTTGTGTGTAACTGACTAATGGGGACTACATTTTTTGAAGTTTTTCCAGTACTGAGCAAGAGCGCATTATGAAATAATACTAATGTTAAATAAAACCAAAATTGACAGGACGGGAGAGGAGTAAGAGAGAGAGAGAGAGAGAGAGAGTGGACATCAGAAACACAGCAAAAACAGTGTGAAGAGCCTGAATATTTTCACATGGTCCTCAGGAATTATTTGCACCTGACACTATGACTGGACCATTTTAAATATGTTGGACAGATGTTCCCAGTAACAAAACCAAAAAACAACAACAACAACAACAACAACAACAACAACAACAACAACAAAATAGATAAAAGAAACTGACTCCTGTTCATCACACAGTGCAGTCAGTGCATCTGGCACAGCAGTGCTGCTTTTTTATCCACAATCAAACAATTAATTTTCACAATTTAATCTATGAATTGTTTCACAATTGATTTAGAATATTCAATGATTTCATGTAGTGACGCATTCTTATATTTAAAATTCCATCCAAAGACAGACTCATCCAAGTCTCAATAATTTGGCTTCTATCACTGAACATTTGACTATTTGTTAAATTCAAACTCTTTCACACTGTGAGGAAAGGCTGTGCTTAGTCTGCCTGCTCAAACACAGACAGCAAAAATGTCAGTTCAAATAAAAATGTATATACACACAGCGTATGTAAATGCACTGATGTCTTCATTGTTAGCCTGGACACCACTACCTACATCCAGTCCTGATAAAACATGTCTGAGAGAACATGTCAAATACATCTTAATGGTCTATAATAGTTCTGACTTGCTATTACATCACACACGTCACAGCAGCTGGAGAAATCTTGAAAAAACACTTCTTCATTTACAGCAAATCAAAGTTCACTGCGATGCACAGAGACAATGAAACAGCTGAATAGCACACTCAAAATGAGCTTCTGTCAAACCGAAGAACAAGGGACGAAAGCTAAAAGCATGTTTATGTACGGATCTTGCTAAGTCATTTATAATAATTGCCTGCATCTTTGCTTTGCTGTCCATGAGATAAAGGGAAACAAAGCAAAAGGAAAACTTCAAGATGACCAGCACCACCCTTGAATACAACCAAGCTAATTTGGGAACTAAAATCCCTGGATGCTTCATTTTCTATGACTCACGTCCGAGCCTAATTTCCTTGATATTTGATGAGCAGAACAGCAGCACAGAATACCTTAACATAAAAGAAGTGAATCAAGATGATGCCTTCCCCTTCCAGATTAGAGTCACGCAAGTAAATTGACATTTATTTTTCAGCCAGGACTATGCTGAAAAACGCCTTTGGGCTGCACAAAATGCAACATATTGAAAATTAAGTAGAGCGCTTATGCAGTTTGCTGCAAGTTATAGCAATCAATAAAACAGCTATTTAAAGCTTGTTTGGGGCTAGTGGCGTTTTTTAAATCTTGCATATGGACTCAGCACATTTAAATTAACCATATATTTATTACAATATTAGGGCAAGACCATGATATAGTAAGCAATATAATGCAAACGATAAAACATCTCCAGTGTAGGAAGTCTTGACACTATTGCTACACAAGAATGTAACATCTTATCAGTTACATCAGAGACATATAGTGTATTTTACTTTGCATTATATTTCATTAGAATGTATTACGGAATCTCCAACTACAGCTCAAGTGAAGTGTTACCAGCCTTTATGAGCTCTATTGGATTTCTGTCACTGTGCATATCAACTAATTCATTTCTTATGTGGAGAGCTTGGGGCCACCCAGTCAGGGGTGTGATAAAAGAAATAGGACAGAGGGGGGGTGGCGGGAGAGAGAAAGAAAGACAGAGTGTGAGAGTGTGAGAGAGGTAGAGAGCGAGCTGGAGAGGGGTGTGTACGTGGATATGAAATCTGGGACAAAGAGAGGAAAAGAAATAAAGATACCCAGAATACATGGATCAATGTACTCAAGTCATATCTTCAGGAATATCAAGCCACTGAACTGTGCTGCTCCATGCATGAATCTCCCTGTCCTTGATGACAGACCTAAGTGTCTACTCATTGACGTGAACATACTGTAGGTGCCTCTCTAGCATGAACACACGCACGCATGAACACACGCACACAAGGATGAAGAGAGATGTATTTATGATTTTTATAGCATCTGCTATTTGCACAGGGGTAAAGAAGTGTCATGAAATATTCATTAGGTGTCTGATGTCATTTCATGTAGAGAGAAAGGGAAGGTAGAGATGCAGGAGGACAGAGGAAACAGTGCAAGTCGGCAACACGGAAAAACGGAACACATACAAAGGAGGCAGAATGTGTCAGTGCCTCGTTCTGAGTGATGCCTCTTTTTATTAAAAACACCAATGGGGTTTCCACACAGAGCTCCCAGTGAATAAGCGGGGAAGCCGAGTTGTGTTTCCTTGTACTCTGCCGTATCCCCCTCCAACTTAAAACAACTCATCTTCCAAGTTGCCCTTTTCTCTGATGTCACCCTCCTTCATTGTTTACTGCACTTGGGGGTTTGGGCTGCCTGGTTGAAGGGCTAAACTCCTACATGAGTGTGTATGAGAAGCTGGAGGTGACAATCCTAATTCAGGGCATCCATCAGCTACTTGAGTGACTGTCTACATCTGCTGTGAGGAACCACATCTTTATTTAAACCTTAACAAAAACAGATACTCTATTCCAAATGTTTTGCGGGTGTGTTTATAAAATCCTAAACTGGGAAACCTCAAAGTTCAAGCCATAACTTTAATGGTGTTTTTAAAAATTTTACTATATAAGACAGACAGGACCTGTTGATGACTTTGTTTCTTTTTTCTTATTTTTTTTTTTCCCTTTTTAAATTCATGTTGAATTTTGAAAACATTAAATTTCATGAAAACACTGTGCTGCTTTAAGGAGTGGAACGATTACACTTTTTTCCCTCCCTCCAGCATATGCTCCACAGGTTTACCATACAGGTTATTCAGATAATGGGTGTTATAATTTATATATTTTAGCTTCTAGTTTTACAGTGTATGCAGGCAGAGTGGGGACATGATTATTTTTGGATACAAGTTGAGTGCAGCAAGTAAAGAGTTTAATTCTAATCTAGAGTACAGATAATCTGTTATCCATCACCAGAGCACAAAACTATGTACTAATCAATAATAATCAAAACCTGGGATTAAATTATTTTAGGGGAAGTCCACTTTGGCCTTTGATAAATACAAAGTTATTGAGGAGTCACAGACTAAATGTAGGACACCAAGGCCAAAACCAATGGCGCAATAAATGATATTTACCTTGTATGAAGATAAAACAGTATACTGTACAATCAACAATTAGGAGTCAGTACAGAGGTTATCAAAACTGGAACTTGAATGTTTGACTTTTCCACTTTTTTAAATGTGAGGATTGCATTCTTTTTATTGTTATTGTTACATTTTAAAGATGAAATAAAGTCAATAAATGGGTTAAGGGTGATCAAGATTAATCTGAATAAATTTCAACACCCGTGCAACTGTAAGCATTTGAGTCTGAGATCATATGAGCAGCCACAAAAATTACTGAATACATTTCTTTACACGTTAACCTTTAAACACACTGATGAGAAACTTCTCAAGGCGAGAATACTGGTCTCCTCTACACCAGAGACACACAGCAGCTAACAGAAAGAGGAGGTCATATTATACAGAGAAATATTAGCTTTTTCTAAGTGAATAAATATTAATGTTGCTGATAAAAGGGAAGCTTAAAAAGGGCAAAGAGAATGGTGAGTTTATAAGTTTCTATAGGAGTCATTATGTTGGGCACTCACCACAGGGGTGAACAAAGAGGCCCACACGTAAAAACAGCCTGAACAATCAATCAGTAAATATCTTTGATATTTGCTAATATCACCAAAATATAAAAGAATAATAGAGAATAATAACTAAACCTGTTCCTACCAGTGCCCAGCAATTAATAATACCATCAAACACACCATGTTTAGAAATGTTATTGAAGAACACGGACACAAAGGGCAACCATTTACCACAGACTGCCATGCTAGAAACTGAGCACAATTAGCTGATAATTAGCCTCATCAGCAGTTAGTAATCAATATGATCACATTTTTAGACTGTAAACCATTAATCAATCCAATAACTAACAACTAAAGCAGCAAGCAAATAATTTCAGACAACCTCATCATCAGGGTTCTAAATTAACTTTTTTGATCACCAGCCAATGTGGCTTGTGACCTTCTAAAGTTACCAGCCAATCAGAATTTCCACTAGCCAAATTTTTTCCCGGTGAAAACAAGAGAGATTATGAGTGCCACTGAATGCATTTGATCATTTTATTTACATCGTTGGCATGAAAAATGCACAGAAAGTACAACACATGAAACAAAATATACACAGAAAGTGCAAACATTTAATTTATACAAACAAAAAATGCTGTCAGATTTATTATTTCATAAAAGACATTTTTCCAGTATTTAGTATCATTACATTCCTAATAAAATGTATTTTTCCTTTCAACTTAAAGTGTTTTTGCTTTCCTTCTTTAATAAGAAATATATATAAGTAACAGCCATGACTTAAACACTTGCAAAAAATTACATTGGTAATAAATTGAATTATGTATGTACAACTAGAAAACACAAATAGTGCAGCAGTCAGTACTGCAGACTCCTTAGGCTTTCCTGATGACTTCGGGCACTCTCATGGTCCTTTACTGCCTCGACTTTAAAATTATTAGTCCCCACCACAAAATTATTCGTCTTGTTTTTTTCTTTCGTGTACATGCGGCAATCCTTACAAAACATGACGGCATTTTCGTGATCAAACACAAGCCATTCACGACCTGTCAGCCATTTAGCGTTAAACTTTCTTTTCTTCGTTTCGCACGCTTTGTCGACATTCTCATCCCCTGCCTCCTTCCTCTTCTCGCCCCCAGACGTCGTCCCAACCACGCATTTAGTTTAACTTTACTTTTTACTTTTAGCTAGCTCAGTCTCCTTTTTTACAGTCTATACGCCGCCGTTCATTCTTCTTCTTTGTGTTTGCGTTTCCGTGGTTTCTCGCGCCGGTTGCACTACAAACTGTAGTGTGCCTGCACACAGCCAATGGGCGTCTTGGACGTCATCACGTAGCATTACGACAGTGTTCATGGGAAATGTAGGACGGATTGTCGGGGGACAAATGACCAAGAACTGTAGAGCGGCTCTGACTGACATGATTGCCTAATGCATTACCGGCCAAATTGGCTAGTAAGTTTTTATTTACACCCGCCAATATGAATTTTAACCCGCATTTGGCGGGTTGGCGGGTGTTAATTTAGAACCCTGCTCATCATACTTCAGTAGTAGTTCTGTAGTACTGACGATATGTTAAAAAACATACATACAGCATTTTAATTAAGTGGAAGCAGCCTGCGCCCTCCAGGGAAATAATAGACCTCTCTTTAAAAATATGACATGATAACAATTCCTTACACATCCACTTAACACATTACTCTAGAAACGCAAGATAAAAGCTGCCATTTTGTCTGCAGTCTTGTCTGTAAATACGTGCTGTAGGCATCGTGATCACAACTCCTCGACCTTGAAAATAACATAAATTTGGTCACTTGGAACCAATGTAAGGTTTTCTTTAAGGATTTCTTTCAATACACACTGGAGATTCTCCACAGCTTGCTCCATAGATGGCAGATAAGCAAAAAGAAGGGTGTCATCTGCATAAAAATGTGTTTTGCAGTTTATTACTGAGGCACAGATGTCATTAATATACAGAGTAAACAACACTGGGCCTAGTTTTAACATCAAGTGCAGAAATTAATCATCCGCAACCACAGCTGCTGCTTTAATGGTGCTCTCACCAGCTCTAAAACCAGACTGACAAGGACTTAAAATACCATTAGCAGACAGAAAAGTATGGCGCTGTTCATATACAAAAGAGTCTAATATTTGCGATGGACATGGGAGTTTGGAGATTGGTCTATAGTTTTTCAGATCACTTGTATCTCCTGCTTTATGTAGAGGAGTCACTATGGCTGATCTACAAACTTCTGCAATTAAGGAGGAGTGTTAAGTTAAAAATCTGTGTCTAAAGTACAGCAATGATGGGAGCAGCAAACTTTAACAGACGGGTCAAACTGGTATGCACACAAAGAACTGTTCATGTACTTGAAATTACACAAAGCATGGTGAACTTCAAAATGGTTCACTGGCTTAAAGGAGTCAGAAACCTCTCTTAGAAACAAGACCCCCTGTTCCTCTGAAATAGTGATAGAGACATTATCATGGTCCTCTAACATCTAATCCATGCCACTGAGTTGATCAAACAAAGAGCTTGATTCAACAGAATGGCCATTATAAGCATTCCAAATCTCCTTTGTGTCATTAACAACTTACAACTGCAATGCAGCATAATCTGTTGAGACAAGGAGGCTGAAGTAATTCCTTTAAGAGATTTTACAATTTTCCCAAATTTTGCGGAGTTATTACCACAGTCAGATTTTTCAAATACTAGGTAGATTTAGCCCTTTTCACCATGTAAGTACAGTGTTTATAAGACATTTGAAAGTTTGCCAGTCCACATCACTAGCAGTGGATCTAGCCAGCCCCCACGTTTTGTTTCTTTGTAAAATAATCTCACCAAAGTCATAATTAAACCGAAGGTTACAGATATTATTAACAACAAGTCTTTTAACTGGGGCGTGTTTTTCTGCTAAGGAGTTAAAAACAGACAGAAAGCACAGCAGTGCCAGTTGAGCATCTGGAATGAGATTAATAGAATTGAGATTGCTGACATAAAGGTCATGTAAAATGGCCTGTTGGGCAATGTTTTTAAAATACCGCTTACAGACATGTTAAGGTCTGATCTTTTCATTCTACCATTTCTAATACAGCCTAGGGTTAGGGTTTGGACAGTTATGGCTCAAATCTATTTGGAACACACAGTTAATGTATGTCATGATGTGGCCTATTAGTAAGAATGAGATCGAGCTGGGAGTAATGACTGAAAATGTTCATATTAGGTTGACTCAGTTCCCTTATAATTTGGATGATGAAGATATAACTCAGTACACATATCTTTCAAGTCATCAGCTCCATGAGACAAAGTCCAGTCCAAAATTATGAGTAAAGTCCAGGCTTTCATGACCCTGGGAAGGAATGCCATCATCGGATGAGCGGGTGTCCCCACGGGCAGCACACTCCTGATGCAGCCTGTCCCCATTTGACTGCATTCAGAGTACAAGGCCATTCTTCAGAGTCATGCTGATCAAGAGTCTGCCTTTTGATTTCACTGAGATTGTTCATGACAGCGCCATTAGGTACATTTTTCCGACAAGGCAGGAATTCATTATATAGGATTATATTTATATCAGAGTATACATCACCTGGGTTGAAATGATAAAATTCATTAATATTCTAAAAACACTAGGGAATGAGCAGTCAATATCAGAAGTAAAGAAGAAGGTCCTTGTCTGCTATATGCTGGAGTTAAATAAGTGGTGTGATCTGATAAGAGCCAGATGATATCAGATACCACTGAACTGGTTACCCACAAAAGGTGGATCATGTCAATGCTGCCGACAGTAACAAAAGTTTTCCATTAGCATGCAAGAGCCAGCTTTATTTTGGTGACGACCATCCCTCCAATAAAGCTGCCTTCTTTCCCAAAACAAGTTAAAACTGTCACTGTCACTCGATTTACTCAGTTCTGACATCCAGTGACTAAAATCTTTTACCTGGTTAAAACATGCTGGTAAAACAGAGAGGAAGTTTATCAAAAATTCTGACTTAAAACTGGATAAAATAACTATTTAAACAGAGCTTTTTGGCTTCCTTCTCTCCCAGCTGACTTCCATATGCATGTCTGACTTCTGTGCCTGCCTGTGAACAAATATGAACACATTTGCTCTGTCGCATGTGGTTTTAAATTGGGAGACATGCATTTTTCTGTTAAGGACACAAAGGCCAGTTCAAAAGTGGCTGTGCCGCAGAAGGGGCGTTACAGCCATATTCCTTTCACACATTCATAGCATGCACTGGCCATTTTGCCGTGGCATAATTCCTGCCTTGATAATGTCATGAAAAGTTTATAACCATGCTATTTTTACAACAGAATCATGAATAGATATATATATGATATATATTCCATGGTACAATACAGTTCAGATTCTTTATTATAATTGGCTATAATTCAAGTTTGTTCTTTTGCTTCCTTTTCAACTGTGTTGAGCTGGTGTTAAGTCAGCAGCCAGGAAAACACTTGTAGCGCCACCAGATTTATGTCAACAAAGTGACTGCATATCTAGTGAGGAGAGCTTTTAATTTAACACCAGAGACAAAAAGATAGTGAGATAGAGTTACCATGAAAGGCTGTGTGGAGATTGCGGGTGGGGTGGGAGGTGCAGGGCAGCTGCAAGCAACACATTACTCTCTTCAGTGTTTTCTAGCCTATCTTTGAACAGAAAAACTGCTTTAAATTCTGTAAGCAAAGAACATGCCACTGTGAGGAACTAGACTGTTTAATAGCTTTGTTGTATGCAGCCGCATCTCTGTTTGTTCTTGAGCAAATCATATGCATACAAGCATATGCTGAATTACATATTTGAAGCTTTGTGTGTTTTTTCAGGACAGCATGCACATCAGAATGAAAATTATACAGGCAAAAAAAAAAAAAAACCCTAAACAAAACCAACAACCGAGCAGCACGGACACTCACAAACAACCCCCCACCCACCCACCCAAACCTCCCACACATATACACACACAGCAGCTTCATAATTCAAAAGACGGACTTTCTTTTTGAGGGTTTGGCAGCTCAGGTCATTTAAAAGCAGCTGCAAATTTAATGGGGGCAGCGCAGAGCTCTGCCGATGTCTGAAAGTCAGAACACAGTGTGAAACAGTTCAAATACAAGAGCAAATCTACTCACTGACAGAGGGGCTAATGGCCCTATAAGCTCTTGACCCAGCATAGTTTATGCATTCTGCCAACAGTAGTTGTACACATGCTGCTCTCAAACAGACCTGAGTCCAGTGAATGACTACAATGAGACTGTGGCATCTGAAATTTATGCTTCTGATTTATGTGATCCTTTCACCCACAATGGGCCGCAAGAAGAGAAATGGGTACAAACAAGGTGCTTCACTCACAAGCAGATATTCAAAGCACCAAAGATGCATAACAAATGCTGTGATGTAACACTTACTCAAAGAAAATTACTCATCAATATGTTGTGGTTTCTATAGAGCAACTCTGCTGCAGAAGTGAGCTGCTTATTACATTTCAAAGCATTCGGTTATTTTCCATGAGAGAAGAAGAGTTCAGTCACATCTATTTGGCTTGCTTTATGAGTGGGATAAACAGTGCACCTTTTACTTTGGATATCCAACTCCTTAGATGTGCTAATCTTTACTGCCAAGGGAAAGTAGTCTTTTCTTTAGCAGCTGTGAATATGAAGGGTGCAGTTCACTGTGGAGAACACTAATGGCTACTAATAGCCCAGGATTATTATTGGGTGAAGTCTGAAAAAACAGGGGCAGAGAGGACAGCCCTGTTGGGGCCCCCAAATGGTGACAATAATTAAGCAAGGAAATAGCAATAACAAAATATGCCATTCTGGGTGTCCTCTGTCTCCCATTAAGATTGTTTTGGCAGTAAATAGCAGGTAAATTAGTCTCTTCAGGGTCTTTGGGATTGCTTAGTGGACTAATGGCTAGTGTCGCCGTCTGCTACCTTCTGATACACTAGTGTAATACTTCCAATTAATTTCTGCTTATGTTGAGGGTTGCCATCACATTTCCTGCTCTGTTAACAGTCATCAGCTACCTTCTGAACTTTACCTCAACATAACAAACATGACTATTGTGTAAGAGCTGAGAGAAAACTGCCAAGAAAAATGTTAAGAGGAGCATTAAAATACTGTCACTTCAGTCCTTTCATTACACATTACAGAGATTATGTAGAGAGTGAAACTGAAGGACAGCAGTGTGCACTCGCAACACAATGGCACAGCACCTTTGAGTTGAGTGCAAAGAGTCCTTCCTGTTCCTTTTAAAACTGGGATCGATGCAACAGGGAACAAGGGTCAATATGAATTTGGTGAAATAATTGCTGAATAGTTCTGAGAAACGAGGAGTTGTAGCCACTCTTTCCAGGCTAATTAATCAGAGCAACAGCTCCCACCACCATATACCTGCGATGCCAGTGCATGCGTGGCTAAAAATGCAACCAAGCAGACGAAGGGGAAAAAGTCCACAGACAGCAGCAGATTTGCCTCAGCAGTAAAACACAACCTGTTGCTTTGTTGTACTTTTCCCTGTTGTTTTTCCATCCTCCCTGTAGGAGCAATACGGATTGCACTATGCATTAAGTGTTCTTTCTTTTAACTCTGCTAAAAAGAGGGAATCAAATATGTTGAAGCATCTGTAAACATCAAAAGGACGACCATGAATCAGTTTAGCTATATTTACCCCACATGAACATACATTTTAGTTTTTAATTTATGTTCTGCAATTTTGTTTTTTTAATATGTATTTCAGCAATTTTACTTTTAATTTGGGAACTCAATGTATGCATATGTAGATATGACCTCGACAGTGATTTCACTCTTTGCATCTCTCTCTAAAGGCCTGTTGGGGAAGCACTGACATTAGATGCAGCCACTTTTAAATGAATCTCTAAACCCACTTTGATTTTAATGTCTCCTGTGAGTGTGGTGCTAATAGCTTGTTTCAAGAATATGGACGTGAATAAATGGTGCACTTGATCAACTCAAATTTCCATGCTGGCAAGAATGTTTGTCAGTTCAGATGTTATTCCCTTTCCCCTGATTGTGTAGAGGCTTGACAACAATGGGAACACAAATTTATTGTTGGCTGACATACAGCAGCGCGAAGAAGCACATGGCTGCCTTATTTGACTTTGGTTCTTCGGATCTACCAATCAAAAGAGATCCCTATGCCAAAGACATATTTTCCAGGGCTTGGTTTCACAGGCTGGAAGGGGGAGTACCGGTCTGACCAAACCCCAGCACATGCATTGAAAAGGGGAAAAAAAAAAAACAACCCTCAAACTGCGATCATTTATTTTATCCACCTGCCTGGCTGCTGAAAATTGAAACAGGTTGGCAAGATGAGGGCCTGAAGGTTGAGAGGCTCAGAGCAGGCATGTGTCTGCCTGTCATATGTTGGTTAGACCTGCATTACTCAGTGCTGTCATAGAGCCTACTAAACAGTGGCAGACAGTGACAGAAGTATGGGAGAATGAGGGGAAAGAGTATGAGGAGAATGACAAATTGTGTGTGTGGTGTGGCATGAGTTTGTCAAGAAAACTGTATTATAATTGAAGGTCTGTATAAGAGCATTCTGTTTTTATTTGCAGGGTCTGGGCTCCTCTTTATGAGGTTTTACTTTGTTAGTACATTTTTAGCAACAATTGCTGGGACATGGTTCTTTTGGGGGGTTACATTGTCAAAACAATGGAGGACTTTTAGTTGATGATGATAAGTACAGAAAGACCAACAGAGCTGAACAAAATGGGAGAATTTAAATTTGGCTTGAATTTCAACCTCTGTAATGACTAAAATTGTCCAACATATGACAAAATAACAGTGAATACAGAAATATGCCAGAGAAAACTGATTAATGTAATTAAGCATCATTTGGGTAAATGTGTCCCAAGCCGATCCCAAGCATTGGTCATATTTTAAAGGATCGGTGCTGGATAAAATAATCGTTTTTTAATGTGATCTAACACAAAACATTAATTGAGATGCTCATTTTTAGCTGGCACCAAAGCTCAGCTGACGGAACAAATGTCGCCAGTAGCAGCTAATATCACCTGTTGCTACATAACGTTAATTCTGCGATTAACTTGATGACAGGCCAAAATTAAGTTGCTGTCAGGTTGATGTGCTTTCTGCATGCTGGTGTGTACACTCATACTCATCATTTGTGAGGGACAAATCTTCACAATGTAAATGCTGTACAACTGTGTGTTTTTCTGTAGTTGAAAAATTCCAGCAAAATGATGTACACCCTCACATCAATATCAGGAGTCATAACCAGTTACATTTCCATTCTTATAATATAAACGATTTCAATTTGGATAAAATGTGCTGTAGTCAGATGGCTATGCCTGTTATTTCACGGTGTCAGATACATATTTATTCAAAACCGCCCATCTTCTGCTGCTTTGTAAATAAAATGAATGGACTGTCGACCATGCTTATGCTAACAGGTGTTCCTTTTGTCAAGTTTTATTCTGTCCACCTCATTCATATCAATAAAGGACGGATAAATAAAAGAAGCACTACTCTGGAAAAAGTGATAGAGTTCAACACTACCACAAATCACATTCTCCAAAATAACCTTACAGTTGAATCAGCACCTCTCTTAAATAGTTTCAAGAAAATCTGAATATAATAATCTTCAGGAAGGTAAAATTTATTGCTGGCATGTTATAAGAGTGCAATAGTTTTAGCTAGGTGTACCAAAATATACTGGCAACCCAGTGTCAGTGTGACCCTGTCCTGATATACTATTTATAATAATCAGTCTCAATTTCTATATGCTAATCTTTACGTGCCATTTGTAATAGGCAGGAGTCAGACAGTATGATTCCTATGCCCTTAATGTAACAGCCTGCTCTGCTAACCTCATTTGCGGGAGCCACATTCCCTTTAATGTGGTGGTGCCCTGCAGAAATGGGGTCTAGCTCATAAAATCTAAGGTTTACAGGGTGACTCTGAAATTGAGCATAACACAGCTCAGTACAGTCATGATCTACTCCTCTGTTGAGCCTGTATGTGAGCAGAGGGCATAATAAGACATTTGATCAGTTATTATACGACATCTTTAGCATGGTCGAATGACAGCATGCCAGGCTCTTCGTTGGTAAGTTTATTCTGGTGACTGTTGTCCTGGAGAAGACGAAGGTTTTCTGTGAAGGAGGCTAATGACATTACCTGACAGATCAGGTGCCAGCCTGAACAAGCCAAACAATAAAAACGACAGGAAATCAGTCATGCTATTACCTAATCAGAGTTCTCTTTATCATGGAAAGAAAAAAGAACACAGTGGGGGAAAAAAAAAAATCAACCTTTTTCTGTGCTTGCATAAACACAGCTATTATCTAGGTAAATAATTATTCACAGTGTGTGTGAATGTTGATTACAGCTTCCCCCTGTTGTGTGTAATGGGAGGGAGACATTCACTCATCAAATATGGATGAAATGGATGTTGATGCTTTCCATCATGGCACTTAATCATGGCCTTCAGTAAACACTAAGGGCAGGCAGGATGTTATTGGCAACTGTAACTGCTTGGTAGGCATGTAAAACTGGCTAGTTTGCCTGCGCAGTGTGAGGAGATGGTGGCAAGTGATGGTGTTCAGAAACCCAAAGCTGGATATGGACGCACTCTTTTAACAGTCATGTATGGTTCACGACAAACTTTCTACTGTGTTAAACAGTTCTCGGCACATCACAATGTGTAAAATCTAAATAAAACCTTGTCCACAATTATTTCAAGGAGAGAAAAAAAAGTACACTTTGGTCTTTGTTCATGCATAATGCTGCTACAGGCTGCAACAGTGGTGAAAAAGTAGGGATGGGCACCGACTTTCGGTACTTTTTTGGTACCGACCGAATTCCCGCTGAAGTAGCGAGTATCGATTCACGGGAAATCCGTCGGTACCACATTTTGGTACCTGAACGCACTTTTTTTTTTTTTTTTTTACCCTGTACGCACCTTGACGTTAAGCGTCGGCGAGAGCGGAGGACGCGGTGACGCGGTTACGTCAGTGGTTGCTTTATCTTCAGAGGCGGACCGTAAGCGTTCCATAGTCTGGCTTCATTTTATCAAGCTGGATGCCAGCAAGGGAAACACGTCCAACTTGAGGAAGCACTTGGTTAAACACCAAATATTCCTCAAGGCGGAGGAGTGCACGATTTTTGACAGTTTAAAAACACAGGCTAACGTTACCACAGCTACTCGCACGGCGTCAGCATTAAACGTTACCGCCAGCAAGCCTGCTGCAGCCAGCGGCTCGACACTTGCAGCCAGCTTCGAGGAAGGAGAACAACCGCCCCTTTTAAAAAGGTAGACGACGATGATGACGACGACGACGCAGCTTCAATTAGCATAATTTTATACAGTTATTTATTTTGAATCTATTTATTTTTAAGTTATTTACTTTATCCCCACACACATTTTTCTCAAGTTCTATGTTGGAGTTATTTAACTTGATGTTATTGAAGAATAAATGTTCAAAATTCCGAAGTTTTGACTATTTTTTTTAAATATACAAAATAACTCTAATTACCAAACACATATCCCCCCCAAAAAAAGTATTGAAAACAGGTACCGAAAAATACCGGTATCGATTCGCAGGTACCGAGTATCGGTATCGTATCGATTCAGATGTGAAAGGTACCCATCCCTATGAAAAAGCGAACCTAAGGTGACAGTTGTGTGTGCATTTGTCCATATGCAGCACTGTCACCCCATGCACACCGGGCTGGGCACAATGGCACTCACAGGACTACAATCTCCTTACTTAGCAATATGTTTATCACCCTGCCATAGATTTCCTCTCAAGCTGAATGATGAGCTGGAGCCAGCTGCAAACAGGCACACACCCAATTACTCCACAAGTTTAGCATGCAGGACTCATCGACCCACAGAGCACAGACAAACACAATCCACAGACAAGGAAGAAGAAAAAAAGTCCGTATCACCAGAGCAACTAACCCCTTGATCCGCTCTTGATCTTTGCTTGTCTTCAAAAGGCAGGATCACTGTCAGGCTAAGGTCAGAAAGTAAAAGCAAGGGACCTATGGGGAGAGCGGATGAGTTTTACCCCTCAACCACAAGATAAGATCAAGTTCAGGCAGAGGACAAATTGGCAAGTAGAAGGGAACACAGGAAATGAGGGGTATTTTCGATCACAAGTAAACATGAACAGAAAACTTGCCTTAGTCTGGGATGATGTATCAGATCTGACTTCCTCCAGAGTACAGTATGCAAAGCTGCTAAAAACCTCAGGGTAACAGAGCTGCTCCACTGCCACATTAATATCCTCTATCCTCCAGTCTACAATCAAGGCAGTAAAATCCAGCAGAATGAAAAGAAATAAAAACCATAGCGTGAGACTGAACAACTTTGAGTCTATTGGAAACAAATATGTGGCTTGTTCCTGAGTAACCACAAAGTTTCCCTCTCATTCTATGCTTTCAAAAAGTAAACCAGGAGTAACGCATACAAAGAGCAGTCACGAGTAGCTAATTACTATGCAGGAATAACTAATGCTTGCTGAATGCGGTGGTGTTTATTTTAAAAAGCCATTACATAAGGTAATGAATATGCGTAGACTCTGGGGGCCAACAGCTCAGCAAGCTTAGTGTTTACTCTGCTTTAAAAGGGTGCTGCTTGCATTTGGGCTCATTATAGGCTGTTCTGTAGTCAGGGTAAAAGTGGGTGATAGTAATTCAAGGATTTGTGATGTACAGACTGAATTAGGGCAGTGATTCATGAAGGATGTGCAGCAGAGTGCTGCGGAGAATTTTTCAAATTTATTTCTGATTGAGAGGACTGACCTACAGTTTACCTGTGAGGAAAAGCTTTCAGCAGGAATGGACCACATGGCTGTTTTTTTGTATTGCATTTGATAAGCTTTTGAAGGCCAGGTCTCAGAGTGGGCCTATGCAAGTGTGTGAATCACCTCTATTTGCTTCTTTGAGCTGAACTTTGTAAATCTGCATGAATATCATGGTTCAAAATACTTAGCATCATGTCTGCCTGCCTTAGTCTGCAATCAGTTGTCTATGACAGTCAGAGACAAAAATGTCTGCCCAAGGTAGTGCTGCGACTAATATTACAACCATAGAAAAGGCAGGCAGCCTGTGAAAAGGTGAAAAATAGGAAGGAGGGTGGAGGTGTATGGGACTCGAGCTTGGCCTTAGCATGGCTGCCACGTTCGCTACTCTGACAACTAATTTGCCCTAACATTTCAGCAAAAAGGTCAGACAACCTTCTGCCCAAGTTTATGAATAGTGTATAGGGGCTCTGTCTGACAGAGAGCAGAAACAGCGAATAAGGCAGGTAGAAGGTCTCTTCATTGACTTAGCTTAGAGAGAGGATGGAGGCTGCTCTTGTCAGTGTCCAGATGGGAAGTGCTCTGTATCCTCTAAGTCAGGAGTGGAGTTCTGACCTTATTTAACTGGACCACTCGCTTAAGGCATTGAATTGTTCAGCTCACACTCTCTAGTGGCTGCAGATTTCACAATAGGACCTTTGACAGTAGTAAAGAATTAAATGGTGAAACACACACACAAAAACAATTCCTCGATTGTAAGAAATTCTCCCTGCATGCAGAAGCAACACCCTCAGGCAGATTACAGCTACGCCTTTGGTTTCCTAGGATGTAAATAAATGCACTTTCACACGCTTCTCTATTTTCACATGTTAAGGGAAGTAAGGTCACAGCACATTCAGAGACTTCTTCCACTTGAAGTTGTGGCTCTGACAGTCGCGGAAGTGCACTTCCAACTGAAGAGGCGGTGGCTAGGCTCAATTTAAACAGCCGGCAGTGCTATCCACCTACACTGGTGCTGAGAGAAGGAGATATGGACAGAACGAGGAAACAGGACAGCACTGGGTAAAAATTCTCCAGATGAAGGCAAACAATATTGACTTAGATGACAAACTACAAAATGAGAGCGTCTCTCCCTCTGCCCATGTGAGATTATTCAAAACCGACAAAGCAGGGGAGCTGTGAGGAAAGCCTCACTGAACTGAGAAATACTGTTAACACTCTTAAATAAAATGTTTACTACCACACTGCACAAAATAATTCCTTTGAGAAAGAGCACACAACCATGCATAAACAGGTTCACATTTACAGCACACTACAGACTCTGCACACTAAGATAAAAGATTGATGTTGCTACTTCGTCCTCCCACATGTTTCCCCTTTACCATCTCTTGTGCCACTCAGGTCACATGGCCCCAAAGTTACCCTTACCAGCCATTCAGATCATAGTCCACACAAAAACAACCAATTCCCAGAATGCTTTCTGTCCAGATGGGCCGATCCAGCGACACTTGTTCAATTAAAGGCATCAGGGGAGACCTAACCACTTCATTATCTGCAAGCTGGTCCCACATTGATCAGCCTGTCTGTGACCACTCACAGCCTGTGTGACAGCTTAATCTGGGCACTGCACATTCACAAACACTTTCACACACACACACACACACACACACACACACACACACACACACACACACACACACGGTCAAAGTGATGTGGATATACTCTGGATTCTCCACAGGTGTAAGCATGTTTATTTGTCGGTCTCAAGTCAGCTAAAGAAGACAGAGCAAAAAGAAGAAGGAAGAGGTTCTGGGGGATTGGATCAGTTTCATTCATTGCCAGCTGTCAAGCCATGAAAACAAATGGTTGTCTTTCTTTCAGTTTCCTGGTGAAACCTGCAGAAATCAAATTGCTAGGATAGATTTAAAGGCCCAATCTGGAGAACAAGCTTAGCAGCCACCTGTGGCACCAGGATTGGTACACCACTTGCTTTCTACATGTTCATTTTGCAGGACTGATGACTCAAACAGTCCTGAAAATAAAACTGCCTCTTGTTGTTGATACAAGGAGTTATATCTGAATTTCAAGTAGACATCGTACCAAATATACAGTAATAGTTATATAAATTGTTATAGTGGGTCGAAAGAACATAGCAGAGAATGTATTTGAATGAATATTTGGACCTCTAAACATCCAAAGCAAACCGAGGCATATTCTGCAAGACCAAGTAGCTGGTAAGATCGCCCACGTCAGGTTCAAAGCCAAAAGCTTTAGGGGTGCTGTATGTGTTTGCTGATGCTGTATCACAACAACTGATACATCCTTTGGGGCTGCGTACTAACAGATATTCAACAGCGGTCCCTGCAGACCTCCCCACCCCAAAGACAAACACACACACACACACACACACACACAAACACACACACACACACACACACACACACACTGATCACATGGTGTATAATAACAATTTGCGTATGACACTGGCTTAGTTGACAAAATGAAACCCTGGCCGAGCTGAACTGTCATTAACAGTGAATCCTAGTGAAGTATCTAGGCCACGTCTCCTTCCATTGAAACAGCCTGCTGGTTTGATGCCTCAGCTCTTGAGATTTCCCCCAACTACTCCTCCTCCTCACTCCCTTGTCTCTTGTTTTCCTGTCCTTATGCATCGATTTCTTGCCCTCCTTTCACTCCTTTCCTAGGCTCCTTGACCCTCGTCTCCTGCTCACCCCTGTCCTCACTTTACTCCCTTCATTTGTACTTCCGCCCCGCTAATGATCGCATGCTGCGATAGCAAGGAGGCCAGGCCTAAGCCAACCCACCAAGGGAGCACTGAGGGTCGGTGGCATGAAAGCTCCTCCTCTCTGGCCCTCAGAGAATTGGACAGGCGACAGATAAATAAATAAGAGCTGTAGGGAGTGGGGCTTTGTGGCAGCTGCTGCACGAATTTATGGTGTTTCTGATAACAAGTCATCATAGTGGTTAGCCCCCACTGACAGTGGGGAAAGAAAAAAAGAAAAAAACAGGGAGCCCTGTCGGCAGGGATGGCATAGAAGGGACAGTTCAACTATTTATTTTTCTCAGAGATGACTGTTTTGTTTATCACAAACTAGTCTGCAACGGCACACAGGAGGCCACAAAAAACAGGGTTTTATGTGAGAACCCTTAGTTGAACAAACCTAGTGAAACATTTAAAATGAAGAGTCCACATTGGTTCACAATGAAGAAGACAGAGTGTGTGTGTGTGTGTGTGTGTGTGTGTGTGTGTGTGTGTGTGTGTGTGTGTGTGTGTGTGTGTGTGTGTGTGTTCAGGTTTTAATCACGAGTGTGGACGTGAATGATGATGGTGAGGATTATGATCATTTGTTTCATGACTTACTAATGATGATGTTTAATGTTTAATTTGTTTAATTTAATTTACATTTAATGCTGATTTATTTCTGCAGTGTACTTTAAAACTTGACCAAAGAGCAACAAACTCTTGACATCTACATCGTAAGATGGAATTCCTCACCTGTAAATTCCCCTGTCTATTTCACTATGTGAATATAGTTTAGCTAAAATGTGGGATTAATCAATTGGAAAGCTGAAGAAAATGTGTTTCAGTAAGACATGCGATTGTAATTTATCATTTGAACACTGCAGAATCTCAACAGCCATGTCTGAATGTATGTTAATGGATGGGGTTAGCTTTCAAAGGCCTGGTCCTAATCACCAAAACTTGACTGAAGTGGTGACTTTGTAGGTTTGAGTTTGGGGCTGTTGCTGTAGTCAAAAGTTAGACTAAATTGTTGGCTTGAATCTTAGAACACAAAATCCTGGGCTTATGTCAAATTGTCAACAAAAACTATTTATCCACTTGCGCAAAATGAAGTGGAGAAGCTTTTCAGTCAATCTCTGAGATAGACACCATGCACTTTAATATTAGAGATGGAATTAATGAGGCAAACATGCATCTGGATTCTTAACACAAACACTTTGTCAGCTTGAGCCTAAAGATATTTTGAGGATTTAGGAGATGTGACTGTTTTCACAATTTCTCTAGTTTTTATACGGTTGAAATACTTTTATTCTGCTTGTCAGTCAAGTGCTTTTAGCCCCTGCATTACCATTATGAACAAAAGCTCACAAATCTTTATGTAGGTGGTCTATAAGGAGCCCAAGTTTCAGACTGACAGATTTGGTGTGATGTTTGTCATTTTAAAGGATTACAGAGATTTTTTGGCTTAGATGGCCATTTGGCTTTTCCAAACACCTAAAGGATCACAGGAAACAAACATTTAAAAGCCTGCATTCTAATGTCAGTGTTGTAAATAAATAAATATTTACATTTCAAACATTTTTGGCTAATAGTTATATTAATGCAAGATGTGTTTGAATTCCAGCATGTGTAGACAACACTGATCAGGCTGTGAAGAATACATGTAGAGGTCAATGTTCTGTGTGTGTGTTCAATGTTGTGATATTTTATTTATATCCTGCTCATCCACAGGAGAGGTCAAAGGCCAGGATCAGCTTCAGTGCAGCAATCTCTCAGTTGGTTTGACTGACTTCAACTCACTGCATAATTTTCTTGACAGAAAGCAACGCTTTTATTTGCACTGATGCTCCATTGAGATAGCAGTTACACGCCATAGCTGCCT
The DNA here is from genome assembly GCF_051107435.1 of Chaetodon auriga. Taxonomy (NCBI): domain Eukaryota; kingdom Metazoa; phylum Chordata; class Actinopteri; order Chaetodontiformes; family Chaetodontidae; genus Chaetodon; species Chaetodon auriga. The sequence continues at coordinate 14,393,526 of NC_135097.1, read as the reverse complement.
CCTTCAAAACCCAGTATTCACAGTGACCGATGTCATGTACCTTCCCATTGAATACTAGAGAAAACACACATAAACTGATTGGTGTTTGAAGGTTCAGGTCAAATCACACCAACAAATGAAACTTGAAAAGTAATAGGTGGTGGGACAAAATAACACAACAAACAAAAGAAACAAGGCAATGACAAGAAACAGGGAGTGCAAAAAGGAAAAAAAGCATGTAGAAAGGGCAAGATGGTGACTGCAAAAGAAGCCAAAAAGAAAGCAAGCCGAAAAGAGATGGGAGACGGAAAAACAAAAAGGAGGATGGAGCAAGAGAAAAATACTTTCTCCAATCTACCCTACTTAAATCCCAAAAGAATATCATTTTACATTCAAGCGGAGGGAGGTCCTCAGTGGCAAAACAAGCTCACTCAAGTGTTACTATTTTCCCATTATGAAATTGAGGGAGGGATGAGGAGAGAATAGCTCTATTCCCCATTTCCCTTCTTTTATTGGTCACTCATTCATCTCACCGGCCTATTGATCTCAATTTTACCAGACCATTTCTCTCTGCACTGCCTCAGTGCCACAAACAGCCCTTCATATACAATTGTAGAACTGCTAAATGAATGTTGGACAACAAATAAAGGCCAGACCCCAAACAAGACAGTCAAAACAAACATCCACCTGGTGAATGCATCAGACTGAAAAACCTGTTTGATTTGGACTGAGAAAAGACTCTGGCAGTGAATTTGTACAACAAGTTGGTATTAGACATCAGAGGGGCTGGGCCTGAGACAGGCCTGAGTGATGGACAAACACACATCAGCATACATGCATGTATCACTGATGTTAACACTTCAAAATAACTGCAAATTCTGTCTTGTGAGGAACCCATTTATACACAAAAATATCACATGCACACACCTACGACAAAGAAAAATGTGCCAGTAACCACTTTCCTCAACCTTCTGGTTTGGCAGCGGGATGGAAGTGAGAGTGAGTGTGAGTGCTTTTATTTTCTTTGCACTGGCTGTCGGCTGGGGGACGGCCAGGAGATGGACTTTTCACCGGGCTCTGCCCAAATGCAATCTCTCACAGTGTCACCTGGCCAGCAACTACTCTTAGCTTTGCAGTCAGTGGCATTTTATGGCATAATTGAATTCAGAAAAGGGTGCAGGTACACAACAGGAGTGTTCTAACTCTGAAAAGGAAATGATGGCAAGTTTGGTGAGAGAGAGGAAAAACGTATGAAGCAGTGACATTTGACAAATCTGGCTATGAAAGTGACAGTGGATGGAAAATAGGAATGTATCAATCAGCATAAATGTCTTTATGATACTTCTCAATACCAATATATGACAAAACCCATCCTGACATGAGCCTCAGATCATGCTGTATTTTGATGTCTCTCTTTGAATGTGGTCAATGAAATCTGATGTAAGTCTATTTGGAACTTATTAGTTTTCAGTACAATGCAAACAATTCAACAACAAACATCAAACAAATGCAGAGATACAAGATCTCTTGGCATTTTGGCCCTAGTAGGAGGTTGTATTTTGTATTTATGCACATTACTGGTCAGTCTCTTTAAAGTAAGTCTGCAGAAATTACTGACATTGAAGATTCAAAAGGGACAAAAATTACTGTGGTGCTCTGGTAACAATTGTATTACCCACCTTCACCTGTTATTCTTATCTTGTACTGACTGTGCTACCGTACTTTTACATAAGTGTAAAGATTACCCTGGTAGGTTAATCGACTTTGTACATTAGTAACTCTGATGATAGTGTCATACATTCAGAGCCTCCAAAAGAACAAGGTCAAAGCTTTTTTAAGGACTTTCAATTGATGCCTGGAGTCTTGAGGTGATGCTATTGAATATATTTTAACATGTGGGCAAATAAATGTCCTCCAATTCGATCACATTTCATCATTGTAAAAACAAGTTAGAATCTAAATGTCAAAATGTTAAAACGCACAATGTGGGCAGCAGTAATTCAACCTGGGTTCATTTATTATTTCTTTGTATTCTCTTTTCCAGTCCACTCAATATAGGCCTTCAATAGCCCAGTAAAGCTGCATTTCACTGCTTCCTACAGAAGCATTTAGCCAGCAAGCATCTTAGATACAACTTATACATTTATCTTCCAAAGAGGGAACAAACAGGTGATCAAGACAAGAACGAGAGGATAGAGGAAATATTTGGGAGAATTGGATTAGGGAGATGAAGAGATGTCAAGAGTACCAAGGGGTGGCAGGAAGTGAAAACAAAATGGGAGATTGATGAGACAGTGATAAAGCTAAAGATAGGTGTAGGGATAAGGGAAGAGGAAAAAATCATAGAGTGATAGCTGTAGAAGGATTGAAAAGAGAGGAGGATCACTAAGACTGTATCCCTGACTGGACATAAATTAGTTGGTGAACACAACCAAAGGAGAGACGAGGCAAAATAAACTCCAAATACCCAGTAACCCCAATGTCCTTTGGGAAATGCTTCAAAAACATAGTCTTTTTTGCGATTTCACAAGCAACAAAAGGCACAGAGGTGCACAACAAATTTTCATTTTAGTACACAGGAGAAAGGAGTTCTTTGAAGAAAGCTTTGAAATCCCTTCCAAAGCTCATTGCAGTATGTCAATGCAATTCAGTGGAAGTACTGAAGTTATGTCTTGTGTGTGGTAGGTAGAGGGAAAACAGTCAACTACAAGGCACTGATTTCAAAAAAGTTATGAGGAATATGCTAAAAACGGTGGCATTGGTCTGTCAGCTCAAAGCATGTGAAGAATGCTGCAACCTTTCAGCTACTCGAAATAGAAAAGATCAAATGAGTCAAAATAATTTAACTAACTTGGGAACAATCTGACAAAGTCTTAATATTGAAAAGCATCGTAAGTCAAAAACATACTGTATGTACGAAGCATCAGATATAGGTTTAACGAGGTAATATGTAGCCATTTAAAAGTTTTGCTGCACTGTACTCATCTGCAAATGCAAAAGCAAACAAAAACTCAAGCAGAGCAGCAAAATCTGGCACACCTACTGCTCCTCTTCACACACATACAAACACACAAACACTATACAACACCAGAGCTCCAGGCCATGGATTGTCCAATCCATTTCTCTCTCCATCACAGCAAACAGTATTGCCTGTGGCCACGCATGTTGACACTGAAGCATCTGGAGCTGCTCACAAGTGGACGCCCACTCCATCCCTTTAGACTTTGTTATCGCAAAGCAGAAAAATAGAAAGAGAGAAAAGAGTGAGAGCTGAGTGGGGTGAAATTAACGTCTTGTGAGAGCATGCATGGCTGGACTTTGGCTCCTCCAGGAACCCAGGATGCTTAATCTCACTGGAACATCTGGCAGAGGCTGGGCAGGCAGGGGCGACATGAAGGCATCCTACTGTCCAAAGGCTCTTGAGCAATTTCAGAGCTAAAGAAAGACACCATTCAGTTCTTTTCCACCCTTCCCCTCCTTGGTCAATTTTCCTCTTCCAACGAGGTTACCATGTGCATGTGTGTTTGTTTGTTTGCAGCCTATTCTTTTCAAGTGCTTGTGAGTAAAAAGCTAGCCAGCAATCTTCCACAATCGATTGCTTTGTTTGAACACTGCAAATCTCTTGTGCGTTCAATGAAAAACGAACAGTTAAGCTTTATTGATTGTACAGAATGAACAAATAGCGTTGCTATGCTATGCTGTTATATAAATAAATGCCCATCATTCTCAATTGCTATTTCAATGTATCATTTTTTTGGCAAGATCAAAATAGTTTTCATCACCCAGGTGGTCGGCGTTTTAGCCAGTGGTATTCGAAATAACAGAAATTGGAATTTGAATGAGGATCATGTACGAGCATCATTTGTTGCAGAAAAAAATAATCTAGGTTAATACCACAATGACATCAGTACATTTAATATTTGCTTTACTCTGTTTTGTCCTTCTGTTGCCTTGACGCACATGTATTTACAAAAAAATTCAAGTTTTTGGACTGTGACATTATCTTATTTCTCTTGAGGAAATAAGAACAAAATCCATAATCTGGTTTGGATGATCCAAAGTAATCTCCTATAACTACCTACAGACCCACTCAAATCTATAATCCTGTATCTCTACATCAAACTCAATTTTTTTTACTCTGGGGGGAAAGAAAAAATTGTTATTGCCCTCCCCCAAGGGTGAGATTAAGATAGAGGCCTGCGTGGCTCAGAGAGAAAAGATCATTAGCCTTGATCAGATTGATTAAGATCAGCGTGGGTAGCTCAGAACATCCCTCACCCAAACAACGCACCAGGTCACAAAATCTATCAGCCAGTCTCAGAGGCCAGCCACACTGACCACGCTTGGGTTTGATCTGTTACTGGCCACTTGTTTATGAACCGTTTTTCTCTCAGCCATGTTCATGGTCATGGTCATGGTCTGTCAGATGATCAGTTGAAGGAAAATTAAAAATGGCTAGCCTTCAACATCTGAATGAACAGCGTGCAATTTTACGCCCTCAGCAATATATTATTTCTTCAGTTTTTCTTTTTGTAACAGGGATAGTCAGCTGACCACACACAGGCTTATCTCAGAAGTTCTCTGTCTCACATTTATATCGTTATATACATCCAAAACCAAACTATTCATACCACTGCAGTCTCTTTGTCAACCACTCACCACCAACACAACCTGATTCAGCAAGGTGCACAATGCCTAGCACAAGGGCACCCAGTTGGCAGTTTGCATTTCCCACATCAACTGCTAAGTAACTACTACCTTCAGCTTTAGAATTACTTAGCCTCTACAGGAACACCACTGCACCAGGCAATGAGGTAAACCAGTGCTATAAATACAAACATACATACATACATACAACTATACATCACACATGCAGTCCTGCAGGGAAAGGTCATGCTTAGCTATCAGTCCACAGAAGGCAATGCGTGGCTGGCTCACCGGTAAAAACAGGTCAGTGTCGCAGGCAGATCATCAATCGAGGCCCAACAGAGTAAGAACGTGGGCCACCAGCCCCCCTTCCACGGGCAACAACCTCCCCAGGGCTTTCAATGTCTCTCTGCATCATCAATCTCAACCAACCTTTGAACACATGGTCAGCAACACTAATTAGACCAAATACATACACAGGGAAACCATAAAAATAGGAGGAAGGAGTGCAGCAGCACTCTGTGGGTTTGGATCAGAGACAATGAGCCATTAAGTAAATCTATTGAGCTGTCGTCCTGATACACAACACACTGGGAACAGAGGGCATAACATCTTGTTTTTAATTAAATTACATGGCTTTACAGAGCACACATTAATAGATATGTTAACATTTAAATTTTAAGGGATTTTTTTCACCATAAAACACAAATTTGACCCTGAAGTTTATTTTCAGTCAAAATAAACTCCAAAGAGCTTTCTAATTCTTTAAAAACCCTCAAGATCTTTCATATTAGAGTTATGTGTTGCTGGAGAAAACACCTAGACCTCTGCACAAGGAGAGGTGTTCCCCTCTCAAAATGCTGGGAGCCCACATACTTAATAGGAGGCTTAACCTACAATACATGCCCTTGCCCAGTGCAAAAGAAAATACCAGCAGAACAGATTTCAAAAAAATCTGTGAGGAAACTGCTAGTGCAGAGCTAAAAGGTTAGGCCTGAGTGACGCTGCCTTGACATACCCAAACACAAACAACAGTAACAACAACATTTCATATTTTGGTTAAAAAAACACTGAACCTCTTAACTGTACATCTGTACATGTGTTGGAGAGAGGTTTTACCTCCTTACTCTGATAAAAGTTAACAGAGGACCCCAGGGTCCCTCAGGAGTTGACTATCCTCCCTTTGGTCTGTCAGAGTAAAATCACTCCTCTTCATCACCCTGCTCTGCTCATTCCCTCTCTCTCTCTCTCTCTCTCTCTCAAAGCTTTCTCAGCCCTCCCCTCACTCTACATCAGTCTAGAGGGGCTACTCTGTCAGACAGAATTGTGCAATTGCCACCATTTATTCCTGTTGCCTGCCTCCCCCCTGACATTTTCCCATCAAGGGCTTCAGCGGTACTGACATGGGTCCTGGCTGTAAGGATAGTGTCACACACATACACACACATACGTACACACACAGAGTCATTACAGGTGGCTTGCATCTCTCATGGAAGAACAAACGGAGAAAATGTCACTTTCAAACAGTGTACAAACACAGTCTACAGACCAAACACAGACCAGAATTCAATGAAACAACACTATGCAATACGCTTTCATATTTCCAATATGCAACACGATAAACAACTTATGCTTGGTTAAAAAATAAAGGAGAGAGAGAAATAAATGCAGCATTAAAGTTTTCAGCTTTAAAGAAAACCTGGAGCAAGGCTGTGTGATAGGTAATCCATCACCACAAACTCAGCAAGGAGAAAAGGCAACTCCAAAACATGCAAAAACACACACACACACACACACACACACACACACACACACACACACACACACACACACTAATTCACCTTTCGACACACAGATTCAAAAAAGCTTGTTTCTGTCGATCAGAGTGTTTGACTTTACTGACAGACTCTGTCAACCAGAAGGTGAATCTCATCCTGAACAGTGCAAAGTGGAGACAGGCAGCAGCCTGCAGACAGACAAGCTAAAGATGATGTATCCACAAAGTCTACTACATCCAGCACTGGTTTAGTGCCTGGCCCAAGGGCTAATGCGCACCCTCAGGGCCCCCCGACTGGCAGCCTTCGTTAACCTTTTTAGAGATAGGACAGGGAAGAAAGCAAGAAGACAGCATCTCAAGACACCGTGTCATATCTTGTTAACTTTAACAAAACCTTGTTAACTTTAAACTGACTCAAGATTGCCAAGCTGCCTTGACATCTTTCCATTTTTTAAGTGCATGAATATATTCCAGGGTGAAATATACAACCATATGCTTATACAGAGAGAGATAAACTGCAATCAAAACAAAAGGAAAAAAAAAAAAAAAAGAAGAAGACGAGATAAAATAAACAAGGAGTAAATCAGAGATCATTTTGGCCGTGCATCCGTCACTTTTGTCTTATTCGAAAACTATAAATTAGGCCCCCTGGAAGTCACTTAAAACCGCAGTCCAAACTGACAATGCTCCTCCCCAGAGGGAAGACACAAAGCATTAACAAGTAGCCAGCATCAGCATCCATGGCAGCATTAATGGAAGCCATCAGAGGGCCTGAGGAGGAAAGCATCAGTCTTACCTTCAACAGCATACTCTTCAGCTTCAGGGGAGGGTCCAAAGGGAATGCATGGAAAAGAGAGAGAAATACAGAAAGATCAGACCAATGAGCTGTTAATTTGTCTTCAAATAAATGTCTTCCTATTTTAACTTTAAACAGAACTTCCATAAAATAAAATCTAAATAAAGACAGGCAATGAGGACTGAGATGTTGGAGACTGACAGAAAAACAAAATATAAGTCTTCTCCGCCAAATATATAATCTGATGTCTTTTTACTGTTGACTCTCTGAAAAGCCTGCAAGTGGCCCAATAGTTTCACAAACACACATATTATTCTGTTAAAGAAATGTACATTAAGAGTGTGGAGAATCCTAAACCACAATACTGTAACCACGCTAAATCCCTTAGGGAACAGCACGATTCAGTCAAAGACGATCCCCAACTGAGAGACACTGACTTTCACACATTTCTCTCTGGCTTAATGATAGAGTGAGGGGGAGTCGAAGAGATCGGGCTCCAGCAGGGCGCTTTACTTAAAAAAGCCACCCTACAGCAGCAGAGGCCAATCTGTGATGCTAGAAAATAAATGCAGCTGCATGCCACTCCAGAAACCCCATGTTGGAAGATGAGGAGCTATCCAATAATGTAAAACAGCCTCCAGCTTGGCAAGGCATCCCCATGGAGAGCTTGGCATTTTGATCTGCTGTTGTGGCTGCTGGGCCTAGGTCTTTGTGGGACACTGCTGTATTAAGTTGTAGCATGGTCAATGATATTTTAATGCAACTCCACAATGCACTGGTTCAATGCGTTTGTCTGGTCCAATACTTCAATCAGAGCTTTAACAGCTGCAGGCATTTTGTGGCACAGCACCATTCAATTTACACAAAAGTATGAGATCAAGCAAAGTGAAACACACTTTTTTTTTTTTTTTTTTTTTTTTTTTGGGGGGGGGGGGGGGGGGGGGGGGGGGTTATGGTCATGTGCTGAGAAGTCTACATAGTTAATTGCTTTGAGCATTAAGATTTGATGATAACAGTCAGCATTTAAAAATCTGAAACACATCACTGGGGTGCCACAGTGGCTGCGGAGTAAGAAATCAGATCATCAATCAGATTTCTCATAACACTCCAGCACACTCCCTGAAATGGGATTCTATTGAACACACCCTCTTGAATTCACCCGCGCATGAACCCAATCTTAGCTCTTAGCTCCCCCTCTATAATTCTGGTCTGAATTCTGAAAACCTGCATGAAGGTCTGGAGTTTAACGATATACAGGTAGGGGCTGCTCAATTATGACAAAAGTCATAATCAGGATTATTTTTTATCAGTGTTGAAGTTAAAGCTATTTAACAAAATTACTGTTGTCCCTCTCAAAATGAGGCTCAGACACCAACCATGCAACATCAACCCTCAAGGACATCCAAGCAAGACATTCTGACTCAGTTGAAAAATGGTCTCATGATGTGTCCCTACTGCCTAAAATGAGTTCAGTGGGGGCAAGGTGGTTGTCACAAGTACTGCCATTTACCATAATAGCATCAACATAAAACTATGAAGATGAAACCTCTCTTCAATTATAGATAGTTTGGTTGCTTTGTGCATTTAAAGAGCAGAAAGGATACCAGCATGTAGACCAAAAGCCCTCCATGAATGACGGAGCACTTTCCAAGCTGAACCATGGGAACTGTGTTTGTCTGATGTACAGAAGTGGAGGTTTCTGCAGTCACTGGCCACATATGATCAGAGACAAGACGAGACAAGAGGCTCGTCTCATCTCTGATCACAGTCATCCTTTCTTTAACTGTGCTCCCTTCATTCCCCCCCCCAAGCTGAACCAAAGGATGTCTGATGTACAGTAGAGGTTGTTTATATCATCACCGGCCATGACTCTGCCTTTCGCCTCCACTCATCACTCAACATAGTCTCTAATCCTTTCTTTCTTTGCTGTCTCTGTGTCTGTCAAAGCTCAGCTTCATATAGTCTATCCTTCAGTCGCATGAGAGAAACATGGAGAGATACAAGAACAAAAACAAATTATCAAACACTGCAATTAATCTCTTGCATAGTTTGGGTCTTGGTTTATTTTGGTTAAATTCATGAGGAATTGCACCCTCCTCAGACCATCAACTACTTTGATAGGCAGATAAATGGAAAGACCATTAACTCCTCACACTATGTTCTACTTAAAACCAAAGAAACGTTTTCCAAGAGAGAAAAATAAGAAAAACTGACAACGGTTCCAATTTCGAGACACATAAAAGCCAGATAATAAGATCAATAAGTTCAACCTCTAGCACTTCAATAAATCTTATTCAAGCTATAAAATGTTTTTCTTGGTCATATTCCCCATGTTGCACCTAGGAAGGCATGTCTTATCTCTTGAGAACATTAAGAATCGTCCCTCAAGAGGCCATGTTAAAGGAAATGGAGAGCACCACTAATTGTTAAATCTATACTATTTCAAGGTTGACTTTTATTTGACAGATATTCCTTTTGAGCAAGCATTGTTTCACTGTGGGAATAGTTGTGAAATCTAGCCTTAGGGAAGAAACACGATTTCAGTCCAACACTTGGTGGGATATACCTCATCTCTCTAAGCTTGTCCCTTTTATCCCATTGATAGTTTCCAGTCATCTCTACCAGCCATTTATCCCAGAACTGTTTCCCATTAGGGTGTATCCCACATAGCCTCAGGCTTTCACCACCACTGGGATCCTAGTCCTTTCAATGCACTTTGTGATTCATGGTGGAAAGCGGAGAACATTTTTTCAGAGGAAAATGCTCTAAAGCTCCGATATATATGTGATGCCCTGGTGCAAAAATGGGGCCCGTTGCCAGGCTTAGAATCCCATCTGGGATAAAAAGAAGAAAACAAATTCTTTATTCTAACCTTCTTCACCCAGTTCAAGACCAAATAAATCTAAAAAGCTGAAATGTACACTAAACCCGCGTTCAAATTGACAGCCAGTCAAATGTGACATTTCTTTCATATATCTCTAAATTAGTGTGCAGCACCTCCAGCAGCAAAAGAAAAATTAATCAAGGAGACAGTCACAGGGTATAAAAGAGAACAGAAATCAGACGTGGGCTGCAATTAAAATAAATAAAATAAATACCAAACTAAAATTCAGGAAGCAGTAGAGCAGCTGGATTTCTTCACCAATGAATCCCTGAGGGCTTTGGAGGCAAATGAGAGACTTTTCAAACCTAATCCTCACCAAGCTAACTAAAGGATTTACCAAGGGGAGAAAAGCATGCCTGCAATGAAAAACAACCCCCACCCCTTCACTATCCTCCCATTTCTTTGCACATGACGGAAAGACACAATTAACTGTTGGTGGGAGATGAAAAGGGCATGAAAAGGCATAAAGTAATATTGTCAATATTGCAAATACACTAGTTGTAAATATCCATTACAGTTCAAACATAATCACAAATTATCACAGATTATTACCTGCGGCAACTAACTAAGAAATTAGCCAATGTGCATCCCGAGAGTCCATTCAGATAGTTGATTTCTTTTTAAAATAATCACCTATACTTTTCAGAATAATATTGTCATTGCAGATAAAGGACTAAAACACAGCAACAAGTCATCACAGAGTTCAAGCTCAACATCACAGGAGGCAAGAAAGTGACTATATATCTCTCATTCACGTGCCCTGCTGAAGAACATGTAAATCATGCAAATAAGTTTGTACTAATAAGCTAATCCTTGTTAGTCTTCATGGTAACACCAACCAATTGCATATTGGATATTTTATTTAGTGATGGCTCCTTTACTACAAGGGCTCTTATTGACAACGATTCGGAATTGATTCACAAAGGTCAACAATTGGTTTCTAAAATGTTATTTCACAACGTAATGTTCATGGAAAGAAAAAGGCGGAACTCAACTGCGAGGCCCGTGTAGATGACTGACACATGCTAGAGTTACAGTATCTTTGAATTCATCTTCCTTTGCGAGATGAACGTGAAGTACATTCTGAACTTTCGACACCATCACTCAGAGACTAACGTTAGCAGAGCAGCGATCAGCAGTAATAAACAAGACCGGCTGACCTAAACATACTGCAGGACTAAACAACTTACACCAACTGAAGTGAGGAAAATAACTGGGTGCTCAGTCTGTTTCACCTGAAAAAGCCTGCACCCGCGCACATCTTTTCCCTGGAGTTCACAGTGTAGCAGAGCGACGACTCTCCACTGCTGGAGATACGATGTTAAAAACCAAGCAGAACCCTCTCCTTCATATTGTTATTTACATACAGGCAGGAGACTGTAAGATTCACAACCCTATTTACTAGTACTTTTGAGGCAGCTAGTAAAATTATATTGTACTTTGAGTGTAGCTGTGCTACTGCTAAATATTGTTAAACTTATTACAATGTGAATATATGGTAACTCTACTCATATCCTCTGTATTATAATGATATGAACAATGAATATGATACCAGTCTAGTACCGTATGTACTCAAGAGCATATGGACCATAGGCAACTTTTAATTCAACATATTATCAGAGAAAAAAAATATTAAGCATGCAGTGAAGTATTTGCCTCACAAACAGTTCTTTGTTTCCCTCACATACAAAGCACTAGTGTAAGCACTACTTATGACACAGATGTTGCAACGAGGTGAGAGTGGCATTTTGTTGTGTAATGGACAAAACAACAACATCTGGCAGTCTAATGCAAACCAATTCAACAACACAGCAATTGAATTTGTGAAGTTGATATTGAGTTATTGTGGAGACAGTGATGAAACAGGCTGAACTCTGTAGCCATCTAATAAGTGTATTTTAACATGAACTGTACATAGTATTTTAAAATTAAATTATACTACTAATACTAATTCACCTGGGCCTTAATATATTTAGTATTTCTGCTGTCGATATCAAAAACTTTACATTTATTAGGCCAGTAAGCATCTACACTTGTAAATATACTGTCCTTAAAATGGGTAGCTTCACTAATGTTTCCTGTTTTCCAGTTGCAGTTTACCCACACTGTGTTTTGTAGCTCAAATGTGGCACAAAGCAAATACATAAGGCAACAGAGTGGATATTGGAGTAGCACATAGTACAACATTTTCTTTGTATCCACCACAGGTTAGCACATTACCCAAACAATGCTGGATGAGAGTGGGCTGCTTTCGGTTTCTGGGCAAAAGCTGGCAACAAAGAGGCCTCACAGTGCTGCAAACAACACTGGCTCTACTGCTGTCTTTGGTAAACCTCGTATTCTACAGAATCAACTACAGCGGCGCAAAAAAGTGATACTTCAAATGCAAACAATTATTCACTCTCCTTGCACTGGAAAGTCTGTTATTTTGGTTCCCGGAGTGTCATTCAGAGAAGTGAGATTTAAAAAGGCGAGAGGGAAGAGACAAACCCTTTCCATCCAAGGCTACTTGACATGACTTCAGAGAGGCACTGAGGAAAAGAAATGACAACATTAGTGAATAACGGAGACAGAGTAAGTGGAGAGAAGACAGGCAGATGGAGAGAAACGTGTGCACACACACAAACTCCCTAAACCCATTTTCCTCCCTCTTTACATTCTAATCAGAGGGAAGCTTTGTCCTGAACTCTCCCACATTGTCAAAAACTTTCTCTCTGAGTGACAAGCTAATCCACAAGACATGGCCTTTGCAGATTTCACACCAAATCTTGACAGCAAAATACAAAACTTCTACCCAACAAATGTGCAAATATAGTAAGGGATTTCTAATCCTCATAAAGAAAAAGATAAACAAATTGACTGATTTATCTAACAACAACACAACATATACTGTATTTCCCATTAAAAACAGGATGTCAGGAAGGGAAAAGGAGAGCACAGGGGTCAAATGGAAAGGATCAGAGAGATGTAAGCTCAAACAAATGTATAGAGTTTTACTTCACTGAACAGTAAGAGCTGTTTTCCATTTCAGGCGTACTTCACATGTCCTGCATTAAAGCAATATTTGAATTTATGGTCGACCCCGCCTGTTTCAAAGAAATGTCAGCTGATTTCTACATTGGAAACAAATGGAATATTTTTCACTTTTCGCTTTTTTTTTAATCCCAGTTATCGTTAAGTAAAAGTTACTATGCTTCCTATTTTATGCTTACAGAGATACTAGGTGTGTTCTGTCATTTAGTGTCAATTTCTAATTATTAGAAATTGAATTAGTTTTTGTGCATAACAGTAACAGTCATTGCAGTTCATCTTGCTTTGGAGGGAAGCTGAGGGCAGCTAAGGGAGTAAGGTTTCTGGTCTGACTTGTTTTTTAAAGGTAACCTATGAGACAATGAACAAGTAATTGTTTCATGGTGCACGAATTTGGTTGAAGATCTGGATACCAATTTCAGATGTAACATTTCTGAACATTTTCCATTATTAATATAAATTTAGAGGATAGTAAGGTATGCACTCTGATTGCTGTAGGACATCTTTAGAACTTGGAGCAAAGAGAGACAAAGAGTGTAACCTCACACACTGCTGATTCAAAAAGCAAAAGCAGGTTTCAGAAGGTCGTCAGGGAGAGGTCATAACTTGAGAAATGAATGGGGGTGCACTTCTGCCAATGTCATCACACAACTGAGAGTTAAAGTTAGAGGATGGGGTAAAGGCAATGGTTGACATATCAGGGCCCTCAGACAAGGTTCAACAAGGGCAAGGTGAGACAGAAATAAAGATAAAGTGAGACAGGAAGAAACTTTTAGATAAAATACAGACTGAGCTGGAGAGTTAAAAAGAAAAACCCTTCCTCTGCAGTGGGCAACATCAGATACTAAAATGATTCATGACTCATCTTTAATGTGCGGTTCATTAATTCAAAAAAAGCTATAAAAGAAATAAATAACAAGTATAATACTAAGTATTTATATTAATCTTAATAACAATCATCATAATAAATCACAATAAAGCCATTTTACCATACCCTGTGAGAAGACAGGCTTAAAGGAATGTGAGTGTAGCAGTTGGATTATTTCAGTCTGTTTTTATGAGAAAACAGCACTGATGTGTTTCAGCAGGGGAGAGCAAAACAGAACCAATTCCAAACTGTTGAAATGAGATGTACGCTAATTAGGAAGAGATGATCGCTTGTCTAATAGGAGCCGACTGGGGAGAGCAAGAAGCGAGAGGAAGCAAAAAGACAGTAAAGGAAGACAATTTGTTGATGCTCAAAAAGATAAGCGTGTGGAGGGGCGGAGGAGCTTTCAGAAATATCAGATTATACATCCCAATCTGTTGTGCAAAGAGCAGCAATAAAAAGGTTTGCAAGGTCAGACCTAGCTTGTACCAAAAGCAGCCTAAATAAAAGGACAATAGATATTCCAATAAAGTGTCTAAGGTGACTGGATTTAAATTGATCATTCCCATTCAACTTCCATTTCCTTCTATGGGTGCAAGGTGACAGGAAGCAAAGTGTAACATAACACAGCGCTAATATGAAAACACTCCACTGAAGCACAATGATAAATTGAAAAAGAAACTTTGACTAAATCAAACGAAGGCTTCATGTTTGCTGTGATGGATTATCTAGCTCTGTCTATTTTCAAGTCTGTGGAACTTGTTTTTCACAATATACATGGATGGATGGCAGTAAATGGCTTCTTATGAAGTGAAGAAAATGAGCCCTGATATCTCTAGTGTTGCTGAATGTGTGCAGACAGTAAAAGGGAGCAAGAAGACCACTGACAAAAACTACAGTGATTATCCTTCACAGATTAAATGCACTGCACCTGCATGCACAGTGATCTTAAGAATACTATTAAAATGCTAACAACATTACACAACAAAAATATTTTAAACCAGAACAAAATGGCACGTACTTCATCATATAATTCACGTGTGTGTGTGTGTGTGTGTGTGTGTGTGTGTGTGTGTGTGTGTGGGTGTGGGTGTGAAGGCAGAGAATGAGTGTATCTTTCACCAATCAAACAATGGCCTGTCTTCACTGCCGTCCTGCCATTAGGGCTCTCCAGCCTAGCGGACTTAATGACGTTTGATTTTCAACTGGGCTCATTTTTCACTACATTTAACCTTGATTTGAATCTCCATTGAAGTTTGTATTAATATCGTTCACGTGACACCGCAATTAAAATTCTGAAGTGATGACTGGTGCTCGGTTAACTAACAGATTCATTTCAGAGCAGAGGAGAGGCATTTTAATGCTTATACAGATAATACAATATCAAGGTTTGTCATTGCAGGGGAGTGAACTGCTTTCCCTACAGTCATTGCATGATGAAATGGAATTTCTAACGTCTTTGAAAGAGATGCCAATCATTGTTACACGGGCATTACTGATTGCAAAAATGAGGACACTGAAAGCATTTCAGGTGGAATTTTGGATTTTTTGAGTGCACACAACCTGGCTTGTGTAGCTCTGCATTAGTCGGTGGTTTCCTACTGATTTCCCAGAACGCCTTTTGACAACCCCAAGACAATGCTGGAGGTTGTATTTGTAAGTGGAAACAAAAAGCAACAGCTGAGCATATTAAGTTTCATCCAGTGGAGAAAAAGTGAGCACTGCACCACACCATCCAAACAAAACATGTCTTGTGGCTGCCGCCTAGCATTCTGGTCTATTAACGCTGCTGTCAGTGGGATATTTCTGCTTCTACAGCACAATGACTTTCTCCCTGTATGCTCAACATTAATGTAAAATGGCAGTTTTAGTAAGCTCTTGCAATCACTTGCTCTTTGCTTTTAATGGGCTGTTTACTGGTGGTGTTTCAGATAGGCAATTTTTTTTTCTGCAATTAAACATGGCTCATGTCATCTGTATTTGGACAGTTATCTGTGGAAATTACACAAATACTGTACATGACTAAACGATGCTCAAGCAGTATTTTGAAGGGGATTTAAGTTTGGAGACACTCTGTCATCTAAAACTTTTCAGGATTCCACAAGTGCATTTGTTTAAAAAAATCATTATACTGATAAACCAAATTAAAGGTAACGTGTTATCCTTGAATTTAGACCATTTGTCTCTACATCTAGATTTATATGACTTTAAAAAAAATTGCAATGAGTTCTTGTACTCCAATAATCCCTTTCAAGGTGACCTAAAGAGATTTGTTTCCATTGCTCCTGAAATCTCTCATGATGATCATGTACTCATCAAATGACATGAAGAGATCATGTTTCTCTGTCCCCCACTATCAAATCCTCTGTCAGATTAGTTATCCCAATGAATCAAACAAAGGTTAGATTATTATACAAAACCACAAACATGCAAGCTTGTGTTTAGATTGCCGAAGAGCATTTTTTTGTGTTTTTAATCAGCATTCAATCCACAACAGGATGTTGTATTCTTCACTCTTATTTCATACAAAAGGTCTTGTCCTCACTGCAATAGCCTCTCCTGAGTGCTGTTCATGTACTACATGTGGAGTTTTTACTAGCTGAACCAATTACTGTATCTACATCCACTCATAAAGTGTGCATTATGCCCTATTACACATGAGGTAAAATGTGAAAAACAGTGTGAAGGCCTCAAAGTGCACAGGTTTCAGTCAAAATAAGGCTTATAAAGTATTCTTCCCACTTCCAGGACATACACACACTATGGAGAGAAAAAAAACAAAAACAAAACAGCTATTTGTGGTTACAAATCAAACTGTAAGCCTTCAATCAACTCCTCTGAACCACAAAAGTGAGTCCCAGTCAAACAGAATCCATTTGCTCCTGAAGTGAGCTACAACAGGCCTGTAATAAAGCCAGCATTTACAGAATTGACATGTATTGACTGAAAAACTGGTGTAAAAGGAGAAATTGAGACAGGAGATGACATCATTGGCTGTTCAAGATAGCCTGCCAGCATAATCTCTGTGAAGTCGCTGCCTATTTGAAGCCACTTTCTGAGCCATCATCAGTGATTAGACATCAACTGTAAGTGTGGCTTTGGAGATTTTACTTTTTCAAGGTTCATTCATGCTCTCAGTCTGTGTGACTGGTGTAAAGAAAAAGTCAAACGACTCATTTGACGTCAAAGCATTGCAGTGACATTTCACCCTCTGGGCTCAGCATCTCAAGTCTTTATCCCTATGGCAAAGGCATACAGCAAAGTCATTTCTATGTGTAGCTCTAAAGGCAGAGCATAACACTAATGGTGCTGGGGTTCAGGATCTGATTCCCAACGGGGTTCCCAGTGCTAAAAATATGTACACTTATGATGCTCTGAGGTGATTTGGATAACAGGGTTTACCAAAATGACACATATAGTTAAGTTCAATCAGCAGCGGTACATCCACCTCATTGATGTCACTGACTGCTGGCTGGCAGCCACTCAGATCCCTCCCTGAGCCCAACAACTGTGAGCAAAGACACATCAACACACATTAAGTAGCATGTTTGCTGCTCCATTTCTCTACCAGACCCCTGACTGAGTAGGCTGATGCCGCTTGCCGCTCCCATCATGTGCTCTTTTGTGATCTAATGATGCATCTCTATCATGTTTAATTCAGCTTTGTAGATGGCCTTTATTAATAAAATAGAATTACTGCCTCATGGTTGTATGCGTCTGCCAACTAAGTCAAGTTGCATTTACATCCATGTCTGTCCAGACTCATAGAACATGTCACAGAGAATCTGAAGGAATTTAATTTAAAGGTGTTAAGTGTCATATTCAGTAAAATGCAAGTTCTCATTATATTGACATGATTCAAGTGAATCATACATGAGAGGAGCACAGAGTACTGATAGAGAGCGTCATCAAATGGTGCAGCAACAGCAACACCTGAACAGCAACACCTAAAGTTCGATATCAGCAAAACCAATGAGTTTGTGGTGGGCTGCAATGCTTCAAATATCGATGTTGCTGCGAAGAAGCTATAAATTCCAAAATGTAAGTGCTTCAAACTAGGGTTGGATGGTATGACAGTATATACCATGCAACAATAGACAAATGCCCATCAGTAGAGATTTGGCAATACAGTTTCCAACATGGTAACATTTAAATTACAGGATGTGTTCATAATGCACAGCACGTCCTCTGTTACCTAATACTTTTTTTTTTTTACTAGAACATTCAAAATATGATTCTACCTCTTTTAACTCAATTAGCAATGTAAGGGAACTTACCTTAAGAAATAATTTATCTTAAATAATTTAATAATTTATCCATATTTCACACAGGAGGAGTAGCCATCTCATAATGTAGGTTAATAAGTAAATTAGTATAGTAGTCCACAATAGATGCTACTAGCCACATTAGCCGTGGAACATCCTAATTTACTTGAAGTCAGTATCAATCCATCCTTAAGCTTCAGTTTCTCCTTTGTATTGGCCCTCAAAGCAATCTGAAGTAGAGAGATTAGTTCACTCATATAACCTAAGTATGTAGGTCAGTTGTTGTGGGGACATTTACGTCAAGTTAATCCACAGGGTCTTCACTTCCTCGGATGGTGGGAGTAGATGAACACTTTTGTGTTGGTTCTTGTAGCCATCAACAGAGAAATTGGCATGTTGCTGGTAATGTTAAGTTGACATTTTTGAGTTACTTTGCTAAGTTTAAGGGCTATGCCCATACACTTGCATATCATCACAGCCACAGTAAAGCACATGTCCTGGCAGAATGTGACACCAGTGATGGTGACAAAACCACTAATCCATGGGCTGACCTTTTGACCACCAAAATCTACTCAGTTCATTCTTGATTCCAAGTGAATTTGTCAAATTTTGAGAAATTCCCTCAAAGTTCTACTGAGATATTTTGTTCAGACCAACATTCAAACAGACAGAAAACCCAAAAATATAATGCCTCTGTCGAGGTATAAAAAGTCTCTGAATTCATTTAGACGGTGAAAAAATGGTGAAATAACACTTCCATGTCTCATTAAACAAGGAAAAAAGAACCATTTTATAAATCTGTCACTGCATTAATCCTGTCTTTAAAGAATGCAATCATATGGAACATGCGTGAGTTGTAAGACTTTTTTTTTGTACAACTGCTGCACGAAGGTCAGGAGAGGAGTGGTGCGGGATAGGAGGATGTGGTCAGACAGTTCATCGATGTTAGCTGCACATTAGTATCGACAGCAAGAACTCACTGGGGAGAGCAAATCTTATCTTTGCAAAGCAAGGAAGACAGGGGAGATGGGAGTGAGGGGGGAGATAATGGAAAATGAGGGGAGTGGGAGAGGGGGTTAGGGGTGTAAGGGTGGGGGAGAGATATGAGATGTAAAAAACCTTGGCAGAGGGCTTATCTCTTATGTAAAATAAGAAGCAGGATGAGACTGAGGACTGCTGTTTAAGGGTGTAGCACTGAATAGGAATCTATACAATTTGATGAATTAACAAGCTGTGAAGTGACCATTCTGATACTTATGAAAATGGCTGATGTTTTTGGTGCAATGTAAATAACTTTCTTGTATCATTTATTTGTTTGATGGTGTATCTGGTGGTGTGTGTAATTGGCCCGATGTAGACAACAAACTTCATGTTCAGATAATTTCAGGACAGCTACAATGGGCCAAGCCACTACAGGGAGTTGTGGATGGTTTTTTTTTGACACTAGAAACCCATATGGATTATCCTCTCTCAGCCATGCACGACCATGCTTTTGTTTTAAAGAGAGGCAGAAAAAGGACATAGTGGTGCAAATGGTAAAAGGATGGTATTCATATAGTGCTTTTCCAGTCTACCGACCACTCAAAGCACTTTACAACACTTTCACACACACTTTCACTCACACACACACACACACACACACACACACACACACACACACACACACACACACACAATTTGCAATTCGGGGTTCAGTATCTTACCCAAGGACACTTCAACATGCAGACTGGAGGAGCCAAGGACTGAAGCACCAACCCTTTGATTAGTAGACAAACCAATGTGTCAGAAAAACATCTGGTTGCACATTGCTCAGTTTAACATGCTAATAAGATCACTAGCCTTCCAAGCAGTGATCTGTGTGCTGTGGCACTGTGTGACACATCTTTCAAACTCAGCTGAAAAAGTCAAGATTACTGCTTAAATAGAGTATTTTTTGTTTTCTGTAGTGATCTATAGTAAGTGCTCTCTCATGCTAATGATTTCATTGTTAAGTGACACGTCTTCATACCTAAACAGGGGGTTTACAAATATGTCCTAAATCAATAACACACAATTATGTTTTCCAACAATATTGTATATCATAATACCACAAATGAATGAAGAAACTGATGATCTGTGCTCCACAAGTCATGTTTCACAACAGAGAAAACAATTCAAATGCAACAAGAATGTTTCTTTTTTTTTTAATTTTCCAATTAGATCCTTCTTAGAAAAACTGATTTGGACAGAGAATTTTAAAAAACTGATCACACAATTTAATTATTGTGATACCATACAAATAAATGTCAATAAATGTAAAGGGTGAATTATTTCCCAGGCCTACATATCAGAGAACATTGTTGACTGTGGAAGAATTTGACACAAAATTCACTTAAATGGAGTCAAGGACGACTTGAAAGGAAAGATAATGAGTCATAATCAGCACGTGTGGTATGAATTACTGGCTGGGCTTTTGACGAAAGCTTAAATAAAAAAAAAACAAAAAAAAAAAAAAAAAACAAGTGCTTGTTTAACTGTAGAGAATGAAGAGATATTCATGCTCTGATACGGCAGACTTACATGTCTTGGTGCTTTCAATTCCACCTACAGGTATAAACGCCTACACCCTCAAATCTTTAAGATTAGGAAATGGCAATAGAAAGCAGCTGAATCAAAAAACAACCAGATGATTGCGAAGAAGACACTGTCAAAGGACGTTTTGCCAGAGATTTTGTTTCCACTTTGGGAAACAGAAGGCATCTCTTTTCTCTTTCTGCACTACAGGTAACAGTCAGTTCCTTGAACGAATTCGAAGTAGCTTATAAGTAGTGCTGTTTTGCATTTTTTTGCATTTTACATTTTATGGACTGATATGCTTGCGTGAACAAATTAACACATACAGTACAATAATACAGTCTGAATATGAGTCTCAGTGGAGGACATGTTTGTTGGGAAGACTGCCAGAGAAAATATGAAGAGGGAAAAAGAAAAAAAAAAAAGTGCAATAAAGCGACTAGGCAGCTTGGAAGACCAGCAGCATCCAAGATTGAAGGGGGGTGAGCAAAACAGACAAGCTGAGAACAAAAAAAGGGAGGGATAATAAAAAGGAGAAACAGTGAGGTGGGGGGGTAGTGACAAATCTCTTAATCTCTCTCTCGCTCTCTCTGTCTATGTTTGTTTTGTGCTGGTTTTGGCCTCAAGTCGCCTGTCGATCCCCTCGTAAATTGCCTGTGTCGATCCAGCCTTACAAGCTTCCACACACTCCCCGAGTCCCTGTTAAAATGGTCACGCCAATAAAAGCCCATTCACTTGTAATGAATTGAGAGAGAAGCTAAAGACTAAAGGGGCTGATTTAGTGACAATTGCTGATGATCCTCGATTGAGTTAGGATTGAGCTCGCCAGCCTCTGCAGTCCTACAACATGCCTGGTATTGTTGGGGATTTCTATAAGAAAAAGAAAGCTGCCAATTCCCATTCCTTCTCATCCATCTCTGAAATAGACAATGTACTGCATGACAGAAAACACCTCACTCTGGATACACTGTCATACAGTCTATGGGTGTACGGGATGCTGAGAGCCATGCATTGTGATGAGCTGGATTTTGCCATATGCCTGCAGACACGACAAAGCCACGCAGACATAATAAAACAGAAAGGAAATAAATGATCATAGCATGGCATTTGTACTGCCTCATTAATATAACACAAGATGTTCCAATTATAGTGACAGCAACTCAAGAGGTCAGGATCCTCCCGAAGTGTGTGTGTATATATAGCCATGATAGGCTAATGGCACTCAAATCCTGTGGGCTTGCATTGTAAGTGAAATGCTGATGGTGTAATCTGCAGGTAAACGGTTGTAACACTCACATCCCTGCTCTTCACTCTCTGCCTCATGCTTGCTAAACTATTAACATTGAGCACGGGACTCTTGCAAAACACCCCCCCGTCCCCGAAGCCAATTACAGCGGTGAGGTCAAAAGAAGCTAATGTGACTTTGTCTGGAACTGCCCGGTGTGGCCCTAAGGCCCTCGGATTACATGGACGAAGGGATTCTAAAATCGAAAAGTACACAGTGGAAGAATTAAATACAAAGCAGGCAGAATGGGAAAAACATTATTTTTCTTTGTTTGCAAAAGCTAAAGAAAGAGCAAAACCTTATGAACACAAGTGAGCTGAGGTATTGATTTGTTTCTCCACAGCTTTGAAAGATGAGGTGTTATGTGTTGTAGAGAACCACCTATCATTTTCCTCCTGGGCTTGGGAGAAAATCATACCCTCTATACCAGCACACAAACAAACAAAAAAAACTAAATTGCATAACCAACCAGTAGTTTAACATCTAATAAATATTATGCACAATGTTTTGCCAAAGGCCTCCAGTATGACTCACCTGAAAGCCCATGACACATTATAAAAATCAAAGTGGAAAGCTGATTTTCATGCCACTGGTGTAAAAACAATTGGAAATTGTATTTTATAAGATGTAGATCTGGATATTCTGCAACACACTGACTCAACCAGATAAAGCACACCATACACATATCTGTTCCTATTCTTGCCTTGCAGGTTAACAGGTGTTGACCATTGGTCGCTGTAGCCCAGTAAATTCCCTCACGTTACCTTGCGTTTTCCCCTTCCCTGCATTCTCAGTGCTCCCCCGTCTGTCTCTCTCTGTTTTTGTTTCGTTTGTGTGCGTGATGTCATGGCCGTGGTCTCCCTTCCTTGCTCTCCTGGCTCTGCTTATCCTGCACACCTGTCTGCAATCGGCTCATCACCTCTCCCTGGCTGCTTACCTGCCTCTCATCACCTCATCTGCCTACAGGATATCTACCCTGGCTCTTCGACAATGCATCGCCAGGTTGCGGTTTCAACCACAGTGGTAGTTATGCTTCTAGGCTGACTTAGCTTGTTTTCTCAGTTTCTTTGTTGTTGTGTTGCTAACCTATCTCTCTTGTCTGCCTGTCTTCCAGCTTGTCTGTCTGCCTGCCAGCAAAATCCTAGCCTCCAACCTCCCCCTGCTTGCCACACTTCCCCTCGTACCCTCACACTCATGCTAGCCACGCTCCTCCATTACGGTCACTCGCCCCTGCTGCCACCGGATCCCCATTCTCTGCCATCAGGCCCTCATCCAGATCCTCCTCCACAAATCCTTGTTCTTACCAACACCTTGTCTGTGGCCTGCATTTGGGGGTTTGTAACAGCATGTGATCAAATAGGGTCTCTGAGGGCTGCATCAATACACATGTACAAAGATTTAAGTACAGAATATATAATACAGACTCAGGTACTGCATTGCAACACGAAGTGTTTCATATCAGTAGATTTCCTGGAAATTTCTAGCCTTTAGAGAGAATAATCAAAAAATACCACAAAAGCAAAATTGGTGCATGACGAAAATATCTCGCAACCTGAAGTCACACTGAAGGCAACTTTTGGTTTGATACATTGGTCATCTGAACTGAGCATCATGTTTGCACAGTAATAATATATTCATACAAAATGTTTTTTTGGATTTAAAGGGAAAAATCAGCTTGTAACATAGGACTTGATAAATTTATGAACACATATTATTTCTATTTATTTCTTTCTGGGTATTGGGTCAGTAAAAAAAACATGCAGGTCCTGGAATTCTGAAGTTTAGGGACAAAAGAAATAATGAATATATACTATCATAGCCCACTTTCTGTGGTTGTTAAGGCACACCTCTCTGTCAAACCTAGGGTTATTTACCTGCTGAATAGGCCAAATGAATTCACATAATGGATAACTTTAAAGCACAACATGTTCCTTTCATGTTACACTTGAAGCACATATGAGTCCATTATAAATGACCTCCTTTGTTTATTCATAGGAAAAGGTCAAATACGAGTAATTAAAGTGTTCACATTAACTGCTGAATTAAAAGCACCGCAAGTCCAGTATTTATGAGTTGTTCATCTCCAAAAGAGAGAGATGTGACAGAAGTGGGCAAAAAAAGTGAAATGCTGAGTTTTCAAGTACCATCCTCTGTAAGAGGCTGTCTTTGTCAGATTGAAAGAAAAAACATGCCAGTGTTCAGGAAAAAAGTACCAGCTCTCAGAGTCTGAACTTGGCTAAATAAATAAATCTATCTATCTATCTATCTATCTATCTAGCTCTATATGTGTGTGTGTGTGTGTGTGTGTGTATACATACGTACATACATACATACATACATACATACATGACATTGTCAAAGCAACTGCTTCACAGCTTCAAAACCTAGTCAAGCATCGTGTCGATGCCAATATGTGTCTAACTCACAGCTGTGCCAAAAATGTTGCTGTCTGAAAATATGTATTCAGAAAAAAAAAACAAAAACAGCAGTTAATGTGTGAAGTTTTTGGAAAACATCTGGTAGCCCAGAGCACTCCACTACCTGCCCTCTGTCAAGGTGTATGATAGTAAATCAATACTCAGTGTGTGTGTGTGTGTATGTACAGTACCTTTGGGCATGTGAGTGTGTAGACCTACATTATCAGTGCGTGCTAGTTTGGAGTATCTGCTTGGGTTCAAGTATGTTTGTCTGCACACTGTCATAATTCCCCTACCCACATGAGATTTCACAAGAGAATCTGAAAATGGATAGAGCTATTTTAGAGAAGCATGTCGCAGCAGGAGCTTGTTCTCCTGTAGAGATCAAGCGGTCGGGTATTAAGGCTGTTGTCTTGTATGGAGATGATCAGCGCTGCTACAGATCAGGAACTGAATCTAGCTTGTCTGTACAACCTGAAACAGATTCTCTTTTAGTGAGGCCGTTCCAGCCAAGCAGTTTGACTAGTCAAATAGCCAGTCAAGCCAGACCAATCACAATAAAGAACAGTTCAACACTGTAGTTTAAGATTAACTACTGTTGCTGCCATGCTAACTAGTACAATAATCATCCCATAAAACTCACTTATTCAGAAATTATACAATATGAATCAATAATTGTGGGAATTGTAAGATCGATATAAACTAATAACTATACTTGTGAAGAATGCTGTAAAGTGTAAATTATAGTGAGTCCTGATCTGAGAAAAAACAGATGCAATAAAAAAAACACAAAATTTCAAATATGGCCACGTTTTACTTACTTTTACTTGAAATCGAAGCTTTCTGAATAAAGAAATACTGCACATGGCATGAAATATGACATCTTAAATCATGTATTAAAAATAAAATATGAATACTACGATAATATAAATACTTGGACAAATTAAACATGGTTATATTTTTAAAAAGCTTGCCAATATATGCAGTGTTATGCTTTCAATACTGTTATGCTGGGCCATGAACACTCCAGTGCAACACACTGCATAGCATTGGGTTTGCGGCAGTTTTAACATTTTGATTCAGTTGAATTAGCAAACCAATGCAACTTGCTCACCTTCAAGTCTTTTTCAAAAGAACAGCCGATTCATCAGTCTACCCACCACCAGAGACAAAACCCTCAGTTTCTTTAGACAAAGTGCATTGGATCTGACAATTGAATGTTGTGACATCACCTTGCAACGCATATATTTGTCTGAAAAGGTCAGAGCAACAGGGTCTGTATGAGTTCAGAGCCTCGGATTCAGAGGCTTGGTGAGAGAGTGGAAAGGTAGAAAAGAAGAGTGAGGGCATCTGCTTTGACCTAGACAGGGAATAAACAAACAAACAGGCTGCCAGGCTATCAGCACACACAGTGAACAAACAGGGAGGCTGACAAATCTCCCTCATATCTATGGACCTAAGCCAGCTATCACGCAGGTTATAAAGGTGAGGTGTTGGAACAACACTCGGGTGGTGCTGATGCGACTTTGGAACAAATCCTGCAGTCTTATCTATATGATAACCTTACTTTCTCTCACTAATTTATCGATTACACACATGCTTTCAGTTTTGAAAAAATATGAACCCCTGCTGTCTCGTCTCGGCAGCACTGACCCAACTGAATGGCTTCTCCTTCTGAAGGTCTAGGACATATCAGGCCAATGAGGTGGTTAAATTGGTTGAGCATTGATTACTGTTTTACAGAGCGCTTTACTCATTCACCTCTTACAAATGTAACATCAGGGATCATTCATCATTTATGGCTTGCTCTTGCTAATGACACGCAGTGAAACCTATACTTGCCTGCCGTCAATAATATATGGGGGCACAGCTCTTGTGTCCGATCAAGTCCACCACAAAGTCTGATCATGCAGAGCTGAGAGAGAGAGCGGCTTCTGCTGAACACAGCACCAAGCACATTTCACTAATTAGTTCCTTCTTCTCAGGTTGAATTTAAGCCAATTACTGAAATCAGTTCATGTTGTGTTTTGGCTGTGGTGGAAACCTTCTGTCTCTTAGCCTTTGTTAACATGACAGTATAAAACCAGGGGAACTGGCAGAGCAGTATCTGCACTGTATTCTATGGGCCTGGAATGACTGTAGCCACCCTCACTATTAAACCTGCTGATAAATGACAAAGATTCACTTCTGATTGCTCATTTTATTGAACAATGTGCGACTCAGTTTGAAAGTCAGTTCGATAACTTGCCATTTATTATTCTACTTCTTCACCACTAGACAATGACAAGGCCAATAAATGAAGGTAGGAGCAGCAATAAAAACTGCTTTGTTACTGTATCACCCTGTGACACACACATAAGGACATCTTGTATGTTCAAGCATTCAGTGAACACAAAGATTACACACATATGAATGCATGCATGCATACAAACTTCTGCCATACCTTACAAAACACACCTGGGATCTACCTCATCTCTATGAAAGGTCACCTGCCAATAATGTGCAGTTAAGTCTCTGACGTGCATGACCCCTGCGTTATTATTTTTTGGTTCCACTCCACCACTGTTTATTGTAATTTCATTAGCTCAATCTCTGTTATTCTAATTACGCAGACATCTTTTGCAGCAAATAAAAGTTAATGAGCTTTTATGAAAACGGATTGACGTGACCTTTTTACTTATTCATTTATATCCCCCCCTCCACCTCCTCCTGTCCCTGTCAAATAGCACTGTGGAAGGTCCCTGATATCGTGGGATTGGGAGGGAGAGACACACCCCTCTCTACACACCAAAACACACACTGCCAAAAACAGTCTTTCCAATCAACATCAATGACTCTTTTTACTCCTCCCTGTTTTCCATAGATCATTTAGCATCGCCATCCATAAATCTGCAAAATGCCCTTTTCAAGCTGCTCATAAACACCCTCATAGATCTCAAAAAATGCCACCACACTCAGAGGCAAGAGCTGTTGATGGTAGTGAGCCCACAGCGGTTCAGCTCCCTACAGTCAGGAAGTGATGAATGTCAGAATGAATGTGTACATTACAGTCTGCCAGGCGAGGCTGATGGATTTTGGGTTGAGGTGTCCAAGTGAACTAGCAAGGTGTTGATCATGAAGGGCGAATGTTATTTACCTGCATGGCTGGAAAACCCTGTAAAGTATGGCATGGAAAAAACATTACTCTGTTGTTACAGAGTACTTTGGTCGGATTTTAATTTGCACAGCAAAGGGGTACAGCATTAGGATTACTTTGGGAATGATTTATGTACTGCATTGTGTAAGATATCAAACATTTAATGATTCAGTATCCAAAATTACAAAAAATGCTCTGTTCAGCTCATCATGGGTACTATAACTGCAGCAACACGAGTAAAATATATATTAACTACTGTAATATGTTTCTTGGTCTAATGAGCACAATCATGTTTTTATTATTACTGGTGGGTAATAAAAGGTGGCAACTACTATCTGACTCATTCTCACAAAACTGAATAGTTAAATACTGCAGGACTGGTATATTTGATACATTAATCTGTACTGTATAACAAGACAAGCACAAAATAACAAAACCTGTATTAATTTACTACCAAAAAAAAAACATGTTTTAATGGTGAACAGAGAAAATTCAACAGAAAGAAGTAAAGTAAAAACACCCACTATCAAATCACCTTTCCCTCTCTCTGAATTAGTCATACACTGAATTATTGCTATGAAAATCATTATGTGGCCCAGAAGATGGCCCTGAGGTTTATTAGCCTCATCTTTGCTAGCAAGAGCTCCATTATCTTATTGCCTTCAATGTCAGAAAAATAAGGGGGTAAGGTGGGCAATGGCTGTTGCTGCTGCTTTGGGCCACTGCGTTCAACTCCGAGAGCTGAAAATCCAATAATGCAGGGAAGATAGATGTTGAGGAGAAAAGATAGATCTTAACTCGAAAGCTATTACAATGTCTATTGTTTTTCAATGTTGATGTAAATTACCTCAAGCAGCTTCAAGCGTCATTTTGCATTCCATAATTCATGTTTGTTGCAAAGGAAATCAAGTTATAATAACTGTGTGTACAGCACTTCTCTAAAACAGCATTTACACTTTCATAATCAAGACAAACTACAGATGCATAAACATACATAACCAAGACAGTGAAAATCAGTGATATTCACCTCACCTGAACTAGAGCACTTGCGCATTGCATCATTTTTGTAATCTGATTTAGGGCTGGGCGGTATACCGGTTCACACCGAATACTGGTGTATATTTTTGTTATGATATGAATTTTTAATATACAGCCACACCGGTGTATCTGATCGAGCAAAATGTCACTTCAAGGCGCGTTTACTAGAGGGACTCCCTACGACAGAAAAAACAAACGGTGGATCAAGATTACAAATTCTATCACTATCCACCTAGCCAAAGACATGGCCCCGCTTAACACTCCAGAACAACAAGGTTTCAGGCAGATGATCAAGACAGTGGATCCCAGGTATGAAATACCAAGCAGAAAATACTTCAGCCAAGTTGCAATCCCTGCCTTGTACCAATTAACCTGTTCAATACGAGCGCCATCTGTACAGGGGGCAGCGTGAGATGCGCGCAGTTCAGATGATCAATGCTCACGCTAGGAAGCACCAGTCTTAACTTGTAGCATATCAGAATGACGGGGAGACTCAGCTAAAAGCCTCTACCAAGCATTGCCACCTAATTCATACAGCAATAAATTATATGCGCATGTAACAAAAAGACGAAAATAGCGTATGTCCACTTTAGAGGAGGAGGGGGTTTCTAGAGTGGAGGGAGCGCTCTTGATGCGATATACTATATCTGGGGTTACTTCCTTCTGGATTGTCATTGGTGTTACTATGGTGAATTTGGGCGCTGCCCCTCAAATCTCTTGACTTTGACTGGTTGATAGAGGGTTCGATCATCAAAATTGACCAACTGGTTGCTGAGCTACTGACCAGTGTAACTGCGCAGTTAGTTTCACCGCTCCGTCTCATTTACATATGAATTGACAGAGCACTCACAGAGGACACTGCCGACCAGCCCGAGGAGTTATTTTACTGTTTTATTTGCATTTCATCCTTTTATGAGAGATAATAACGAGAGTTTCTCCATATGCTCGGATAACGGTACTCTGCCCGGATGTGCCCAAATGAGCACCTGGACATACCTGTGTTAAAACACCTGTCTTCCAGATGAAAGAAAAAAAATACCATCATATACCATGAAACAATTATTATTTTGAAAAATACTGCGATATGCATTTTTTGTCATACCACCCAGCACTAATCTGACTTCCATTTTAGAGCGGAAGAACAATTACATTGTTTAGCATCATCAGTTTTATCATTAAATGAGCAAATCTGGAAATGAAATCAGTGACAGCTCTCACACAATCATTACTCTCATATCCTCATTATCAGTCCTGAGTGTAATGCAAGCCAAATTCACCATAAGAAAACCGACATAAATGTAAGTGTTCACCCATCAAACTTCCATTTTCAAATGATATCCCACGGTTGGGGATACCACTGATTGTTGCAATCATTTTGGTAAGGTGAGAAGTGGTCTGATTGCTGTAAACATTAAATGCTGCTGCGACACTTGTGCATAATGCTGCATGATGGATGTACTGGCACTGCTAGAGGACTACGTGAATGGAAGAATAAACAATATGTGCTTTCTAACCTACACCTCACTCACAAGCACCTCCTTTTCTGTCAGAAAAATTCCTTTTCTTCGTCTTACTCTGGGTAGTTGCCATGATTCACCATAAAGAACCGTTGATCAGCAGGCTCCTTTTATGTATATCAACATTCTTGAGGTGTTTTGCATTAACCATTTCTGGTTTAATGTGGGCCTGTACAGGGCAGGATATGAGGCTGACTGTGATGTATAAAAGGAACATTGCCCACAGCATATGCATATGCACCATTTCATAAATCTGGTTTCAGCTTTTGTGCATCTTAAAAATGAGATCCCTGGACAGTTTATATAGAAATGATGATTTTACTTCTCTACATTTCCATTTCACTGCCAATGGGTTTTGGTAATGTACAATTTAGCAGTAAGGGTCCTGTGGTATTATAGAAACATATGTCCTTAACAAAGGTTTAATAAAATGTTACTGTTTAAAGCAGTGACTTGAAAAACCCTGATTCATTTAACACCCTGATGTGAAAGAGTTTTGCTAGGAATCCTTTACTACAGGTCATAAATAATGACTGTAAGCTACACAAGACTTTTCTGTATCTATCACATTTTATTACTGTGCTGACAGACAATGCAAGTTATATAGTATTCTCCTAAGCATTCAAAGTGTATCAACCAGCTAATCTGCAGCTTTGACAGACATTTTAAATTATAAATGTAACAATAATTGTCTGACAATTAAAATGTTTTAACACTAAACTGACTGACATAACAAACACTTTGTACTTCACTGGGGTCTACAGGTCACTTCTCACAAATGTGCCTGTAAAGACAGACATAACAATACACTGTGTTAGGGTAGGTTCATAGAGTTTAGACATAAATACCCAATGTTAACAACCTAACATTGTGTGAACTATAAATAATGTCAGCAGTATTTACCTGTTATTCTTTTATTTTTGTCTTAGAAGCAGTTATTGTGGTGATATTCAAACTAGAAAAGCAGCTAAACATGGTCCAATCGCTGCAGTGAAGCCACTGAATGTTCCCAAAATATCCCGAACTAGAATAACAAACACAATTGCATTCAAAATGGAAAATAAATAACTAAATGTGCGCAGCAGCATAAGATGAATAGCCATACAGATGAAAGAGGTTTAAGTTAAAAATGTGGTAATGGGAATATGATTATTCTGACTTTTGCTCTGTGCTTTGGTTAAACACACTGGATTTATCTGTGGTCTTCATTTTAGGTAGGAGCACATGAAACAATAGCAGGACATGAGAATCAGCAACGCAAGATGAGCAGATTAAAGTAGTTTGTGAGTAAACACTAAAATGAGGTGCAGAATTAAGCAGAATTAAAATGGTGAAATAAGAAATAACCTACTAGAATTAGGGCAATGCAAAAAGAAAAGATAGAAATTCAGAGATTACTGTAGTGGCTTTCAAAAAACCTGCACCAGTGAACCATACTAATGGAATAAATGCCCCAGAGTTCACACAAATTCTACTGAAAATGCTTAGTGTGAACACAGCCTGAGACGGGTTTACAGCTTGATTGACATCCATAACTAAGAAAACCAAAGAGACAGAAAGATCACAGTGGCACACAGCACAAACTTCATACCGCGGATTTCTCTGTAAAGGTTACCAGAAATTCATCAGAAAAAACACAGCACAAAATCATGACTGCAAAGATACCATTGTGTGAATCTCTCCTAAAGCCAAAGTAACAACAGCAGCTGCACAGTACAAAAAGTTTCACTTGGCATCCACCTCTATCTCTCTCACAGGATCTTTATGCTGGATAGCGGCTTTGTTAAAAGGTTTAGCACTAGTAAAGATTTCTAAATGGGGTACATTGTGTTTGCAAGACACAGATTGTGGGTGAAATGCACTCCAACCATGGCGTTGCATAAATGGCTGAATGTGTTTGAGGGAATGAGTTTTGACCTGTGGCAGTTTTGTACCCAAAAGTGGTTTCCAGCTCTTACTAGGGATTATCAACATCCATTTCTTCCTCAGATTTATGCATTACTGTCCTGAACGAACTCCTGACCTCATCTCCTGCCCCCCACTGGACTGAAACATTCATCATTCCTTTATGTGGATGTGGCAATAGGAACATAGGCTCTCCTCCATCCCTCAAAGAGTCAGTACTCATTGAACCATGAGGAGAGAAAAGAGTTGGGGTGGGGGGGTGTATCGAGCCACTGTTTCGGTCTTGTTCACCAGAGTGAAAGTGAAATGGGCCGTGGGCGTTATGTAAAGGAACAGTGTGCAGATTTGTACATGAGAAAAGGGGTCAGTGAGTCACCAAATAGGGAGGCTCCATGGGATGCACAGCAGCAAGAGGCAATGTTGTAATACATATAGAATGAGAAAGTGTAAAGACAGCTCAGAATGTTACGCATAATGAAAGCATTTCTGCCAAAAACAGTCAGAATATTTCACAAACAGCAACATGCAGGTGGAGGCAAAGCACTGTTCCCCCTGGTATTGTTAAAAAAAAATAATATCATAAAAGAAAATCTGATCCATTGAACTGAATTCCAACATGGGCAAGTGCAACATTCAAATCACCGGAGCTGCAGTTTTTTGATAAAGGTAACTGGGAACAGATTTCGGCCAGACCAGCAACAGCAGAACCAGGGACAAGTGTTGGATCGACCTCCGACGGGGTCTGACTGGCTGGATTCAGGAACAGAGGTGGCGTTAGCCAACCCGAGCGCTGAGGAGATGCTGACCGACTCACAAGTACTCTTAGTGTCAGCCAATTCAGACTCAGGAACAGGAAAAACGTCAGCCTAAGGAACTGGGGCAATGTCAGCCAATTTATACTCTGGCTGACTCAAGAGGAGAGACTGGAGAGACACTGGCCATGGCGCTGGGCAGTGGAACCTCCATGATGCTGGGCAATGGTGAGGACAGGGAGCTGGGCAGCTGAGAGGCACAACATCAGCAGGAGCCATGCCTCCCTCTGGAGGACTTCCCAGAAAGTGGCTCCAGAAAGAACCAGGCAGGGAACTGGCTAGTTCTGTATTAGCCAATGGATTAACCGGCTGGAAGTTGGCAGTCTCGAGGCTGAACATTTTGATTGATTATTAATTCAGAATCGAAATCATGACAACCGGAATATATACTGTTTCCTTACTTAACATAGTGCTGAATCTCCACCTATGAAAACTAGCTGTCCCACTGCCTGTCCATCCTTCAATCTGTCTACTTGGGAAAATGGACTGAGGCTGCGACAGCTTGATACAAAGGCAGGCCTTACAGTATACCTAGCGCTGGCACTCCTGCTCACCCCTCACTTCTCCCCCCTAAACTCTCTAAGATGATAGCATTGAGCAGCCCTATGAGCTACTGATGTGTCACAGACAAATCACTGCAGGGAAAAGTTGACTGGACTCGAGGCTGGCTGCCAAAAACTGAAGAACAAAAGAAGGGCTTTGAGGAGACAGAAGGGAGTTGACTGGTCTCCTTTACTCGCCTCCTCCCCCTCATAGCCACTTTCACACTCCAAAAAGCTTGATCATTCATGTATGCAGGTCAGACAGAGTCAAGCGTATAGTGCATGTTTCAGCAGCTAAAGCCCTCAAGCACAGGATGTTAAAATGTACAATTTTTACCAGCTGGTAAGCATTTCTGATTTTCTCACTTAGGCTGTCTTTCTTCATTTGTCTGCTACCAGTGTTTGGTGTAATCACAGCAGTTGAGGCTGCTACACAACTGGACAATTATGAGTTAATGATCGCCTCTGGCAATGACACCTGGATATTTTGGATGTGGGTGAAACAGCAGCTGGCACTCAGCTGGGCATTATGTGCCACCTTTGGTCAGTGGCAACAGTAGAAAGCATGAGAACAATGGATCGTTCTGGGCACAGTGGTCAAATATTAAAAAGCAGCCCAATTTCTGTTCTCTCATTAATTAATTGCAAAGGTAATTGTTTTTCAAAACTGATTATACATTGAGAGAACCACTATACTGATTTTGAATGTTTTGCCCATTTTCTGTACATCTAATGTAAATATTTCACATTAATCCTGACCACTTTCCAAATCATATCACAAGTTTTTGGACTGACTTCCTACCTTCCAGCCAATCAATGATTTCATTTATTCAGGTTATCTTTCATAAATATGGATTCTTTATCTCTGTCATCACATGATGACCTCAACTGAATGCTGTACTGTAAAAAGTTACATCTCAGCTGTCCAGGACCAAACTGTATATGTCAACACTGGGATTTGAAAATAAGGAAAATTACTACTGCCCACATACCCCATACATTTAGACAAGGGTGCGCACAGTGAATCCTAAAAGCACGACTAGGCAACCACTTGATTAAAAATAACAGAGAAACAAGGATTGGGCTTACTAGTTCCTATATTAAATGACTACAATGAGGTGAGGTCAGAATTAGATACTGGTTGAAAGTGAAATGTTGTGACCATCCCTGCATTATAAATGAAAACAGAAAAGGCCATATCAATTGGCAGGTACTCTATCCCTCTCACGTTGATCCTGCTTCTTCTTCTTGTCTTGTTGGTGGGTGGCGTCTGAATGACTCCTCATTATGGGTGTTACAGCTAATGTTCAACATACTGTCATTAAATAGGCTGTTATGCCTCACGTCAGTGTTACAGCTAAGATGTACAAAGTCACACGGATATACCTGTACCAGATTTTGTCCAGCGCAGGGGGAGCAACAGTGTGCGGTCAGCACTACCTGCAGCATTTCACGCCAGGACTCTTCAAGCAGCGGAGGAGTCCAGACTGTGTTATTTCCACCTCAGTGGTATTCTACCTGCTCACTGGCCTGCTCCCGTCCCTGCTGCACACCACCTGTGCGGTGCAGCCACACACACACACACACACACACACACACATATATCACACCACACACACACCACCCAAAAAGCAGGCCATATCACAGTAGCAACCTGGCTGAAGACACAGAGACGGAGTAAACCGATCCATCTTTAGCTCAACTGTGTCCGGGTTAGGGTAGGTTTGTGCATATGTCCCTGCATACATGCATGCTTGTGTGTCAATAAAGTATAAGACTCTATTTTTAATTTACAAGCTAAATGTGTCACACTGGTAAAAGATCCAGCTCAAAATTAACACCCCAGTGGGAGAGGATAACAGGATAATACCAGTCTGCCCATTCATCACCAGCAAAGTGGGTGTGACTATTGTATCCCCTTGCAATAGAAGTTTCATGGGAATATAATTATTTTTGGTATGAATCATGACTGCTTACTTCACGATTGCCGTCCTCTTTCAAGGACAAAAACAACCTCTGTCATTAGCAGCACAAATAAGACATGGAATTAATCCTAACCCCCATCTGCCCTTACTTCACAAAATCATCCTGGAAGGCATTTTGAAATGCTTGCGTCATGGTTTAGTCTTTGAAAATCAGGGGGCATAATGATGCAGATGGTGACTGTCTAGGCTTGTTGTATACATAAGCCAAGATCAACACTTTGTGGTAAAGATGAAAAACACAAAGAATTGTGCTGAATAAAAATAGACGGATGGGACAGGAGCTCCAGTGGGAGGCAGACTGCAGACGTTCTGAGTCACCATGATTTTTGTGCTCCATCCTCCTCCAGTGGCAATGAAAAGTCAAAGAATAGAGTAGATCCTTGGTCATACAGTACAACAGAGATTACTGAATGGCTGAGGCAATATAAATGTTCTAAGTATCATATGGATTACAGTATCAGCTTCAATCAATCCCTTGGACTCCATATTTGACGGAAGCTTTGCCTTGTGATGCAGGATCATATAGCTAAAAGTCCACCACGGAAGATAATCCACTCTCTTGTCTGTACAAGCTGGCATTCCTCCACTATTCTTTGTTCAAGGGGAAATAAAGAGGGTAAGATTTATTGGTATTCAATCACACACTAAAGCAACGGTCGTTCCTGGTGATTGCTTTCAGGTAAAGCGACTGTCAGGACTTCTGCCTATAGAAGCTCCAAGAGCGGAGGAAATGAAATCACACTAAAGCCAGCTCTGCCTTTTCATCACAATAAAAAGGGGAGCTGGTATTATCCTCTCACAAGGAAAAGGGAGAGGTGAACTGTCGGCGTGTAATAGACCTGATGTGGTAAAGTGTTGAAAAGGTCAGTGCATCTTCTAGAGTTAAGCCAGGGAGAACAGCTGCAGTGACAATAGAGTAATAGCATCTCTAAGCTTGATCAGACATGTGAACAGCAGAACAATTTTCTTTGGGATTGTGATTTTTTTTCTATCCCTACTCTCTATTGCTCTCGCTTGCACTTGTTCTTGCCTCTATTTTCACGAGCCATGCCTTTATATACACAGTATTGTATATGCATACACACACGCATACACACACAATATAACTACATTACAAAACATAAAGCAATGGAGGTACACCAAAGATAAATCAACGTTTGACAGCAACCAGGCCAACATGAGAGGCAACGCCAATTAAAATAAAACACCTACATTCACAATGCTTCATGTCTTTTAAAAGAGATTTAAATTGATTAAAAGGGATCAACTCATCAAGTTTTAAGAGTGTCTGCAGGTTGTTCCATTTGCGTGGTGCATCGTATTTTACAGCCAGGTTTCCAGTCTCAGTATTGATATGATAATCCTCCAGGACGAAACAGTTTTGGGACCTGGAGACTGAACTTGATTTATAGTTAAGAAGACATGAGAGATACTCAGGTAGTTTCCCAAGAGGTGCATTATGGAACAAAACAGGCTGCAGTGCCATTCTCTTCTGAAAACTAACGATATATATTTATTTATATATTTATTAAAAGTATGCTTTCAACCTATATAAAATGTGGCCTCACTTTATATAAATGTACTGGAAACATACTTTGCAATATTTAAACACACTTTAAGTTCACTTAAGTATATTTTTTCACTTGAACCGAGAATCACTGAGCTTATGTTCAACAGTATCAAAAGCCTTAGATCAGTCAATGAAAAGGGTGGCACAATCCTGCTTTATTATGTAATGCACTAACGTCATTTAGTTGAGATAAAATGTTCTCACCTGTTCATTTAGCAGTTTTTGGTAAAATAGACATGAAAGTTTAGTCAATAATTATTCAGCTAATTTGACTGACCCCTTTTATGCAAGGGTAGCATGTAGACTGTCTTCAACAACTCAGTCAGAATAAAGATACAAATTAAGCATTCAACTAAAAATGGAGCTGCTACCAATAAGAGCCTTAGCTCTAACTGATTAGCCTCCATGGACTTTTTTTGGAAGCATTTAACACTTCAAGAATTCTAAAATGCTTCAATGACAATGAAAGATCTGAGTGCCAAGTTTGTTTGCCCAGCAAGGTGCACTATAATTAGAGCCAGATGGAGGAGATCTGGCATTTTAAAATGTATAACCTGAAGAAATAAAGTGCTCTCTGAACGCATCTAATACACTCTTTCCAACTGAGATGAGTGTAGAACCTTGAATAATTTCAGCGGGTAAGGATTAAACAGAATTATGTAATAATTATTTTAAACTTAGCTGGATTTCCTTTACTTTTAGATACTGGAAGACATAAAATGATGAGCATTTCAAACAAAAGTGAGTCTATTACACGGTGGAGATTTTTGGCACTTTGCGCCAGGCAGCATCCTCAGCACGTAACATACAGACAGAAACATTTCAGCTCGGAAACAGAAAGTGTTTGAAATTCCTTTTGATGGTGATTCGTGGTTTAGATCTTTGTAATGTCATGTCATGTCACGGATGCATGCTACTGGGCAGTGGTCACCGAAGTGAAGAAGAAAACACTACTAGATTTAAGTGGGGGAGGAAATAAGTAGCTGCTTGATCCATCTCTGAGATAAACAAGGAAGTGACCATATTTTGAGATTCTCCAGGAATGGTGCCATTGAAGAGCTAAGGATCCAGGCATAGACAGGAGTGAAAGAATAAAAGTTCATAAAAGTGCTAAAAGATTAACACCCTCAATAAACGTGATCGGTTGGCCCACCCACCGGAATAAGAACAAGCATAGCCAAACTGGAGGCAGCAGTCAAGGCATTCAAATCAGCTAAGAATTATAAATAAGTTAAGATCCAGACATCTGGCAACTAAAATCTTCTATCTTGTTCAATCCTGGATATATGTATAAAATGGATAAATGGATAAATGTCAATTTATAGAGCTTCTAGTGGACAAATGAAGTCCTACACAAAGTCTTTAACTATGTAGCCTCATTTTTTCAATATTTCACATTTTACAATTGCTACTGGTGACTTTGTATGACTTTGCTGCTGTGCCCAATTAAAAGAAGACTAAACAACAAGTATTAGGGGAAGGCATTATGTTTAACTCTGAGCTGTAAAGATGATTCAAAAAAATGCATGGCTTAGTGGAATACAGAGACAACAGCTGGCAGAGAAAATGGGACTAGAAGCTGTGCTTATTGTATAAACTTGGCATGCACTTCTGGCATAACAAGATTAACCCTATTTTCACATGAACTATGTTTTCTGCCTTCATAGTGAATTCCTAGGATCCAGGATGACCTCTAATCTGATTCCACCCTTCGGTCCAAGTTATCCCTTGGCAATAGGCCCACGCAGGGGACAGAGGAGAAGATAAAGGGTGACCATTATCACCAGCACACACTGCCCCTGGCATTCTACCATTTGCAATTAGTGTACTATATGTCCTTTTTCAGGCTCTGATAGTCAAAAAGCCCTTTAATGAGAAGACTGTGAGTCAATATTTACCATCCCTGCTCGGCTTGTGAACAGTGACGCCAGAGGATGTGTGTGTCAATGTGTTTGTGTGTTTATGGAAATGTGTGATTAAGTCTTTTGCTGAGAAGGATGGCTGTGAATAAATGCAGCGCTATGTTGTGATGACTGCTCAAAAAGCATGGAGAGATTGAATAATTACAATAATCATTTCAGAATATGAAAATAAAGTCTGTTTTCTTGCATCACGTTATCATATCATCATATTGACGCTGATGAAACTGAAAACTATCATTAAGGTCCATGCTTGTGTGGTAAACATTAGTCAGTGAGGGGACCTGGATGTAGAATGGAAAAAATTTGAAATGTCTTCACACAGAGACAATCCCACTGTACCTTTGTCATTCCTTTTCTTGCAGATATTTCAATACCATCTTTCAATCTGATGGTGAGACACTGAAAAGCCAAGCTGAGAGCCTAACCATCAAAGCCTCACACAAACTGAGACCCATAGTCCCCACATCCTTCCCCTGATTGCAGTTCTGCAGCAGACACACAATCTGCAGCCTGGCATCGCCATGTGCTGCCCCTCAGCACTCAGTGCGCCCCTGAAGCGGTTCCATTTTCACTGTCAAATTTCATCCTGGGCCATCAAAGACATAAGGCTATTCTTGAGACACTGGACAATTTTGTCGCTACCTTTGCCACATTGTTATGTCATACAGCATCTTTCTGTCCACCAATAAGCCAAAGTACTTTCTTTACATTCCTGCGCTCTCTTCGTGCTCTACAATGTCATTCATTCCTGACTGATTCTTCTAACTCCATCTAAATCTCTCCTTTATTTCCCATTCTCTCCTGTATGTTGGATGAGCTTCCACCTTTTCAAATTTTCAGCCATCTAGCTCAAACGAGTTTGGCCATCTTATTGTGACTTTGATTGCTATGATTTCTAGGAGTCACTGTCCTGTATGCTGTACAACATGGTACTTGGTGGTACAAATCTCTCACTCTCTTACCCACGCTCTTGTAGAACTGGACAGACTGTGTCAGATTACCACAGCTCTTCGATAAGACAAGTTATTTCATTAAAAAATGCTCAAGCAAATTGGAAGTAGTGTAATAATAAAAAAATAAAGCAGAAGTTTTATCCTCGATGTTGTCAAGTCTCACTCAGCAGCAAGGCAGGAGAGCTCTGATGAGCCACAAGCACAAACAGCTTGCAACTTGAGTGATGGCATTACAGCAGCAGGCACATCAGCAATCAGACCTCATTTCCTGGTAATTTGGTGTCGCCGGCGCTGCATTAACTCCATAGGTGGTCCCGTCTGTTTGGAAGGCTAAATAAATATATAAATGTCATAGAACGAGCCAAGTTCACAGGAGATCTATAAAGTAATAATGAATGCCACCCTGTTTGCACAGATATCAGCAGTGATGACACCTTAGCTCATTTAGACAGTCTCCGAGGCCAATTTGAATCCCACAGTTTATTGTAGGGTATTTTGCACCTGTATCAACAGTGGCTCAAGTCACACACTCTTGGCTATGGGGCACGATGGGAAGCATCAGAACTTTCTCTACTCCATATATCAATAATGTCATATTACAGAGGCAGCGGCCTTTGGCTGTCAGAGGGAGGGGGATTACAGTCCTCTTTTGCTGCTCAGCTGGCAGGTGTTTGATTGAAGTGGAAGCCCAAGAACAGACAGCGTGAATGGTTTTCCTACAGTCTGTGGTACAACTATGTCTTCCGAGCCTTGCAGTGGTCTGCAAAAGCTCCTCCACGCTTTCATGCCTTTTTCACCCTGCTGTTTGTTTCCCCCAACCATTCTTCCCTGCCTCACCATGTATCTTGTTTATGACTCAATGCACAAACAAGTTGTCCCGGAGAGGGCCACAGGGGGGTCACCTGATGCATGGAGTTGCAAGGATCTCTTATCAGTCACAATACAGTCAGTCATCATTTCCAGCAGCAGCTTGGGGTTACAGAGCAAAACTGGCTGACCGAGATTAACGCTTCACTGACTTTCTCGCCTACCGTGCACAAATATGTGCAATAAACCAAGCTGTCATATCCTGCCTTTCTCCTTAGGTAATGTATTTAATTGTGTCATTTGTTCATTAATTCGTTCACACCTCTTTTATGTTTTTTGCCTCTGTGATCGTCTGGCCCACCCTGGTTAGTTTCACCTGTCCCTCAATGTCCTTCCCTCCCTAGTGTATTTAGTATGTGTGTGTTCCCCTCTCTCAATGCCAGTTTGTCTTTGTTGCCAGTGTCAAGCGTTCCAGCAATATGTCCCTAGTGTACATATATTAGTGTATGTAGTGTATCTGGATATTTTTTGTTTGTTTGTTTTAATCTCTGCTAGTTTCCCTGACCCCTTTGAGTCTGGATTTCTCTAGCTTTCCTCTGACTCATTACCTTTGTACCAAACCTCTTCCTGTCTCTGAGTTGTACTTTTGAGTCCTTCTACCTGCTTTTGCAGCAGCCCTCAAAAAAAAAAAAAAAAAAAAAAAAACATAACATGACTGTGACTCAATTTGCTGGACTGCAAAATATAAATAATGAACACAATGGAGCACTCCTCTGCAGTTGAAGTTAGAATTACACATTGACCCAGAAGCTCTGTGCAGCCTCTGACCATCCAGTGTATTGAGGGGGTGTCTTGTTTCAGCCAAGTTTTGATGGAATGGCAGAATCAGAAAGGTAACAAATGTGTTTTATCCAAATGTTTCTTTTGTGTTCAGCTACCTTGCAACATGACTGGAATATCATATGTCTATTGAGGGATGAAAGTCTGAAAGAATTGGCTCAGGTTCTGATAATGTGGTCTATGCACACTGTCTGCTGGTGATTCGCTAGACTGATTTTGAGTTGTGTGTAACAGTGTGAGTGACTCCAACCGCTCAAGGGCTTTGCTTTTTTAAATTTCTTTTATGTCAGCATGATGCTTCACTTCAGCCAGTATCTGGCTAGCTTTGTTACAGTATTAGCAAGCACATTTCTCAGTGGAAATGTACATAAGAAAGTAGTTTAGCAGCAACAAAAGCTCACCTAATCAGGATGGTCATTCAGCAGGTGGAGCCCACTACAAGAATCAGCTACTGCTAGTTGTGTAGATTCCAGTAATGAAATAGGAACTACCATTGATGTTACCACCAAGTCATCAACCACAACTGCAAAGGACAGCTACCACCATCCTCCCGTCATCTCCTCCTCCTCCTCCTCCACCACCACCACCACCACTGGGACCTGGGTGCCACATGCAGCACCAGCAGTTACCTCAGCACAGCATGGTAGTTGGGTATCTGTCAGCAGCCCTTCTCCCAATCCCCATCTTAGAGAATTAAGCAGTGTAATTCCAGAGGACTTTGGCATGGATAATCCCCAACAGGTACTCCTGGATAGTTTTCCAGTTCTGCTC
This sequence comes from Chaetodon auriga, assembly GCF_051107435.1. Lineage (NCBI taxonomy): Eukaryota > Metazoa > Chordata > Actinopteri > Chaetodontiformes > Chaetodontidae > Chaetodon > Chaetodon auriga. Next base: position 14,351,227 of record NC_135097.1, on the reverse strand, counting down.
TTCTCAAGGAAGGAACACACTTTTGCCAGCACATGGTACCACAATTATATTAGTCATATCATTTTTGTGTTAAGTTTTGGGTTAAGTTGCTTTCCTGAACTGTCTTCCAGCTTTTAGGTATTAAAAACATTGGGTCTTTTTCAGTGCATGTTTGTCAATATCAAGCAATGGACAGGTAAGAGTAGACGAAAATGAGCTTGTTTGACGTGCAGTGCTTTCTATGGTAGTATTGGAACTGTTATGTTTTTAGTGACTATGTTTGCCACTAATAACGAATTTAGGCACTGGATTGTTTCAGTGTGAATGTAAGGTTTAATAACGTGGTGAGACTACACCATTAAATAATAGGCTACACTATCAGGTTACAATTAATTTATCATATTTATCTATTTCTACAATATTTTACACACAAAGGCAACATCAGCACCTTGTGGTTTATATTGGCAATTGTCATTTTTCTGCTGGTTCACAGTTTTTACCATTAGTGAGATTTCCTGACTTCAGCTGTATTTAACAACAGTGTTCTTCAGTTCTTGTCTTGTGTTGAATATTAAAGGGTTGACATTGCTGAATACTTAGTAACCAGCAGTAATGTATTACATGGTAAAGTAATTGTAATGATGTAATGATATCATAGAACAGAACATATCCAAATTCAATTACTTACAACGTTGCACAAGCAGACATTTCTATACAGAGGTAAATTTTCAGCTGTTCACAAATGGCAAGATGCAGGAGCAGATATTGAAATAGAACATGTCTGACTGCCTGATAGTACGCCCTTTTCTGGTGACTGCAGCCTCTGGGGAGCCGCCTTTCTGTTAATTAACAGTGCACACAAATAGTCAGGAGACCTTGAAGGTTTCAAAAAAAAAAAAAAAGAAGTCTATAGACTGAATAAAGCTTTGTGCCAGACACTCAAAAATCTATGTATATGAAATTTAAAGCCATTGAACTGAGTACATTAGGGTACTGATCCTGCATAGCCAACACGTTAAATACAAGCCATTAGAGAATCCCTTATTGATTTGCTTTGTTGTTGCATTAGAAAAGCTGTCTAACATACTCCTGCAGTTGTTGTGCATGTATCGCAATGAGAGTCACATCGATTATCTCATCTATTACTTTTACTATTATATTACTAACTATTATATTACTAACTATACATATATATATATATGTATATATATATGTATATATAATGGTTTTATTACATGGTGACACTGCAGTGACACAGGCACTGTGGGACTGCAACACCCTAAGCACTTTAACACATTAAGGACAGAACACCGCTACAAAGCTTTTTAAAGGGTTAACTTCACAGTCATTTTGTAGTTCTTGTTGTTGTCTGGGCCTAATGTTTCTTCTATGGCTCAACCACAGTGGGGATGGATAGCAAGTGACATGTCACAGGGATGTATGAGCCAGACCTCTCGCTCACTTTTCCACCTGTGGAGTGACAGCAGGGGTAGAGAGCAAGCTTTAATTGCATGTGACGGCTGATCACACTGGCAGAGACCTTCAAGCCAGTAAAGACTCACCTGAGAAAAGGGTGAAAGGGGTGGTGGACTGGAAACATCAGATTGACACTCTACCTAGAAGCCATTCGCTTGATTGCACCCAGTCCACCTATATACCACACCACCACCCCACCACATTATACAAGTCAAAACAAATATGTTTTGCGTGTGCTTAGCACTCACTGACTCCTTTGAGTCAAGCAACTAAACCTCACATTTATCCATTAATGCTTGCTTCTTGCTTTCTCAAGGAGAAGCAATCTGCATGAAAGTATTCATAAGGTGCAAAAAAGGGCAGGAATTAAGGGATTAGGGACTTAAGGAAGTCTCTCATCTGGAGCAGCTGTTACCATTTTCTTTTTCTATTTTTTAAATGCAACCGAAACCAGGTTATGAAGAAGACTGAATCAGCTTCTGTTATTTGGAGTGCTTATCAATATATGGCCCTCCTCTCTTCTCAAAAAGTACAGAAGAAGGAAAAAACATGAGAGCAAGACATAAGAAGACAACATGAATGAGATAAGCATGTAGCATAAAATCCTTTGATCAAAGTATGGAGGAACTGAAGAATATTGGGCGCCCATGCCTAAAAAGTGGATTTTGGTGTTGCTGTCTGTTCAAGTAAGCTGGGAATCTATCAGCAGGAGAATGGAGCCCCCAGAGCATGTGTCGTTTGAACTTTGCAGATTGCTCAGCCAGCAAAAAGCCATGACTACACAGTTGAGAGTAGAAAGGAAGGGGGGGGGGAATGAGTGGGCGATGGGTATAAGGTGAGCAAAAAACTACACCAAAATGGGTGTCGATAAAGAAAGTAGTTAGACATTTATTAAATGTGTAAGATACAAATATTGACAAAGGAAGGTAAGATGCAATTTCAGAGGGTCACTGACGGTTTTCCACTGGCTGAATTTATCCTGCTGGAAAACTAAATTTGGTTCAGTGCTTCCATCCTTTCAACCTAACAAACTCGGTATTGTTGTTGAGTTGGATTTCTGAGAGAATTACTTGATCTACCTGATTATTTTTAAAAGGGTGCACCTTAAGTACTACTTCAGTGATTGTTTGTGGTTTACAATATCCTTAGTGCTTTGTGATAGATTTCAATTTAGTATATACAATTTACTTCCCAAATACTGGATGTTTTCTCAGTAATTACCCCTACTTGACCAATTATGCACATTTTTTGTTTTCTCAGTCTTTCAAAAGCATTATTATGTAAAATTTCAAATGGGCATTTTGCTATTTATTTATTACTTACTATGCACTGACTAATTCTCTTTGGATAACAAGACAATCACTGAATGTGTTATTTTTATTACTGTTGTGACTTGAGGGGTAATACCACTAAAACATCTAACAAGACACTTCAGTAAAGTATTTTTGCCCATAGGTTACCCCGACCAACACAACCTGAAATTGAGGGAATTCATAATGATAAAAAGATAACAGCTACTTTACAACCACCAGGCCACAACAGCACAAAAGCAGCTTTGACAAAAACCAACAAAATCTCAGCAATCTGATCCACTGAAGACTTGAAACATGAAGGGCTTCATTAGACTTTATCAGTGTAGCTAGTTGGTGAAAGCAAAAAGTCATGGCTTGGATTCTGTCAGCATCTGTCGTCACAGCCAGACGTATTGCTGATAAGGTTATCTATGGAACCTCTACAGGCGGCCTTACAGGTTACAGCCCCCTCATTAGCGCTACACTTATTTATGTATACAGCACAAGTTAATTGGGAGTTCAGCTATCAGGCAGTGAGCCACCCCCCTCCCCAACCACACACTCAGCCCTAACTTGCTCCTCCTCCTCCCTCTGTGGCTGCCAGTGGGGAGATAGTGCAATTATCACCATGATATATGACTCTCCTTGATGTCCTCTGCTCTTTGGTCCAGCCCCGTTCTGTCACTGTCCTACCCCAGCTATCAACGCTAAAATGCAATGTCCCTCCTCCTCAACTCACATGCAAGACATTTAAAGTCCTTTGTATAGCATATCCTAACACCCAAGGGGCATTAACATTGGTATTATTTATACCACTCCTGCATTTTGCATTTCATGCTATACGGGTAGATTTGCTGGAAAATCTGCTAGAATGCTTTGTTGGAGGAATGTTATGTCATAATAGAAAACAAAGAAAGTGCTGTTCTTTAAGGACAAAACCAGCTAAAGCTTTCAGGTTTGCAAGCAATGGGAGAGGATGGAATAAGTGAAAAGATGCCAACTACCAATATTTTATCATCTTATGTGAAGGTGAGAAAAATTTTGACTTATTTTGAATGCGGCAACAGGGTTCAAGGGAAATTATTTGCGCCAAACAAAAACTACACAAGTGTAAAAAACAGGCTAGACATTGTGCCAGTGATTACAATTACAATTAGTCATTTGGCAGACGCTTTTATCCAAAGTGACGAACATATGATTTCACACACCGTTTTTGGGGTTCAGTATCTTGCCCAAGGATACTTCAGCATGTCGACTGCCGAGGCCAGGGACTGAACCACCGACCTCCTGATTGGCAGACAACTGCCCTACCTCCTGAGCCACAGGCGCCCCATTCTGATCCAATAATTATAGTTTGGGCTTACTTATAGGACTTTGCGAAATGATGACACATTTTTTAGATTTATTTTATGACACAATAAAAAAATTGCAGCCCCATAACTATTTTAAATAACAGCTCCCTGTTCACTATGTGAACTGCAATTTCACAAAATAAATGTTCTGAAATATTCATGTGATAATCATCAGATCAATGTGAGGTTGTAGTATAAAGGGTGTGGGTATGAAGGGGTTCCTGTCTCAGAGCTGGAGACGAGAAAAGGTGAAGTTTTTTCAACATCACATTTGAGCTCACATTTCTATCTGACTGGAGAAAATATTAAAACAATATTCAGAGCACTGGGTAAAGATATGTAGAGCTGTGGTATAAAAAATGTTCATGGGGGTTGCGGTGTTAGGAGGGGTTCTGAGCCCTTATCGGTCATGAATTACAACTGCTGATAAACCCAGATTACTCTGGCCTGTTGGGGAAAATAGCATCTGTTCATGGCAGACTGTGTTAAAACATCTCCACAGGCTATAAAAAGGACAGTGTGTGTTTGAAGCTGAAGCCTTGACTCCCTGAACACAGTTCTGTCTCTCTCTTTCCTTCTCTCGGTCTCTACTCAGCTACAATACAGGCTCGCCTGAGGTGACGGCGTCTTGCGGTAAAGGGGTGCAGCCATCCTGATGTGAAGGGTGCAGGCCGGTTAACTGCAGGGCTCCTCAGGGACCTAGTTTTCTCCTTTATTTCAACATATACATATGTGTGTGTGTGTGTGTGTGTGTTTGTGTGTGTATAAAGTGATGATGAAACTGAATTGAAGATTAGTGAGCAGTAATGAACTAAACAGCTGGTTTTAAACACTTGGAAAAGAGCTGCGGCATCAACTTTTTTTCCCTTATAAATGGTGATATCATGTTTATCTCACTGCAGACAACAAGCAGCAAATGTGGACAGATAACATACAATTTTCTGTGATACTGCCTCATATCATTTCCTCTCACAAGCTAAAAAACAAAATCACTAAATTCACTCCTACGCTACATAACTGCAAATAAAATAAATCAGTAATCAGTAAATCTTTTTGCCCATTTGCCAACTCCTGATTATTATACACAATGTCTACACAGGCTACATAGTGAAAGGAGCAGCAGCAGGATGAGTTCAGGCACAAAACTGTGTGTAGGTCACACCACTTTTGCAGTGCTTAGAGCCCAACACCCAAGCACTGTAGTTATGCACATGAAATTAAAATGTAAAAGTACACCTCGGGCCCCAAGTGGTTAGAGTACAAGTGCAATGCAAATCCTTAGCACTGCCTGAGGAGATAGTTCTATTAATTAGAACAATATCTGTCCAATCAGAGGCACATCAGACAGATGAGTGACAAACGTGGCTACACCTGTGTAGACAAGCCTTTATACTTTAATTATAAAATAAGATTTTAAAAGGGGTGGTCACGGATGAAACAGACTGGAAACGTTTAACCAGAGGGGGCAGCAAAACACAGACACAGACTTCCATACTGGAAATTCCCTGCATCTAATCTTCTAAAATCAATGTGAAAGCATTTAAGTTCACCGTCCAGTGCATTTGTAAATTGCTACACTGAAATGGCCACAGAGATCAATAAATTCAATCTATGCTCATTTTAGGCTTGGTTTTATTCTGAAGTCCAGTTTTGTCCAAAGAAAGAAATTTTTCATAAGAAAAACATATTTCCTGTTTCTTTAGCCAAACAAATTTGTTATTTTCACTCAATTCCAATGAAGTGACTGGCTTCTGTGGATTTATCATTTCAGTCTGCAAATGGTTTAAAAGTCAGGTGCAAATTCAGCCTCATGGCAACCTGAAAGACTGATCACAGTTTGTTGTGTAAATTAATGTATTAATATCACAGCAGTCATATTCACAAATTGATTTAACCTCTAATTACCCTGACTTGAGAGCTCATAGCTGGCTTGCCCCACACTGTTGTTCAGGAGTCAACAGAGAACAAAGCCAGGGTCAGCATCAATTATAAAAACAATGGCCCACAGAGGCACAGAGAGGCTTTAATTACAACCCTTAATGGAAAACGGCCTGACCATAACTACTTCAAAATGCAAGCTAATGGGAAGAGAATCTATGAATATGGCATGGAAGGTGCACCGACATGCACGCATACAAGCGCATACAGATGTGTTTTATATACAGTATGTTTGCTTCTCTGTGAGCATTCAATGTAATATTTGTGAGTTAAGTCTGAATTTTGTTTGAGCTCAGAGGTCAGTTTAAAAAAAAAAAATGACCAGGCTGACTGTGTGATGTTCACCTTCAACCTCCATCCTGCCTGAACAACCTCCTACTTCACCTGAACAATTTTTGTGTGGATGAACAAACATACGCAAAGCTGACATGACAAAGGGAGCTAAAGGTGAAACAAGGGTGAAAATGAGGTGCAAGCTACATGTGTTCTTTAAATGTAATGTATATTCATTGTCAGAGTTTGACAAGGGGAAGGATTAGGCATCCCAACACCATTTATTTGTCAGAAAACCCAAAGTATATACAGTACCATGCAAACGTTTGGGTACCCTAGGTCAAAATCTCTGTTACTGTAAATAGCTAAGCAACTAAAAGACAACGTGATTTCCAAACAGCACAAAGTTAAAGATGACATATTCCTAAAATATCTGAAGCAAGATTACCCCATTATTTTCCTCTTTTACACTTTCAAAATACCTAAAAAGGAAAAGGGTCAGAAACAAATGTTTGGGCATCCTGCACGGTCAGCACTTAGTAACACCGCCTTTGGAAGGTGTCACTTCTTGTAGACACTTTTTGTAGCCAGCTAAGACTCTTTCAGTTCTCGTTTGGGAGGATTTCGCTCATTTTTCCTTGCAAAAATCTTTCAATTCTGTGAGATTCTCTTTGAAGGTCTATCCACAGATTTTCTATGATTTTTAGGTTGCGGGACAAAACCTTCAGCTTGATCCTCTTGAGTTAGTCCATTGTGGATTTTGAGGTGTGTTTAAGATCATAATCCTGATGTAGAAGCCCTTCTATTCCTCTTCAGCTTTTTTTTTTTCTTTTTACAGACCATATGATGTTTGCCTCCACAATTTGCTGGTATTTAATTGAATCCATTCTTCCCTCTACCAGCGAACTGTTCCCTGTGCCACTGACTGCAAAACAAGCTCAAAGCATGATCGATCCACCCCATGCTCAGCAGTTGGAGAGGTGCTCTATTCATGAAATTCTGCACCATTTTTTCTCCGAACATACATTCAGAAAGTTCTATTTTAACTTCATCAGTCCACAGGACCTGTTTCTAAAATGCATCAGGCTTGTTTTGCAAACATTCGATGCAAGTTCCTTTGCAGTTAAACAGGGGTTTTGATTTTCCTTTGTAGCAATCCAACAAGCAGTGCTCTCGTAAAGTTTTCTTGGTCTTCCAGACCTCAGCTTGACCTCCAACTGTTCCTGTTAACGGCCATTTCTTGATTACATTACAAACTGAGGAAATGGCTTCCTGAAAATGCTTTGCTTTCTTCAGTCTTTGTGTGAATCAATTATTCAAATTTTGAGAGTGCTGGGCAGCTGCTTAGAGGAGCCCATGGTTGTTGATTGTTGGGACAAGGTTTGAGGAGTCACAGCATTTCTAAAGCTTTGAAATTTGCATCACCTGGCCTTTCCTAACAATGATTGTGAACAAGCCATAACCATAACAAGCTGATTAAGGTCAGAGACATTGGTAAAAATTATCTGAAGGCTCAAATGTCTTGTTGTGCATGGTGCTCCTTCTCTGTTCTCCATTCTAAAATTGTACAAAATAAAAATGATACATTAATCTTAGGTAAAATGTTGAAGGGATCTTTCATCTTTAAATTTATGACTTTTGGAGATCAGTCCATCTTCTATTCACTTAATTATTCACAGTGCCAGAAATTTTGACCAAACTTTTGCATCCTACTGTAAATACAATAGTCAACATACTTCAGACATATATGCCAAACACATTCACATATGGGAGCAACAGATACTACATACACACACAGCAGAGGGGACTTTCGTGTACAAACAAAGCCAGCTCAGCTTGCATTGCAGTATCAAGTGTGAAGATGCCGTTAGGTGTGGCTATTCAAGAAAACAGAAATGAAACACAAAGAACATCAGCCTGCTACTTCTGGTTATCTAATTGTCTTCAAATGAGGCTTCATTCTTGGGGGCCACCATAAAATCATAATTGCACTGCCATTACAACAATGTACAGAACTATTGCTGAGAGCTTTGCACGACATATTTTTTGTTGTTTGACGCTTTAGAGGTCTAGGAAATGAAGCTTACTCTACCAACTGTAAACCTCTGTGAAGAGCATCAGCTAAATGCCTAAATGATCAAGTAGCACATCGTGAATCATCTAGTACAAGACACGTGAATATATTGCAAGTGCCACATCTCATCATTAAAAATGTTTCCATGAAATGATGCGTTCTTCCTCTCTGAAGTGAGCAGGCAGTAGCCCTTTAAAATAAGCTTTCCTTTGACATGGCCCCTTCACCACAGAGCTAACACAGCAAGACACGGATTTGTTAGCACAGACATCTAAAGTGTCTTAAACCAACTGAGAGAGAGAGAGAGAGAGAGAGAGAGAGAGAGAGAGAGAGACCTTTACATTCCCACCCACATGTTAGATAAAAGGAATAAATACACCACTGCGCTGGCAGCCAGCCATAATGACCCAATTAACGGTCCTAAAACCAAAGAACATCTCAGAAAATAAATTAACACTGAGCAAATGAATATCTTGATGGCGTCTTTCTCATTCTTGCTCTCCTCTACATTTCTCACTGTTGATCAACCTGATTTCTTCTTGTTCTGTGTCTCTCCTCTTTACCTCCATGTCTATTGTCTGCCTCTATCTTACTGTCTCTCTCCATTTCAAAAGGACAAATGTTTCCTGCAGTCACTGTAGCACTGCATTGGTATTCTGCTCTCAATTTAGCCAGGAGCCAAGCAGTGGTATCTGCTTCCAGCAACCACACAGCAATCTGACACAGAGCACACAGAGAGAAGGAGAAAAGGCTTCAAGAATTAAAGAAACTGGGAAATATGAGAGACACAGCAAGAAGGCTGGAGACAGACATACCTATATGGCTGTCCAGAAGTGACACCATTCGCTGTGCTATAGGGTCTCTGAACAGCAATAACTTTTCGACAAGAAATGAAGGATTTTGCTTTTGTTTGGCTTCTTCAGAGAGCAAAAGACAAAACAATACAGCTTCTCAAGCTGTTAAAGCCTGTTCTAGTCTTTCTACATCAAAACAACTTAAGGGCTTTGATCTAAATCATGGCTACATGCTGATTTTATTCTTATTGCTTCAGATCTATCAAAAGCAATACAGCAACAAAAATTAGAACAAAATATTTGTTTGGGTCGATTTCTTTCTCTGCGCTGTCAAAGCTTATCTGTGAGTGCCACAAAAATGTAAGACTTCAAACAATTGGCACATAACTGCTGGCAAAGTAGTTATCTACCTTTTGAAGCTTCAGTAATTACAAGTAATTTCATCACACAGGACAAGGTAGGAGCTACTGAGTCCATTATTATAGAGGGTGCGATGCAGTATTTCTAGTACATATTATAACAGTAAAAACTGGAGATAATGTAGGAGCTCAACTCCCCATTACAAATGATCAAGACATAGCAAACAATTTCTGATGACTGTATAGGGGATGAGATAATTCACAAGCAAGGTGTGAAGATGCGGACAGTTTGAAAGAAAGAGAGGAGGGAGATAAGAGTGGAAGGAGGAGAGGCAGGAGTAGGAAGTGCTGACAGCGGGTAAAGGTGAAAGAGAGATAAGTGGAGTAAGGGAGTGAACTCAGGAGAGACAGAGAGGGGTAGGGAGGTGAAGAGAGATGGAAAGCCCAGATAGCCTTGAGAGGAGAAGGTAGGAGGCGGCTGAAGAAAATGCTGCAGGACTAAGAGAAACGGAGAGATGGATGAACGTGAAAGAGAGGGAAAAAACATAGATATGGAAATGGGATGTGTCAGTGAAGGAGGGAGCCAGAGGTGTAAAACAGAACAGACTTTGACATGAGCTGACAGCACAGGAGCACATCCCAAGAGCAAATGAAGGCAAGAGCAGTGTATACGGCAGAGACAACAGGCAAAGAAAGAAAGAAAGAAAGAAAGAAAGAAAGAAAGAAAGAAAGAAAGAAAGAGCAACTTGAAAAGCAGGCCTACAACATGTGATTTTGCATTTGAAATATTCTGTTGAGATATTCAGCACCTTTGATGTTAAGTATTGTCTTCTTCTTCTTTTTTTTTTTTGTTAAATCCCATCCACACTCAAACTTGTACCTGCGCCATGGGTAAGACTTGTACGAGTCAGATAATTGCAAAGACAGTGTCATTTCTTCAATAAATCAATCTTTCAAGCACAGCAACTTCTTTAAACCTATTTTAATAACAGAAGAGTGAAAATGGCAAAATTCCTGCCTCAAGCAGCCTTTTCAGAAAGCACATCACTGTCCTTCCTCTGAGCCCTCATTGGGTTTACACCTCAACTACTAAATCCTGCTAGAACACTGAAATCCTACTGCCTCACACCAGAGAAATGAATTACTTGTGACTTTTCTGCAAAAGACACAGAAAAGGTCAAGACGAGACTATTTTATTTAACATAATTTCTACACATCAGAACTGTACAACTCACTTTACTATGCAGAAACTCTCATAAGCACTGACCCCTTAGGAGACTGAATTGCTACAAAATAACCGAAAAACCAAAGGGCCAAATCTCCAACATGTCAGAGATTATGAGTAATTTAGCAAGCAGAGGATACCAGTAATAGATTTAACGTAGCTTTAACATGCCGTTAGGGAACACACCCTGAAAGCCGAACGAATGCTGCAGGAGAACAACGCAATGAAATCAGGGTATAGCAGGTGTAGCAGGTGATGGTTCCTTACCTTCCTTGCAGTACTTCCCCTTGAAGCGGGTGTGGGTGCAGTCGCAGTGAACTTCTCCATACTGAATAGAGCAAAACCCTCCATTGAAGCACGGGTTCTGTTTGGTGCAGAGGTACTCCAGGTCGCTCTGAATGCCCTGGCTATTTAACAAAGTAGGAGGCATCTCCCCCACCTTCAGATTGGAGATCAAACCCTGGAAGGGTGGCTCGTACTTCACTGTGCTAGACGTCAGAGCAGAGAGGCGCACATCAGGTGGGATCCCACCCACAAACAGGTCACTGACGACTGCCATCTCCTTCCGCTTGGACTTGACCTCAGCCACTTTTGTCTCACCATCGACCATCAGGAGCGTCTCACGGAAGTTGCGGGTGAGCAAGACCATGTGCCAGCGGTCATCATTCACACGTGTCTCCATGTGCAAAGTGGCCGGCTCTGCACAGTGGATGGCAAAGCGCAGCTGGAGGCGCCCACCAGCAATCAGCAGCTCCAAGAAGTCACAGTTGCCGCCATCATCCAGGTAGAGTACCAAGGCTTTGCTGATGTTGGTCTTGAGACTGAAGCTCAACTCACCCACTGATCCAGCTTCCCAGCGTCCGTAGCGTGCCCACTGGCCGGGCGCCCCACCGAATTCCAGCATTGTCACTGTAGTGAGCAGGCTGAGTAGGGCCAGAGGCCACAGGGGCCAACACAGGAATCTTAACCCCCTTGTCATGCTCAAAATCCCCAATTCCCCTTCTCTGCTTGATGTCTTATAGATCTAATGAACCACAGACCACAAACCTGGCTTCACTGTGGCTAAAAGTTTTCAAATGTAAACAATTATGATATATCACTTAACTGGGATAAAAAGCTCACAGAGTAAAATAATCCTCACAGGGGCCCAACTCCAATTTTCCTGGCGAATCAGCAGTTTTTTCCTCCTCTCTCTGGTGCTCTAATTCTTGTCCTTATCCTGACTCTCTCCTTCGTCTCTCCATCAGTTGGTGCCTCTGGGACTTGGAGGAAAGGAATGAGGAATAGCAGGAGAGTAAAAGAGGGGGGATATGATAATTTCAACACAGCCGTTTCTTCAAAAGCCTATTGGTCTATCCTGAACCGAAAATAGAATCTTCGTCTCTGGAATCCAGATCTCAGTGCAATTTCCAGGAAATTTGAGCTGCCGCCAAAAGCTTGGGGAAAGAGTTATCCGATTGTGATCTTTCTCTAAGGGGAGTGCAAGCAGAAGAAAATGAGCAAAAGAATGAGGGAGCCGTAGTGTAGACGGGTATCAGAGCTTGCTGGCGTCTGTTGGAGCACACGATGCGTTCATGGTTTCAGCATAAACCCATTCCTCTCCTGAAACTTACGGACCATGAAGCTTTATGCAGGTATGGGTCCCATCATTGTGGTGCCAGATGGGGATCTGAAAGAAACACACACACACACAAAAAGAAACAACTGTAAATTACATGCAAACATGTTCCAGTGCATTTCATGTCCACATGAAATGTGACACATTCTATGTTAAGTTAACCAGCAATTACACAATTGATAGCCTTGGAATATTTTTTTATGCCATTTAATTTCTTTTATCTACTTTGCTACTTTATTTTCCCTTTGCTCTCTTCACTTTGAAAAAAAAAAATAAGAAGTCTGTCTGGCGCAAGGGATTAAATAAGCATTCTTTGTTTTACATGGCTCCATACTTCCCAGAGGGGCCTTGGCAATATGACTGTCATTTCATCTGCTCCCTCTCAGTCATGTCTAATAGATGTCAAGTAATGTACTGAACCTTAGTATAACGGCTTCATCAGCAGTGAAGAAAGCTGTCATCCATACATAGTTTGTGACCAATCAACAATAGAGTATATTTGATAAATCACAACCTTCCAGTGTGGCGCTCACACACTATGGACATGCATATTCAAATGCACACATCATTAAATCAAATGTGATTCAGAGTGAAGGGCTGCAGTGTCAATAGCTATCTAAATAGCAGGTCTTGATCCTGGGGCTCAGCCTCATCCCTGGCCATTATTTCTTCAGTGCAATGTAATTTCCAACACATACAATTAAAGCTCCGCTCACCACTGCTCATGCACCCTTGTGCTATCCTGCCTGGCTTCAAAGTCACAACAACAATGATGGTGGCATACAAGCAGAGTAGCGAGTGTGAGAAATATCGCAGAAACACAGACATAGAGAAAGAACGGCTGCATAATGATGATCTCAGAGGGGCGAGGCTTAATGTCGAAGAAAAATGAGGGAGGACAGGGGGGATAGACAGAGCTGTGGGAAACAGAAGAAAGAAGAAAGACAAATAATATTACGGCTATTTGTCTCTGGGTGATGTTCATATTGGCAACCAAAAGAAAGTCATGCTGCGTTAAGATCGTACCTATGAGGTTGCATTCTCAAAATCAGAAGCACAGTACACATCATGCTTGGCATTCAAGTGTTTTAAGTCAGGAGATAATTTGCTTCAGCAACTTATGGAAAATTGGCACTGTATCATTCTGACAATACAAAAAACAAAAAGAATACGGGCATCCACAGGCTTTGACATTATCTGACATTAAAAACGTTATACTATGTCATATGGGTGGAAATGTTGTGTTTCCTGCTTGATCCTGACAAGGTACCTCACCCAGCCCACTTGACCATTCCAACAATATCATGTTTAACACACTGTATATGATCAGACTTTTTGTCTTTGCTGTGGGAGGGTTTTAATGATAAACAGCTCAATTTGTAATCCTATAGAGTCAAAAACCAATTAGTGTTCTCACTTCGGTGTAATCAGCACTTGGTGGTGAAAAGGTGCATAAGCAGCTTGCAGTAGCGTGTTTCTGTTCCAACAGCAACTGGTACAAAATAGATTGCAAAAAGAAAAGTATTATGTGTTATGCTTCATGATTCCCACATCGTCACACAATCTGAATCCAATGTGGACACATCTTGGACTAAGAACACGTGACTTAGTGTACGTCAGACTGTTTAATGCGAATCCCTGTCAGAAAAAATGTCTTCTAATATGCAGCAGGCACAAGATGCTGCTAGGAGTGATAAAACTGGGGCTTGTTTATTTTGGTCCTGAGTGACGGAGCCCAATCTGCATGTTTGCACACATTCTTCTTGTTTGCACTCTCACACACCAGCACACACACATACATATGCCACTGGAAAATAAAATGCTTGATTCAAAGGATTTATTAAGTACAGCTGTGATAACAAACATATGGTCTGTTCAACGTCATGAGGCATGCTGATATAGATATTTTGATAGGTCTATTGTGCAGAAAATTTAAACGGGCAGGAATAATGTACACATAATTATACTGAAGCAAAAAATTGCAACTAATATGCAAACATACACTATATTACATCATGTGCAATCAGCCTGCTGTTTTTATGCACATGTAACCCCCCCCCCCCCCCACCAACAGATCATGACATTGTTTCAATTGCCATTATAACCAAAACAAAAACATGATGAAACCCTGAACACTTTGGGACCAAAAGAATTGCATTTTGAGAACAATTTGAGAGCTTAAGCTTGTTTAATCAACCATTCTTTTAATCACATCTGTGTCCCTTATGGGTAAATAGATTTGCAATATTCCCTGGCCAAATTGAATATTCATGGAGTTATTTCTGTCTGTTTGGGGACGTTCTACCACTACAGACAGAAGCAGTGTTTCCTGCTTCTTTCCCAACGCAATGTTTATGAAGCTTTATTGTGCTCAGCATCAGTGTATGCATTCTGCTGCTAGTTATTAGCAGGTATTGGCGGGCTCGCCTGATGGTACTATGACACTGAGGAAATGTAACAAGCCTCAAGAGATATCTAAAGCTCCGACGGTTGTTCTGTGTGTCTTTGTGCGTGTGTGTGTGCATTTGGGCACAACACTGTTTTATAAATGACATGTACGATCCAGCTTTGGTCCAGTTTCAATCCAAAAATAACACGTTTGCCATTTTTTCCCTAACTGGTGGCATGACATCCATCCACCTGAATTCATTCCAGAAGAAAAAGAACAGCTCTCTCGTTCACAGTGCCTGGCTGAGCTGCAGCAGAGCTGGGAAACTTGACTGAAAGAGCAATCCGTAACCAGCCTCACACAGCCTGACCCGACTTCTTGTCCAGCGAAGCTCTGCAGCCCTCAGGATAGCTGCACAGTCATGTGAGCCGCCATCAACCCATTTCCTCTCACATCATCCCATGGGGGAACGTTGGCACGACCTTAACAGAAACTCTGCTCCAACTGTTTAAGAGACTTTGGCTACATCCACATTGCAGTGGAAAATGTCTCACCCATTATTTTATTCAATCAATCAATCAATCAAACCTTATTTATAGAGCACTTTTCATACAATGTAGCACAAAGTGCTTTACATGTTAAAAACTGGATAGTATCAAATCTTCAACAACAATAAAAAATATGGACCTCAGAGTCTGCATTTTTTATTTGGGTGTCACAAAATTGTTTGTACTGAATGGTCCAACTGGAAGTACTCGACAATTGCCAAGATAATAAGTTTAATCTGAGCCAGATGTCATGATTTTCATGCCCACAGCAGCGAAGCTAACCCAGCATTAGCACAGAGAAAGTGATGTAAAGAAAGTGAAATCTTGACAGCTGGACTGGTCCTTGAGGAGATGCCCAAATTTAATAATCAAACTCAGCTGGAAACAGAAACTGAGAGGTTGTTGCTTGTATTTTCAAGAGGTCTCTTTTAAACAACTATCAACTGCTGTGACACTGTATGTGGCTTACATCCTAGAGTAAATGCAAAAAAAACCTTAAAACAAAAAGGAGTATGTAAAATTGGCCATGAAAGTCTTTAGCATGAATGTAACTTTGATGTATAAATGTTGGTGAGATTTGGTGAATTTGTTCTGGTTTTTGTTTGTGAGGTTTGGTGTGTGAAGGCAGTTGCAGTAAATTTGTGTGTTTTGGTGTTTAGTCCATCTCTTTCAGAGTTCCGCCTTGGCCCAAGGTTTCCATATTCCCCACAGACCAGACTACACCTGTCGTGTGAAGCTGTGCCAGGCTTTCATCTTCCTTCTTACGCAACCACTCAGCTCATAGACAATCAGCTGAAGTCTGCTTTGAATACCTCACTGCCCACCTGCTACACAGAGTTCAGTGTGCATTTTTCTTTTTTTTTTTCCCAAGTGAGAGGCGACATCCTATTTAGAATTGCAAATATGGCACTGAAATACTTTTTTAAGTGTAATAAAAATGGCTGAAACATATGAAATATTTATACAGTACAATAATCAAGATAAAGGATAATAGAGGTGTAGTTCACACACAAATATTTACACAAGCAAATAGTTTTCCCTATGCACAAATATACCTAAGCATGCATTATACAAACAGTTTCCACAAGCAAACAAGCACACACACACACACACACACACACACACACACACACACACACACACACACACACACAACATATCCTGGTCAGGCAGGAGCCATTAATCCTGGCCTGTGAGAAGCTCAGCAGTGTACCATCCATCAGCATGGGGCTGCTGCTGCTGCTGCTGTGCTCTAATTAACCAGAGAGGCACGCTGAGCCACTTTTAATATTCCTGGTCAAGATGGAGAACAAGAATTTAAAAAAGAAGTGGTGGGAGCGGGAGTTGCAAAGAGAAACATGGGAAGAGAAGGCTGGTGCCAAGACATTTCAAATATCAAAGATGAAGGAAGTAGGATGGGGAGGGGAGATGAGAGAAATGGCAAGTTTAGATCTCAGACATTTCCAAGGAAGCTGTAAATAAAACCCTTATGTGTTTCACTGGTGATTCTTAGAAAACCAGGGAGCAAGTACAGAACACAACAAGATTTTCTTTTTTCTTCCAAATAAGTCCATCTGTGCCCAAGGGTAAAGTCAATGCAGCTTGACATCAGCTAGCTAATTAGCAAAAATATTGATAACTAAGTGCAATTTTACTATTTGATATTAAACATATAGGCTAATTACTTCCAGGTAATGTAATATTAGGTCAATGTTTCACATGTGTTATGAATCAGGAATGTTGTTGCTTACAGTCTGTGCCACCATGTTAATGTGATGTGAGATTTCTAGGTTGAGGAAGTTAAGAGTGTAAAATTTCCTACTAGAAAGCCAAAGTTTCTCTCTGACATCACTGGAACGCAGCTCTAGGATGAAGAGACAGATTTATGACTCAAGGATTGAGGGAAGGAGGAATTACAAAAACTGTAAAAAAAAAAAAAAGAACAAACCTACATTTTAAAGAAGAAATTAAGGAGACAGCACATTAAATTGGGTGGGTGCAAAAAATAAAAATAAGTAAGTAATCAGTATGGCGAAAGCAGAGCTCAATGACACAATCCACCAGTCACGTTAACCGTGTGAGCTAACACAGAGGTGAGCGGGCCTTTATTCTACATCACCTTTATTCTACTGCCTTTGATCAGCCTCGGCAGCCGTAAGCCGCTAGTGACTAGCTCTGGCTGTTAGTGCTAACTGCATTTAGTCCTGATGAGAAGATGCTAATGAAACAGATCAAGGGCTTTAGCCTTGCTGTTAGCTCTGTAACAGCGAGATTAATAACGACTTTAGCGGGACTCCTTGCTCTTTTTGTCGTGACACCTTGACAGGGTGAATCATGGGGAGTAAATGAATTTGCTCTAAGAGCTGAAATGTTGTGAGGGTGAGAAGGCAGTCATGCAGGTTGACTTTGGGAACAGTATAAAAGGGATGTAGTGAAAGATCAGTGAGAGACAGCACTTAGACACACTTAACCACATACAGTACTGTAGCAATATTCTGCAGCTTTCTTTAGACTCTCTTGGTTTTGCAGTAACAGGTCACCCACATGTCTCCTTTATCAAGTCAATCAATAACCACTGGCTGGAAATAATTAAAGGGAGACTTTGTGGGAGAAGTTGTTTTCAACCAGCCTGGCTAGTCAAGAGATCAATTACAGACAGGCACAGTGGACACAGAAGACACAGTGGACTTGCCTCAGTGGATGGCAGTGTTGGCAGACAGCCTCATTCAAAAAACAAGTCATGTAAATGACAGAAATGGCCATATGAAGGCACACAGAAGCCCACATGCTGCGTAATGTAAGCCAGTGACAGAAGAAGCATACCTCTCGGTCACTGAAAAGACATTATTACATCTCTAAACAAGCCAACAAAATGGCCGACAAAAGGAGAGTAGAGGGGTGGGGAGGGAGCAAGACTTAGCATGAGAGATATAAATGAAGAAAACAGAAAGAGAACTTCACTGACACTTAGCCTGTGATGCTTCTTTGGACGCAATCATGCAGCAACACATGCACTCACACGCACATCATCCTCCACACAACTGCAGCATTAGATCTGCGTGCCATCCGCCAGCCTCATCATACTGCAGTTTAATGTACCAATCATGTTGTGAGACAGAGGGAGAGAAAGACTGGCTGAGAGTTTTTGCACACATACTGTAACATTAGCGTATGGCTGCCTGCTCATCCAAGCTCTAAATACCTCTTTCGCTTGTCCTTCCATCCTCCTTTTTCCTCCCTGTTTGACACTAACCTCCTCATAATGCCTCTCATTTCCCATCATGGCTCTCCCTCCTCACACTCCCTCACTCTTTAACTCCCTCTCTCGGTTTAACTGGCTATCCATCACCACCCCACTTTGGTTCCACCTACTTCCAACCTTTCAGAAGCATAAGAGCTCACGGACTACAGGTGTGGCCACTGTTTTAAGTGTAACTCCAATTGAATCCAGCCTACGTGAATGCTAAGCAGAATGAACTGTCATTTCGTTTGCGCCCAAGGTTAAGCTCTGTCATGTTATCAGCCTTGTGTGGGGTTGATAGTGGTCTCAAATAAATATCCGTGTGAGCCACTGGAGTACACGGCTGCACTTTCAGTACCTGGAGGGGTAAACTAGTGTGTGTGTGTGTGTGTGTGTGTGTGTGTGTGTGTGTGTGTGTGTGTGTGCGTGCGTGTGTGTGTGCATGATATAATTGTACATAAAGGCAGAAGAATTTGTGCCAAAAGTGATGCATGTAAGAGTGCAATCAAAGGCAGCTCTGGACATTATATATGTTTACAGTATACAAATTTAAATATCTGTGAGTGCTGTTTTCCTGCTCTTTCCTTGAGTGAGATACTGAACCCCTACCTGTTCAGCCAGACTGTGTTGCTTTGCATGCGTGAAATGTAAAATGTTTGCTAGGGGCGTGTGGGAATGTGGCCGATTAAGTTTGTGTGTGTGCGTGTGTGCGCCCAGCAGCACGCGTGTGGCTGTCTTGGTGCCTGGAGATGTTTTGGTAGGAAGCACAAGGCTCACTGGCCAGGCCTCAAGACTCTCCCGTTCCAATTAACCAGCCCAGCAGCCTGCAGCTCTACTGGCCTTATCTGGGAGAAAAGAGAGAAAGAGAGAGAAGAGAGGAGGAAGTGATAGAGTGAGACGGGGCGTAGGAAAGACAGAGAGGGTTGGAAGGCAACAGAAAGAAGTAAGGCTTGAGAGTGAAAAGAGGAAGGACAGAACGAAAGGAGAACTCACTCCACAGTCATCTTGCCAGGCAGTGCATCTGCAGATGTTTGCTTGCTCACTATGTTCCTACTCCTACCCCTTAACACAAACACACATATACAGACTCTTTCGTTCCCTCCTTCCTTTATCTTGTCACCATCAGACGAGAAGGAACCATCGTGGTCAGAGACAAAGACCTTCCCATTCCGCACTGTGGGGAACAAGGAACTGATAGTGTGCAGCTGACAAAAGTATTGTGGCTATTTTAGGAAGAGAACACAGTACTGTCGATATAGCCACTGGGCTTTTTCTATAGCCATTGTCAACTAGAAGGTGGAAAAAGGACACTCTTTCGGCAGTATATATGTCTAAAAATGTATGAAATAGCCAAAAGGGACTCAAGGGAACTCTCTGAAATGTCAAACCTTAGTTAATGTAAGGATGAGATTTGTTGCACCGTATATGGAAAAGATAAGTGACAATTGATTTATTAAAGGAAGATTGGTGATTGAGGAAGGAAGATTTGGGGGGGGGGGGGAATCTAATGCCTGGAAATGTTGTGAATATTGCGTCCTCCACCAACAAATGTGATGTGAAAAATAGCATATTTTGCTGCCCATGTCATGTGAAAAGGTAAATGCTTTCGCTAAAAGTGAAATGTATGTAAGCGGTACAAGTACAGTTTCTTTGAAATATGTGAAACTTCTCCACAATGATTAGAAATGTTATAAAGAGTCTGTCCTCTGAGTTGCCTCTGCCTGTTATGGTGGTGTCTCCTTGTGGGCTCCTGACACAATGTGGTTACATACATCTTCTCTTTTAGGGCATGTTACTGTAAGTGCATCTCAACGTGTCAAGCTCATTGTTCAACATTTTTAAGACCAGTATGGATCTTGCCTGTGTATATAGGAGCCTACAATAAATAGTGTTTGCATTACTAAGGCAACCATTATACTACAACTTGAGACTGGCTCTAGAAAACAGCACCAACACAAAAAGGGGCCATTAGCAGCTTTATAGGGTGGCAGCCGTCTCATCTTTCCTGCATGTTAATTGGGGCAATGGCAGGTGCAATTAGAGGATATTTCTGGTTCCGCAGTGGCCAATGACAAGAAGCACTTTTGCAGAAGCCAACCAGCCTATAAGAGGTAAGAGGGCAGCAAGTACAGCAGGCGCCTTGAAGGAACACAAGCTATTGCTATATATATTGTTATTTTTTCATGGGCACAACAGCAATTACAATGGGAGTTTATATATTCTGTGTATCTTTTCAAATTCAACAATGTTACTGGTTTTAAATGCCTGGACACACACTTTATGTGTGCATACAGGTACACAGGACGTACAAAACCCACCACTCTGCCAAAAAACATAAATAACCTTCTGTGTGTGTATGTTCTTCTTCTCACCACCAATGAATTTATGGTCAAATCAGACAGGAAAAATGAGAGGGACAGCAGATAGAAAGAAAAGGAAGAGGAGGAGCAGGAGAGGGAGGGACACTGAGGCACACGTAGCAATTCAGAGCGAATTGGCTGTGGTAAATGACAGTCGATTACCATCTTAAATATACTGTCAAAAAGCAATTTGCTTTGCTCATGCCACAGGCCTGATATTTGCACCTTATTAGGAAGGCTGTCCTATATTTTAAGAAGTCAACCTCTCAACCTTCCTGAGCTTCTGTTTATCCATAAGACACCTGTGCACCGGTCTAACAGAGGATGTTCTTTTTTTTCTTTTTTTTCTTTTTTTTTTTTAAGTGGAAGGGGCAGGTAAATGGAGCTGGAGCTAGAACTGTGGGAAAGGCCTGTAATGTAACTGCAATTAAAACACAGAGAGTAAAGAGGCCTTGTGATAATTTTTGACACTCATCACTATAATGGAAATGTGGTTGAAAAGGATCTGAAATGCCCTTTCATACGGAGAAAACAGATATATTTTTACTCAACGGTGTTAGAATACCGAAATGTTTAATTCAAGCAAGAAGGTTTCAAGAAGGGCATAATGAAACTGAAAGGTTTAATCAATTTTGTTGGTTAAGAATCTATCAGTTGTCTACAGCTTTCATAAAAATACCATTAGTGACAAATCTTATTGGAAGGAAACCTGCAATTATTACCAACTTCTTTAATGTTTATTGGCTTTTAGACCTCATTCCTTGTAAACTCAGCGGGTAGACGACACATAAACTCTAAAACTTTGGGAACATTTCACGGCAGATTTGTAAATTGAATTGACATTTCAATAACCAAGCTAAAGCTGATGGAGGGTCATACTGTTGCAAACATTTCAGAGGAATCAAAAGAAACACAGCACACTGGAGGCCTGGAGACCGACAAAAGCAATAAAATGGGGCCTGGATATTCTACTAAACGTTACAGCTTAGCGATTTCCATTGACAACAGGGCACAGATATGATTACTAAAAGTCAAGGCCCACCGATATCTGCAGCAGGTGAGCAATGTGTTTAATTTCACAGAGCTTGTAGACTCGGTGAGCTCATTATTGGCTCTCAATTCACTCAGTGCACTTCCTATGGTGGCATATTGATCTGGGCAAAATGGTTGAAATCAGTGTCTTACAAAAGACCTCTCACCCAGCTCCTCTCACTTGTAGCCCACAGTATCAAGTCTGTCTCCCTCCAGCTCTCCTTCCTCTTTTGAGGAGGAAAGAAAGAAGTAACTAAGAATAACTGATGAAAAATGGAACTGACGCCACTCTGAAAACATTGATTCAGGTCTCCTTTAGTTCAGCTCTAAATCTGAGGGAGCAGGAACATGCACAGGCATGCGGTGCCGCTTTGTGACTCAGAACAAAAAAGTGGCAAGAATTGGGTTTGAAAAGATATGAGGTGACACACAGCTTTGTGTGTGCATATACACATATACACACAGACAGACACATGGGGAGCTGTGAAAAAGGGGACAGAATATGCACGTATTTGCAAGTCCCTGGGCAGAAGTAGGTTAGGCAGAAGAAAGAAGACAGGAGACACAGGCTGGATTGGGGGAGAACTGCAGTTGAGAATAAAGGATAAGATTATGTAAGCACTGCTAATGCTCACTCTCTTTCTGAAAAAGTGCCCAGAAAATGCAGGAGTTCTTTGTGCTTAGTGCATCCAACCTGAACATGCAAGACAAAATGCATCCTCCTCCCAACAGCCTCAGTGGGGATATTACAGACAGGATAAATTATGACCCCTGGAATAAAACAATATTACACCAGTTGCCTCTGAGGCCAATTGAAACCACTCATTGCCTCAGGATTTAATACCAGAAACAAGTGGAAAAGCTAAAAGACAGTGGTTCACATGATTGATAGAAAATGCACCAACTATGACCTTGTAAAATCCATTAATAGAGGAGGAGGTGTGGATGTTGTCTCAGGTCTGTTTGTGTGGAAATGTAAGATGCTGATGATCATGTTAGCTCAAGATGAAGTTGATACGCTCACTGATTGATTTGGAATCGTATCAGAGGCTGGAGCTGCATAGGCAATGGACAGATGTGAATGCTGTATGTGTGCCTACGTGTGTGTTTGTTTCACACTGTCTATCAGGGGCCTTGACCAGTAGATTAACGATAAGAAAGGTAAGGATTTCACACCTTCACATGACTTTGCACTACACATTTTTGCTGACTTGGGATTCCTTATCATGCTATTTCATTATAATAATAATACAGCCACAGATAAAAGGAACCTGCCAACATGGTAATGGCTATGTTTTCAAACATAATGCAAAGCACGCAGTATGAGTACCGATGAGACTGCTGACATCACACACGTGTGCTCCATTATCAATTATCATTATTATTATTATTATTATTATTAGTTCCAGTCAAACAAACTTAAGAGAATCACACAAAACGACTTATAAATCTTTATAAGCATATTCACACCAATTCTCACACATTAATGATTACTACAAACAGCAAAAACTACTTCCTTCAAGAGATATGTTTGCATCATTGAGCCACCTGTGAAAGTTAAAGCCAGACACCACTGGGGTAATCGCCTCTCCCATATGGCTGAGTGAACTACAGCCAGTGCACGCTGTGTCCATCTACCAGCACTAAACTAACAATAATGCAGCAGTATTGAGTTATTCCATAATGATGCTGTACACTAAAGCATGTAAACGGCAGGCCGGACCTCCCACAGAGAACTCACAGCAGTGGGAGTGTCAAATACACTAGGTGCCAATGGGAAGTCAACTTTAAGATCCAAGAGCAACGTTATTATTATTATTATCATTATTATTATTATTATTATTATTATGCTCGAGGTGGAGGTGCACAGGCTGCCTGATTTCATCCTACAACTTGACTTTTTGAGTTATGATCTATGACATAATTAGAAGAATATGTTTGACTACACAGACTAATAGTAAGAGAACAACATGTAAAATAAAATTAAAATATCAAAAAAATTCAGGTATCAAAAATGTCTTACAACAGCCCAAACCATGTTAGGTTTTCATCACTTTTGGGGACATTGCATAGATTTACATTCATTTCCTGGAGACTTACCCTAACCATATCTGTAACCACTACTTGCCTAATCCTAACTCTTATTCTAACCTTAACCCAAGTCTTCACCCCCAAATTTAATGATTTACACTGAGGGGACCTGCATTTTGTCCCTAGAAGTGAGGCAAGTCCCACAATGTGACTGTAAACAGATTTATGGCCACACAATGTGAGTAATACCTGGGGCACACACACTTTCTCTGTCACATAGACAAAATGAAGATAATGCCTCTGTATAATGAAAAAGCTCTTATATCTCCTCTGGTCTGCTTATAGATTAGTTCATGCTATGTGTTATCGCGATTTTGGTGTTGCTGCAAGTAATGTCACCATTACTTTCACAGCCAGGCATCCCCATAATCTGTCAAAAATCTAAAGATCAAAAGCAACATTTGAATAAAAAAAAATACATGAATTTAATCCATATCCTTCCAGCCTGGTCTCCATGATGTGGTTCAAGGAATTACTGTATTTGTATAATGGAATTCTATATATTTATTAAAGGTGTATCCAAATGTATCAGAGATAGCAACTGTGCTCTGGAAACTGTGTAAACATGTCTTGAAATACTGGGAGGGAAAACTTGATGTAACACTTAAAAAAAAAAACACAATAAATCAATTACCGTATTGCTAAGCTGATAATCAACATTCTAATTCACTTAATTTCCCCATGGTGGGATCAATAAAGTCTTATCTTATTTTGAGACTAACAATCATGACCATGCCATGGTTTGTGTGTCTGTTTGCATGAGCGCAGCCACAAAATAAAATGAAACTTTTATGATTCCCATGAAAACTGTTGTAACTACCTGGAAATGCATTAGCCCAATGAATAGAGCCAAGAAAAATAGAACATAAATAATGATATAGAAAATAACATATGCAAACAACAATTTCATGCAACAAATTGCATGTGCATGTTTGCCTCAATAAATGGATAACACAAAATTGCAATAGGAAGCACACATCTTTGAAAAAGTCTTTGCCCTACAGCAAAGGTTTACAAACTGCATCGCTTTCATTAAAAAAACTGCATAACCTCACTATAATAAAGGGAGCCAGTGAAACAAACTTAAGAGAATCACACAAAATGACTTATAAATCTTTATAAGCATATTCACACCAATTCTCACACATTAACGATTACTACAAACAACAACTACTTCCTTGCAGAGATATGTTTGCATCATTGAGCCACCTGTGAAAGTTAAAGCCAGAAACCACTGGGGTAATCACCTCTCCCATATGGCTGAGTGAACCACAGCCAGTGCACGCTGTGTCCATCTAGCAGCACTAAACTAGCAATAATGCAGCAGTATTGAGTTATTCCATAATGATGCTGTACACTAAAGCATGTAAACGGCAGGCCAGAACTCCCACAGAGAACCCACAGCAGTCATAGTGGGAGTGTCAAATACACTAGGTGCCAATGGGAAGTCAACTTTAAGATCCAAGAGCAACGTTATTGTGGTATTCACTGTACATATAGTTCAGCAGGCTCTGTCTTGCTGTCATTTCTGGTACTGGTAGATACAAATAGATACGCTTTGACTAGGCAAATACAGGTGAAATGTGATTTTTTTTTAAATGTTAAAAGTTCTGGAGCATATCAAAAATGCAGATCCGTCTAATCTCCCATTGTCCATCTCTCCCTCTCTTTACAGGACTTTAACCTGCAATGCTGTCCGTACTCCCACTTGTGCAACCTGACTATTGTTGTTCTCAGTTGTTGGTCTATCTTATTTTTCTGCTAAGTGAGTCAAAATTATATGTTTGCATCTTTCTTCCATAATCCGTGCATCAAGTTTCATTGTCAAAGAGAGTCTAGGGACGTATGTGGTGAATATGTGAGATTGTCCCAGAGGCAATGCCAATAAATTTTTTGTCAGGTTTGTGCATGTCAGAAAAAAGAAAATACAAAGATTAAATACAGAAAAATAAACTGAGAGTGACTGTCAAACTTTGTGTCTGCAGCGCTTAAAGTTCTCTGCCAGTGGCCCTTGCAAAAGGTCTGCATGTTGAGTGTTACCTGTTTTTTACGCGCACAATAAATCAGCGACCTGGGTTGTTCACACTCCTCAGTGTGCCCTCTGCTGCAGTGTAGGGCCCCCAGTCAACTCCTCTTCCCTCTTTGAATATGAAAGCATTCCATCATTTATCATTCATCACATTCCACCCACTATTTCATGTTTTTCCTTTTCAATCTCCCTAAATAACCCCCTGCCCCTTGTATTCTGTCATGTCCCTGTTGGGCCTCCTACTGTGTTTACCTTCTTAAGTGCTCAATAACGACACATAAGCCCCAACAACAATTGGAGAAGAAAGGCAAGGAGCCAACTGGGGCATCAGTGAACAGAAACAAGCTCTCCCTTTCATTCTCGACCATTACCAGGAGAGTACAGCACGAAATATGGGCGGGGAGGGGGAGAGAGTGGTGGGAGTAGGCAGAGAGGAAGCAAGTGAGACGAAAGCGCTTGGTAAGAGCGTGGCAAGGGGACACAAAAAGGCTCCCTTCTATACAGGCAGGATTTGGTGAGGGCAGATCCATATTGATGGCTTCCAGGATGGCATGGAGGCCACGTGTGAAGACTGACGCAAGAAGACTTGAAACAGGGAGTTACACATTAGGCAACAACAGCAACAATAACCCAGCTGAAGGATAAGCACTGATGATGGTGGCAGTGTGGGGAAGAAGAGTGAGAAGTACTCTGGAGAGGGCACAAGTACAAGTGTATAGGGAGCTCTGGGTGCCAAAATAGAGCATTACTGCAAATTGGGCCATGGACATGGCAAGGGGAGTTGTCTGTTGGATGAAAATGGGAATGTGTATGTCTGACCAAGTGTACATCTCCAAGCATTCATATTACACAAAGTGGTATGCAGCTACTGTATATGTATGTGCTTCTTTGTTACATGCAAGCAGGTGAGGGTACTTGGACATGCGCCTGGGAGTGCATACATTGAAAAAACATGACCGCATATTGAGGCACACAATGTGGAGTATTGTGGTGAGGAATGCATGACATAATGGAGAAAACACGGGCCATGTTGGGAGCTGGAAGGTAAGAGGAACTGAGCGGGGAGAGAACATCCAATTCAATTTCCAAACAGCGCCGGCTCAGAGTACAAACACAAAGGCTTCATTACAGGCAGATCCCTGTTGAAGGCTGGAGCTAATTCACCACCTTGAAGCACGAGGAGAGAGAACAGCAGGGAGGGAAGGTGGGGGTGGGAGCAGAGGGAGAAACAAGGAGAGAGAGGGAGGGGAAAAAACAGGGAGAATGAAGGAAAGACCAAGTAGCAGTTAGTCTGCTCTAAAGGAGAGAAAGAGAGCTCAATACCAATGGTGCCTCTAAGAGCATACTAATGCCCTATTAGAATGGAACACAGGGCAGAAGAATAATGACTTCCATTATGGCATCCACACACATGTGAGAACCATGTAAATAAACGTGGTGCAAGCAGAGGCATGTTATTGCATTCATAAATCTGGTTACACATTAAGTGATCAGCATTGTAAATAGATGATTGGCTGCCCAGTGCATGGGAGGGGCTAAAAATAGGCACGCTTGTTGGCAGTGTTGGGAAGGTTACTTCTGAAATGTAATAGGTTACAGATTACTAGTTTCCTTGTTAAAAAATTTAATAAGTTATTCAATCATTCCAATTACTTCCTCAAAGTAATGTAACTCAATACATTTGACTAGTTTTTGACTAGATTTCAACTAATGTTTTAAGGGACAATAAGGTGATTAATTTGACATACATGAATGGAGATTAAACACAAATGTGTAGCCCACTGGATGGCACTGAGCATAAGAGGTAAATTATGTCTTTAACGCACATTAAATGTGGTGGGGCCGGAGGTACTTTATGTGACTGATTTCGATGCTGACAGTATTATCACTGCCGATAAACAAGCTTCACACTATACACTAATGATAGAGCCCTTTTCTGATTTTGGGTGGAAAATACTGCTGAACTTCCAGCACTGAAAGGTGTTCTTGTCCAGTGACATGGCCACCTGCACTGATGTGGTCAGATGGTCACAGGCACGGCAGGATAGCTAGAGCAAATGCATTGATTTGACTGGCAGACGAGAGGCAGTAAAAAAACAAACAGCCAGCCAATCAAAAACAACACAGCTGCGTAATGAATGGAGTCTGTCTGAAGAAACAACTGCTTGCAAGTCATCCTACCCTTGATGGTGCGCTCAAATTTGTCCCATGTTGACCTGAAACATGCCAAAAGAAGGCATCCCTGTGTGAAAGCAATCAAACAGAATATTAAATTCTGTGTACAAGCACTTTACTTTAACTGTAACCCCTTTAATGACCACTCTTTTAATCAGTAACTGTACAGTATTTAATGACATTTTTTCTCAGTGACTGTAACGAATACAGTTACATTCATTTTGTAATTTATGTACACTGCGTACATGCAACAACTTGCTTCCCAGCAGTTTGTTCATAAACGGATGATGCAGTTTAACAACAATCACACAGTAAAGTCTACCCTCATAGTTTGAATGTTCAGTTTTTGCTGAAACTGTTTCAGAGAGGCGAGGCAAATTTCTAGACATTTGGAGGCTCTGGTTTGCAGTGCTGTTGAACTGTCTAGTGTCATGCAGAGGTGTTTCTAATATTTAATCTATACTAAAGGGCATGGAGAAAATATTAGAAACACTTCTCAGTATACTGCTACATAATTCAACAGCACTGTAACTGTAGCTACTCAAATTAAATTATGTTAAATTAATCAAGAAACAAACAATTTCAACAAAAAATTAAGATTATAAACTACATGAAAGCACAATTCATTGCGGGGCTGCTGTATTAGACTGCATTAGTTTACAATACATGTGCCTAATAAAGTGGCTGTAAATGCTTCAATATAAAATTTGAACTTTTGTCAATGTCTCTGTGTAAGATCAGCAAAGTGGATGCATTTAGTTTCTGTAAGGGATTCTCATTTTCTCAATTAACAATGCTAAATATTCGCCAAGTGTCTTATTGATGAATCCATTGATCCACTCACACAAGAGACTGTTGTCAGCTGGCAACCAAAGGACTTCAGTAATAGTGCTATTAGTTTCATGAATCGACATTTACAAAATGTTTGTCTGTGTCTGCATGAGCAAACGAGAACAGCCTTTTGTTAATGGCTGAAGGTCAGTGGATGCAGACCCCTCCACCCCCACTCCCCCGTCCTGTTCTTTGCCTTCCTGACACAAGCTGTGAAGCCCTGAAGCACAACTACACTGCAGAGGTGTCTGCAATTAACACACACACACACACACACACACACACACACACACACACACACGCGCGCATACCCACATCCACACACCCACACACACAGCAGGGCATAAGCACCAGGGGCAGGCAGGACACTGGGGTTTGTGGTCCCAGGTGAAACGCCTCTCCAGTGGGTGTGAATAAAGCTGTGGCTGGGGGACAGGATGCTGAGCGAGGAGGGAGCAGAGAGAGAGAAGAAGGAGAAGAAAGACAGAAAGACAGACAGACAGAAAGATGGAGAATATTGTCAGAGCAGATTAAAAATGCATGGCTTTGCTCTGGCTGGCGTAACAATGAGTGTCCTCATTCGTTGCCTGTCACCTCTGGGAACTCATGTGACAGAGTGGAGGAGGGAGAGGAGGAGAGAAATGAAGCCTAAAAAATGAAGACATACCAGGAGTTCACAGTAGGGAG
This sequence comes from Chaetodon auriga, assembly GCF_051107435.1. Taxonomy (NCBI): domain Eukaryota; kingdom Metazoa; phylum Chordata; class Actinopteri; order Chaetodontiformes; family Chaetodontidae; genus Chaetodon; species Chaetodon auriga. The sequence goes on along the minus strand of NC_135097.1, from coordinate 14,321,464 downwards.
CAACCAAAGAGAGGAGAACCAAAGTTGAGGGGAATCGTAGCTGACCTCTGATCCACAGTCGGGCACAAAACGGGTTGGGAGGGATGGAGGGTGTGTAGGGAGGGAATGACACTCAGCCCATGAAAAACATCATTAAGGAACACAGCCTTTCCAAATCACCACTTGCACTCAGACAATGACTTGGCTAAACACTTTGCACTCTGAGAATATGATTAGCATGGCAGCAGAGCAAATGCCACCTTCTGCAATAGCTCGTATGGTGTCGGCACAATCAGCACATCAGAGAAAGCCGATGCCGAAAATAAAAAGGGGTGACAGGTGACAACAATCATCTGGGAGCCTCTCCTCAGCAACCCTGACAAAAAGGAGGATGTCATCTGTGGCGTGATGAAAAAGCTGACTTCCAGTGAGTAAAATGAAGGAAAAATAAAAGGAAAGAGGGGACGGAGGGAGGGAAGGATAGATGGCCGATGAGTTACACGAGGGCATCCAAACAGCTTTTTAATTGCGTGTGGAGGAGAGCTGAGGCCACAGCTGTAAATAACCTGTGTGCTGCTGAAACATCCGCCCGCGAAAGGTGAGTCCATGACATACATACAGATGTGTCAGTGTATGTGTTTGGAGAGTTGCAATGACTGGTAAGGCTGTGAGGTGATAATGATTGGAATAACTTAAATAACTCTCACATTAGACCTCTACATGCACACAGACACCTTATTGTGTCATATCCACTCACGATTACTGCCGACAGTGCGACTTTCACTGACATCTGCAGTGCTCATGAGACGAAGCCATACCACCTCTGACCCAACTGATCCCATTTGTTCATCGTTAAGATTACTTGAATCCATAATCAAATTGCAGGCTTCTAAACTTCACAAGAAAGTTAATATTTCAAAGCATATAAAATCATTATCAATAAATCAGCAACTCTTCATTAAATAGTAATAATACAGCCAGTGAAATTTCTTTGAAGATACAACCATTCATAATGTATAATGCATTCTATTTTATAGCATATTCGTTCTTGAAAAACAGGGGAAAAAAACAGGTGCATGCTACACAAGCTAGCATAGTCTATGAAATGTCAGAACCACTGTCTGAGCCCATGTCAGCTACAATTCAACAAACCAGTTCTCGCAAAGATATGCATGTCTGAAGGACTTTTAACCTAAGTTAGCATTCAGACTGTGTATCACCCCCAACAAGCTATCAGTTACAATCTCATTAAACTTAATGTGACAAGGATTGGGTGGTAATACAGTAATGCCGTATCCTGGGGTATTTCAAAACAGCAATGGTGAAAAGTCCTGCTGTCCAATGTGCGCATATACATATAATAGATGCCTTAAGAGTATCTGTCCAGCACCACTGTCTGTGAGGTTGAAGAAGCTATGAAAGAACTTTGTAAACAATGTAGTCTGTCAAGAAATAACCTGTCCAAAAAGACTAAACATGACATGACAAAACAAATGGTGAATGCAAGCAAGCCCGTCCCCAAAAAAATGCAACTGCTGCAGTTTGGCTGCATTTTCGGATGGAAGATCTATATCTCTGTTGGAAATCAAATGCCAGCCTCTTTCCACTGATGTCGACGGTGGCCCAGAAGTACTTGTGCGCCATGAGCTCACCGTCAGAGCCGGTGTTCAGCACCACAGGCAAAGCTGTAAGTCTGTTACATGTCCTTGTCAAGTCTGAAAAAGTAAATATGCTTGTGTGATTTTGGTGAAAAACCTAAATAGGCTTAAAGAACAGTGTAAAGTTGCAGTGTATAGGACATACTTTTATGCCCATTTTTGTCACTGCTGTTTTTGTTATGAATCATTATTTTGTTATTATTCAATAAATCTACTAGATGCTATAGGCTGTGCTTTTAATTCATGTGCACTGGATTGTAGCCATAGAAAAATTGTTGCTAATTTCAATCCATTTGGTTGACAGAGGCCTGAGAACTAATGTCACGTGCTTGCACTACTCTTTAATTACCTTAGGTTACAGAATGTATTTGCAGTAAGGTTTTATATTTGTAGTTGGTAGATGTTGTTAATGGTATTAACATTTGCTACTCAGTTTCTAATGTTGTTTAGAGAATAAAACTGGAACATATATCACATTTTTGTTGTGTGAAGAAAACAATAGTAATAGACTTTATTTGTATAGCATCTTTCATACAAGAAATGCTGCTCAAAATGCTTCAAATCTAAGAAATTAGATGTACTATGTGCTTCACATAAAAATAGACATAAATTGAACAGAAAAACATGTTAAGGAAATGGAGTGTGACATAAGATGGAAAATCACAGTTGAAGTGCACTGTAGCTAACTTGTGGCAGGAAATGTCATTGCACCCCTACTAAAACTTGTAGATAATATTTAATCTGCCTAGTTAGACGTTGATATGCGTTTGATTTGAAATTTTTAAATAATCAATTTAAAAAAAAACATCATTGCAATTTTTTGAAGAATGTTCAATAAACCCTCCCCATCAGATTCCATATAATGACAACTGGGATTAGCAGATCATCTTTGACCGAGGTCTGGTGGGTCTTAACCTCAGAGATTGAGCCAAAGAAGCTTCATTGAGTGCAGGAAAGATTGTGCTGAGAGTAATAAAACTCTCAAATCCTACATTATGTATCATATTCCTCTGGGATTTAACAAATTAAGTAATAGAGACAGAGAGAGGAGAAGTGGGTAGTGTATCTGTACGTACATGTTTGAGCGTGCGTGTGTGTGTGTGTAGTACATTAATAGTGCAGCGCGTATCAAGAGTGGATTAAGCTTGATCTTTACGACCATAAGAATAAGACAAGGTCGCAAGTGTTGAAATTGAAACACATTAGGCAGAGTTACACAACACACAAACAGAGCAAAAATGAGCCGAGCAAAAATTTCATGTCAAATCCATTCTCTTTCGGAAAGGCAATAATATGCCACCAATCTCATGTACATCCATCTAATATTTTCAAATCTCACTGTGTCAGGGCTGAAAGTTAAAGCGCTGTATCAAAGAGAGCTTTTTCTTAATGTAACAGCACGCATAAATACAATTAAGGCCTTCTTCTGAGATGAGATCATTTGCTTCGACAGTCAAATTACAAATCTACAATCACTGTATATCAAATAAAGATCATTACAATTATTCTGATGCTTTGTCTAAATCTATTTTGTTTTAGACATGTAGGCAACAGCTACTGCACACACATGCAAACGTTTATTTCCTTAGCTCAACTCTAGGCAGCACATCAGCACTGGGAAATTCATCCATCAGAAATTTCCGCTCTCTTTCATCCTGTCATTCCAGCAACAGCACATCAGAGAAAACTGCGGCAAATATGCGAATGAGGGAAGCTGTGAAAATGGGAATCTCACTGGTTCCATTGCCTCTAATGAGCTGAAGTGTCTTGCATAGCCAATCAAGCCTGTCTTCAATAATGGGGTCCAATGACACCTGTAGGACACTGACGCATTACAATGAGCCAGTGGCTGTTAAGCTAAAAGGAGTGGACAACCAGCTCGACACGGATCAATGTCTGTTCCTTTAGCCAGGAAATGACAAATGTCATGGTCATACAAGAGCTCGAAATGAAGACCCACATGCAGCTTAGTTCTGTATGTCAAAGAGATTGGAGTAAGTTGGAAACCTTATACAGGGAAGAATAAATGGCAAAGAGAGAAACCTATCAAAGTCTAATCTACAATTCTTCACTGGGAAATATAGTCAAACGCAGGTAGGGAGGACCAGAGAAATTCTGAGCCAACACAGCTCCCTTCCCTCTACTGTGTAATACAGGCTGCCTAAGGTGGCTATGCTGAGTTAGATGAGTTGAGGAAGAGTTCCACCCTCCAAACGTTTATACATGTACTCCCTCCTACTCAAACTCATTGCTTCTTTTCATTCTTGCTCCTTTCTGACATATACAATCACTCCTCAGCCTCCATGTGGATGTATATATGTCAACCCTGATTCTCTGAGAGGCATCTTAACCTTGGATAGAGTGAAAGCACAGAGACCGACAAAGACGTCACCATTTAAGAGATGCTGCCAAAAACCAACCAGACCTAAATGCAGAAATACAGAGAAAAAGCTAACATGTCTTCTTTTGAACAGTGCATTTGGATTAAAGATTTGCTGTTTTAAATCAAACCATAATAATCTTGCTTTGTAATTCATGATGACTCATTATGCAAAGCAATGATATAATCTGGAGAGAAATAATCTTTGGCATATTATGAAATTATCAGCATGCAATCTGAATTCCATTATTTCTTGAGAATATCATTAAAACTATTTACAGAAAGCATGACTTTTCTGCATATTAACTCAAATGCTATGCATATAAAATTAATTTTTCAGCACTTTGCAAATTTTCTAACTGCAAAGGTCTGTCTGGGTGACTGGGATGTTTTAGCAAATACTTTAATAGATTTATACTAAAAGAACAGCGCTAAAAGAAATGGTACAATACCACTGAGACACAATGAAATGAAACTGACTTTCTCAAGACAATGGAAGAATCCACTTTTTAATTTCCAGAAGTTGACAGCTAAGGTAAAATGCTGCTCCTCTTCACATATTTGGAGGGCTAAATACAAAATGGATTACGCTAATATACTGATGACAGTTATGTCCTCATTAAAGTTTAGAGATTTTTACTGGCAGCAGCTTCAGAACAATAGAAGATGGTGATTATTTTATTGGATGTTTGACAGAAGGCAATTGGCAATTTATCTCTGATGTATCATCATACTTACGAACACTGTACACATTTGTCAATACTTCACGGAGGGCAGAAGAAGTGACAGTGGAATTATTTTCACAATGCAACTGCCCCAGAAGACTTTAGTCATGGGTACACATATAACTTCAATTTACCGCACCGCAGATAGGTACATCTTGTCAAAATCAACACAAAATGTTTGTATGTTGCATGTTTTGCATTTGAATGCAACACAGGTGAAGAACATCTTGCTGGACAAAGCTACGAGACACAACAAGTTTGACTTACTGACAGGTGGTTTTCCTATGTTGACATGAAATAATTACATTTAATGTGTTTGGTATTTTATATTATAAACATGTCAGAACTTTTAGATATTCTACATACCTTTCATGTATACACTTCCATACTACAATAACTTTGTGTTACTGCAAAACTGTAGAAACACAGAAATATTGACACACAAACTCGTACCAGTGCATGTAGAGTTATGCACGTGCACATACACCACACACACACACACACACACACACACACACACACACACACACACCATACATACAACATATATGCACTTACTTGTCTACAAAAGCAGGATTATTTTTGTCTTTGCAAATGCTATGCTGTATTCTATCCATTCTCTATCCAGTCTGTGACCCCCTTTACACCTTGCATTAAAATGCATTTTGGGTGATCAGACTGAAATCTGATGAAACCATATGAAAGCACAGTTGTAAATGCACCACAAGGACATATTGTGGTCTGATCAGCCAAACCACCTCCAGAGGTGGTACAGAATGCAGTGTGACCACATTGAACACAAGTGTAAATGCAATTGCGTTTTCAATCCACATACAACTACGTGGGCAGAAATGAAACCTGCTGCTAGGTACCAAATGGTCACCACAACCCACTTCTCCAGCAGTATGGCCGTAAGTGTGTGGCTATTCTGAATGACAACGATCACAGTCTTCTTGAAAAATATAATCCAAAGTTTGACAACACATATGTGTAGGTTTGACACCCAGTCTTCACCTGTAAAGGTCCCCATCACTATTCTCTCCCATCAGTCTTGATTGTGTTCCCGTATCCAGATTTTCCTCTGAACACTGGTGGCACTGACCACACGTGAAATACAAGCAGATGTATAAAACTCCTCTGCTTTCATCTTTGGCATTCCCACTGTCGAAGACCACTTCTTCCCTGACTTGAAAAGGCAAATCAAAAGTTCACACAATAGTACAGCTTCATGGATGGCTGCAATATTTTTTTGCTTTGTTTTTTGTTGTTCCTTGGACCTGTGCCAATGAGAGCAGGATGTAAGAAGGAAGAAGAACCAGAGGCTGGACAGAGTGTATTATAATCAGGTTAAATCATATCTAGATACACTCTGGATATGAGATGCTTTTTAGTGCAAGGTGTAAAGGGGGTGTCTGACGCCAAATGCGTGAATAAATGACCTTAAACCTAGAATCAACTTGTTGCCCAATTCCTCAGATTCTCCGCTTAAGAAATCCTCATGTGTCTGTCATCTAGGGTTGTCAATTAATATTATAAATTCAAATTTATAACTGAATTGTAAAAAAAAAAAAAAGTCCTTAAGTTCGATTGTGAAAATTTATATCTGATGATGAAAAATAAAAAAGCAGCAACAGCGCAGTGGCTGCTGTCCCGGGATTTTGCCCTAGCTCTGCATCCCCTTGGGAGTTTGTGTTGCACAGTGCCAACTGCTTCTGAGTGTAAACAATAGAGCTGGGGGTGAATGGATCACCCAATGTTGATGTTATAAATAGTCCTGAAAAGAGTAAAAAGCAAATCACTAGTCTCACCAGTTGTAAATCCATAAGTGCATATAATAACTAAGACTAGTGACGGGGAAAACACGAGAAATGCAAAAGAAACCCCACTAAAACAAAGAAAGATGGTCAGAGCTGCTTTAACAAGCTGCCACTCGTGCTGTGCCAGCTTTTACAAAAAAAGTAGTGCACATTGACCACACTGTACATGACGGCATAGTTGATGTGTAATTAAAGTGTACAGTTAGAAGATAAAGGCATTAAGGGCAGACAAGGTCAAGGACTGAAGGAGAATAAAAAGGGGAGAGAGAAGCCTGGGGCACCAAGAAGAGCTAAGGCAGGAAAAGCAGATGCAAATGATTAACAATGCAAGCTCCAACTGGAAGAAAAAATATGGGTACTGTACGGTTTGCATTGCTGAGGAGCACAGAGGCAGACATACACCCCACCAACATTGACCCTGAGGCAAGGGTCTGAGTCTTTACGGGCCCTCTTCCTCATCATCACCATCATCTTCCCTCTCTTACTGAAGCATAACACAGAGCAGATGACCTTTCAAGAATAGCAGTCAGTCTTACCTAACAAGCTTCCATCTGTTTTAGATAGATCTGTGCAAATCAGCTTTCATTCAAAGACAGAGTACAACCGCTACTCCTTTGAAATGGGATGATCAAGAATGATTTAAGGGTAGACCTCACATTTCAGCATAATTGCCGTTTGACTTCTTAGACTTAGCATGTTTGGTTAGACGCACTTAGAATAAATCATTAGTGAAGGAGGAAAACACAATTTCATGGAAGCTGCAGCTTCCACAGAAATGGGGTGAGGGAGTCGCTCAATCGATTGATCACTGCCTTTGAAGCTGATGGACTCGATTAATTATTAAATAGGATCTTTTAACGAGGTAAAGTGCCTTGACTGGAGGCCTCAAAGCTATGCCATAAAGCTATCTATAGCCTGTCTCCCCCGAAGAATAATGCATACTAAAATTAACCAATATGCATTTGCAAGTGCACAGAGTAGGACCTCTGAACATCAGGGTCAGTGCTTGCATCTGCAAATGTTTCATTAACCTTTCACCTCTGAATGAGAGACATTTGCAGAGGGCAATGCTGATCTTAAATATACCGTGGGAAATTATGTGTGTCTGTGACAGAATGTGAACATGTTGCATCTTTTCTTCTTTACAACATACATTTCTATACACTTGTTGCCACATGGCATGTCATATTTTCAGAATGATTGAATGTTTCTTCACCTGTGTAAGACGAAGGTCTGATGGAGAGAAAGGGTAAAGCTGCGATTTTCTAACCATAAGCCTTCAATACTGTTTCATTAGGAGGGGTGAGTGGGCAATAATCAGGGAGTGCAGCATTAATCCTACAGCCTGAAGTCAGTAACAGTTGGCATGGCTCTGTGTGCCCCTTCTTTCCCCAACAGGATTACGCACACATGCACTCTGACGTCCATGACTAACAATAGCACAATATTCAATAATCCTTTTCTCCATTGCTCTGCCTGACTTGCTTCACTCTCTGCTGTTTTCCCTTTCTTCAGCAATCTCTCACTTCTTCATAACTATTTTCTCGTCATATCTCAGGCACATGGATGGAGGCCATTCCAGAAAATGGACATCAGGCAAAATGAAGAGAGCATAAGTGAAGAAGCTATGTAATTGCACAACAACAAAAGGGGTTTGTGTTTGGCTTGAATGGCACAGGAGCTTCTAGGGAACATAATTAAGGCATTTTCACCTCATTTTCAGCACTTAATTGTGACAGACTGGCACAATACCTGACTGCACAAAAGATTTGTGGGGGAGGCTGTTGTTTCTCTTTCCACTAGGTATAACAGGCATCTGGGCAACAGTTTAATTAAAAAACAAGTGTTATTATTGATGTTTTTTATGCCATAACACAATTACAAATATGCATGCTACACTTATTCCTTTGACCTAAAAGGTGTTGCAACTACTTTGAATGAAGGGCCGTTAAAAAGCTATCTGCAATGAATGAAAAAATGTAGCAAGTCCTTAACCGTCACTCCCTTCTCTCTAAAACATAGTTGAGCACTAAGCATGATATGTAAAACACTTAAAATTATGAAACATTAGTACCCCCCATCAACAAATATAAACAAACACACCCAATGTGGCTTCCTCTGTTGATCTGATGTATAAGGTCCAAGCAGAGATAAGTTTGTAGATACTTATCTTACGTTCCCATTCCAACTCTTGACCATCCAGGGGTCACCTTTTCACACTCGCACACACACAGACACACTTCTTGGTTCAGACCTCATTGTTATCGTCAAATCTCAGTTTAACCTCTTGATCAGTCCTCTACCTTCCTATACACCTTCTGAGAAGCTAATCAATAAGACAATGCTAACTGCTAACACTGGAGGATTTGCTCTACACCAAATCACATCCCGCTAAATCCACCTCAATAACAATGAGGTGCTGTATGTAGAGACTGTCAGGGGACACCTAAGAGCAGAGATCTCTGTTCTCTCATACCATGGATGTATTTTCCAACTGTTGACGATCTCCAAGTTTGCAATTTTTCAACATATGAGAAAGTACAAATGAAAAATAAAGAGCACATATTAGATGTACACTTTACCTTCCACCTACTATTCTACTGCACACCTTCCATCACTAACAAATCAGATTTTTCTCAAGTACGCTGAATAGTGCGACTTTGAAAGCAGCAGGATACAACCAGCATGTCATGCAGACTGAACACCCTAGGAAACCCAGCTCAGTAACTGTTGAGAAAGACTGACCTTGACACAGGCTACACACACCAGAAGAGCTTGCTTCAACAACATCAGTTTCCCTGATGTTGCTGAAGCAAGCTCTTCTTCTGTAACCCTAACCCTTCATTCATTCTCAAAACCTACGGGTTAGTAAGACACAGTACAGCACAGAGGTTTTAGCACATATCGTTGTAGTGCTGAAATTATTAGTCTGTAGATAATTAATCATTCACAATTCTGATAATTGTCAATGAATTGCTCAGCAAAAATGTCAAACATCTGCTGGTTTCCAGACCCTCAAATGTCATATTTCCCACTGCTTTTGGTTTTCTATTACTGTAAAATTATTTCCTTTTGGTTAATGACTGGGGTCTCGGAAACTGTGAGGGGATTTTTAAAAGACTGTGACATTTCATAGATTACAAGACAAATCTAAGAAATACTCTCGTCAATAACACAAATAATCATTAGCTGCAGCCCAAACACTGGCAAACACGGCACTATCAAACACGCTTCATCATGTGATTTAAAAAATGTCACACGACTATGCAACCAGAACATAGAGTCAATGTGGTCAGAGCAGAAATCATCAAGTTCATACGTTCAACTTCATTTAAATCTCTCTTTACCCCATGCTTTACCAAACACGCTGCCTCCACAACAGTGAGTTCAGTTAATTGAACAGGGGACAGCAGGCAGGTTGAAAGAAAAGATTAGATATACTGAAAGAAGAGTCTGCACAATTACAACTTTAATTAAAGCCAGGGAGGACGCCAGAGGCAGCAAGGCCGCTGGCCAGTACATGTAAAGGTTATCTTTCTGCTGGACAAACAGGAGGAAAAAATAATCACAGCTTTGGACAAAAGTGACTAGCATATGGTTGGTCTGGCCAGTATTTGTGTACCTGGTCAAACCTCATACTAAAAACACATAGCTGATGCAAGTGGTGAAGTTAAGATGGTGATAAGTCGTCATGATAAGGGCATAGGTGCCCTTTCCAAATACACAAGCCTCAAAACGCAGATCTTAGAGGCAAATCAACTTTTAAGCTGATACAAGGGCTCAATGCATGGACTCTTAACTCACTTCTGGTCATTTTCTCAAGATACTGCCCTTGGGGTCCAAAGTAAGACAACCGAAATTTGTAGCTGATACACACTGCAGACTGCAATTCAAAGTGACTGTGCAGTTGCTTTGCTCCTTTGCTCCACTGAGCATTTAAACAAAGCTAACTGTTGTTTGCAACCAAAGTGATGACTGGTTGTCTTTGGTTGATTGGGCAAGAAGGGAAACAAGCCCGTACCACACACTTGTGCAGGAACGATTACCAAGACTGTTTCAGAACATGTAAGTCTATCTGCTCTTTCAAATTGGAAACATCATAACAAGCATAACTCCAAAGGGAAACCCATTACCTCAGGCAACATGTCTGTGGTAAGTATCGTAAAATATTTAATGGCATTACTGATGTTAACTAAAAATCTCTACCAATGATGCACTTTATAACAGTTATCTTAAGCACACAGCTCTCCCCAACCTCTTATTGTTTGTTTTCTTCTTTACACCATTGTTGAACTACATATGACATATTCATGTAAAAAATGCTGTTATAATATCAGGCAGTCCAGACAACTGTTCCATTCGTTTTCTGGTTTCTGGATATTCAGCGATAGTGCCATAAATCCAAATACTAAATTTGACCATGTATCACCATTGATTTTTTTTTTTTTTTTTTGACTTTGTGACACACAAATCTCAATGTCAAGGGTGTTAATTTACATCTCTAACATTATCACTACCTACAGCCTCCAAAATGAGTAAGAAGAAGCTGCTGTGTTAGGTAAAGGAAGAAACTGGTGGTGACTGTGCTGTTGGTTTATGCAAAAAGCTAGTGGGCAGCTTCAGCCATGGTAGGAGGCAGCTGTGAGAGCTTGCCAAGACCTCAAAGGAGCTCAAGCCACCACAACACAAGCTTTAAACTAGGCAACCAAGCAAGATGTGGATCAAAACCATAGATCAAGGCATGGTGCGGATAACTAAAGAGAAAACTGCTAATTCATATTCTCTCCTCTGATCAGAAGTCTATCAGACAGTCCAGCAAGGCATGATATTGACATCCTAGAGGAAATCAAGACACTCAGAAAACTGACAGATCTCACTGATCCCTCACAGAAAAATAGTAGTATAACATCTTGCTCTCTGTGAAGTCCACTAAAGCTAGTTCCCCACTTCTACTAAACATTAGTTGTGGTGGTGCAGAAAGACGACTCAGATCTCAAATGATCAATTTAGTCAGTGTTTGCACAGTTCACTCAATTCAATATGACATTTTAAAAAGCATACTTAAATCGCTGTCAATTAAATCTAGTTTGTGAAAGTGAGCCCACACTTCCAAGTCTCTCAACCTATCCAATATTACTAGTCCACAGAAAAAAAAGCAGAACCACAACATAATTGCAGAGCACTAAAACTCATTTGCAGAGGGCTGAATACCACAATGTTTTTAAAAGACACGATTCAGTATGCAATCAAAATGTATATTAGCTGAATGGATTTAAGTGAATAACGTCCAAATCTGATGGCAGCACCCACTAACCATGAGCTTGTCGATATTTCTATTTTATAAAAGAGTCAAGACTTGAACACATTACAATGCACCTTCTCCTGACCTTTTGTCATCTCTACACAGGTTCCCAAATGAATTCCCATTTGTTTGTTTGGTTGTGTTTGTTGTCAGTGGAGATTAGGCCCATGAATATTAATCTAGGGACAGGTGGTGAGCAACAGGCCAATCAAATGTCAAATCCCTTGGGAGTATTCTCACATGGTGTCGGTCAACTCACGCTCAAGTGTGGTAAACCATTTCACACATAATCATGCACAAGGATGGGGGTGTTGATGTGTGTTTGTGGGCAAATGGCTCAGGGCAACCACAAGACCAGCTATTTTCTCACAAGCTCAAATGAGTAATTTATGGCTGTGATGATGAGTGAACAGAAAAAGGAGAGATTATCTGCAGGATGGAAAAAAAGAAAGAGGGAAAGACAGAGAGAATGTGTGGAGGGCCATTGTGTGCAATCCATATTGACACAGCTTTCAATAACCCCCCCCCCACCACCACTCAATACATGTGCTTATGTTACAAACAGCCTTAAAAGCTCCATCTTAAATCTTTATGACTGGTGCCCTCATAAACTTCACCACAAATACATTTCTCTGAGGAGGCTTGCTGGCAGCTTGGACACAGCCTTTAATAATAGGTGTCTAAACCTATGAACTTGAAGGAGGAGGAGGTGAGAAAGAATGATATCACTCTTGTAAAACTTGGTTTTCAATTTCCATTGAACATTAGCTTTCACTCGAGACCATTATGATATGACAATTTAGAAACCCTTTTAAAGAAAGTATTCAGATCATTCCTGTCTGGAAACAATTTTCAAATATGTGCCATAATGATTGAAATTGTACAATCAGCAACACTGGTTGGCTACGGTAAACTCTTCACTCAAATTAATCCTAATGCTTTATTTCAGATTAGATCCCATTAACATTTTACTGTTATCTGGATTTTCAGTACACAATGTTCATAGTATTATATGTTTGCTCAAGAACTTGACAGGCCTCTGAAAGTGAAATTGTATTGGACAATGACATGCTGTCCAAGTTAACAGTGGTTCAAATCCCCTAAAATGTCTTTATCAGGTTCAAAAACCCATATCGGTCAAACTTTAATGAACCCATACAAATCCATATGATTGGGCACATTGAGGGGACATTATGTAAATAAGTCGATCATTACATGGTTGGTATCCACAGCTTGTAGTACACTGAGTAGATGCAACCTCAAGTCACCTTGTTTGCCCCCTGCCAGCAATTTGCAAGTATGAGGGAGAGTCCGGCCAAGCGTGTCGCAGAGTCGGGGCGAATGCCATCCACCCACACATAAATAAACTCATTAATAAACCGGCTTCCACACTGTCTCACATTCCATCAAAATGCAAAGTGCTGATTCGGATGTACCCTCGAGGGCACGCTCCATATTCCACTTAATTATTGCCTCAGAGTTTAGTGCCCTCTCTTTTTCCCAATTCTTCCTCCTCGCTCCATCTTTCCCCTCCCCACTCTTTACATTGCATATTCACCCTGACCCACTTTCTCAGTTTCCCCATGTACTCTCATTCATTTACTAAAACAACACCACAGAGAGAGAGAAAAAAAAAAGATATCCTAATGGTTTGATATGGGACTTTTTTTCTGTCAAGACTGTGATGAAAGTACAGCGAGAAAAGTAGCAGGTGTCCCTGTGCTGCAATACAAATCGCAGCATAATCCTGTAATCCGTCACCAAAAGCTGACAAGGTTGGGCAGGAGGGAGGCCTTACAGTTCACAGGGTCATTATTATTTTCTTTCCATGCCAAAGGAAACCAGATTGTACTTAGACGACAGACATCTATGTTCCATGATGATGTTGCATCATTGTCATCATGAATTCTTGTGTTTCTCTCATCCCTCTGCCCATCCTCTTCAAAATCATAATCACGGATTCAATTTTCTGTGTACAACTAAATCCCAATGCACTTTATTAAGTTCACTTTTCCATGGGCTTGAAAAATGCTATACAAAGAAGTTAAGTATGAACAATTTCAACAATTTCTACTTAGTTATTATCAGTAAGCTGTTGCTTGTACTGCCTACATCTTTTACATTTGCAGTCGTAGATATGAACTGAACATTCTAATTATAACCCAAAAACCAAAACCACAATGATTCTTGACCAGACTGAAAACTGGCACAATTCCATACTGCATGTTACACGCAATGCATACAGACTTTTTATAACTTAAATTAAAAAAAAAAAAATAGATGTGATTAGTTTGATGTGTGTTGGATAATGTTCTTATCAGAAATAGCTGACATTTCTGCAACTTTTTTCATTATCTGTCAATAATGTTCAAGCTGGAAGGGAAGAAAAAACAAAAAAATTACACCTTGCTTTCTCTAACCACACGCAACGAAAGAGACATCATGGTTGCACATATACACTGTAACCACTGGGAGCAAGGAGGGAGCTAGAGGCAGCAATGAATAGAAAGTGAGATGGCTTGAAGAGATGTCTGGTTCTGGTGAAACAAGTTCTTTATTATTGAGAGGAGCAGAAAGAGAGGTGGAGGCTAAGGTGGAAAGGGTTTGTCTGATGGCCAGACAACCTCCACTTCAGCACTATTCCACCTTCACCCAACACAATCTCTCATTCCCTTTGCTTTGTCAGATGGTAGCACGGCAAGGTACAGACTACACAAGTGTTAAAAAAACAACCATCTTTCTTGTAGTTCTTGTAATGCCAACACAGCAATGCCTTCCAAAGCGATCTGGCAAAGATAGGGGTCACTTGGATTTGGTTGCGAGGGATCACCGCAACAACAAACAAGACAGAATTTTGTCACCTAACTGTTGGCACAAGTGGGTGCACACACACAAGTGCTACAAGCTGTTCTTCCCTCTCAAGCTCAATGTTAGCACAAAGCCTAGAGAGAGAAAGGAGAAGACACAAGCTGCTTTTCAGAATGCAACGTTTCTCTGATATGTGAATATTGCTACCTAGCGAGCACTCTTGACACGACATCAATCAAATACAAACTGTTATATTTTAGGGTTTCACATCATCCCAAGCAATGGATTTAACAGATCTTCAAGCATTGCTTTTAAGGGATTTATTCATGCTGTATTTCAAATAAATCTACCGGGAAGCTCTAAGCAGTTGTAATCAACTGAACAACCATTATATCTTGTTTCTACATATCTTAAAACTGCATGATGGTCTTTGGCTTAGGCTTTAGCTCTGTGGCAGAACCTGCTCAGTGTACCAACTTATTTTCAGTCAAAATTGTAACAGTGCCAAAAGTACTGAGGTGTTTTATGTCCTCATCTATCTGGCGCCAAAAAGTACAAAAACATGCAACTCAACACAAAAGGATTTCAGAGATGATCGATGTGAACGGTTTGGTTTTGGAAGGATATTTCTCGAGGTTAAGTATTTTGATCAGGGTTTGGTGCCAGAAGAGAAATGTTCCACGCCATCCCAGAAAGCAAAGGTTTGCAGCATACTAATGTGCACCAATGTTCAAGTAAGGTTAGAGAGCTTGACTTTTGTGCAAATTTGATATTTTCTTACTACCACAGAAGAAGACTAAAAGATGCATTTTTTTGCATTTATTTTGAAGTTACTGACAACGGCAAGCAAGGTGTAGTTTAGCGTAATCCCTGAGGAAGCAGGTATTCTCAAAAGCAGGGAAATAAACAATTTAACTGCCTGGTTTTACACTAAATGCACACTGTAATTAGGGAATGAAAATGCAAATATTCCAATTAAACAACCACTTCCTATCTCCAACAGGCATATCATATTTTGTTGCTCCAGATTAAGCCTCTCAGGTCACATTTCCTCACATGCTACAAAAAATCTTGCCTCCTTCATAAGGATTGATTGACCCTTGTCTAAAGCATGGCTCTAACCACAACCACCTGTAAACCCAACATACTCAATTGATTGATGGATGCTGCTGGGGATGGTACACAGCCTAAGAGGAACTTGCTGGAGAGGTCAACCTTAGAGCAAGAAGGTTCCTGATGTGCCCAGCCATTGAATGCAGGGATATGTACTATGTGCCAATGTGAAAGCCTCTTGCTCTACCATGGTCTGGTGTGGTGGGACAAGTTTAAAATGTGCAACTGTGAACACCACTCAGAGGGGGAAAAGTTGTCTTTCCATTCTTTTGAGAAAACTGACAATGAGCTAAGAATCATAGCTGACATCCTCAGAAAGTTTCTCTTAAAATTTAACTGGAGACTCCTACAACAATACTGAAAAATATTATATCAGATCCTTGTGTGACAGAACTGCCAGAAGATGACTTAATAGTATTCATATAGGCTTCCAGCAAGCTCAAACCATATGTTTTTTGAAACATGGACCTATGAGTATAATGTGATTTCACTGTTTGGTTCACTAAAGCACTGTCGAAAAGCTAAAAATATCAAAAACACACAACACACACACACACAAAGACACGAAAAACAACACATCTCATGCCAAGCCATCCACCCACCTGCCCACCCATATACATGCAAAACATGCCATTTATGCCACACACAAACACCTCACAGCATGACTGTGTTTGTGCCAAACACACTACAGTGCTGTATGTGTGTTAAAACAGATAATACAGTAGAGGAACTGAAGCCAAACCCAGCAGCTGCTCTCGACTCAATGCCTGGGGGCTGATAAGGGCGGCTCTGAGACCTGTGACCCCAGATGCGCTGTCTCATTCTGGGCAGAGAGAGCATTTGAGGGTTAGCCTCTCTGGTCATGAATTATTCCACATCCATGCCTCCCTGAGTACCTGTAGTCGGCTGTGTGGAGACAGAGTCAAGGGGCTTTGACTGACAAAGCCTTTGATCCCAAAACAGCCACGCACTCTATGATCAGTGTCTCTCCAAAGGAGGGAAGACCAGAGCTCTCTTGACACTTTCTCCCAGTGAGAGCTCTCTCTCTTTTACTCCTCCTATATCTTCCTAGCTGTGCATCTCTCACTCTTTGTGTGAACTCTGAACTCTATCCATGTGTGTTTCTTCCTGTTTTTCAGTCTGCAATCTCTCAACACTAGTTTTGTCTTGGATTGTCTGTTAATTAAAAAGAGACCTTTGACATTAACTTTGACATTTTAACATTAATTATCTACCAACACCAAGTTACAATCTAATACGATATATATTTTTACATACTACAATTTAGCAAAATTCCTTAAAACTAAATACAATTTGCAAAACCGAGCTACTTCATTTATGTTTAACAGATGAATTGCTATGCAATTAAAAAATAAATATAATAAATAAATAAATAAACTGCGTAGCGAGCAACAGAGCCAATAGCAGCACCTCAGAGGTGTAGCAGTTGCAAAGCTGAGCTTGAATGCAAGACAGGCAACCTTTTAACCAAAAGTGACCTTGTTCACTTCACCCTCCATCAGTGTAGGCATCATCAATTGAATCTGCTGTTACTCACTGTGTTAGAAAAGGTTCAACAAAGGATCAGAAATTGGTTAGAATTTGATAAACATAACAACTAGGATATCCCTAGTGGCAATTATCGTCTGTATGGATAAAAACAAGTACAAATTGTGTGCTCTATGTGAATGCCTAAAAATACACTCCACACATTCACACATAATTATTATCAATAACTTCTTTATGCACAGCTTGGCCCACATGCAGGTGTGAATGTGTGTAGAAGACAGTACACAGGCAACTCCTTGGGGAGAAGAAACATTGAGGACAAGCGTAGTTGGCCACGCGTCAGCATTTGTCACTGATAGTATCTGGGTAGCAGTATCATACTATCAGCTCACAGCCCCTTGGTTTCGTTTGTTCCTCACTTGCATGTTAGCTCTTATAGCCAAGGGGGGCTCTGTCACAATCCCAGCCCCAGCTGCATGGCCTGATAGCATGCAACAGGACAGGCCTAGAGGGGGTCTGCTTGAGCATGAAGTATTGCCAAGCACAAGGCGAAAAAAGGCGATGGGTGAGTGTGTGGCCATATGCTGCCATTTTAGAACTTTCATCTGGTGCAAAAAACTCAAAATGTTTACAGAAACACAAAAATATCTAACAATAAAAAGCATCCAAAACACCTGGATACAACCCATCGTTCTTTTAGATGTGTTTAGGTCAAGCTAAAATGCTTTATACACATCTATATAGATAGATATAGATCTATCTATATATCTATCTATGTTTCAATCAATCGATATGTACAGATAGAACTGAATTGGTAAGCTAGAACTAGAGACAGTGAAGCATGTAGTCAGGTCAAGGCTAATAGGTCCCTGTATGGTTCAGTCATTATCCCCACCATACATGATAACCCAACAAAGCTTCAATGAGCCAAATTTTAATGATGGCCACAGGACTATATGGCACTGCAAATGTGACCTTTATGTACATTTTACACATCACTTCTCAGTGGTAGAGCTTCCTCATATTTTTGTCTCCTCACACCAGAAAGGAGCCTGTGCTTCTAAGGACAAGGAACAGGGAGTGGGTAGCAGTTGAAATCTGCATGATTACAGACTAATCAAGATATGAAATACATGAATACTGCCACATTTTACCTTTTGTTCAACTTGTTGCAAGTTTGTGTGTGCTGAATTACTTAGAAAGGTTGACACATCCTTCCTGGCAATCTCCTGCCCTCTGTTAGATGGCTAATGTTGAAGTATTGTGGCTGTTTCGGGCAAATAAACATGCGGGTTGATCATTTGTGTTTATTCCATTACTTGCGAATACACACAAAAAATCCTGCAGTCAAACTCGCGTGCAAGCAGATAGAGAGTAAATGCTGAGAGAAAGAGAAATACTTATGGAGAGACAGAAAGGAAAAGAAATAAAATGTCCCACTAATTCAACCTGGCATTCCAAATGATTACTGCAAAACAGGACAGTACTTTGAGGAGTAAAATGTCAACAAACACTCTTCTGCCTAGAAATGTCATGTTGCATTCTTTTTTGTTTTGTGTTTGATACAAGTTTCTGCCTTTTATACATTTCTGCTGTTGTCTGCATTGTTGATGCTTCATTCTTTTGTTAAAGTGGCAGGTCGTTTAATTGCTGTACCCTAATAATGTTCATTGTGCCCACTGCAGCGTCCATGGCTGTAGCAGTAATAGCAGTATTTAAGTCACGAAACAGAAAAGAAAGACACTTGTCAGTTCTTTCTAGATTGGTGTAGCCTTTGTAGAAAATATTGACTCATTAGCATTAACCAAGACAAGTCCCCAGATAAGTAGTCAATCAAAGAAGAAGACATTTCAGGGAAGAACTTCTCATTACCCTTCAGAACTGTGATGATTCTGTCATGTGGCGAGACCCTGACTATCTCCATGAACCAAAATGTGGCAGTGGGTGTCTTATTCTTGGTCCAGTTATTAAAAGTGCATTTTCTGGCCAATATTTTGTCAAGTAGTTTGAACTTCAAGTCATCTCCTTTCAGGGTAGGTCAAGAAACATGCCACTCAGTGCAAGAGAAACTGTATTGTGCTGTTTTCTGCTAACTGCTGTGAGGCTTTACTGTAAAAGGTAAAAGGAATCTATTATTGTTGTTGCTGGTTTGGACATCATGGCTGTGAGGTGTGATAATTCACCAGTGTACACATTCACACGTGAAAGGATTTTAAGTTGTAGCCTAAATGTGTGTTGTTTTTTTTTTTAAATGTAATAGTACTATTATAATATATAACATTATCATCATCACTTCTCGCCTTTATTTGAGTGAAATTTTGCACTGGTAATCTGTCTTTTACTTGAATAAAGTGTCATATACAATATGTATGATATAGTGAATATTGTATGTTGTATAAACTCTAAATGAATATGACTTGTTGAGGTGATTTCATAGCCACTATTAGAAAATTGATCATATTAATTAAATGTTGACACTAGTTGAATCCTTTCAACTGCTTGTTCATTAGAATTCTGCATTCTGAATTTTGTAAACAAAATCATGTTTACCTGTGATTTTGTGCTAAGACAAATGAAAGGCAAATTTGCACATCAAAAGGATCAAGCCCATCATGTCCATCTACAGTACAGTATGTGGATCTGAATGTCTGAGTCTGTGTAAGCATATCTCCCAGCCATGTATTTGTTTCTCTCTGCAGGTAGTTCTATTTTCATACTTGACTGTTTTCTATGCTATAGATAGAAACACGATGGTGTTCTCGCAAGTCTTCAAGATGCTCAAATCATTAACAGCAATGTGAACAAGCCCAATGAGAAGTATAAATGACTGACATCACACAGACTTTCTATTGCAAGTGAAGCTTTTTTCTTTTTTGTGGGGGTTTATTTCAGCATAACCTAATCTCCCTACTCATTCAATGTACAGAAAGATATTTACATTTAAGCGCAAAATAACATTTAAAGGTGTAAAATGTGGAAGATATGGCCAGAATTTTAGTTTCATTTTTTTTTTTAAAAAAAAAAAAGGACAAACATTATCAAAATAATATGAAGAACAGTTCAGACAGCATGTCAAAGCGGTCTATGTATTGTCATATCTCTGTCTCGTAATAGCATATTGTACCTCAAGAGATAATCATCTCAATAATATAGCTCAGACTACTCAGAGACCTGCTTCCCTGCACCCCCTTGCTGCTGTCTTGATTCATGGCTCTCAAGTTTCAGACCGCCATTCCTTCATCATGTCAGAGTCCTGTTTGGAGCCACTGATCACCTCGGCACTGTTTTCCCTGTTGTCAAACTGGCCTATGTCAGTCTTGGAGGCCGTGTTGGGTCCCGATCAGACTGTGTTCACTAGAAGGCTGCTGAGCCCAGTTACATTTCCTGCGGTGTCAACACCAACAATCCCCCAGTGATCTGAGCTCCCGGTCCAGGCAGACTCCAGTCAGCTAATAGGGCCAGTAGCTGCACAGTTAACTGAGCCAAATAGCTAATAGTATCTAGTTGCTCCAGCCAAAGACAGCTACAGCAAATAGTGAGCAGCAGTTAGCTAGTACTCTGGTGATATGTTGCACCCTATTTGTTTGGCGTGACCTTTGACAGGTGGCCAATTCTTACACATAATACCTTGAAAGTTGAAAGAATAAAGAAATTAAACAGGTTTGTTAGTTTACAGTAGTTGATTACTTTGTCATGTTTGTTGTTCGTTCGCACGTAATCTGTGTTTAAGAGCTTATAGAGCTTGTAGCTGGTAGCTGGTAGCTGGTCTACCACCATCAGCATTTTTATTATCAGTAAACCACAAACAGACCACATGTGCCAAAGACCACCACCAGAGTCCACCAAGATCCATTTCAGACCATTCTGATTGGTCTAGAGTTTTTTTTCCCCCCAACACAGAGGTTCAGGCTTAATAAGTCTTTTCTCCGCTTCTGCTTATAGCAAGTTCATTCTGCATTCATTTTCAGAAAGGGAAGATTTTAAAATTCATGTAACATGAAACATAATAATGTATGTTCAACATGAAAATTCAAGTTTAAATTTGAGTCTATAAACCCATGCCATACATGATAACAAAGAATTAAACTGATATCATATATAGTGAAAAATCCACACGATAATAATAATAATAATAATAATAATAATAATAATAATAATAATAATAATAATCCCCTCATCTTATTTTATCCATTTTAAATAACCCAATATACTTCAAAGGTTGACGCACTCAATAGTCATCAAGCTAGTTCTCATTTGAATGTTATTTGTCATCTAGACGAAAGACTTGCCACACATGCGCTGGAAATGATGGACTCAATTTTGCAGATGAGGAAGGGTCAATTACGATGTAATGCAACATCCCAGTGGAGTTATTATGTTTATATTGCCAGTGATAAGTCAGGGATGATGTTGTCCGCTTTTATGACTGCACCCCCAGCATCAGCAGAGCAGTAGTAAAACTTGCCCTTCGTTCTGAGTGTGCCTGAGTACTTGTGTTTCTGCCCCAAGGGAAAACAGACAAATACGGAAGGGGGTGGGTCCCTAAATGCAAAAAAGAAACAACATGAATAATTAATTCACTTTAAGTTGAGCGAATATAAAGTGCACATGTGCATTTGTGAGCATGTGTGTTCATAGCACACAAACAGGAGCATCTAAAGATGTCTTCCTTTCGCATTCCTTCATGCACACTGCCATTTGCGGCAAGTGAAGCAGTCACGTCAAAGAAAGTGAGATTTTGCACGAGACAGTTAATGAGGCAGAGAAAAGGGGGGGGGGGGGTTGAAAATGAGGCAGAGATAGACAGAGCACAGGTTAGTGTGCTGATCCAATGTGTCTGTAGCCCCCTGAGAGTGCTAAGCCTATTAGCTAATAAAGAGGCAGTGGATGAAAACAAGGCAGAGGTGGCCTAATCAGGCTGGCCTGAGGTGTGAAGGTTTAAGTAGCAGCGGCTGGAGATCCCGAAACGTGTAAGACAAGAACCTTGCTCACAGTCAGTCAGCCTCAATACTCCTGTCCTGAAACTGACACCCATGTGTTGTAACAAAGTCTCTGCTTTGTGAAACCCAAAGGAGCTTCGACTTTAATTATTGCAGTGTTCTGTATTGGTCAGTTCCCACTTTACATTTTTCTCATTTCACCAGCGGAGAAGATAGGGTAATAGAAATGAGGCCAGAGCGATTGGAATGGAGACTGGCCTTAAAACATGTGCTGAGACAGAGATGGAGTTCCTTGCACAACACTGTCTTTGTACTCGCATGGATTAGCTAATTTGACAAGTAGACATTTTCAGATATAATATCTGTGTGCCATTATACGACATCAAGATGATAGGATCTAGTACAGATGATCCTATAGATTTCTTGTGTGTTCATAAATCATAAGAGATGTATCTGGGATTAATGCATTTCTGTGTTGCATTAAATTGTGCTGAAAGATGCACTTGATAAGGCTGTCTCACCGGGCAAAGAGACTGCTATCATGAACCAATTATCCATAAACAGAGATGTCAGCCAATAAAGAAGAGGCCATTATGACGTAGAATACTTGATTTTACCATGGAGTCTTTTTCCTATATCTAGCCACTGTAACTGGGCTTTGGCAGTGAAAGCCTATTACACCATACCTGCAAATAATTAAATAAATAATTCTCTCCTCGTCACAACAGTTGTGTACAGGTTGCGCGTGTGATTCGTATGTGCTGTGTGCGCCCTGTGAAGTCCTCTGGAGAGAGAGGTGAGGCAACACAGGCAGCACCTGTCAGGGCTAGTTTGGGGTAAAATATGCAAGGTAGAGAAACTGCAGGGCGAACCACCAACATCAACAGGTAGACACTGTAGCAACTACAGGTATCCAAGTCAAAGATACACGCACACCCAGAGATAAATACAAGGACGAAAAGATAAAATTAGAACACAAATGAATAGAAATTACAGGATCTATACTGTGCACACAGATAGACCAAAATCTGCACCAGGACTGTGTGGACAGTTGAGTGGCACTAATTCTGTCATGCATGTATTAATACATTACTGGAGAGGAAAGAGAATTAGATCTGGCACACAACAAAAAGAGAAGTACATAGTGCTTTCAAGTTCCGGACAGGAGAAGGCACTCAGGGATCTCTGGCAACACAATGCATATTTCAACAGGAGTAAAAAGAGAATAAAATAAAAACGGAAAAATGCTGGCTTCTTCGCTAGGATTTCCATGCCACTGTGAAGAATTTGTCCCTGCACGCCCCTTCAAAGCAGACCTTGAAAACCATTTGAGAGAACTCCTCCACGCTTGGAATCTGTGAATAATTTCGATTGGATGAAATAGGAGACAGAAATAAAAAAAATAAAAAAAATATCTCCAACTAAGACTTTGGGACACTGATTGATTTGGTGTAGTCGCTGGAAAAGAGGCGACCATTAAAAATTGACACGGGTGTGTCTGTGGCAGACGTTTCATGTATTATTTCAAGTGGAATGAAGAACAGCAGATCGGCAGATGCAAATTAATTATTGAGGGGTCTTAACCATCTCCTCCTCCTGCATCTTCTCTCTCCTATCCCTTCATCTGCTACTTAGGATGTCTGAGTGCACTCTGTTTTGACCACTCAGTTTTCTTTTGACCAGTTAGGTGTAAAATTGGCAATTTTGACAAATATTACATAAACTCACTTCATTTTAAAATGCCTATGGGATATATACTCACCTTTTGTGCCAGAAGGACTTTTTAAATTTTAAATCACAAGTGATTGGTAAAATGATATCCTACATTTACAAACTTTAAAAGCAAGCTTTGAGAGAGCCTAGCTGAATTCCCACCAAGGTCTTTAACAGGCAGCTTTAGGCTATCGATTTATACTACTATGGTGCTTAGAGCAAAAACAGATAAAGAGCATTTGGGCTATATATGTGTGCGTTAGAGGACTCTATCCATTAAGTATCATTGATTCATTTATTGTCAGTGTCACAGTATAATGATGCTGGCCTCACTGTCTCACATCCTATGTTTTCACACTCTCAGTGACCCCAGTGTCTATTGGTTGTTGTTGGAGCCAGTCAGGCTATAAATAATGCCCGTCAGGGCCCAATCTGTTGCTAATGGCTGAAGTCCTAAGGTTAGCTTGACACAAATGAAACAAATTTCTGATATCATTTTGAAAACTCTATTGGAGAGTTTCATGTTTTTCCACAGTAGTGTCATCAGTATGCGTCCTTTTTATACACTCAGTGACCACTCAGAAAAAGAATTCAAACATAATTTGAGCAGAGTAATGAGAGTTTCTAGGCCTCACACCATGTGTCAGGCAAGTGGAAAAAAGTGTGAGGTGTCAGGACATGAACAGGTAGAGCCTTTTCTTTGCAGTCCAGTATAGTCCACTTACTGTTACTATGGCGATAGCATATCAAAGGGACCTTCACATACAGATATACATGCACTGTCACCAACACACAAACCCATACACGCCTCTGCTGACACACACATTACATCTAACACTGTAGCGGCTGCATTCTTATTTTACTGTCTTTGTCACAGAGTTCTACTAATTTCTTCAACAAAAGAGACGGAACTCAATGAGTGTAATAACGTGACTGTTAATAGTGCTTTCTTTGACAACTATATCTGAAAGCGCTTTTTTTTGTTGGTTCCATGGCAACCACAAGCCAAAAGCACACCTGTCACTGTCAATGCCAGCTGCAGTTATGAACTACCTGTTCGCCATTTAAGGTTACTGAAGAGAAGTTAATTGCATTCACCAGATCTCTCTTCCTGTCAATACAAAAACAAAGACAATAAGACCGGTGACAACAGCTCAGAGAACTACAGCTGTTTTACAATCAGTCCGATGAAAACTTGGGTCGGTCTTCCACTGGGAGTTCCGCTGTTCTTGTTTTTAGGTTGTTTTTTTATTTTTTATTTATTTATTTATTTATTTTACTGTTTGTCATGGTCTCTCCCCTACAGTGTGTTTTGTGGGCCTAAATCATTTGTCACACTCCACTTGATGTGACAGTGGGAAGGTAAACCTTGATGAGACATGCTCATGAAGAATCATGAATAATTCAGGAGGGTTTTTTTCCACAAAGTGTTTGTTTTTGAGATCTGTGAGCATGTATTCGAGGAGATCTCTGAGTTTTATTTAGCTCTTGTTCTGTTCCTGCCTTGTTGGGGATGAGCACAAAAACCTGGCATCTTTGGCCATGACTCATAGCCCCATCTCATAACTGATAAATCACACACCTGGCTCATGTCAGGGATGCCATTTTAAGAATCCTCAAAGAGATAAACAAGCATCTTACACAAGGATCTCATCAGCATTAGACAGCAATGTCTGAGCATACAACATGTGCAAAAGTAATAGCTATTTAAGTCCTAATTAATGCACTTAAATAGATCTTAAATCACTGCTATCCCGGCATCCCCATTCCTTTTTCGTCTTTTGATTTGGTGGAGTGAAGACTTATCAGTTGGTCACCAACTCAGATTTTGATACAAGAGCTTGTGCAAAGCTTTTAACATGCAAGAGCTGTCAAAAAAAGCTAGCCGTCAAGATGTTTGTGCAGGAATTATACTATGGACTGAAACAACTACACAGATGCTGCAGCAATCACACCAATCCAGAGGATTCTTTTGAGCAACTTGTCATGAACCTCCACATTTTCACCTGATGCGTTTTTTTTCCACAGCTGTTCAACACATAATTGACTCTGCTACTTGACATGAATTATTTAGGGGCGAAGAACAGTAACATTTACCATTTCAAACAGCAGGGCTGCAGCTATGTACTGACACTCACCCACAGAAACACACCCTGGAGAGCATCTCGTCGTAGAGCTGCTAGCACAGCTACAACACAGGTACCCACACAGAGTGACTCTCTCAAAAGGGCCAATAATGTGCTTCTAGTGGCTGTCAAAGCTCCAACAGACTCCTTGTCTTTCCAGCACAGGAAAAGAGTCTGACAGTGGCGTCTCATGGCTAGTGATCAATCAGTCTACCCCGTGTCCCCTGACCCCCCTACGTCACACACCATGTAGTAGGGAGGCAACACCTCCTACTGTTGTTGCTCCTTTAGTCCTTTGTTGCGTTTTTTAAATATGCTGGGAGGATGGGATATAGCTGAATTTGAAGGCATAGACACCTTTTAGGATTATCAGTTTAACAATTGTGAATCAGGACCACCAGTATTTGGAGAAAGCTGCTTAAGAAAAAATATGTCAACAGGCTACTATTCTTTCGATATGCAAAGTCCATATTTAATCAACATTTCACATTTTCTGCTACTGTGAACATTTTATTATGTATTGTCTATCAAGTATCTATGGCTGTTGCCATGAACCGAGTTCAACCTTATCTCATTTTCAAGTTGCAGCCACAGGTTGCAAACATTAATCAGGCTGCCACTAATAACTGTTTCTGTCCTCTCACCCTACAGATTTGACACCTGACTCTTTTGAGTTGTAGTTACTTCTAAATTCAGTTTCTGTAAAAGTTGAATGCTAATGCCAAATTGATTCAATAAAGGATTTGAATGGATTCAGATTTGAGAAACAGATTCAATACTTGTATCAGATTCAGTAATGGATTCAGGTAAACATTCAGATGGATAAAACGCATTCCTGTCCTTTATTAGGTCCAAAGCACATCCTATATTTTCAGATTAAATCAAATTAAAATCCCGTCCTATCTTCATTTAATTGCTAATGGTGATTCACACACCTGCTATTTGGACTCTTCCCAGTCACTGATTCAATCTCAACATCTCTAACAAATTGAGGGAGAGAAGGAGGAGAATAAACTTTCTATGTTACCATAAGGACAAACCATAAATATGACATTGTGAAGCTCAGTTGTGGAAATGACAGAGATACAGGGCAAGTACAAACCTTGCAAAATAGCTGTGTTTATCAACCAAATATGACTGAATGTTTGCAACAAGGTGCTAATGTATTCAGTCACTGAGAGCTAATTTCCAACACTCTGCACCCAAAAATCTCCTCATTTAAATTTGACAAATACAGCAGTTTTTGGTAATGCAAACTTCCCTTCAGCACTGCTCACATCTTATTCTCATCCTGACTTACTGTGCATTTCTAAAAGTCAAAAACATTTTCTTTTGCTGGTTTTGCTATGCAGAAGCAAAGGTGTCTAGGCCATCAGCAATTACAAAAAAATAAATAAATAAAAACAAAAACCTTCATAAGTTCACTCTTCATAAAAACACTGTGGTGTTAGTAAGCAATGTTCAAACATTAGCTTGTCCTCATTCTCTGCCTGCCGTTACTACAAAGAATTAATAAAGATTAACTCTGGCAATGTCTGATTATGTGGGCAGTCCAACTTTCATTAAACAGTGCTGCTGATTTTTAACAGAGGAAACTGGGTTACTCCACATCCCCAGTCCTTGAGGAACAATTACCATTTGCTAGCCGCACAGAAAATATTTTGCTAATTTATTCTACATTCACCATTATCAAAATGGTCAACAACCTCAACATGAGCTGTTGAGTTGTTTTAATAGCTCACTGGCTTGTGGTACAGATGACACACCACAACATTCTACAATCTGCAAGTGAATTATTTTACAATACAACATTTTTGTTTGTTTGTTTGTTTTCTTACTGTATTTTTTACATCAGCCTTCAAAAATCTATATTAGTTAAGTGACCTACAAAGATGCCCCTTCAGTCATGCAAATCTTTTCTTGCTGGAGGAGGATTATTGGGGTGGATGAAGCATGAGTGTGGGAGGTGGGGGTACTAAAGATGATGTCAGTTTTGTAACCTGAGTCTCTGGCTAAAGATCCCCTGGTAGAGGAAAGCAGGGATCAATCCAGGGATCCTATTACCCTGCCTGCATAGGTAATGTCATGAGACGATCCCTACAAGTAGTCTCTGGATGAAAGGCAAGAGCCTACAGAGGATCAGTCTGAGAGAGGAGGAGAGAGAAGAATCACAGAGGAAAGGAGAAAAATCCAGAAACGGACATTTTCACTTTTGCAAACAGTACACTTATGGACTATAGAGTTGGCAGTAGCAGGAAGGAAAAATTAAGCCATTTCCATGCTGATTACTGAAACGTCCCTCCTAAAATAAACATCCAGACGCAGCAATCAAAGTTAGTACTACCTCTTTCGCTTCAGAGAAAGTGCAATGCTATTTTCATCACCTGCCTGCTTTGGGTACAATGTCATCAAAGTGATACTCTGAAAATGCCTCTGGCCTTGCCAAATAATCATGCACACTTAACACCCCCCCAAACACACACATACACACACAAATGCACACACACACACACACACACACACACACACACACCTGAAACATATCACTGTCTTGCCCCAATAGAGCAAGTGCAAAAGTGATAACAATAGCTGCTTTCACTGGATGATAGAAAGACAAGTACTTACAAGTTCTTATCTCTGTCTTTCTGCAGCTTTCACTCTCTCTTTCTGTCTCTTCCTTCTCCTCTACTCAGCCCTGTCACTGCTCAAGCAGGTGTGTGCACTGGTGGAAACCTGAGCAGGATCTATTACACTCTCAGTCATTGATGCTGCCTTTTTTGTGTGTGTTGGAAGAAGCTTGTGGGTGTGGGTGTGTGCGCGCACTTGTGCACTTGTCTGCCTTTGTTTGAGCTACAATAATGTATCGGTTTGCTGTAGTGAGCCATAAAAACATCTATACTAGTCAAACCATTTCAAGTACATGTGGAAACTAGGTATCAAGGAAGAAAGTAGCATGCTGGTAGAACTGGACCAAACAATGAGGAGTTCATAGTTCTGCCTGCGTGAGTGGGACAGCTTTAGTTAGAAAAGAGAGAGCAGGGTTCAAAACCCTTCTCTAACTAGGTTATAGAATGTTTTCCCTTTGTTCATTAGTCTGCCAATGAACCACTGGCCTTTTATGACTGCATGCTTCCCTCAGTATTTCTCACTGAGTATTCTTGCTATGAAGTGGAGGAGAAAATGATAAATGTGTTGCTGTTTTTGAATGGAAAGTTTCATCTCCAAAACAACAAAAACAGAGAGGATCAATCACATTTTCAGGCTGTCAGTGCATATTTTAATGTACAATGCATACAATTTGGCCTTGTAATACCTAGCCTTTCCACTGAAGAAACAATTTCCAGGAAAGCTGTTGACAGCACACCGTAGATAATTCTGAATAAGTCAGATATCAATTCTATGAAGCCATATTGCTGTCGCAATTTTTCAACGCACTGTGCAACACAAACTCCATTCATGTTCATTTTACTCAATTGTTTCTCGAGATAATTGTGCTATAAAGCTCAAGGGATACATTTGAAATTATCTGCATGGCTAAACATAAGTTGGGGTAGGATGGAATATGTTTTTGTGATTTGAGTGAACTCACTCTTTAAGCCAATGACCTCCCCATCATTATACACAAAGGGAAAAAGAGAGTCACGCCTTAAGAAGTAAGTGAGTGATCATGTTGGCGCCAATGTGGCGAGAAACTGTCTTGCCAACAAAGGATACTGAGAGTATTACTTACAGTAGTTCAAGTGATGTTACACTTTCTTAACCCAGCTTTGGCCAGTTTGATTGAATGTGCCCCGCATCTTTTGACATGAGTACTCTTCACTGGAGTCAGCAATAAGATGATCGGATCAATAGCAGGCCTGTAGACCGCTTCTGTGTGTTTGTGTGTATGTGCACATGTCTTTCTCCCCATCAATCCACAGCTGGATGGCTGCTTATTCTGCCCTAAGGCTACATCAACTTCAGCGGCTCACCATGGGAGAGGGGCTCCAAACCAACATCGATACACAGCATGCTGAGACACAGGGAGAATGACTGATTGAATGAAACCTTAGAGTGGTATTTGAGAGCAAAGCCTCTGACAACAAGAGCTCAGGCTGTCAGCCTTCCAAACAGAAAGCCCCAACACAATGCTCCAAGGTTAAAAGGAAGAGGGGGAAAAAAAGAAGATGATTTTGTTTGAATAAATGTTATTACTATTAGCTGGGAGGTGAATAAGCCAGACAGCTCATATATCAAATACACTGCAGTGTTCTGAGGGCTTAATATTGTCA
Source organism: Chaetodon auriga (assembly GCF_051107435.1). NCBI lineage: Eukaryota > Metazoa > Chordata > Actinopteri > Chaetodontiformes > Chaetodontidae > Chaetodon > Chaetodon auriga. Next base: position 14,291,123 of record NC_135097.1, on the reverse strand, counting down.
ACGACAATGTTTGCTCTTTAAAGGTTTAAAAGTCAGTATTGGTGCTGACTGCTGAAATACTGTATATCCACTGGTGGCCCTAAGTGTCTCTTGACTACTGACATATTTCATTATTGACTGAAATATATATGTAAATGTATGTATATATGTGTGTGTGTGTATACACACACACACACACACACACACACACACATATATATATATACACACAAACACCAGTGAACCAGTGTCTTACAAATCTAAAATTTTTCTCAAACATACATGACTTCTCCAAAAATGTTTGTGGTTAAATTGAAGGGATGTCTACTCAAGACTTTTTCTAAGCGTAAGAAATATGGATACGAAGCATAAGTGCAGCAATTTAGCAAGCATGCATGTTAAAACCTGATTTATCAACTTATTTTGGCGCCTATACATTAATGATGTGTAAGTTAAATGAAGATAACAGTCATCCATTTTTCTCTTTCTCTCCCCCTGTTCAATCAGTCTCCAGTCTGCTGTATAAATTGTGACTGAATTACCAAGATTGCAGTTGAATGTGGAAAAGGAACTTGAGGATATGCACACACGTGGACACACACCAAACACTGTCACAAGTATGTGCAACAATGCAAACATACCCCAAATGGTGGATAACAGGGTGCTTGTTAGCTTTGTTGTATGTTAAAACTGTAAGTGACATGTCATGTACAAACCAACATTTTGATGGGGTAGAGTTTCGTAGAAAATTCGATCTTGGCTTAGCTCAAACGGAGGAGACTGACCTTTTTTCCTTTTAGGGCAGGGCTGGTGTGGATTGATGATACTTTCATCAACATTCAAGCAGGCCTCCTCCTGATCATTAATACATCACTAAAATTGATTCAACATTTTTCTTCCACTCATCCATTTTGTTGTTATTCAGCATCCAGCTAGGCTCATGAATATTAAATCAAATAATGCACAAACACACTGATGGTTGTAAATTGAAAAGATTATTATTGTAGCTACAATAAGGAGGCGCACCTTAGTAAAAACTAAGTTAAGGAAAAGTCAATCACAGGCAGCAGTTTCATGATGATTTCACTTGCATTAGGTTTGGAAATAGTGAGAAAATTAGAAAAATTCAGCTCTAAAAGCCCAAATTTGGTCGCCTTAGGCACATTCTAATGTTACTACTCCATGATATACACTGATTTTAATTATTGCACATTTTATTGAGTTTGCTGACCCAAATGTAAATATGTAGTGAATTATTATAAAGCAAAATTTGGCTTTTACTGCATTTAGCCCACACAGTCTGTCAACAGCTGTTAATATTTAAAACCACACCTATTCCTGACTGATCATAACTTTTGCAATCAAGCTAAAATATATGACATAGAAAAACATGACATAGGGCATCTGACATTAGCTAGTATAATCGGTCAATGGCAAAAAAAACAAAAAAGCATTCACAGACATTTTTGAATGTAAAATTACAACATGAGGCTGAAGCATATCCTACACTCTCCTCATATGACACAGGCCTGTTGCTTTGACAGACACCGCTGCCTGTTTCAGTGTGATGGTTCTGCTGTAAAGGGCACAATGTAAATAAAGATAAAAAAAAAGATAAAATAAAGATTCAGTGGATGCTTTAATGCTACTAAATGGTACTACTTAATGCTGCACAATCGTCAAGTTGCTGCTGTTTTCTGGTGCTTTCCGAAGCAGCCCGTCTAATGACGATGTATCTCTGTCTGTGCAATCAAAGCAATTCCTAATCTGTTTTGTCATCAATTATTTTGCTAATATTTGTCAAACACTGAAGACGACTCTCCACTTTCAACCTCTCACCTGAGCCTGCATACACACACATTCCTCTTGAGCATGTGGGGGCAGGACTGATACAGATGAGCACATTTCCATATCATCAGGCTCTTGTTGTTTTGAAGCAGCGCAACTTGTTAATCAACACTACTTTATCATAATCAAAAATGTATATAATGAAGTAGCCGGCTGGACTTAAATGAGTAGTCAGCTGTTTCTATGGAAGGCTCTGTTGGTGGGAACTGCATCTTTGATGAGCACATTTATGAACACTTTGAACAGCGGACTGACAAGCAAGCGTTACTGCAAGAGCACTACAAATCTTTCAAAAAACACCACATTTTTGAGAATAGTTAACATTGTTAGTCTGAGTGGTAGTAATACGTAAAAACAAAAACCAGCACACCCTTCAAAAGCACTAAACTTTCCTTGTAAATTAATCCAGTAATTACTCATCTGCTGCTTTCTCAGTTGTGCATTCCCCTCATCTCTCCCTGTAAAGTTGCCACTCAGGTAGTTTGAAAAGTTCGTCAGTGTAAAATCAGTGTTGAGCTTGGTTATCATCCAGCCTTTGAAAAGAGGTTTTGGCTGTAGATCCCAACTACTTCATAATCCAATACTTATCTAATTCAAGAAAAATACAGCTTTCATTTCAAGTCTGGCCAGCCTTATTATGCGGTATACTTTGCAATTAGACATCACATTTAACACATTTGAGGCTTGTACGTATCTGCAACTTTGTCAGAATTAAATTTCAAGGAAACCAGAGAATCAGACTGTACCTCACTGGACGTTTCAGTGACTGCTCTCCTCCTGACATAATGGACTCTAAGGCTGAACAAAACTGGCCAAAAATTAGGTTAGGACTCATTCAAATACCCATCTTTGCATCACTTGACCAGGAGAGACAGCACTTGTTTTTTTCAACATAAGCATGTCTGCCGCTGGTCGACATGTCCTGCAAGATTTCAATGTCCCGGACAAACAGGAGAAATTCCGGTCATCTATGTGACCCTAAATTCCGTGTTCCATGTTTTCTGTGTCCAAGTGACAAATGGAGGCAGTAATTTTTCCAGTTTTTCCAGTATTTAGGGAGAGCACTGCAGCCACAAAACAGGCTGCAATGTAGTTTCTTTTGGCATTTGCACACCATCTACATACGTCCACTAAAAGTATTTGTTTTTGACACTGACAGACTCAGTATGTTATTCAAAGTGTCTGCCAACATTGTGGAAAGGATCCCTCCAAAGATAACTTTTGTTAAAGAGTAAGATCTGTTTTGTTTAAACAGAAACAGTCACCATATCACTTTTACCAAAGCCACCAGCCTCCATTTCCAGAAACAGCAATTATATAGCAAGCTAGCAGTACCGTTACTATCATATTCCTCCCCGGTACAGTATTTCAATGGAAAAGCATGCTGAGAGAACAATATTGTGTAACACCAAAAGCTGGCTCAGTACAACTGAGCAGCACTGTACATTAGCAATGGAAAAATATGGAAATGATGATCCAATAACCATTGGATTCCTCTTAGCGCAACGCTCTGAGAAGAATGCTCCCACGCCCTCCCATGGCTGCTACACTGCTAACTAAGTGACAGAGTCACCTGAGGACTCCCATAGGACGACCACACATGAAGCAGGCAGCCATCTGAGGTAACTGAGCTGGTGTAGCCCTTGTCGTCATTCTTTGTTGATGTGCTGCCAGCTAACTGTTAGCCAGTATCACAGGGGACTGGCACTGAGAACAGACAGTGGGAGAGCAGTGATGCCCAAGTTCACGCAGAGTGACAGCTAATGCCGTTTGAAAAAGTGGCCATGGTGCCACCAAAGGGAACTAGGGGATAGGCAGTGAAAAGTTCAGCCATCTCATCTCGGCTTACCATCGCTCCCCCTGCACTAATCTGACAGCTGCTATACGCCAGCCTGCCTGGGAAGCCTATTTCTTTCCATGCTCTCTCTCTCTCTTCCTCTTTATCTTTACATTCAAATTAACTTTCCCTTTCTCACTTTTTTCCTGCATTCACATTTCCACTTTTTTACTGCCTCCTTCCCTTAACCCCTCTCACAGAGTGTCTCCTCCCTGCCTGACATAGGATCAATATCGTTTCTTCCTCCCTCTGTGGCTCTGATAACAGAAAAATGAATTTGAGAATAATGCCAGCTGACTAGGAGGCAAAATATAAGAACAAAATCCCATTGCTAATTTCTTTTTATCAATAGGCTATGATGTGATGGGTGACGTTTTAGTCTGGGAGAACAAGACTGAAAGTTCATTGACTTACATCTGACGGGTCCAACTGCCTCTGTGAATAAGAGTCTGTGGTCCATGTCAGTCATACTGAAACAGGATAATCAAACATCGAAGTCGTCAGAATGGTCTGAGCAGGCCAAATAATTTTCTGGTAAATCATATGATGTCACCATGCATTCTGACTAGCCTTGCATTACCTCAGTCACTGCAGTGACACACACAGAGCTCATTAAACTGATTTAAAAGGTTACTGAAGCTAATGGCTTTACTGTAGCACCACTGATTGATCAATTCATTGAATGAATGATTTGAGGGAGTGGTGCCACTGTTTTCAGTCTGAAAATGCTGATGCAGTGCAGTCACTTCCTCACAGCAGTCAAACCATATTGATTCATACGTTTTTGCCACTGATGGAAAAGCAACTTAAGTGCACAACCACACACACACCATACAGTCAAATCTGCACAGAGAAAAACAAATATCAATTTATGTGATGCAAATATTCTATTTCTCCTGCCATCACTTCTCTTCCCTCTCTCTTTCTCGTTGCTCACATCTCAGCTCTCAGCCTGTCTAACCGCTGAGGGACTGCTAACAAGATGTTGCCTATTAGATCCTGGGACGGTGGAAGTCTTTAACTATGATGTGTCATCAACATGCCGCGTTTATAGCAGCTCGGCGATTGGAATATTCCCTTCCACTTCTCCAATAGTCGGCTAATTGAGGATGAGGGACTGATGATTAATTATCCCGTCCCTGTGCACTGTTTACCTAGATGATCACTGCTGATAAGGGGTGATTAAAATTGAACTGCCACTCAAATTCAGGCTCGGTGTCAAGCATTGTGCAGATGTGGTGATATCAGCTACTTTATAACTGCCTTTACCATAGTTGCTGCTTGTAAAACACTGCTTTAATTCTATCACACCAGTAATATCACAAGGAATGAACAGAAAACTGCCAAGAAACTGAGCTGAGAGATGACAGTGACACGTTTCACTTAGATGGACATGCTGAATCCCACCTGAGATCACCGTCTACACAAATATTGCCATCTGTCTTGCAACCATGTTCAAGAATAACACAGCAGTATGCCATACATTAATTAACTGCATCTTCTCTGGCATACACCACCAGGCACACAACTTTTCATAATTCACTCTGAAACAAATTTAATAAATCATTTCCTACTTCAAAGATTACTTGGATTTTTGTTGCTGGCTAAACCTTAAACTTTGCGGGGAAAAAAAAAAAACTTGGTTTCATAACAATAGATTTTTGATAAATCCTTCATATTAAGTCAAAATACAAAAATAAGGACAAATATTGTGGAAGGTTTCTTCATCTCAGCAGTAATATGCAAATCAGTTGGTAAAAGGTACATGCCAATGTCACAAATAGGGACTTATTGGATTCTAATTGGTCTTCCATCTTCTTTCCATCTGCAAACGTTAACATGTTGGCTAAAACCACAAGTCTCGAGGAGAGTGTGGTCTGGCCCCTGTTTTTGGCCATTAGGCATTTGATGAATGTCCCCGGGAACACCACACAGGGAGGGACATGTCGCACAAGCGGCAGGCGGCCATTATGACTCACTGCAGATCACATAAACAGATCAGTCATTTGCCAAACCAAACAGTGCCAAACTGTGGGTGACGCAACCCAGAGAGGAGAAAGACAGCCTGTGCTAGCTGTGTGTCTGGTTTACTTGGACCCATTATTTGAATGCTAATGATACAATTTTTTTCATTATATATATATATAAAAATAATGCCTGACCACACACAGACACACACACTACACAATAATTGATTGATTGTAGAATGACTATATGGCATCCCAGCTCCTTCATTAACACTCCTACACACATTCACAAACACACAGTCACATAAATGGAACAGATGTTTATTGTTGTGAGTAATTTATTTTTATTTTATTTAGTTGTGTTTAGAAGCGCTCTGGCAGTATTCATCAAACATTCATGGCAAAAACAGAGAAAATTGAATTGAGTTGAACTGGAAAGAGAAAGATGAATGTGAAAAGAAAACTAGCTACATAGACAGAGGGACAAACAGACACAGACTGTATAGTCCCCACTGCTGGATGCACCAAAATTAAACAAGCTGCTGCCCGTGAGAGTCGAAATGCCCCTCAAGCTGCATTTGCCTTGAAATAAGAGTTTTACAACATGCTCAGTGGGGGAGGAGATACACAACAGACAGTCAGAGAAACCAGAGGAAGAAAAGAGGAGAGGGAAGACTAGACAGGCCGGTTGTTGAGAGAAAGCCAGAGGGACCGTAAAGCACAAGCTTTTTATTTGAATATTTGAATATTATTTGAATATCAAATGATAGCAATTTTCTTTGCCTGTCTCTCCTGCAGGACTCACTAACACAGAGTGCCTCTGTGGAAGTCAGAGTTTCCACAGTGAATTTAAGCTCCACTTTACATGGCCCCTCTGACAATGAGGCTCCAACCTCCTGTCTCGCCAATTTTTCCTCCCTTTCCATCCACTTCCTCTTCCCATTCACATCCTCGTCATCCTCCTTCTCTCTCCAGTCAAGCGCCATTATTCCTCTTTGTTAACACACCTAAATGAATGTGTCGTCATTAAAATTGTAGAAGATGGCTTAAAGGTAGTGCAGTATAACAGCTTCAACATCGTAACCAAGGTGTGGTGGGGTGGGAATGTTTTGCTGGATATGTCTGATGAAATATACTACACAGGTACAGCTTCCATAATACCTTTACCGTTCAACTTTCTTTTTAAGAGCCGTGGTCCTCATTAGAAATCACAGTTGTGCAGTAAATCATCAAATGCACAGTTAAATGCTTCATGTTTATACTTTTCATTAAGCCTATTCACTCTTTCAATGGCCTGGCTGTTATATATCTCACATACCACACTTTCATTTGCAATCCACAGGTTAGATTAAGATACTCATGCAGATTCATTCCATTTGCGTGAACTCTCACTTGATAACAACTGCAAACATCCAATTCACGCAGCTAAGCACATGACCAACAAGGCGGCCTGTTGGTGCTAAATTATGCACACTGACATCTTACACATGCATTTGTCTGCTATGCCATGGGGCTTTAAATGCTTGGCCTCCTTAGTGTACAAGTGTGTCTGCACTAAAACCCAAACCACAGCAGTGTCTCGACACTGTACTCGGAAATGCTCCCGACCCATCTTTGATTTAATCCTCATTATACACGCAGACATCCTCCACAGCACCGTCGTTTCATACCCCGGTCTACCAAACCGATTGTAGGCCATTAGAAGTGAACATATTACTGCGGCTGCATTGTGTGAGGCAGAAATGTGTCTTAAGCATATTTTGTGTGATCCGCCGCTAGGTTGGAATGCAAAAAAGACAGCTTGTGAAAGCAGCCAGTACGTAAATGCATAAGCAGAGGCATGCAAATGCGCAGATTTCCTGACACATCCAGCAGCACAGAAGAGATGTCTATAAGAACAAAAAATGCAGCTGAATGGAACTGTAAGGGAATTAGATGGGTGGGCTGTAGTATATTATCTCAAGAGTGATGTAATGCAGCACACACAGTTGATCAGGGGAGGCAAAGTGCTGTTTAGCTGATATCTCAGCTTTGGCAAATATGCATATTTCTTCAATCCTCAGGTGGCTATGCTAAACTATGCTAAACTGACAGAAGGCCGATTGAAATAAATGATTGTGCCCCAGCATTTTCAGCTGTAGCCAGCACCTGCGGGCAACTGCTGAGCACGTGTGTGTGTGTGTGTGTGTGTGTGTGTGTGTGTGTGTGTGTGAGAGAGAGTGTGTGCGTGTGCGTGTGTGTGTGCGTATGTGACAGAGGGAGGGAGAGAAATAGGGAGGGAGGGAGAGAGACAGGGAGAACGAGTGTGTTCATGCACACTGGTCTGTGCTGACATACTGATATGAATTGGTGCTAATTACAAAACTGATTGAGAATCAACACAATATCTTCACATGTCAAAAAACACAGCTACTCTCTGCTGAATAAAACACACCAGTTTTCAAGCTCCCTAAGTGCCCCAAGAGCTCTGATTGATGGACGTGTCCGACAGCCGTTAAACATTCCTAGATTTACACAGGGCCTGATGATGAAGCAATCATCGCCACATCCAGAGCATGGGCATAAATCTAGCAGCCAGATAGACCCATCACACACATACACACACGCCACATGTGGTACAGGAGCAGGACGAGGTAACCCTGTGGAATAGGAAAGTGGATGGATTTTGATCACAAAAAGCACAAATATCCAATTTTTCTCCCACAAACATACACACGTCATCCCATGTCTACCCCATCTTGAACAAGTACGCACACTTCCGCATGCAATTCTTCCTGACCTCCTTTCACAAATAATGAGCAAGCAGTGTTGTGTTGGAACTCAGCATGCCTCCAACATTAGGCCATAAGGCCTGGGCTAATTCAATTATTGAATTATAAAGCCCTCACATACCAATGGGCAGAAGCTCTGGCAAAGGCAGGCTACACTCTGAGACATCCCTTCTTAGTAAACAAGAAAAGATGATGTTTCCTGCCCACAGGCTAGGATCTATGAATACCCCCTTACATCCGCTCATACTTACACACATACACCTTTACTCACACAAATATGAGCACATATACTTTTGGACACGCTGACACACAGAAACCCCTAGGAGCATTAATGTGGTGCCAACTAAGACACAGGCATACAGCTGCACAAACACACACACCTGAGTAAGATGACCACGACTTCAGCGAGGAAACAAATGAAGCGTGCATCCAGAGATGATTGACCTTTCAGCACCGCTGGCCATGTTTTATGTTTAAGATGTTGCTTGTCCAGTCATGACATCACTGATGAGCCACCACAGCTGAGCCATGAGGTCTGAGGCAGTGAAAAAGCTCTCAAAACCCTGCCGTGTCTTTTATGCAGTAACTCCAAATGCTCTCTCACCTCAGATCTAAAGCCATAATTTACCCTGAGAAGTGGCTTGCCCCTCATCACTTATTGTCTGGAACAGTTATTTCAGACCTTCCACACCTTGTTACGACAAAATGCTGTTTTTTGATTATCTATCTATCTCACTGGGACTCAATGAGGGTGTCAGAGCAGAATCATTAGACATTTCAATATCAACAGATATCATCTGCCAGCCATAAACCATGACACCTTACAAAATAGCTACTGGCATGAAAGTGAAGCCCATTGCAGGTTACGACTGACTTTATAATACTGACAGACCTCTTCTCAGGACTGTAAGGATGCACACTGACTGCTTTACCGGCCTAGGCCTCATTCTGCTGTTAATATTTATTTTTACCCAACTTCTTGACATTTTTATCTTCTTCAATTCAATTCAATATTCCTTTATTTGTCCCGCGAGGGGAAATTCCAGATTACAGCAGCATCAGTAGAGCAGATTAATTTAAGAAGCGCATGCAAATTAGAAACAACATCAGAATATATACAAAAGAATGAGAATTTTTAAATAAAAATAAAAATAAAGAAATTGTAAAAAATTGTAAGAAATTGTAGATAGGATTTACATGTGGTTTGATGAACTCCTAATTACCCGTATAACTCCACTGTCTCTCAACCTGCGCAGAGGTTTAATTAGCCATGGTTGAAAACACCTGCGTCAATTAGGTCGGCCCGCAATGGCCAAATTCGCGCCATTACGCTAAAAACATCCTGTTTTTCCACAACAACTCCAAAGTTGTAAAGCACTATAAAAACACGCTTGTTTGTTGTTTTACTGCATACAACAGACGACTGAATAAAAGAAACACTCACCAGTCTGACGTGCTGCACTTTCAATGTCCTCCGCCTCCATGTTTACAAACACCGCGTTGCTCGCGCTCCCTCGTCAAACAATTTAAGCTAGCAGTTTGGGCTCTGCTTCAACGCCCAACATTTCGCACCTGTGCTGTTCACCTTTTTATTTCAAAACTCTTAACTGCTTTCTCCTCCATAGTTTATCTTCGTTGACGTTCTTTGTGTCCTCTTCTCAGCACCCCCGAACGAGCCAAACTTGACCGCGGCAACCACCGTCTCCAGACGCCAGGTGGGGGAATGACTGCACAGGACCCGTTGAAAATGAGAACTGCGACACACAGCGATCGCGTGCCACGCAGTCACGTGGTTGACGTAGCTCACGTCCTAATGTTATCTTAATGGCATAAAGTGAATATCAATTATCAATATCAGCAGCTAATCAATTTAAGACAAGAAACAAGTTTAGTCTATATCAACATACATAAAACATTTTACTATATATTGTAATATGTCCAGGGAGAGGATAGTTTGTCCTTGCACAGGCAGTCTCCAAAGAAATTCAGGAGAGACAGATTGCAGAAAGTAGGCCAAGAAAGGCATACAAGTGTACAAGTGTTTAAAACAGCCATAGCATTCTTCATCCAGCTGCATTTATGGCAAGTCCCTTTTCACTGGAATACTATGCCATCAGGCAAGAACAGGGCTGAAACCCGGTCATGGATGAGGTCGATGTGGGCCAAACAACATCTGATTGTGGTGGTTAGCATAGTGCTGCTTATGTCAGCTCACTACACTCAGAATATAATCCATTGTTTTACGATCAACATTAACTAAAGCTGGCTACATAAAATACCACATTCATCAGAGGTCAACTTAGCAGCACGTACGCTTGGGAAACACTGAAAATGAATGGGGTACAATGCTGGAACTATTCAGCGTTTGGAACGTTTCCCACAACAGGTGCTGCCTCTGCCTTTTCCAATTACAACAGAAGTGTATGAAAGTGGCACAACTCTCTTTTTGAATGGGTCTGGCCTGTACTGGTACACATTGCTGATCCTTCATCCCACTTAGTCTCTGGATGCCAGACTAGAGTTATCTAACATTATATAAAGCTTTTCACTTGTACAAAGGAACATGAAGCAATTGCACATATTTTCATAGACTTTTAGATGCACATTCATGCCTCTCATGATTGAACCCACTCTAACACTCCAATAACTTCCCTCTATTGAAAAGTTCAGGTCAAATTTTTTCATTTTTATGTAATAACTAAAAAAACTAATTGCTGGATTGAAATATGGTTTTCAGTGGATGCTCATGGCCACTAAAGAGATGAAAATTTTCTCTATTTCACTCCCAGTCGCACACTAACATACTGAATACAGATACCTGGCAGAGAGAGAAATCTGTCAATAATTCTGCAACTCTGCTGTATTCTTAGTCATCCTCTGGCAATGCCATGCTATCAGTCAATCTTGTCAGTTTAATCGTTCAACTTGAATACTCTAAGTGCTTCACTGTGATAAAGAGAAACATTTGCAAAGACTAACAATGAAATCAGAAATTGGTTACATGCCTTTTTTTATGCTGAACTGAGCAAAGCTAACCAGCAAGCAAGCCAGATCTCTCAGCAATTTCAGTCAGGCAAGCAGCCTACAGCCAACTCTGACATACCCAGTCCTCTACTCCTTCCACTCCTCCCCTTCCCAGGAGTCACAGGCAAGTAAAGGCCCAAAGGGTTGAGAGAGGCATGTTCTGCAGTAAGCTGAAACATGTTCATCATTTAACACTGCACAGGAGATAAAGGTCTCTATCTCGATATTTAGTCCCTGTTTTTCTCTCTTCTTCTGTTTGTGCTCACTATTCTTACCACTCTGCCTTGGCATGAATATGACAAATATGAATGAGTGAATATAATCAGTTATATGTTCTTTCCCATCTAGATGCATATTGCATGCCCTCTTGGCATCTTGTGACTAACTGTCTCTTTCCCGTCTCTCCCTACTGGCTCTCCTTCCTCTCTCCCTTCCCCTAATAGGAATGGATGATAGCTGCATTCTCCTCCACATCACTTCCCACAACGGACCAACTGTCCCCACACCCTGCAGCTCACCATCCCATCTCTCTATGGATACTTCCCCTGAGTTCAGGGGCTGCCTATTTGACGCAGCAGTCGGTGGAGCATATGAATGAAGGATGGGATGGTTTGGGAGCAATAGGCCAGCAGAGGAGGCAGGCAGGCAGAGCGGAAAGGAAAGCCTCAACCCACATATGGGATTCATTTGGGTATTAGTATTACCATGGGACCTTTCTCTTCACTGACCTGTGATTTTTGGGGCTGGAAATTCTTACAGAAATAACAGAAAATTGGGCTTCCTCAAGCACTGTATGAAACCGTGTATGGGTTGGGCGAGCGAGCTCAGGGGACACATACCAAAGGTCATGATTTGGATTCAAACCTACAAAATGGTAAGCAAATTGCACATGAGCCGCAGCCTGCAGGACTATTTGGTTCCCCCCAGGAAACGACTGCTAGAGGTGAATTTTGCAGCCACCTGTTTTCCTACCTCCATAAACAAGTGCATTAGCCATTCCCAGGGCCTCAGTAAATTCATTAAAGCAGCGGGGAGTGTAACGAGGGAGACAGATAACCCCTCCTCCTGACCGACTGACAGCCAAGGTGAGCCAATGTCAAACCACAGGTTGCTCTCTGCACCCTCTCCCAACCTCATTTCCTCTCTGTCTCTGTCTGTCTCTTTTTCTGGTAGACTCTTACTGCGTTAAGTGGAAAGAGGAACATTTTTCTCTCTCCCCCCTCTTGCTCCCCTTTCATTCCTTCCTTTGTCTTACCAAATCATCTCTCCTCCTCTTCCAAAAATCACTCCCATTATCTTGCCCCATTCTCTCCTCATTTCTTTTTATTGTCATCACTTCTCTTTCAGCTTTACGTTATCTCCCAACTATTTACCTGTCCTTTCCCTCTGACTCAACTTACAAGTCCAAACTAACATTGTTTTGTGACTGCACTTTGCTCTTTGTATAGTGTGTAGCTGCACATTGGTGCATGAAGTGCTAAAATAAGAAAGAGAAGAAGCAGATAATGAGACAGTTTGCATTTATTAGTACACAAAGCACAAACACAAATATACACTAAATAACACCTTAAATGCTCCCTTGCCTTCTCACCCCCTCTCACCGCTGTGACACCCAGCAGCTGTCCCTGTGCCGTGCAGTGGCCTATTAGGACCATCTGTAGGACTGGGAAAGGCATCAGCTGCCACATCAGCACACTGACTTTACCCTTCCCTAGGTCACAGGTGGTGCCGGGGGACATCAACAAGGCACACGTATGCACAAAATGTATACACATATAGGGATATACATATGCATTCACATACATATACATAAAACTTTCTCTCAAAGGACATGTAGGTACTCTAAAGGATACAGCATACTTGCTGAAATAGGTATTGCTGAGATTGTTGATGAAGCTGTTGTGCAAAATGTATTGAATCCTGCATGATGAATACTTAAAACACAAATTTCTAATTTGATATAGTCTAACCTCCTCAGATGTAGTCCTGCACACTGATACACACAGGCACATGGTGCTGTACTGCAATTGCACAGCAAGCACAACTGAGTATCCTATGATACTCCATAAATCACTATGGTATTTCCTTCACTGAAAAACGTTGCATGTGCCATCAGAAAAAATTTATGCGCTTCAAAAGAGCTTACATAGATATTACGCAGCTACCTTAAGTGCACTAAGAGGCTTGGGCTTAACACTCCATGACCTCATCACTACATTTACACCATGACCTGATGCAAAAACCTGCAGCCCAAACATCAAAGGGCCCCAGTCAGCAGTTCTCACCCTAAGCCTCTATTATGCTGGTCTCAAGTCTGGCTTGCTTTTTTTTTTGCTTTTTTTAAAGCAATGCTAGATGCAAAGCAAGAGCACGGTGAGGGAGAAAAGAGAACGGTAGTGGGAAGAAGTGGAGGGAGAGGAGAAAGTCCTGCACAGTCATCACTAGGGGGACTGAGGCTGTAAATCACACATAATCATAGTAGTGTTATCCCACAAGGCCCGCAAGCCCTTCCTACTGGCTTCACACAAGTCAATAATTAATAAAAACGGCAGCTCAAGCAACCACTAGCCAAACACACACACACACACACATACACACACATACACACACACACACACACACACACATACAAACAACAGTTGTATTTAGAAATGGGCCTGACTGGGTCGTTTCATGGTTGTTTACTTCCTGAGAGCTGCCATTAATTTCTGCAACAGCAGTGAGTAAAAGTATAAGCACTGTCAGGAAGGTAAACAATGACAGGGCCAAAGCGGGCTAACAATTAGAGAGAGAAGGAGACAGAAAGGTGGAGGCAGAGAGGGAGAAAAAGATTGGAGCATAGTTCAAATGTGCTCAGTTCAAGTCCCCCTGAACACACACACACACACACACACACACACACACACACACACACACACACCAATACACAAACATACACACCTCTAATCCATCATAAAAAGCCAGAGCAGCAGTCCTTCTGCAGGGAGCTGTCCAGGGAGCTCTACCTACAACAAACTCAGAGTGCACACCTTGTATATGGTACGTACACACACACATACACATACACACACAGAAAGTGACAACTGTGCTGCAAAGTGTGTAGAAGTGGGCCCTGAATGGACAGCTCCTCTGTGTTACAGTAGAAAAAAAATTACAGAGGCAGAGTGAGCAGCAGTCCAAGTTCTGGAGCTATCCAAGGTGCTGAAACCCTCTCACTCCCCCAGAAACAATGGCTGGATTGGAGGGGGAGTGCAGGCAGAGTGGGCTGAGCAGAGGAACTGTCCAAGGTAATGAATCAACAGCACGGTTCCCCTCTCAGCACTTGTTACATTCGCATGCACGGAGTAAGCCACTGTCAGACTGTTTATTTATATCTTTGATACGATGCAATTGAATTTCCCTGCTGCTATGAAGAGGGCTGCTGACTGAATATTCTTGTTTACAGACAAAATGGACCACCTCCCAAGAACTCCAGGAATTAGAATCAGTACAGTAGAAACAGTAGCAATTACAAAAATAGTGATAATAGAAATGGTGCAACAATATATGTAACATATTACAAATACGTCTGCCCTTGTTACATACTTACATCATTTTCAAGATGTTAAATAACCAAGAATATCAAAGTATATATGGGAAAGCAAATTTAGAATCAATATCAACAGTGCTCTTATATTTCATGAATCAGAAACATAATGGTGATTCAGTTTGAGCAACAGTGAAAAGAAACCATGGCTAAAGAGGGCTCCTGGAAGTGTAAATGTGCAAATAAAAAGGCTCAGCAGCACAGCAGAACACGGCGCACATACTTAACTTTCCATTAATATTGTACTGTGTATCGACTGTGTAAAAAGATTTCTATTTAAAAAGTTGGTTTCATGTTCTCCAGAGCTGCAATGATGAAATATGAGGGCAATGGTTTACACTGGGTCAATCGATTTTGAGAGTTTTGTAGCACAATTAAAAGTCTAAATTTAATTCATTATTGATATCTACGCTCAACTAACATCTACCTGCTATTCTGTTAGACACTATGTTTTGCAGTTAGAGGGAGCAAATTACCTAAAAACGTTAAATGTTTTGACTCAAAAAAACGGTGGCTAAATCCTGAACATGTACAGTTAAAAGTAAGACATATTTGTGCAATAGGAAAGTAAGTGTTAAACACAAGGTTGGATGACTAACCTGGCTATGTGAGACTGACAGACCGGTGTGGGAGAAGACGAAACAACGCATGCAGGTAGGGATCTCTCCATTGTGCTGAACTGACAGCAGTCCACAATACAGTGGCAGTGCTAGGAGCTGTCTGTGAAGTATGTGGTGCTGAAGTGTGCCAAAGGACTGTGTGCACAAAGCATTTCCTTGCTTGATGGCCATGGAGTCCTCGCAGCCTATCCCACAGTGCATCTTGCACCCATTGTTTCTGGTTCAGCTCTCCTGCTCTGAACCAGAGAGGCTGGAGGTGGCAATGCACTGTGGAATGTGCCAGAAGCACTTAATGACATCAAGGAAGGTCACTGAAATTCTCAGAGCTGACACTCAACATTTAACTGCAGGTGGATAGCGGAGATATGAACAAAGATACAGCAGATAAATGAATGATAGTGTGGAAAGATATTTGATGTCTGGGTATGGGTTAGGTTTGTCTTTACAGATGCATGAAATTGGCAAACGAGGCTGTGTTGAGAATCTTCTTTTTGTTTCCACTTCATCCATTGTGGCCTGACAAGGTTTGAGCCTTGAGCCAGGAATTTACTTTTCAAGTAGGCTGATTTTCAGCTCTCTCCTTCACTCAGATATCAATGTAAATGCACTCTACAACTGACTGGATGCATACAGGATTAATGGGGCTCCAGCTGGTTTTAGCTTCCGAATTTCAAACAGTAAAAAACATGACAGCTGGTCTGAAATACTTCAGATTTCCAACTATTCATGAAATGTAAAACAAGGTGCGTTAACAAAAATGTGGGGGGTTTTCTTTCATTTATATCTGTGATTCATTTGACAATGTTTAAATAGTTGTTCACAGGGTTTTCTGGATTTCAAGAGGTTGCGATTCATATCATCATCTTTGCACTCACCATATTTTGCTGATTGTCCCGGGACACATCTGTAGGGCTCAGTCACTTGGAGGTTTGTTTTCCTGACTTAAATGTCATAGCACAAACTGAGCCTGTGAGGTATAGCATGGCCTTGTATACCTATATATATATACAGTAAAGGTGTGGTATTAATTTATATGGCCGCTTCTCTGGAGCAAGCACTGGTGATGTTAATATTAATATTAATGCAGCCAGAATGTTGAAAGAATAAGATATCCCAACAGGAATATCCAATCTCACATTCCTATTAAATGTATTCAGACATCATCAGGAGACCAATGATGTTTTCTGCCATTAATAATGGATGGTTTTGAAAGTGCTGATGTGATCATTTTGCCAATTTCTGATGAAGTCGATGGAAATCGTGAAAAGAAACCACTGTACTGTGAGAATGGAGCCACTTCATTCCTGTTTCTTCCCTCCCTGAGAACACAAAAAGGATAATCGAGGGAGAAGATGGAGATGTTAATGTTAGAGGAGAGAACAACACACTCACTCTCTCTCCTCGGTGACTTGCTCCAGGCCACACAGGTGTGACTAAGTCTTATAGATTCATGGCTGATGGCAGAGCAGGGTTAGCGAGTGAATAGTGGGTAACTGGAGCAAAGTGCCCGCTTGCAGATAGCAGCATCCTTGGAGAAAATGGCTTGGCAACAGAGAGAGCTTTCGATCGATAATGCTCTGAGAAAGTTTGATAGGGCTTTGGTGGGGCAGACTTTTCAACACAGCATCTGTGTCTTGGAAGACCTCGGAGGTCTGCTGGGCTCCTATGATCTGCCTGTGTTTGTCTTTTTTTCTATCTCTCTTCCCCCTTTTTCTTATTTTCTATGTTGGTATCTTTCTCTGATTCTCTGTCAGCCTGGAAGCCATTCACTGTGATGATATTGATCTTTCCTCTTACTGTATCATGGACATTACCACCCAACAGTATTTCTGCTATGATATTTGTTCTGTGAGGGTTATCTTGAATACGCTTGTGTGTTCTTATACAAATTAACCTTGTTTATTTTTCATTTTAAATAGGCATTTGTCTTGTTGCATTTCAACTGGCTGAAAGTGGCACTGAGTGAGTATATACATCAAATGTAAATATTTGAGGTAAAATTCTGAGGTAGAAGTTTAGCCTTAACGATGGCGTCGCATGAGTGGCAGATAGTTACAGCAGCTTAGACCATTTTTCTTTGTCTTGGTGTGTGTTTGTCGTGTGACGAAGTGCAGTAGGGGGGATGTATAGCTGCTAGCTGTTAGCATTCAGGCATGTTATCTCTCAACGGAGTTCTCACATGTCATCACAATAACGGTGTACATCCCCTCGTCAGCCAATGCTGCAGCAACATGCAAGCTCCCACACACTGTAGTTTCACAGCTGCAGACATTGCATCACCAGGCTCTCCTCCTCATCTCTGAAGATTTCAGTCACGCTTCCCTGTCCTCCACTCTCCCCCACCTTCACCCAGTATGTTAAATGCCACACCAGGGACAATAGAACACTGGACTTACTGTATGCAAATGCTAAGGATGCTTACAGTTCTTCACCTCTCCCCCCACTGGGCCATTCCGATCACAACCCGGTTCATCCACTCCCTGCATGAATACCTTTTATGAATAAACAACCACCAACATTCAGGTATGTAAGAAGATGGCCAGAGGAGGCCAGTATGGCACTGAGGGGCTGGTTTGAAACCACTGACTGGGATGTGTTGTGCAGTCCACATGGGGAGGACATTGCCATTTTAACAACCTGTATTATGGACTACATTAACTTCTGTGTGGAAAACAGTGTGCCTACAAGGAAGGTACAGTGCCCACTGAATGAAAAGAAGTGTGTCTTTAGATCAGGGGGCAAAAATGAGCTGAGGAGGGTGCACAGCTGAAAAGGGAGATAAGGAGAGGCAAGGACAGCTACAGGAGGAGCCTCTCCATAAAAGCAGATCAGGTGAGGAAGATGAAGGATGGCATCTGCTCCAGACTCCTAAGGGACTGTGCAGATCAGCTCTGCACGGTTGTTCTACATGTCCTCAACATGAGGCTCAGTCTGGAGAGAGTTCCAGCCCTGTGGAAAACTTCCTGTGTGGTTCCAGTCCCAAAAGACTGTGCATCCCAGAGAGCCCAGCTACTTCAGGTTGGTAGCCTTAACTTCTCACCTGAAGAAGAAGGTGAAGAGTTTATACTGAACCTCCTCCGTCACCTGGCTTGCAGCAAGCTGAACCCCCCACAGTTCACACATCGACCAGGCATTGGTGTGAAAAACGCAGTCATCTCCCTGCTTCACAGGTCCTTTTCTCACCTGGAGAACACTGGGAGCACAGCGAGGGTCATGTCTCTTGACTTGTCTAGTGCATTTAACACAATCCAGCCATCACTGCTCAAGGGGATACTTGAAGGTGCCAGAGTAGACTACCTCCTGGCTGTGTGGACCATCAACTACCTCACCAACAGACCACAGTACGTGAGGCTCCACAGCTGCGTGTCTGATGGGGTGTTTGCAGGACGGGGACTCCACAGGGGACAATGCTCTCTCCTTTCCTCCTCATCCTCTACACACCTGACTTCAGACACAACACTGACAGCTGACACATCCAGAAGTTCTCAGATAATACAGCCATCGTTGAACAGGGGAATGAGCTGGAGAACAGGGAGGTCATAACCAACTTGGTCAGCTGGTGTGAACTGAACCATCTGCATATAAATGCGAGGAAGACAAAGGAGGTGGTGAGACACTTCCGCAGGAATGTCCCATGGATTACGCTGGTGAACATCCAGGGCTTGGACATTGAGATTGTGAACGAGTGCAGATACCTTTGTAATGATCAGGCCCTTTTTGGTCATTTCATGTGTTCTCATGCTCTGATCTTTAGCCTACATGGATGTCCTTCATAGCCTAGAGCTGTAAGGATAACATGGCTGGTGAGAGCCACTTCTCATAACAAAAAGGCAGGTGGCACACTGGCTGTTGACAGTCTCGTCTCCTCTTCTCTTTTTGTGATGTCTATTGCATTTAGATCTGGCATTCACGCCTTGACCAATTATATTCTGTAACGTGTATCTGATTATTGTACTGGGTTGGTCAAACCCAACATGATAAATGTGAACTTTTGTATGACAACTGGGCTCATTTTGGCTGAGATCCTCAGGGAACTCTGACTTTCTGAGACCAGCGCTGTATTACTTTATATGTGACCTCAATAAATACTTTGACTGTGAACTGAAGATTGCTTCGGACTGTTCTTGGGCTTCCAACAAAGAACCGAGTGCTTACACCTTGGTGTTCATCTTACCCACAAACTGGACTGGACAAACAGCATAGATGTCCTGTACAGGAAGGGCCAAAATCATCTCCACCTGCTAAGAAGACTGACATCCTTTAGAGTATGTCGGACACTGTTAAAAACATTTTATGACTCTGTGGTGGCATCTGCAGTTTTCTACGCAATGGTCTGCTGGGGCTATGGAAGCTCTGAGAGGGACAGAAAAAGACTAAACAAACTGGTCAGGAGAGCCGGCTCTGTCCTGGATTACCCTCTGGACAGCATTGAGGAGGTGGGTGAGAGGAGGATGATAGCTGCCATCAATCATGGACAATCCATCCCACCCCCTGCATGAAATGGTGGGGGGCTTATGCAGCTCTTTCAGTAACAGACTGCTGCATCCACTGTGTAAGATACTACCGCAGGTCATTCCAACAGCTGTCAGACTGTTTAACTCCAGCATCATTTAATGTAGCACTGTGTTGATGTTGTTTCCCAGTTCAACATCACAAACCGACTGTTTTTCTGCACTACTGTTATTTATGCTAATATATGCTCACATCCATTATATTTTGTGCAATTTTTTTTACTGTGTTGTATGTTTTTTTCAGCTGTGCAATAGTACAAACACTGTATTTATTAACCATATTTGGCTTGTGCAATTCAATGTTCTTTTTTATGCAACAGCATTTCATAAGTGCATTTCAACATATGGCACTGGTAGATTATTCATAAAAAAGACAACAGATGATTTTTTGTTTATCCTGCATCCTTTCTATCTCTGATCCTTCTATGCCACTGTTTTTGCTTATATTATCTTATCATAGTCTATTCTGTAAATTCAGGTATTGGTGTCTTCAGCTTCATGCTAACTCAGCCCAAGAAAATACATCAGAAAACTGAAAAAGGGTGACTGACCGACAGGCCACAGCAGTGGTGGAAATCCCTG
The DNA here is from genome assembly GCF_051107435.1 of Chaetodon auriga. Taxonomy (NCBI): domain Eukaryota; kingdom Metazoa; phylum Chordata; class Actinopteri; order Chaetodontiformes; family Chaetodontidae; genus Chaetodon; species Chaetodon auriga. The sequence goes on along the minus strand of NC_135097.1, from coordinate 14,270,398 downwards.
ATACATTCCCAGGGATCCACTCTGTCAAAACAGGCACAAGCATCTCTGTTGCTAATACCATCTGTGACACACACACACACACACACATACCCTTCCTGTCTCCCACACACCACAGCTTGCTGTATACCAGGGGCCATGTCAAATTGCAGAGTTATTCCATGGACCCACTGCGGAGTGGGAGGCACAAGTCACCATACATGCCAGCCCCCCAAATGCCCAGGCCAAATGGTGTGTCACAACAGCTTGGAAGAGAGGGAAAACACTGATAAAACCTGGACTGCTCCCTTCGGAAATGGAAGAGAGACATAGAAACAGAAAGCAAATGAGAGAGAGATGTGAGAGAGAGAGAGAGAGAGAGAGAGAGAGAGAGAGAGAGAGAGAGAGAGAGAGAGAGATTTGGAAACCTGGTAAGTGCTAAACCCCCACAATTAGCACCACTGATGGGAAGAGTGGCTCTGATCCCAAAACAATCAGATCTGGGCTTATTTCATCTCTGGGCCATCATTTCAAAAGCTGTAGCTTTGGACATCTTCAGACTGCAACTAAACTCTAAAACACTGATTAATTCAACTAGTATTGGCTATAATAATATTCTACGTTGTATAACGAGCGATGCTACAGCTTGGCATCTGTGATGTCGGAACTGTGGTGTTCTTGATGGTGATTCACCCAGTCTGTCCGATAACGTAACATCCTGTGTTCTGTGCTCATAATGGTTCAGATTTTGCAGGTGGCACTATTCTTTTTCTTCCCTTTTTTGGTGGTAGATATGATCCATGATAGCTATTTCTGCTCATCCTATCTCAACAGTTGCTCTAGTTTAAGAAATCACTGCTGGCGAAACTGGAAATGTAATCACTTTTTGTGTAGCATATGTACTGCATCAGACTAGTAGGGGATGGGCGTCTCGCATTAGGTTGTGAATCAGAAGCATACATTTTGAATGGTTCCCTGATTCATAATCTAAAAAGAGTGGGGGAGAAAAACTTACACAACAGTCTGCTCTGTGCACTGAACAGATAAAAATGTTCAAGTATGGTGAGGGACATGGTCCAGAAGACTAAAGAAAAGCCTGTACTGCATCAGAGCGGTTAGTCAGCAAGTCTCACTAAAGCTATCTGGACGGATGGTTGGATTGAAACGGCTGGACTAAGATGGAGGGAGGGACGGATGGTCTGGGAGTCTGCTCTCCCCCTCTCTCCTTCCTCCTCCCCTCTTTTCCTCTTACCATCACTCTGACACATTCAGGATTCGTGTCTCTACTTTTCCCCTTCAAACTGCAAAAGCAGCAGCCGAAGTGGCAGATCTGCACAAATGTGACACAGGCCTCATTTGCCCCGACAAACAGGAAAATGGCAAAATCTGCATCAACACTAGAGAAGCTATTAAAACTAAAGTTTGAAACACAGCATATGGCGCAAATAAAAATTAACACCGTAGCTATCATACATTCAATTTTCCATGACCAAAAAAAACGAAAAAACACCCCCCAAAAAACAGATAGCAAGATACATAACAACTATAAAAACACAATAAAGCTAAATGTGATTGAATTTTAGTGCCCATTTCATTTCAGTGTTACTCCCTTGAATCACAAAATGGTGTCAGCAGTCATTGCTCAATTGTGCTTCTCTATTCCTGGCTCATTACAACTGAGAGAATAGTGCTGGGTAATTGTTTGACCCTGCCTGCTCAACCTACGTCCTTGGCTGCTGAGAGCGCTCAACGTGAGAGTTCTATGGGATAAATGGTGGCTATTCCCACACTCTGCCCTGTGGCTGTCTGCAAACAGAGCGCCGTCGTATCAGTGACAAGAGAAGCCTGATGAAGGTACGCTGACTGCACAAACCCAATGCAGGCCCCGGCAGCAGCAGCAGCACCTCTCTAAAAGGACCCATTGTGCCCCGCCAAAGCCTTTCCCTCTCTGCAGTGAAGTGGCCATTGTGGCACGTAGAATAGCCATCCCTCTCCATCGCCTGGCAGGGAAAGTGCTGTCGTGTTGAGGCTGAGTGTGGCCACGGCTGCAGCAGTACACAGTATCTCAATATCATGACCCCCATCAGCCCCCGAGTGCCTCCTGACGCTCAGCCCATCCTTTCTACAGGTGGGGGACAATCCAGACCTAATTTCAGCCAGTGAATAGAGCGTAAGGAACAGGTGCATTCTGGTAATGGTGCATTCTGGTAATGGAAGTAGCAACATTCCAAAATGTAGCAGGTAGAGTTGTAAGCTTGTAAAGTTTTTTGCATGTGTAGCTCAAATTTGGACATCTTGTGTTGATTTGGCAGCAGGGGTGGATCTGTGGAAATATATTCATCCATGACAGGACAAACAAGGGCCTTATGGATTTCTAGGGGATGAATAAACTGCGGTGGAGTGCAACCATTCTCTTAAGGGTACTTGAATGAAAGCAATACTTTGAGCTTTTCAAGGTGCTCTGCTGAGAGTCAGCTTAGGAGTTGGGAGGAGGAGTTCAAAAGAAGAAAAAACATAAACAGAAACACTACAAGTGTTGAAAGGCCATCTGAGGAAGCTCTACTGGCTGCATGTCCATGGCCGTAGCTACAGCTCATGTGTGACTCATACAAATCACTGCACTGAACACAAGCACGTTTATATGTGAAGCGGTGACTCTCAACTTTCCTTGGACTCTCCGTATTTCCTGCACCTTATAAAATATTGTATATCATTTCAGTGGGAAAAGCCTCCTAATATGCTTTGTTGACCACAGGACAAATTAATTAAACATTCCCTGAGAGGAAAAGAAAAAAGGCTTATCATGGATTAGCTTGCATTTGATTGCATAAGGTTCTGTCCAAATAGCAAGAAAGTGACTGATGGTAATGTCCAGCACTTGTCTTTGGAAGCAAATGCTATTGAGTAGTTAGATATGCAAGTGTTATGCAAACAAATTACATGATTATGCAAAACTAGAAATAGTGTGGATGACTGATATCCCACAGCATAAGGATTAGTTACTAACACCCACTCTTCAATTATGAGCATAAAACTCTTATGTGGGGTTTTTTGTGTCCCATATCCCTGTTATGCAACCTGCTCCACTTTGAAATAAGATCCTTTCACAGCTAACCACATGTTAGCGTACCCTGGAATGGATGGGTACAATTGAGATCGAGATGGGGACAGTCTTGGTGCTCATGTATGATGAGCTAAACGTGGCTCAGAACAAGCTCTGTAGTGCAAAAGGCCACCACTGTTTACTACTGACTCTGAGTGGAAGGACTATCTTCAGGTTGCAGGTGAACATGATACATCATCATCAACAGTGAGGTTACATCAGCTCGTTTTGTCCTGAACATGCCCTTCCAAATGGGGAAGTAGGGAGTCTGGGGTGATATTTTTAAACCTGAGAAACAGCAGCTGCCTTTGTGCCGGAGTAATTTAGGTTAAACAGCTCACTGGCGGGTGCTAAAGAGATACGTCCCACACCTGAAACAGAAGCTGCCCTTAAAATCTCTCAGGCCAAGAGCTCTCTCAGTTCTGCTTTGGTTTAACACCTGAGGGAGATGACATTCGAGGTGAGGCCGAAAAGAGACAAGACGCAGACATGACAAAGTGACTTGAAATGTCTGTATTATTTCTCTATTATTGATACTTCCCCATTCTCTTTTAGAAATTCCAGCTTGACTGTAGCATCAAGGATCTTGCTTGAGCCTCTTAAAAGGCGAGCAATATGGTAATGCAAATATTTCAAATCAGGCTCTCACTGGAGGCTACAAAGAACATCTTCATTAATTCATTGGCAGTGCCTGCTTTTTGGTGGTTACTCAGATATGAAAAAGGGGGCTGGGATTACAATACTTTCAACTATTTGAGAGAAGAAAAAAAAAAATCCTCATCCAAGATTCAGATGTACTTACAAGCTCTGCTGAATGAATTCATGACCCAATCTTTGTGGAATACAGTAGAGTATGTGGCACAGATCCAGGATTTTCAGCACCCAAGCCTCTCACTTCTCCTCAATTAGAAAGACCAAAGGCAAGTTGCTAAAAGCAGCACAGCGCTTTAAACTCGACTAGTGTCATCATACGACAGTTTTGTGCCTTTTCCTCTGCACCAACAGCACGACAAGAATGTAGAAACTTTGAGATCCTCAATAATGGATGTCCTGCCAGACTGACTAATATTAGTCCCAATTTAGACATGGATATCCTATCAGCGTGGCCACACAGGAGGGAAGGTCGTAACCTGATCAGATCGACAGGCCATGCTGTATCCTCTCTTGCCTCCTGTTTCTCTCTGTCTACCGGCTCCTTCTGTTTCTCTCACAAATCCATCCATGCAGTCACTCAGGACAATGACAGGTCTTCGGTCCATCTCTCATTCGTAGGCTCTTCCACATCTACTCTGCTACTGCTTAATCAAAGGAGAAAAGCTTTAGAAGGGCGGAAGAAAGAGCAGGCTGGGCATGTCTTCCCTCATCATGGCCCCCACAGCTAAAATGGAGGGCGTGATGAGGAGTAGGGTGAAATCTTTCATTTTCCTATTGCATTCCCTCCCCCTTTTTATGTAACTTAAAGTGTCTGCCTTCTTTATAGCTCCCCTAAGCTCCCCTTAACCTCTCTTCTCCCCCTCTCTGCAGGTGAATGGTGGACGGATGAACGGGAAGATGGATGAGTGCCGGTGAACGGCAGAAGAGTGAGTTAATGAGGCAGATTGCTCTCTTTGCCGCCGTGCGAGGGATTACAGGAAGATTACCCATTCTGATTCTCTTCTCTTCCAATTTCACTCTCTCAGTCTCCGTGGTGGTAAACTGGAGGGGCGCGGCAGGGCGGGGAGGGGTGTGGGGATGGTGTGAATGCCCATTTTTGATAGAGGTGAGATAGAAGACAGTGCCTCAGCTCTCTGTCAGGGGAAAATGACAGCTGCTCAAAACACTGACCTGTGAACAGATAGAGTTTCTGACTGATGCCTCCAATCTGACAGCTGCTTCGAGGGCTGCGCCTGGCCTAAATATACCCAGCATGAGACTGAATATCTTATAAGTCACATGAGATCCAGCTCCTTCATCAAGTTCATTCACTGAGATAAAGTCGAACAATCTGGGTCTAAAGATTACACCCACAGAAGCCCACATAGTGGACACTTTACAATAAGTCACATTATGCATTTGAAAAGGTGTTGTTTTTCTGCAGTGTTCAAATGGCATGCTGATTGTGTGTTGACCCAGAATGATGGCATTTGAGTTGAAAAGCTGGAGATTTGTATTCAGGGAAGTTGTTGGAAGCCTCGTGTCAGAGGGATGAGTGAAAACAAAGAGAAGCACAGGACCTCAAATCCACTTTTTTGCACTCACTGAATAACAAACAGTGAAAAGGTCTGGAGAAATTATTCAAATTGCAGGGGAATTTGCAATTATTATAAGTCATCTCAACCCACAAAGGCAATGTTAAGCACCTTTCATGAAGTGCACTGAAAGCTCTGAGAACAAAAGTGGAATCATGTATGGGCCCATTTTCTGCTGGCAGTGTCTGCTCAGTGTGTATTGTTATAAAGGGGAGAAGCTATTTAGTATTTCCAAAGCCATTGTCAAAATAGTCGTCAGACTGAACTGATGATGAAATCATTTTTGTGAGTTTTTTTTTTGGCCAACAGCTGGATGCCAAATTGTGCTTGGGAAAAGTTACACTGGTGAGGGTGGTTGAATGACAATAAAAATGCCTGCAGAAAAGTAGAGAAAAAACAGATTTTTGACACCTCCAGTGCCAGCGAAGTCCTTCAGCGTGACCTTTTGTCCTGGCTTCATGAGTCCACACATTTCTGGCCTGAGCGCACAACCAGGAAATGAGTCACATCACCATGCTTGATTTCTAGAATTCATTTGCATTAAGAAGACAGCTGGCTCAATAAGCACGACCACTTCCTGTGTGTGGCTCAGCCAATCATCTTGACTGTGCTGCATCTTCTTCCCCTTCAAGCAATGAATTCAGGTCAGTCAATCAGAGCTGGGACACTTCTCTGTATTCATCAAACTTCACTACAGTGAGCACTATGTGAACACATTTTTTTCCTCACTATTATTCAGCTTTGAAATTAAATATAAAGTGTATTATTGCCATTTTCCTGTAGATGTGTTACCGCCTTGCCACATTTTCCAGCAAGAAAGATGAAAATACTGTGAAAAATGTCAAGGAAGTGGTTTCATACTTATTGTGACACAAATGCCACGGTTATGGAGTAAAAACACAGTCGGTCAGTCTCCCCACTGGCACTTACAGGGACTCTCCGTTTGAGATGTCTGTTTTCCTCCTCTCTGTGGTCGCGTCCTTGCCATCCGCCTCTGCGCCGATGAACTCGGAAGCGCCAGCTCGGTTTAATTATTGTAAGTGGAACTAACCCCACTTGTATCGCATAATCAAGGATCTACCGATTTGTAGTACTTGCTATTTATCCCCTGGTTCGGGGATTTTATGTAGAGACACCGTTACGCACCCCAGTGGGCGTTTGGCGACACGGTGGCGCAGGAGTCGCATACAGTCGCAGTATAGTCGGCGCAACATAGAGCCCCAAATATCCACGCACTGAACACGCTTGTATTTAAAACACATTGCGCTGACCGCGTTGGCTTAGAGAAAACACTTCTGAGGAGCATAAACACCACAGAGTGTCGGATCACAGCCGTTCTGCCTTTCAGGAGCCAATTGTAATGCAGCTGTTCAGTAAAGAAAGTATACCCTCCGGTGGCCTAATTTTCCGTGTCATAAAGATTTTATTGTAGCGTTTCATGGTAAATTCATGAAAAATGGTTGATAGATAATAATAAATGCAGCCGATGACGCCATAAATCACGAATCTACTCTGTAGTGGGTAAAATTCCAGCAAATGTTCAATTCAGGGATTTGGAGTGAAGGAGAAGTACGTGTACAAGTAAGCAGACTGTGTGCGTGTGTGACAATTAGGCCACATGTAATATCAATATCATACACGGCATGTCTCACTTGCTACAATTTAGGCTATTATTTTATTCTTAGCTATTAAAAAATACAATAGCTGAATGAGTGACGGAACCTGTAAGAATAACCCCTCAGAAGTCTTCTGGACATCGCGTGAACACATCCACAGCTCATAGAGGCATAAAAACTGACTTTCACCGTGCAGAGTGATTTGGGGATTTTTTTTTTTTTCTTCCTCAATTCACACGCTGTCACGCGTGGCTTCAAAACATATATGTCCATCATTTCCCCCACACCGGATTCAACGTGTCTGCTCCCAGAGCCGCAGAAAACAAACAGCAGACCTCAAATCCACTCGCCTCCCAAATCTCCTCCAAATATTGACCCATTACGCATCGTTTGCTGCTGGCTCCCTCTCAACAAAACAAAGCCAACAATTGCTCATTAGACTATGTGAGTGTGTATATGTATTTTAATTCCCGGTATCACCTGTCATCATTTGGAGAGCATTCGCAAAGAGTGACAAATCCTCACAGCCAGAAGAAAAGCCACAGAAGCATACAGTCACAGCAAAGAGGAGAAAAGTCCTTACTTGTGTTTTGCGGCAATCCCTCCGATATTATTCTCCAGACTTGGGGAGGTTTGTAAATATCCCTGGATATAGCCTGGATGCAATTTACGCTTCTGTGTTTCTTTTTTATCCAGAGCGTTGAGCAGACCAGAACGCAGGTTTTCTTCCCCCCCTCTCTCCTTCAAGACAGATGTGAACGGTCCTGGCCGAGTCGCTCCACCTGCATCCCTGCTGTCAAGCCAGCCAGAAGGCAGACAAAGCAACTTCTGATTCGTCTTTTCAAATGAAAACTCCTACATTCATATGTATCGCTGGGGCTTTTATTGTGGAGGTCCCGGCGCCGCGTTTCTTATGGCTGCTGCTGGGTGTCTCTGGGTGTTTTGACGCATCTCCACCTGCATCCACTCGAATAGGAAACACAGCGGCATCAGCAGCAGTTGCAGCGGCACCGCACTGGGGAGGCCGCCCACAGAGACACGCCCCGCTCCGGCTGGAGAAGGCTGTCTCACCCTGGGCGAGGGGGACGGGAGGGCAGAGCGGGATGCGCTGCTCAAAATACTCCACTTTCCTATGATCTGACAGGCAGTGAGGACTTTAGACATTTTTAAACAGGGTGGTCAAAGATGAAAGTGAATGTAATTATTAAACATAACCCAGGGAACAAGATGATCTAGTGAGTGATTTCAAGAAAAAAATCTAAGAAGGGAATGAAATTCAAAGGAAAAAAATCTGTTATAGTCATGCAAAAATTTACAGAATTTCCCCAAAGTGCAACATACAGAGTTTGTATTTTGCTGATTGTGAAGGCTGGTCACAGCTGCCTCCAGTAATGATTTCAAAGATGACATGTCATGATCCTAATTATATAAACTGCATTGTCTGAGTCAGAATGGAGCGATTACTAATGAGCCACAAACTTATTTGTATTAAGATATAACTATCAACTGGCCTGCTACTATTTACTAATGACTGTCACATTTCTGCAGGCAATTATGTACAACAGTGGGTCCATGAGCTTCATTTGATCATCATCATCATAAAGGGAAAACATCAGCATGAAAAAGAGATCACATTTTATTCCAAAGACAACATAATCCTTATTTACTGGGATACACACATACACTGCCCTCATAAAGATTTATGAGTGACTGAAGAGGTGAGTAAACAATATTATATATATATAAAGAGAAGAGAATATAGAGTTTGGTGGATTTAAGTACAAAGGGACTGGATTTCTTCTATACTAAAAAGGAGCCGAGTAAGAATAAAAACATTCACATGCTGATATATTCTCATATGTTATTATAGTGTCTTTGTGGTATTCGAGAGGTAATGGTGAATTATACCATGCTGATATATCTGAAGTATCTAAAGTATCATTCCAATATTCCAAATATTTGACTTTTGCTGTGATAATGGTATAGTTTCCAAATTCAAAGTAAACTTCAGCCAGTCAAATATCAGATGCAGTCAAAGCTATGATGGTGTTGAGAGGCAGAGCCGTTTGTTCAAGTGGAACTGGAATCATTTGCTGAGATAATCTGAATCTCCACAGCTGTATATGTAGCTTCTTTTTCTGTGCAAACTGGATATTTTGACCAGTCCAAAGAGCACTGCCGGGTTTATTCTTCAAGTTAGTTAAATGCATTAACTTTGCATCCTGAGTGTGAATCAGACCTGAATCAATAGCTTAAATGAAAACCAGCAGGGCTCTGAGCCACTGTTGTAAACCACTGTTGTAGCACATATTTTTTAGACAACAAGTAGGATCAGGTTTGACCAGCCAGGCCATTCCCTTTCTGCTGCACCATCACCTGTTACCCTACAGACTGGCCCTTCGCCATTGCTCCTGGCAAAAACAAGGTGTCACCTGCACAAGTGGGACCATTTGATCTGGCCAGAGAAGGAGGTCATTTGAGTCAGGGAGACCATTTGAAGCTGAAACTGCATTACTCTGTCGCCCTCGCTTTCTCTTCATTTCCTCTGCTCATCTTGCTAGACAGTGGGCTGACAAAGTTCCTCATTAGTGGCCTTCCGTGGCCTTACTGTGGTCTGTTGCTCTGTCTTGCCTCAGTGGGAGAGCAACCTTGTCTGCTCATCATATCCCACATCATGTCAGCAAATTGTCACGGTAAAAGTCTTCATTTTAGCCTGTTCAACTCGTTTACAGGATAGATTTTCTTTGGTCAGAGGAGTGTGGGCTTTCACAGGGGCATAGATGAGCATTCAGAATCAACTACATTAATGGCTGGTTTACACCTCAGCAGGTGATCAATCAGAAACCATTGGGAACCATTGAACATACATACGCTATTGACACATAGGTCAATACTGTGTCTTTGGAGTACTTTTACAGTGTATCTCATCCATCTAGCCATCAGCGTGCTCTGCCTTAAAGGTCTGTCCACATCAAAGGAGAGCGGTGTGTCGACAGAGCAATCACAGTCCTTAGTCAATGAATCTGGAGGCAGTGCATCAATCACAGGCTTATTGAGCACCATGGTGCGGGAGAAGCCTGTCAAAAGAATATTGGCACCTCTTGGAATTCATTTCTCGGGCCAAACTACCAGATTAAAAACACTGTTGGGACAGGGTAGGTGGCCATTGTCACTGCAGGAAGTTGCATCACTGTAGTTTAAACTTCTTAAAATTATGTCTGCATCTGCATGGTAGATGAGGAGAACCATTCAAAATATAAAGTCAGCAGACATTTAGTTTCATGTAATGCTAAGTGGTTTTACTTGTTACTGCCATGTTTTGTTCTTTTGGAGTAATTCATTCATATTATATGTTACAGTCTGATACTGTGTCCTAAGAAACTGATGCTTGACTAGTCACACAGACAAAATTACAATGGGCAGAGGAACAACTACTACAACACAATCTATCTCCAAACACATTAAATCAGGTTGTACACACGTTGAAGTGCTCAGACAAGATGTTGAGAGAATGCAAACTAGTTTGTCCCGGCTGAAGGTGAAGAAGAGGCTGGTTTGTAGTTTCCTAACCTTCTTCGCTGGTAAATGTACTTTAAAACAACCTTTTCTCAAGGATAAGCTCGCAAATAATAAACAGCATTAGGTGACAAAGGAGACAGCTCTTTAACAACCCCTAACACTTTAAACACAACTGTTCTGCATGATGATGGCAAGGAACCACAAGTAGAGTACTTAATTTTAAGGAGATACCAGCCAAAAAGGTTGGAAGGCACATTATTCAAAATCAGTATGCAGAAATGAAAGTTTTGATTGCAATTATTATTGTTCTCACAAATCCGCATTGCCCTCTGATATACAGAAGCCTAAGTTAGTGCCAGAAATTGCTCTTAGGTGTATGACATTTGTCAGAGCCCTTCCTCTCACAAACTTGCAAGTCTCTGTGGTTATTGTTAGATGTATACTTCAATCAAACGCAAGTCAATGCTGTTTGGTGCAACAAGAGTTTTCCATTCAAAGGCGACATCTAAAAATAAATGAAAATATCTGACAGCAGACAGATGTCAACTGAGTGTATAACACACCAAATATCATCAAATAACTGCCAGCCTGTTATCATGATCTGATTTGAATCCAATAGAGATTTCATGCCTTTTAAATATCAGTATAACTCATTCCAGTCGTATGTCTTCCAGCTCCTTGATTTAATATTCTCTACATATAAAGCTGGCTGATTTGATAAGCTTTCACTCATGAGTAATTCATTTCATTGTTGGAGGACCCTGTGAGGTTGTTGTTTTTTTCCTCTTTCTCTCCATTGCGCTAATTAAAACTAATTGAATTGAATTGATGGTACCGAGCCCCCGAATCACAGTGCTACCATCTCAGTCCTGCTCATCCCTGAAATGAGACAAATCAAGTGTGCCATGTAATCAGACATGAAAAAAGTCAACACGCCAAAGAAGCCATCTCCCTTGTCTGTTGTTATTGTTGTGAGCGCATTATCGCATTTCCATCAAATTCACAAATAACAACTTGGTATAAAAGAGCAGACAGAGAGTTGTTTGAACACAAGTAAATTTAGTTGCCATAGATGTGACAATGGTTTTTATACCCATAAAAAGCCTCTCTGGGTGCATTTTGTCTTGGCTTGAAATCAATACTCCTAGAATTGCATATTAAGTTTGGAAGAGCTAGCCTTTATGTAAAAATACACCTGTCTCCTCAGGCAATATATAACACAAAGTGTGGCTCAAACAGCTATGGAAACTAATGCAGATTGATGACATAAATTTATCACAGTGTTGCCTACTAAAAATGTCGTGCTGTGTAGCTGTATGCATATGCAGTACTGTACCTGTTCAATAAGAATGAGCCTTAAATGAGGATCCAAGGCATACCCAAAGTAAATTGATAGGTGTTCTCGGACCATTGGGAGAACATGCATGGTTTTGGTCCCTTTTGAAAGGTAACACTTTTATCCCCAGCAGTCAGAAACACTGTAAGTGCTACTGGCATTGAGTAATAGGAATTTGAACACTTTGAAGCAGAATTTTTTTTTTCCACCTGATTATTTTTTTCCAAATAGATTCTTGCAGATGACGATATGTGGCACCTATTAGCTGGAGAACACAGTGGAACCACAGCATGAAGCCTTACACTGGTCCAAGTCCAATAAAAACAAATAACAATAGCACAGAAACTGAATATTTTCATGTTTTCTCTAGTGGTATATCAAGGCCATCTCCAAAAGAAGGCAATTTAGTGTATTTATCTACATAAATATCTATATTTATATTCATGAAATCTAAATTTTGCCTTCATTTATATTCATATTTAAGGTATCCATACATACATTTTGGCTATATATCTTTTTCTTTCTATATTTATCACTTCAAATTATGTGTCATATCCCTGTTAGCACTGAACTCCCGCTTGTGACACGATTGAAGCCGTAAGTACCCCCCTGATATGGCCTATGAGCATGTTCAAAATTTCATTGTCTACTTAAAGTCATCATCAAAATCAGGTGCAATTGGCTCTTATTGGCTTCTCTGGTTGCTGGGCTTCATATGGCAGATTGTGATTGGTCAAGCGGGGTGTCATTTGAACCCTGAGTGGAAGATGAGTGATTGATATTAGGCTACCCTGTGCCATCATGTGCGGACAGCACAGTGAGGACAACATATAGAATTATGTGTAGCACGTAAATGTTGCTGAGCAGCACTTTGATATGGTTCAGCATCACTTTATGAGCAACTCCAGTCATCGTGTTAGATAAATAAGATATTGTTAATATCTCTGGTACCAAACAATACATATGTTAACTATACAATCTTATTACTATTCATGTGTGAAAAGAGGCTTGGATGGCCACAGGAACCTGCATGGTATATTGTCAATAAAAATTAATCATACAGAATGCACCTCTTACATACTCAAGCAGTTAAGAGGATCACAACAACCTAATGGAAGCTGAGCCTTAAGGACAATCTATTATCACATCACATGACCATCAGGTTAGACCTTTGATGAGTTCTTAGGTCCACAGGATACAGCAATGGCCAACAGGGCAGGACTCAGGAAGGAGTGTTGACAGCAGATCAACTGGCACTAACTGTAAAGCCAAAGTGTATTTTTTTTATTGGTGCAAAAACAAAACAGTAAAAACTTCACAGATACAACAATGATAGAAATGAGGAAAAACAGAGTGACTTATTGAACTTGGCATGAAGCAAAACAAACAAGGATGAAATAACAGTCAAAATAATTACATTAATAATAAACCTCATGCAGTTACTGTGATTTAGATGAGTGTAATTACTGAGTATTTCAGTGGAAATCTGTTAAATATGGCATGCATGAAATATCAGTTATTGCACTTTGGGATTCTGGCATTATAAAGTTAAAGTGTTGCTATTATGGTGAAAAACCTAAAAGCGTCCATCCAGATCATTAACTGCCAGGGCAAACAGTGTGGGTTTGCTATGGAGACACAACATTTGTCAGAGAAATTGATCTATTTCCATTGTGTGTAGGATGGATGTTTTATTAATGGTCAACAAATGATGGAGAAAAAGCATACAAAAGGTTTCCATGCTGAACTGACACCATGAAGAGAAATGGGAGTTTAATATTTCGGTTACAAATCAGTGTTATTAAGCTCTGAGGCAAATTTGGAGACTGTCATCTGAAGAAAAATGACAGTATCAGTCGTTTTAGCAAATGCCCTTTAATGAGGTGTGTTGATGCAGTTGTCTGTCAGGAGGAAAGGACAAAGTAGTCAGTGTAGATGGACAGGGTGAGACAAAATGTGGGACTTTGACACAGAGATTGCTTTCTGCTTCCCACTTTCTACCGACAGTCAATGACAGACATGCTCATAACTATAAAAAAAAAAAAAAACAGTAATAAGAAAATATTGAAATGGTATTTTATGAGGGTTAGAGGGTACACAATAGATTCAAAGATAGAAGAGAAACATTGTGGATTGTTGTAAAAAGTCAAATGGTTTTGCAAACTAATTAACTGCCTCTTAAGCACAAATTGTCTTAGATAAAGGTTTACAGCTATCAACATTGGTCCTAGCTTTGCTTCTCCTGCTGTGCAATCGAAATCTACTTTTCCAGAAACCTCTTTATAATACTTATTACCCAGACGGATGAAGAAAGCCATCGTCCCACACAAAAGCAACACTGCTGATTGGACACGGGCAGAGAGTAGCTGTAACTCAACAAGCATTTCTGGCAGCGGAATATTAAAAGTTTTGATGGTGTTTCAGACAGTGTGAGAGTCTAAGAAAAGCCGTCAGTGATGAAAATTTGACATGTAACCACAAGCAAATTGTATGTGCTGAACCATCACCTGGATTTGTCTGAAGTGGCAGAAGAAATAATAGCAGCGATGGAAAAACTCAAGACACATCAATTATCTCCTTCAGAAAAAGAAAACTGGCATAGCAGCACTTTGTTCAGTCAGTCTTTGTAGCCATCTAAACTGCCTCAGAGATATGAATCTGTAGTGTTGAAGGGCATTGTGGGAAAACTGTGTTATCAGCATGTATGGCGAGGGAGGAAAAAGCAGGCATGCTCTGCTCCCTAAAGGCCTAGTCATGATTAGATGATCAGGCATGATGGCTCCAAACATATTTACCCCACAGAGCCCTTTGGACACGCTTTGCACGTGTGTGTGCGTGGCTGGTGTATTGCTCACATTGTGGAGACATACATGTAAATCTGTTTACCCAGTGACATTGTGGGAACTCACCTTCCTTGTGGGGACAAAATGCACGTCTCCGTAACATAAATCATTATGTTTGGTGAAGACTTGGGTTAAGGTTATGATTGGTTATGATTATGGTTGGGGTAAGTCTCCAGGAAATGAATGTAAGTCAATGTAATGTCCTCAAAACTGATGGAAACGCCACTGTGTGTGTGTGAATGTGTGCATGCATGTAATGCAACACTGACAACATCAGCATATTTACAGATTGCAGCTTCTACACAAGAGAGGGAGAGGAACACAGACACACAGCAGAGAGACACCACCGGAGATTTGTATCTGTTTGTATGAATTGTGTGTTTGTGTTTGCATGTGAAATGCATGCCATTATTTTCCCATTTGTTTATAGAGGAGGAAGACTGGAAATGTGCCATGAAGAGCACAGACAAGATAGAAACATCTATGCATGCATCTGTGTGTGTGGCGTCTTAATGAGCATATCTCCCCGAGTGCCTCAGTGTGCTCCTTTCCACTGCGTGTGCACAGGTCTACTTCGTGGGGTGCCATTTTCCAGAGGGGCCCTCCAGTGATCGCTGTCGCAGCGGTGAACATGGACAGCGGTGCGTTGTCTTGTGTTTGAGGAGCTGGGGGCACAGAGTCTTGTGCAAGACGTGCTGCTATCGCCATCATCATGCCTGGCTGCTGATAGGAGACACACTTTACACACAGTGTGAGGGTAAGCAATTATTCCCTCTCTTTTATCCTCCTGAGATGGAGAGCGCCTGCCGATTGTGAACAATGCTGCTTTTGTGCCGCGCTATCAGGGCTGAGAAAATCAGCGCACAGCTCCTCACTGTAAGGCAGCATGTGTTTATGTGCTGATGTTTGTATATGCATGTGTGCATGTGCATTCTTATGCTGCACTTGTGTACTTCTGTGCTTGTCAGAAGCAGTTTTGGGATTACATGTTCAAGGTGTTGTCATTTTGTTAGTCCTCACTCTGCTATTGGAGTTATCTTAAAGTGTTTTGTTGAGAAATGATTTTGGTTAAGATGAGGGCTAGTTAAAGGAGTGCTACAACATTTTGGCAATGAAATCAGGTTAGAAATGAAAATCTGTAGAAGGCTTTTGAACAGAGGCTGTTTGTCTCCCCCTGCCACAAACTTGGTACTCAGCTAGGTTAAATACCTCAGGCAGCCACCTCCGTATTGAATGTTCAGATGAAATTGGTATTGATCTTCTCATCTAACTCTCAGTTAGACAGCAAATAGGCAAATTTCCCAAAGTGTCTGAGTATTCCTTTCAGGGTTTTGACTGGGGTTTGCATTGGAATACATCAGCGGATTTAGTAATAAGAAATAAACAAAACAATAAAGGTATTATTGTGTATATATGGTGCTAAGTATTTTTAAATTTAAAACCACATGTAATTACTTTATGCATTCCGGGGGAAACAGAATGTGGAAATTCAGTCATATATTAGTATGGTTATCCGTTTAGAATTGTAAAAAGTCTAGAGTA
The DNA here is from genome assembly GCF_051107435.1 of Chaetodon auriga. Taxonomy (NCBI): domain Eukaryota; kingdom Metazoa; phylum Chordata; class Actinopteri; order Chaetodontiformes; family Chaetodontidae; genus Chaetodon; species Chaetodon auriga. Next base: position 14,254,235 of record NC_135097.1, on the reverse strand, counting down.
GGATGAAGGCTACTTTATGCATAGACAGTGAATGTAAGGCTTATGCTTAGCAGATAAAGTGTTACACCTGTGTGTGTGTGTGTGTGTGTGTGTGTGTGTGTGTGTGTGTGTGTGTGTGTGTGTGTGTGTGTGTGCGGTTGCAAAGAGTAACTGAGAGGGCCTCTTTTACCACTGATTGCAAGTCATTCCTTCAATCTCTTGCCCAATCTTTCTTTCTTTCTTTTTGCTGTCTTTCTTTCTCTCTGTCTCCGGGCAATCTCTCACTTAATCTCCCATTCTCTCTCCCTCCTCCTTCAATTCAGTTTAATTTGCTCGGCTGGCATGGGAAGTATGCATTTATGTCAGCCAGGCATCCGCAGGGGTAACTGATGGTGCAATAACCATAGGGAAACAATGCTCTCAAACAGGAGGGAGTAGGTATCGCTATTGAACCATTAAATAAGGGAACACTCAATGCTCCGTGTGACTTTCTAGGAGGGAAATGACTGTCTTTTTCCTCCAAATGACTCCACTATCTACAATAGAATTGGATCAAAGCGCAGAATGATGAACTAATGTCTAATTTGTGAGGTTTTGCCACTGTTCACTATAAAAACCCATTCAGGGGGATAAGCGTGTACCACATGCATGACTGCAGCTGATGTATTGAAGATGGCTCCATTTTGATTTAGAAAAGGTATACATGGATGCACATCCTAGGTTTTCACCATCAGTGCTGGTCAGGAAGAAAAGTCCAAGAAAGAGAAGATGACTTTTATGTGATGAATGCTTGTGTTGCTACACACAACAGAAAACCAGTGACACCTTATGTTAATACCAACATTTTACTGAGACAGATGGAGAGCTTTCTTGTCAGCTATCATGCAGTCAAATTGAATTAGGCTAGCTTTAGGCAGACAGACTCATTCACTAAGAGAAGACATGTCAGAACCACAAGTCAATAAATCCATAAAACATATATGAGTCTGCATCCACATTAGTTAAACTCTTCTGAAAATGTCAAAGAAAAATTATCCTTCTGGATAAGCTTTGAATCCAACATAGAGGCAATTCTCTACATAAGGTGCTGGTTATCTTTCATCACAGTATGTTCACAGTTTAGAAAGTGTGCCAGACTGCTTCATTGTACTATCATGCCAGCGAGTTCATGGACACTTTGATTCAGACTTCAGTGTCTGAGTATTCCTATGAGAGTTTTGACTGGGGTTTGCATTGGAATACATTAGTGGGAAAATAATATTGGTATTACTGTGTGGATGACTGCTGATAAATTATTTTGTCTGTTTTAAGGAAACCAAGTATAATTATTTTACTAATCCTGGGGGAAATGGAATGGTGGGGGTTCAGTTATATATTAGTAAAATGTTCAAAATAATTTATTTATATACATTTAACCATTCATAAACATTTTTGCATCATACTCTAAAGAACTCCAATGTGAATGCTAGATTAAAGGACATAGTTTGCAATCCTGCAACAGAGAGCGAGTGTGTGTGTGTGTCAGTAAACACAAGTGCCAGTGTGTGTGTGTGTGTGTGTGTGTGTGTGTGTGTGTGTGAAACTGTAGCAGGGCAAACTGTATGGAAAACGCTGATGTTTCAGCTAGATTGCAGGTTTTATTTAAAGCAGAAGTGAGAGATTCAGTCTAAAACTCGCATGCTAACTATCTAAAAGCCCTATGCTTTGAACTCATACAATGCTGTGTTTATTTGTCCTTCACATTGCCATCAAAATGACTTTGAAGTGATTTGGCATCAAAATGAATCTGGATGTATTCTTCAATTTGATCATCAGATCACTCATTCATCCTGAGTTTTTCATCAGATAATGGCAGGACAAATCTTTTGTGAAATAAGTTTGAGTAAAATGACCAAAAAAAGAAAAAAGGTAAAATTCCTGAGTGCATTGTGTGCATCTTTCTGCACTGGCTTTTCAGCCAGTTCCATTTCTTTCTTTCTTTTTTTTTTTTCTTTTTTTTCCTTTTTTTTCCTTTTTTTTTTTTTACATATCTGCCACAATCATCCGTTAGGAGCTAATAACTGTTATGTTAGATCAATTTGTACAGGCTCAAATGCTCTTCTTCAATAAAAAAAACAAACACACGAATTTCGGTGACTCAGTCTCATTAATATTAGCTCAGACATGTAAATTTGTCCTGATGGTACTGTTTCCATCTTTTACACACCTCTTCTTCTTCTGCCAGACTTCACACTCAGCAAGGAATTCATATAGAGCCCACTTGCAAACTGATAGCCATGGCAATATGTCTGAGGAAGTTGTCTGTTTCACCTATTTCATACTGTACTTGTTTTGAGAAAGGGATACACGCACTATTGACTCACAATATGGTATTGTGAATGTCAAATGAGATGACACATTACATTGCATGCACATTGCATCATTTCCTAACAAGGGTGGTATGGCATATCATGGTCTTGGATTTATAAGATTTTTTCATTTCAAGGTGACAGGGCTTGACTTTGTGGGGGAAAATTTTTCTATAAACCTGGTGAATGTGTTCTATACAGAAGATTAAAAATAACCTGGAAAAAAGGTCTTTAATATTGTAACCCCCTGAGTTATTTTGTTCACAAAACCCTCGGCTATTCCCTTGGTTTGCTGTATATCCATGTGATGGATAAATTGTGGTCAAATGTTGATTTCCTTAACAGTGTATTGATTTACTTCTGACCTTAAATGCATCATAATGCGTTTCTTTAAAATTTGCAACATGGAGAGGTGTTAAAACATAACCTGCTAGTTTGCATCTGATGCTAAGTTTAATTGAGTCTACTACTACTTAGTCAGTCAAGAGGCAACATCAAGTTCCTTAGATTCTGATTGGTTAGGGGCTGGATAAGAGCTTCAGAGTGAGCATATGTGAAAACAGACACGCTGGTATTCAGCTTGTCAGTATATGGTCTCTAAACTCTGAAGTATGAGTTACAGTGAAGTGGGCACAGAAACTCACTGTCGCTGCTTTGAGCGAGTTGAAAGAAGCGTATTAAGGCTGTGAGAGTTAGTTTGAGCACTCAGCTAACGTGAAGCTAACAGTCGAGCTGGCATGAGGCAACCTAAGTCCAGAGGTAAAACAGACATCGGAGGTTTAAAGCTATAGCAGGCACTCTTAAACAACTGAAAGGTGCTTGAAACATGTTTTAAAGTACACTACAAGTGAGTCTGCACACAGTTTGAGTGATTTTTCTTTAATACAGTAGACAGACGCACTCAATTCACATTAGAAGCATACAATACAGTCATTTCACCCCGTTGAGTGTAAGTAAACCAATCTGGGCGCTTTTCATAAGGCCTGTAGACCAGAACAGTGTTCAAATATTTTGTTTGCTCATAATCACAATTATGTTAACATGATGTTTTGTGATCAGGAATGAGAAATAAGTTGTACACACATTTAATCTCCAACCATTTGTTGTTAAACCCTTGTTTATATATTTTACATGTAGTCTAGTCACCAAAGGAGTCACCCAAAATACTGTAAAAGAACTGTTGGCAGTGTATATTTCTGCGTTCTTCACAGCTCAGCAGTATATTTTTCTTACTCCCTTTGGTAGCTGGAGAAATGTAGATGATGTCAACATGACAGTCAGCAAGCAACTTTTGTTTTGAAAAACCTAAATGGTAGGTTTCGGTGTCAAAGAGCAAGTGCTTTGTTGTAAAGCTGTCATTTTAAACTGACATTTAACTCAATAGTGGTGAACATCCATCATAGCTTTCTCCTACAACAGCACCCTGACAAGTCTGACATACTGAATCAGCTCATTCACTGAATAAAACAGCCATAGTCGCTTAAATGGTAGCACTCTGATGTTTAATTAAGCTAATATAAACAGAGAAACAGATCATAGTTATTAAATATGGTGTCTCTGTTAATGTGAACTCAACTACTATCAGATCTTACTTAAATACCCATTCCAAATTTAATAAAATCATGGACCGATAGTTGGGTAAATTGTTCTCGTCATGTATTAATAATTGTCATAATACACTGGAACCCTTCAGATATCTTTTAATCTTCACCGTAAGTAAAGTAAATTTTAACATAAGAGGTGGTGGATTTTTGGAAGTGCTTATTCACATTAATAGTCAGATTCTTCTGCAAGTATCCTTGCCAAAGTCAAAAGGAGCTGTTGCTTAACAGCCACAATTCAAGTATTAAATGACAGGAAGAAAAGCCTTTTCACTTTAGAATAAACCTCCAGTAAATATATATACTTCAAACCTCTTACAGACGCCTGGCACAGTATTTAAAGTTTGTCTGGATGTCAGCAGTACATCTACTGTCAATGACATTTTTTTAATATCACTGCATCAGCTGGAGTAGATTTACTTATCGATAGTTTCACATTACAGGCGGGTAAGTCCTGACCCTTTGCAGCCTCAGACAAGAGCCAGGATGCCGATGTGCATGCTCCTCCACCCATTTTCAGTCCAATCATGCAAATCTCTTATAAACCAGTCCAAACAATGCTATTGCATACGTGTTCTTAGATGTCATCCTGTCCACAATTGTTCTAGTGAAATAACCATGAAATCTTAACCTTGGGAAACAAGGTGGAAATCAAGCAAAGTATTCTCTTTTCTATTAATCGTTTGCATCTTCTGGCACTGACAATCATATCACCTCACAGTCGCCGAGCTCTCCCATTTCCTCAGTTCTCTTTTACAGGAAGCCACGAACCATGTGACTCCCTGTATATCCATGTAATCAATTATCTGGTAATATTAAACCGGCCTGTGAATGTATTACTGCATACAGTTCATGTAGGAAGCCTTGGTAATGCGTCTCTATTTCCTAATAACACTTCATTTGTCCATTATAATTGAAATCACTTTTCCTGTCCATTCACTGGTATTAAATGTTATTAAGGAGATGTTTGTGTATGACTGGCATATCAAATCACTTGGATTGCATATTCATGGCTCCAGTGGGCTCCCACCTATACCAAGCCATCCCATAGCTCACTGCTTACAGCCATGAGCCAGTGACTGATTTGGCCGTAGATCTGGTGATATGCTTTGTAGGTGCAAACAGTGGTTCAGATTTTTGTGGAGGTTTGGTATATAATAAAATAAGGATTTTAAGTCAAACACATTAATTCAACAGTGGCGCCCACCAACAGATCTTGCATGCTTGAGAGGTGGCTTAAAATTTGTACATATGCTGTAGTTTTTAAGTCAAATTACAGCCTCCCTGAGCTTATGAGGCAGGTTCTGACAGTTTCATTTTCCATGCTCCTGTATAATATACTGTAATTGTCTGTTAAGTACTAGTGAGCATTTCTGAAAGGCATAGATGAGGCTAAGGGAGCCGAGCCAAGTGGGTTTTTGAGTTTTATTGCAGCTAGTTTGAGGCGCGGCAAGAAATGGGGAGACGGAGCCAGAGGAAGGAGATATGGGTAGGCGATGCTGTCATTGTGTCATGAAATGGAATTTAGAAAGTTAGAGAGCGGCCAATGTGCTTACAGGTACAGTATGTCTGACAGTCACATATTTGCACCGAGTCAGAACACGCTCACACAAAACCCTGGGAACTTCTCCATGCACTTTTGCAGGCATGCTCACCGTTAGTCTCTCCCTAAAATGATGTTTAATTCAGTTTCATCTCTTATTCTCCAGCCCAGTTTTGATGTCGAGAAAATAAATAATATGCCACGCGCAGCAGCAGTGCTAGTGCCGTGTGTGTATTTGTGTGTTTTTAAGGAAGCCTCTGTACTCATTTCCATACTTTAAAGATATTTCTTGGACAGGCCCGAGAAGCCGAAACAACAAGGCTCGCACCAAAAACACGTATTTGCTTTTGGAATTACAGTATGCCATTTCATTTTGCTCCGGGAGAGAAGAGCTGGATGCTCAGAAACAGCCCACAGTTATTTTCTTCCTGCAACACTTCTGTTTTGCTTTCTTACTGTCAACTACCTTTGAGAAAAAAAAAAGAAAAAAAAAAAGAAAGTGGCTGCTGGTAACAGTGGGGGGTAGAAAATCCCTATTGAGTGTAATGGGCCTCTCCTTTCAACTGGAGAGGATGTAAAAATGCATGTAGAGCATGTGGACGGAGGCTGGAGCTGATCTCTGTTTTGGTGGTTGACATGGGTTTGCTCCGTCAGCGGGAGACGAGGTCACTGTCTGAACCCCAGAGCATTCTGTTTCTGGAGCGAGACAGCATCACACCCCTGGCCTACTTGTGTGCATGTGCGCGTGTGTGTGTGTGTGTGTGTGAGACAGTGTTTGAGGGTGGCTTCCAATCTCTTCTCCTCTCTCCTCTGTCTCTTTCACTAAGTTTTGATCGCAGAAATATTAGACTCAAGTCTAATATTATCCCGGCCACAACTTCCAAACCAGCAACACTGAAAATAGCACTTTGGGGACATGTTAGAACAAATGGTGGCTGACAGGCATTAACGATGACTCAGTCTTAGAGGGAGCATAGTCCTGAGTGCTGCCATGATGTGACTCATATTTGTGTACATATGTTTGTGAGGCTTTTTTCCCCTTTACAAAGATAAGAAAGATCAAATTTGTACAAAAGAAAGGAACCAATCCGCTGCGAAGAATTAAGTGCTGGTTTGGTTGTGACAGCAAGAGAACAGGGCCTCATGTCCAGAGAGGTGCCACTTTGCAATCAGCTGACACTCTAAAAAAAAAAAAGATAGGTCTTCTAAATGCTGACATTCACCGGCGAATCGCCAGTGCAATAAAAAAAAGGATGATTTCATGATGAGTGATGGCTACGGTTCACATTACCGTACCTTGGCGTGGGTTTTTGATCATCCTTGTCACAGTTGTCAAAAGTTTGGGAAAACTTTGAGGATCACAGTCAGACAGAGAGGCTGAGATGACTGGCTGTATTATGGCTTGAGCAGAGAAGTTGAACCTAGAGCAAATTATAGGGGACTTGACAAAGGCTCACTGAATGCCAGCGAGTACAACAATAAACTCACTGACTGACTGTCGCTCCCTCGCCAGATAAGAATGTCAACAACCGCACCTTGCGTAGCATTTGTGTGTGTGCATTGTGCTATGCCTTGTGCATATAAATGTACAGACTCTCGTTTTGCTTTGGTGTGTGTGTGTTTCTGGGCTGCAGCTGCTGTGGAGTTCATATCGTCTCTACATCTCCGTGCTGGCTGTCTTGGCGATGCTCTCTCCTACTGTTAAAGTGGCAGGTTATTTAATTTATGTAGCTCAATATTGCTTGTTGCACCCACCACAGTGTCCAGAGACTTTTCGTTTATTGTCAGTCATTTTTGTGCAGTTGCCTGAGTTCTGTCCCCTCTTTCTGGGTAATTCCCCTGTAGTTACTTTCAATTCTGACATACCTGTAAAAGCATCTTGGCTCTCACTCGTGCGGGAAGGGGGCCACTGACAAACAGAGTGGAAACATCATTTTCCATTTTGAAATGGTCTCTGATGAAAAACAGTTTCAGCCATTTCTGTTGAAGTGCCTGTGGATGCATTATTCAGTTTTGTTCAAGTATGAAAGTCGTGGTAATAGCAATTTAATGGATATTTCTAAAAATAGTCCAAATGAATAATACACAAATTTTTATTTAATCAGCACATACGGGTTAAGGACTATGTTTAATTTTTTTTTTCTGTTTTGCGGTTGAAGCAGTCAGCAGCAGCCCTGCTTGCAGGTTTAATTATCCTCAATGATATGGATCATATTGTTTGTCCTTCTATAATATTATATTATCATTCCATGCAACTTTCAGGTGGAGAAATCCAAATCTTGACAGGCCTGCCATGTCTTGTTATGGTTGCAAAGCTATGTTAGGGGGCAGGTTGAAGCCCCAGTCCACCTCCATAATGCTGTGTTGAAAGGGTGAGCGAAAATGGCAAGTCCTAATTAAAAATTACCCTTCAACAGCTTTTTGCTTCTTTAAAGCACAAGGGTTTTTCTGTGGATGAGGTTAACAGCTCCACACAATAGCATGCATTAATGCATGCCATTCTGACTAAAGTGTTAGTATAATTGATGCAGGACAATCGCCTAATGGAAAATGACAAAGACAGAGAAGGATCCCCATAAACCTGCACAGACCTAAGCATTTATTTTGCCTTTTTTTTTCCCCATTTCTGCCAAGTTGATAAACATCTGATTTCCTTGTTGTTGCCGTAGATCAAAATATTTTCTTGACAGTTGGATGGCGTTGCTTTTCCCTCTGCTCCCTCTTTTGTTCTCCCTCCTGCTTTCAGGCAGAGTTTGGAGGCTTTCTAATAAGCTCCATAAAGACTGTGGTTTCACTCATGTCCTGTCATTGGGGAGCGCGGTGCATTTCATGCTCCGTGGCTTTCGTGGGAATAAACAGGTTAGTGGAGTGCATGTTTGCATTATTTTCCCTGAGCCTGGCTGTAAGTTTGACCCTGTTATTCCACTATAAGAAAGGCAAAACCGCAGTCAGCTGGGAGATATGAGACGGCTCTGTTCAGATCTAAAAGGAGCGTGTGTATGCACTTTACTATCTACCAATCCCAGATGAACCAAAACACTTTTTTTATTTTATATAGTGATGTTAAGGCCTTGCCAGTTATTAAAGGGAGGTCTAAACATCATCTGCTGAGCCCACGTGACACCCCAAAAGCCTGTTAAGTTTAGTTAATAAGTGGTGACAATCAGAATTTGTGTTGATTGTTGACTGAGTGAACCGCTGTCATTGAGGCTGTCAGGTTGACTAAATACAGAGTGTGTGTGCATGCATGTGTGGACTGATCTTTGACTCCTCCTCAGTAGTTAAAGAGCTAACCTTTCTTTGATGGGGTCCTCACAACAGGTTTGCATAACTAGTTATAATGCTAATTACAAGTGATAATGAATGTAGTTAAGTGCTAACACTTTCATCCCTGGTGTTGTGCTGTATGTGTTATCTAAAACCACCCCCATGCAACACTTTTGTGTCATTTCTATTGAAAATGGCACTCTTTGCATCTGTTGACATGGTGGGTGAGATGTGGAAACAGAGGGAGGAGGACTGAAATGCAGACAAATACACAGCAGACAAGCAGGTAGGATTAAGAGAAATTTACTAAGGTCATGGTCAGGAACATGCTTACAAGACAAGTCTCACAAGTCCAAGTGTGGTTGGAAAGGAATGTCTTTTCCAAAACACTTTCCATTTACCTTGATGCAGAATGCCGTTAGGTCAAGGAGAGATGTGATGGAGTATTCATAAAGACAACTGCGGCACGCCGACCACTCTAGGTTATATAATTTCGTGATGGTGGACGCTATTGATGGGGGTCAGACTGGAGTGTCTGTAAACAGTGATAAACAGACAGACAAATCCGTGTCCAGGCTTCGCTCATCTCCTCTATGGAACATCTGTATCTTCAATGTGCTGCGTTATTCTAAACTGTGATGAACTGGTCCTCAATCACATCTTCAGCCCGTGTCCAGGTGCCGTCTCTCCCTCCTCATCTCCTTGCAGTTCTCATGCATCAGTTCATTGTTGTTGACTGTGTAGCTGCTGTGGCTGCTTCGGCAGACAGTATGTTGGCGCTCAAGCTTTCTGTCTGCTGTGGTGTATAACATTAGTAAATTAGTATGACGGTATGAAAATAGTTGGTAAATCTATGCAAGCTAGGCATAAATGTGTATATAATAGCTTAAGAAGCACAACCACACCTCAATGTTGACTACAGACTGTGGATGTGTAATATGACATGTTGAGCATCTGCGTTCGTGAATGGCTGAAGGGTGCGTTGCTTTAAATGTTGCAGCCACAAGGAATTGTGGAACAGCATTATCGCCTTTCCTTTTGAAAAGGATGTTCAGTGTACTCGATGCTAAATGAGATAAGAAAGGCAGCACTGAAGCACCTTTCCTTAGCATTTAGAGAATTCCAGCAGCTCTTATCGTGGTTGCCACTTAGATACTTCTAGGTCATTTCACTCAGTTCGGAATCTCCCTAAGCACAAAAGATTATTCGACTGCAGTCCAAGAGGGGCATGACACATGAGCAGGTCAGAAACGGGCAACTGAAAAAGCAGAAATAGAGCAGATATTGGTACATGTTGAGATTCAGATGGCTGGAAAGCCAAGGCATAGAGCCATGCTGACAATATGGCAGGGAATGAGCGAAAATGGGCTAGTTCTCCACTGCAGGCCTGATGAGGGAAGGTGGAAACAGGTGAGCAGATGGACGTCAGGTGAGTGGGACAGGTGGAAGAGTCTGAGAGCATCCGGCGGCAGGTAGAGAATAGCAATGAAGGGGCCTGGGGAAGTTCGTTTTCTGTGTGAACCTACAAATAAACCCACTTTAAGTTCCATATCTTAGGTTTCTCCATGTAAGTAATGGTAACATACTTATTTTAACCCATGATCTTGAGGATGTTATCTTGAACTCTGGGCACTGTGACGCTCATTTTTCATAATGTTCTGACATTTTAGAGATTAAAAGATCTGATTGAAAAAATAATCACCGGATTAATCACAAATTAATGTCAGCCATATGCCTTTTTATTTATTTATTTGCTAACACCGATTACACTAATCAGCCAGTCCTATTTCACTGCTGCATAGAAAGTACAGTTCAAATACTCCCAAATAAAAACAAAACCCAAAAAACCCCCCCAAGCATAAACTACATAAACTATATCTTATGTTATTATCTTCTTTATTGCTTGTCTCATGCCACTTCTCCCAGTGCTGTTTACTATATCACTACACCACCACCCTCCACTCTCTCTATCTCTCTTTGAATCACTTCCACCCACCCCCACTGTAGCTCCTACAAATAAAGAAGGATACACCAGTTATAGCACTTGCTCATCATCACATTAAAAAGAGCAGCAATCAGAGTGGGGCTTTTAAGGCAGCCACTGTCAGAGGAAGTGTAGAGGGTGGGTGGCTGGGGGGGAAAGCAGCTCCAAGTTGGTAGCAGAGACGAGATGAAAGGGATCCTTCACTCACTCACAAACAAACACACACACACACACATACACACACACTTCACTCTCTGAGAGACACCACTTGCAGCAAACCACAATATCCCCATGTCAAATGTTAGCCTTAAGAAAGTGAAAGTTTGTGCACTAGAAGAGAGAGTGTTGTGTATGTGCCTGTGTGTGTGTGTGCCCATTTCATTTGGACCAGTAGTGTTAGTCCAATCTCCTGCCTCCCACTCTCTCCTCTGTCTTTGTGAAACTGCTGATGCTCGGTTGTTGCCTGCATGACTGGCTTCCATTGGCTCGCCTGGGCAGAAGATCTCCTTGATGCAGCGTTTTCCTGGCTCATCCTGAGGATCACTGAGAATTGGAGGTTGGGGCTCTAAGGAGAGCAAAGACCCTCGGGGCACGTGTTCAAAGCTCCAGAGACAGGGACCGCTCTCTGGGCCGCTGTCCCCAGGGCGAGGCACCTTTCCAGCGGATTAGCAAAGGGAGAGTTAGCCTTTCAGAACCAGAACGAGGAGAGCCTGTGTGGGCAATTGAGTCTCAAGGGATGCGCTGTCTTTAAGTGGGTCCAGTAACTGTAAGCCAGTAGTGGTAAGCCAACATGCTAAGGTTTAAATACAGGCAGTGATAGTAGTGTCAGCCACAAAAATAGGACAGCAAACCCCCTCATACACAGACTTACGCTAACACACACACATATACAAACTCACAGCAGAATTCAGGCTTGCGCACAGGCAGACTAATCATACTAATCATAGTGCTTCCTCATTATATCCCTGGGTAAGAGAATAAGGCAATCTATAGTGAATTGAGGGCAGAACAAGAGATTTTATGTGAACTGCTATCTCTCCACTCCTCTCCTCTCCTCTGTGCAATACAAACAGCCACATTATTGAAAACAACAAATATTTTTGGCAAAACAATTCGCTCTGCAGGATGTGAGCCTTATTGCCTTGGATGTCCTCTCACGGCGGCATGGGGAGCAGAAAAAAATTGATGTGAGATCCTCCTTTCTTTAATTTCCTTCCTGAGAGCTCCTGTGCTGAAATAGAGCCAGGGAGCGTTATTGGTGTGATTATTCTGTCGCATGTAGCAGAGAGCGGCAGCAAAATGAGCTCACAGTTGCGACTATCTCTGCCCTAACTGAGTACCAGTCGCCCCTACGGACCGACTGATAGCGGCTGCTGTATATGAGATTCACACTGGCCTCTGGCAACTGGCGTCATAACCGGATGGGCTGCGAGTTACACAAAGTCTAGACCGGAGTCGAGGTTGAAAAGCTGCTTATCATGCAGTTGTGTCCCCGGATACGACTGGGTTGGGGGTGGGTTGGACTGGGGTCAGTGTTTCCATGGTGATTGGATATAGGTTATTTGTTTGGAGGCAGTGTTGGTCCCAACCGTGTCACACCTGTGAGGGAGAGACAGCAGCTGCAGAGCTGGACATGGACATTTCAGGTGGTCACTCAGGTGTTTAGAAATTTTGTTGGCAAAAGAATGTAGAAAATAGAAAAATCATAGGATGGTAGGTTATCATCTTAATGGCTTATAGTGTATAGTGGAAAAAAGGTGTAAATTCCAACAGAGAAAGGTCTCTGCCAATGTTAATCTAAGACGGCACAGGACTTCTTCTCACCTACTGGAGTGCTACTCTGCAGCTGGAAGCTATATTACACATAGGGGTGACTCACTCTGGGGATGCTACTTTTGGACATTACTTTTTAAAATTATAATTCATTAGAAATGCTCTGAAAAATTGTTCCATGAAACTCATTTTGATCCAAAAGCACGACTCAAACACACGACCTGCACTGATTTTAAAATGACCCAAAACCGTCTGATGTGGCTCAGTCAAAGGGTCATTTTGCTCTGCCTCAGATTTCCCTCGTTTTTCTTCTGTCTGCCTGCTCTGATTCCTCATCCTCACGGTTCTGATTTGGCCGCTGTACTTTTCTGTGATTGATGATGCTGTGGTTGCCCCTAGTGGAGGAGATTGACAACGGTGTTCACTCCTGTGAACTCTGTTTCTGTAGCATTAAAAAAATATGAAGCATTGAAACAAGGCAGATTAATTAAACATCTGTGGGTAAGGTTGACTCATAATCTCTGCTAACGTTAATGTTGTTCTGTTGTGTTGAACTGATATGGGATATTGTTATCGCTGGGCTGACTGACATGCACTGGCGTTTTCTACAGTAGATGTCATATAGGCATTGTTCAACTGACATGGTGTTGCAGTGAAGTGTGATACATATGGATGAGTGTTACGTGTGCCGTCGACAATGAGCCTTTTCTGCTGTATATTTTCATAGTGTTGACTCTGTTGGCTATGCCCTTTTTAATGTGCAGTTATGCATTTTTTTTCGAGCCCTCATTATCTACTTTGAAGACTTGTAGACTGGTAAAAAATTGTTTTCAGCTGAACCCTTATGTCCCCAGCATTTTCCAACAGGAACTGACGCCCTTGATCTTAAAGAACTACTATACTATTATAATAATATGGTTGTCTCCTGTATACTGTATATCTCAATGCCACCTGTGGCAGGTGTATGATACCTGTACATAGCATGAGGACCCTGGATCAAAGCTGAAAATGTCTACTTGTGTGCATGTCTCTATGGACACTTTCAATGAACACAATATCTGAAGAGCAACGCACAAAGCTTCTTCATACTTGTACCCTTTAGAGAGTAAATGATCTGATCAAATTGGAGCATCAGCCAGAAAATTACATTTCTTACACTTTCTTACAACTGCTATGACCTCTTAATGCTTTAACACCCAGAGAGAATGCAGTACTAATACTGCGACCTGTGTCAAATGTGCGTGAAGACACGTACCTTAAAATATGGTAAATAAGACACTCACTATTTTAATTATTATCTCATTAGCATAATTTCTGTTAACTAGGTGTAACTTGTGTGATATATTTTGGTGATTTAGTCAGAACGTGAGGCAGCTTAAGTGCTTCATGCCTGAAGTTCAGTTGTTTAGAACTGGCAAAGCATACAATCTCAGGGTAAACATTTGAGAACACTGATACCTGTGGCAGTCAATTGTGTAAGGCAGGCACTGCATGCTTGCGGGTACAGCTGGCTCATTAGCAGAATCTACCTGATCAAATTGCTCTGTTAGGGGGAAGCACAGGTTTAGGAGGAGCCGACTACATGCATGAGTAGCCAGTGGAAGCCTTCAGCATGTCAGAGCTCTCCTGGTCTCCCACCAGCCTGGTTATAGATCTCACCAAGGCAGCGGCTTGTGGCAGCTAGTGTTTAGCGTCAGTGCTAATAGTGTGGTGTACTGAGCCTTGGGAAATTAGCTGCGCACTGAAGCATGCTGCAAGAACCTCTGCGAACCACGGTCGGAGGAAGAGCAGCCACACGTAGGTCAGAGGAATCAATGTCCTTTAGGGACCCAGGGGCTAAGCTTGAGAGCACTGAACTCTTTCTAACCTCAGCCATTGGCTGTGGTGTAATTGTGCTGGTGCAATGACACAGTTAAGGTGAGAACTGGCAGGGGGTGAAGCTAAAAAAGAGTGTGCAGGAAGGTATGCATGGCTGCAGGACAGCGTGGCTGATATTTTGAAAAGATGCAAAAAGGAAGACCTTTCTCCTATTGCAAAAACGCATGCAAACCACTTCACTTACTGAAATTAAAAGGGGTGTTTCCATTAGCCTATTTGTGAAATTATTAGGATGAGTAAGCTTGAGCCCTTTTTAATTTGGGGTTTATTTGATATTAATCAGAATACAGGTCAGCAGTGGCAGTGAGAAATCAAACATCACACATTTGAACTTCTTGTTGGAATAAGAAATAGCTTGTATTTTAGAAAAAAAGTGGAAGCGCTTCATTTCATTGACAGCAGTGAACAGAAAACAAAAGACAGTTCGGAGTACAATATTCAGAACTAAACACAACCCCCTTGGGAAGTGCTTATGAACAGCAGAAATGAGTTTCTTTTCTCTGATCATGACGTGATGATGAGTTTTCCACTCAGTAACATGAACTAAAAAGCAGTGAGTTCCAGCCAGAGGATGCCTAATACGGGGAATCAATCCAGACAAGACAAGCTGGTGGGAACTGTGTGTACAACCAGTAGCAGAGCATCTACTCACCTAACACAGGCTATAGTTCACAATGAACTTCAGATCCTCTTTTCAGACTATGGACACTAAACATAACATCATTTCAACCACAATGGTTGGTTATGGATGATGTATGTTGCCCTAAAAACTCATGAGGATGCTATCCAGATCTAAGATCAGTTTGAGGCTACTTGCTCTTGCTACCTCAAGCCACCAAGCTAGTATCTAGTCCTCTATTTGGACAAAAAAAAAAAAAAAAAAAATCTTGTTTTTTTGATTTATTCATTCAAATCTTTATTTGATAGCTTTAATATGACCCCAGCTGAGACATAGTTGGCTCATGCTTAATGTAAGGTGTATTTGCTTTCTTGACAGCACTACTTTCCTTGCCTCGCATTTCAGCTGACACGTAAACAGTTGACAAATGTGCTGAATAAACGCCCAACAGTCAGCTGAATTTTCCCAGTAGAGTGTTGGTGAGCGATTCATTCTCCTAGCGAGTGACCTGGGTCTAGTTGGGCTCTGTCACCCGAGGAAACCCTCTGAGACTGCCTCCACTCAGCCAGAAAGCACCCGGAGGTGACTGGGGCACAGACACATCAGTAGGACTGCAACTCCCATAGGCCACCGGGGTTAGAGATCACAGCCTCAGACAGGAGGTGAGTGGGTGTTTACAGTTTGGGGAAGGAACTGATGGAAATGAAGAATGATGGTGTCAGAGGGGAGGGATGCTCTTGTCTCGCTGATACACTGAGACAGGAAGTAGATGCTGTACTCAAAGCAAAGTGCACACTAGAGAGGGTTGGACTGATCCCAAGAAATTAAAAACAGTGTTTTCACACAGAAGCCCACTCATAGCGTAGTGGAAAAACCCCTTGCTCAGCATTCTGCACTAACTGTCTCCATTTAATCCCAGGAGAAAAATGATGCAATCAGGGGAGACACAATATGGAAATTTGACTTCAGCAATAGCCCTACCGATTAAACTCATTGTTACATACACGTAAAAGAGACCATAGCAGTTCAGGTGGTTTAAATATCCTTCAGCTTGAGTGATCATCGGTTGAAAGAAATGTCTGTGAGGAAGATGATTGAATGCTAAATGAGCGGTGAAAACTCAGTAGTTCTCACTGTGATTAATAGATAATAACAATTTAATATTGAGTATATCATACCATATCATACAATCAATATCTTCACTTCCCCTGAATCTATCGCGTTGACGGTGGACAAAAGTTGAGAGAAACCAAGTAGAAGTTGACAAACCAATACCAATATTTTTAAGAAAGGGGCACTATTGATTTATTAGTATAATTGTCTACAACCCCTCCCATTCTCACACAAGCAACCAGCCAAGTGTTAATTTGTTTGGGCATGTCGGCCTGCCTGTGTGCATGCATACGCTTGCCATTTTTGCATGCTTTTTGTTGGAATCAGCACATCATAGTTAGCTGTACTGAGAGCAGACCAAGGCACGCATCTGCTTACGGTTCTACAGTAATGTGCTAATTGCCTGAGGAGCTGCGGGGTGGGTGGGTTGTCTCATAAGCCTTCATACTGTATATTTCAGCCATGACCACTGGAATTATCTGTTTAAGAAGGACATTGTGGAAAAGCTCGGTACTGTCTGAAGGAAGTGGAGCCTGCCGAGCTCTATACATATCCTCACTGAAAGATTTCTTGTTTCTGGCTCAGTACTCCCAAAGCTGCCGCCACCTTGCAGTAAAAATAAATGTCCATAACTGTTGTTGCTTTGACTTCTGTTCAGGTTTAACAACATTTTTTGAATAAGATAAAAGCCCTGGGGAGCTTTAGTCTGATTCTTTTCCCTGGCACATCAACTCCAGTGATTGAATTAACTGTACAGCACTTGGCACAGCGGCATGAGTGAGATTCCCCTCGTAGTCTTTGCAATTAATTACATCTTTTACTATCACTTCTCATGAAACAAGCACCACATATGTTTCAAATCTCCGTGGGAGCTATTTACCAGAGATAGAAAACCTAGACAGGCTCATTTGCTATGTGCATTGTTTTTGGCAGCGTGATTAATAAGCTGAAGTTATCGAGCTGGCATTGCTAACAAGAAGAAAGCAAGAAACAACGAGCAGTTATTAATAACCGCAACCGAAAACTTTAAGAGATGCAGCAGTACTTTTATTTTGTAAAAGAGACATTTTTGCTTGATGTATTTTAAATGGTTCCAACTTCCTGCAAAAAATATTTATGCTGTAACTATTAAACAGCAATTTTTCTGTATTGATTTAGGTTTTTTTGGATGACAAATAAGCAGCATATTTGAGGAATAGCACAACCAGCTGGCTGTCCAGCTCTGTCTTTCTCTGCTTTTTTTCCCTCTTTCACTCAACTGTGAATTGGCATGAAAAAGTTCAAAGGCCCGACATGAAGAAGCTCGAGGAGGCAGCCGCGCCAAATGTCAAGAAAACAGGTCAGAAAGTTGTTAGTTCAGATACTTGGACAGATTGTAAAATCTGGGCAAGGAACAAGGATGACGAATGCTTCACTCACCCAAAACAGGAACTGTCCAGAAGCCCTTGAGAAAAACATTTAACCTGCTTTTTTCCGGTGCAGCTGCTTTGCTGGATCTGTTTTAAAGTGGTCACGAACAGTTTAGCATGGTGTAAAGTTTACATCTGGAGGAGATGTCTGTAAGCTCCAAAGTTTGTCTCTCTCTCTGCAATAATAAATATACACATTTGGACAACTCACATGGACCCACGGCATGTCAGTACTATGACTGGCCTCACTGTACTTATATATCATATATGCCTACTTCTCGGCATGTGCATCGTGTGGATGTGTTTGCCTGTCTGGAGACAAAAGTAACCCTCTTGTTGTTTTAACAGAGGTGACATTGCTCCATGGCTGCCATGTCTACTGGTGACTCCCCTGTCTGAACACTGCCTTTGATTGACTGATGTAAATCTGATTCCTATTTCTTTTTGTGTGTGTGATCAAGCACAGGATCACCTCTGTCCTTCCTTGCATTCATTTGCCAATCAGTGCATTGGGACACTGTCATCTAAGTGTGAGTGTGTGTCTTTGTGGGCTTTTTCTCTCCCATCTGGCCTTTGGATGATGAAACTGCTGCTCCTGTGTTCTGACACGACCTGTCCCTTCACATCAGGCCTCCGTGATGGAGACTGTCAGCACGGCACGCTCACATTTGTCCCTGACTCATAAATCCCCTTACACACTTGTGCACTTGCTCACTCCTACACACATAAATCACCTCTGGCTCACCAACAACCTCTTGTCTCTTTCTCTCTTACACACACACACATACACACACACACACACACACACACACACACACACACACACACACACACACACACACGTTGCCCCACCCGACTGTCAATCACAGCTGCTGAAAAAGTGAGACGAAGAAATCTGCAAGGTACACACAGAGACAGCAGGTGCGCAACACCTCACACACTTACCTGACAAGCACAGGTATGGCCTCCTGCCTCCAGCCATCTCCTATGTTTTCAAATCCAACCATTGTATCAGTGATCAGGCATTTGTATACAAACACTGCGGATATGCCAGCATTCACATTCAGTCACGCATGTCTGGGCACTCCACTTCTTTTGATATGATACACGGTTGAGTTGTGAATACTGCTTGATTGGAGCTGTGTCCTCTCTTCCGCTCATGGCCGATAAAAGCACCTTTTATCTCCCGACAGCTTGCTGCTTTAAACTTTTTCCTCTCTCTCAGCAGCACTGTCGAGAGGAGGAGCAGTGCTGGCATAAATGAACAGGATAGGGAGATGTGGTGTCAGAGTAGAAAGAAACCTAATACATGAGCAGAGATGAGTTACAGTAACACAGATTTGGTCCAAAGGGGATGGGACAGACTGATATTTAATGAGACAATTGTTTTCTGTGCATGGAAGATAAGGAAGCTCTGTGGTTTCTGAAGTCAGTGACTTAAAGGGAGAGTTTAGCTTTGGCTGATTCTACAGCTGAGATGCTGAAATGCAGCACTTAAGGCTGAGGCTGATGAAGTTTAACGCCCCATATTATTTACATACTCCAACAGAGCTTACTGGGTGATTTTTACTGGTTGATATAAGCTCATGACAATATAGAATGATTCATTTTCACATGTGATTTTTCTCATTTAAGCCTCACAATTGTCACACAAAGCCCTCTTGGTTGTCACTCCTCTTAAAGTAGAAACTTTCTCAACTTACCTTCCCCTTCGCACCTCTATGTGTGAACAGAGTGAATCAGAATGAAGATGCTAGAAGCCAACAGTGGCTGCTGGTGCAGCTTCTACGCTCCAGTCTCTCTTAGCGTGCTCTCAGTCCTGCAATAAGATGATTTGGTTGTGGTTAGGGTTCGGCCCAGTTCATCCAAACCACAGCAAATGCTGCCTCCAGCCATGCTGAGAGTTTGTTTTTTATCCACTGAGGTTTGGCAAAATCTGCCACTGAGACTCCTGGCACTGCAAATAGACACTGGAGATGAACAGAATTTCATTTGTGGTGCTGGGAAAAAAAAAAAAAAAAAAAATCAATAGCAGCATACATTTTCCTCAAAAATGCCTTGTTTACACAGGGTGGTCCACAGAGCTTGCTGCTTCAGTTTTCAGTTATTGCTACCTTTCATGAACACTTTAAAATAAACCCCACATAACACTAAGCTGTTTCACTAAACTTGAAAAATGGTTAATTCTAATATCATCACAGATGCTTCATGGATAAAGTTTCAATTTGCATGAAATGTTGTAAGCATTCTAACCCAGCAACAGCGTGAAAATAAATAGATCTGGTGGCTTGGTGTGACAGAGAGAGAGGGGGAGAAGACAGATCTCTGCCTATTGTAAATATCACCACCTCTTGTGTCCTGACACATTTCAGATGTCACCTGCTCCTGTGATCATGTTTCTTCATTAAATACCCCCCATAGGGCCTGAACAGAAGAGACACCAAGTTCAAGGTTCAGGATCTAGATTGCAGCAGGTTCCTCCCGTCCCCAATGTCTCACTCCTCCCTTTTCGTTGACAGCTATGAATAAAATATTCCCTTTTTATCCAGGTCTTGTCAGCCATCTGATGTGCTGCCTTGCTTCTCATTGGAAGACAAAGCAGCGAGCGAGCGCAGGCTTTGAGGTTTTTGATAGCTCGTGTACAACCCTGATGGATCGCTCGTCGTGGTGGCAAAAACTTTAATCAGTGCTCCTCCAATACCTCGGAAACAAACAAGCAAGCGACTTGTTTCCGTCCGCAGTGCAGACTTGTCTCAGGTTCCTCGGGTTGCAGTACATGGATGCCAACAAGACAGCGGCCGTTTGAAGTGTGGGAAAATGTGACACACACACACACACACACACACACACACACACACACACACACACACACACACACAGAGTCAGGCCTGATCCTGCTCCTCTCTCTATATGACTGATGTATAACATTTTTCCATCTTCTCTGCCGGTCCAACCTCTTTCACTGTGGCTCACGTGTTGCTTCGTTGCAATGCGTCTGGTTTGTAGGGAATCCCCAAGGTGAGTAATGTCAAAGCTTTAAAAAGTGTCGAGTCCACAATTTACTCCAGCATGGACGGTGGCGAAACCCCCGCTCTGTGATCTGATGTCTCCCCTTCAGTGAGACCCACAGAGACCCAGCAAGAGTCTGTGATCATCCCAGACCCCCCTGTGTCTGCAGACGCCGCTTCACAACTCATCTCATACGCTCTTTTTTTTTTTTTTTTTTTTTTTGTCTAAGGCCACCATTCAGTAATACAGAGGTAGTGTGTTTGTACCTGTGATATTCAAAGACACCTTGTTATCGATTCAAAAAACCAACCTCTGTTTGAGAAGTGAGCACCTCTGGAAGCTTTGTTTGAATTTTTCTAAACAGGCTGCTAATGATCACAACGCTGTCACTCACGGTTTATTTTATTGATTGACAGCAGCTGTTTGTTTCAGCCACACACACACACAAAAAACTTTTCACACTTCATTTCCAGGCTATCCCTGAATTTGTAGGTCAAATGCTTCATTTTGATAGAGCATCCCAAAAACTAGGAGAACCCCTTTCAAAAAAAAGTGTCTTAATTGGTAAAAGGAAAGTTTTCTCCTTGCTCTTTCAACAGGTGACCTTTTGGATGGTGAACAGTGATTGCATCAGACGGAAAATAAAACGCCATACTGATTCGGACTGAAACCAGCAGATGATAGAGACACTGACAGGCAGATGTGATGAGCTGCATGGACATCATTCAAAGTCCACTTTTTGTCTGACAGCAATTTAATTAGAAGGATGAGACCAACCATGAGTAAGTTGTTGTACGCTGTAAAGCAGTGATGCTGGACTTTTGAGGATTAAATCGTCTGTGATTTACATTTCTGACATAGTTCAACATCATTTGGGAATTACTGTTCTATTATAAAACAGAAAACACCTTTGTCCGTGACACACAGTTACTCCTATTCCTTAAACAAGAAAATGGCTGAGAAAAAAAAAAAAATGTACATGGCATCTCTCTAATTTCGCATGAGCACATATCAGCCCTTCAGGCAGATCAATTTTCTGCCCGACCTCATCAGGTTTAAAGAGGTGAGACTCTGCTCTCAGTCCATTAAGCTCATTAGGAAATGAGTGAGAAATACGATGTGAGAAGGGAGTAATCTGAGAGAGTAGATGGTGTGATATAACAGCTCCAGAACCCCACTCTCCCTCTCTCTCTGCCTTGATTTTGTCATCCATGCACACCCTTACGACACATAAATCCCTTAATATCCCTGCAAACATGTATAGTAATCCTTTCCATATGACATGAGAATTTTGCAAAAGTGCTCTGTGTCTTTATCACAAAATTCACCTCCATTGATTTACACATAGTGGGTAAACAATATGATATCAAATCCTGACAAAAAGGACTGAATTCAAAACCTGACTTAAGAAAATAAAATTTATTAGCAGTAGAAGTACTCACTGTGCAGTATGTTGGTGCCTGTCAGTGTTTTACTATATGATGTTTTTAGATGAATATTACTGCTGCATTAATGTGGATGTTGTATTTTGCTACTGTAGATGTTTAAAGTTGATCCAATTTTTAATTAATTTAAATACTGTTTGGTTTAATCTACAGCAATGCAATATATTCTCTAAAATCACCATATGTTTGCAGGACACGGCTGTCCTCTGAGAACCACATATCTCTAAAAAGTCAACTTGTTGTGACTATACATTTTGTAGCTGATCCCATAATTGTCTTTCTTTTTTTCAGTTTAAAAAGAAGGAGAGTTAAGGAACACTTAATCCTTCAGTTTATGAAATCACCAAGTTAGGAGATGCATGGTTTTCACTGGCAAGGAGAGTATGAAAATTGTAATCTGAGAACTAACAAGTGAAAGTGTACAAAGTACAATTTTGGCTGTAGTTAAAGTATGAAGTTACATAAAAAGTAATACTCAAATTATGTGCAAGTACCTTGACTTTGTACTGAAGTACAGTACTTGAATAAATGTAGTTTGTTACATTGCAGCACTGATAAGTAACATATGTAAACATTGCTCTAACACTGGTTCATTCTGAATTTGGTTGAATATGAACTAGCAAAAACAAACTCGACTGTAAAAGAGGTCTTTTGATTTGTGACTTTTCAAAGCGACATGCAGAATCTAACAGCTCATGTCAAATCACGTGTCCAACCGGGACAGTAAGTCAACATCAATTCTGCCATATGCACAGGACGTACAGAGGGATGGAAATATTGTCTGTCAGAGTCCCACAATGTGTGCAAAGGTGTAAAGATAAAAACAAGACAGCAATAAAACAGGACAAATAAAAGGATTACGGGTAAATAACTACCATCTCTATATATATCATGAAACAAGAAATTATTAATTATAATAAGACAATGGCTTGTCTGTCCCCCAGCAACATCACTTCAGAGAAGGTACTAACTAATGATATCCTCAGGTAGTGTTGCTGCCTGTAGCTGAATCATAAATCCCAGGATGACCTTGTCTTTGCCACAAAGGTACCAAGGCTTTGGAATGACCTTCCTGGTCCCAGATCAGGTTTAAAATTTAACTAACAACTGTCAAATGTTGGCTTGTGTTATTTATTCGTTTTAATTGTTACACCATGTAATACCATATTTCCCGCATCTAAAGTGCTATTGTGTCATGTATTCTTTCACAAATGCTACTAACTGGCATGCAGCAGTAATAGTAAGTACAGTATTAACCACCTGTGAAGCATGGATCTCAAAAAGATAAAAAGAATCATTTGTTTGGATCTGCTCAAAAGATGAAATGGGTTCTTCCTTGGCCCATGCGACACCCTTCCACCAAGTTTCATGAAAATCTGGCCAGTAGTTTTTCTGTTATCCTTCTGACAAACAGACAAAGAAAGCTGAGCAGAAAACATAACCTCCTTGGCGAAGGTGATAACAACAGTAGACAACTGTACTCTGCATGAACATGAGAAGCATAAAGCTGTAGAACATTGGGCAAAAAATATGCTGCTGTATCAGTTAGACTGTGATACTATCAGTAATTTCAGTCTGGAAAGATCAGCTTTCATAACCCATTCCACTTATGATGGCTGTTTGTTCTTTTAAGAGCAGGCAGTGAATAAGATGAAAAAAAAAAAACCCCTGCCCTTCATTTCACCATTCCTATACATACAGAACAAACACTGTTTATTCCATCAAACAAAAGAAATGAAGAAAGTGAAGCAGATAGCGGGGAAGAGAAATGACATATAGAAGCTATGGTGAAACAAGAGCAAGGCAATTACATTTGTTTTCAGCAAACATCCGTTTGTGCCATCTAATTATGATTCAAGGTCATATACATTACATTGTATAAACATAAAACATATTTACCAACTTTGAACTCATGTTGCAGTCACAGCCGTAATTGAATATAATGCATTTCTCATTGTATTTCATTACAAGGGCCATACGCTTTCATCCATACACGTGCAAACATAATAAGTGAACCACCCAGAGACGCTCTGTGTGCAATTCATATGCTAAATAGGGAAATGACGGTAAAGAAAAGGTAATTAGAGAAGGAAAGGAGGAAGGAGCAGGGGAGAGGTAGTGGAAATTAGAAAAGTGGAAGCATTGAAGCAGAGAGATTGAGGCATTTTAGAGGGAGCCAAACACGCACACGCACACACGCGCACACACCAGACACACACACCAGACAGAACAATAGCATCTCCAGGGTTGAGTCCCAGACAGATGTTCTTCTGCACAGCAAATGCCAGCATGCTCTGGAAAATTATTAATGAGGAGTCAAATGGTATTTCAAAAATAACACATTATTAAAACACCCAAACTGCCACCTTTACACCTTCACCTGGAGTACCATAAAATGAACATCCCCACACACAGACAAAGTCACACTCACAGACTCACACGCGCTTGCATACAACCGGCAACACCTAATGGAAATGCCAGTCTTGATCTAGCAATCTGGTGAAAATAAATTTTAAAAAACGCCAGTCGTCTGTTGAAGTTCTGATAAGGCTGCCGCCCCTCTCCAGACAGGCTGTTGCCTGTTGGCGTTCTTTCGCTGCACGGAGGCATCAGCACTGATAACAATATCCTCTCATGTTCCTATACACGTCAGGTGAGCCTGTCCTTCTGTACTCAGTTTGTCTTAACTCACCTCGCTTACTTGCGTTGTATCTTGCTGAGAGAAAGTCTGTTTTTATCCCACTTTGTTTTGCAGGGGAATTAAACATTCTATGGCTGGTCTGTCCTGAGTCAAACAAATCCTCTGGTGTATTAAACAAAAATCCAATCTGGAGAAGAGCTTTTGCTTGGCTACACGTAGAAACAAAGTGTAATAAAGCTTCTCTCGGTTAAATTCCATTATAATAAGCAGTGTTTCGCTTGTCTTTTATCACGCGTCCACAGATGTCTAACAGATGTCTGAAGAGCATCTGATCAACCACAAAGTCACTTGCTTTGCCAGAATGAAGTATAACAGTGTTTTCTTTAAAAAAAAAAAAAAACCAGAAAGTCCTCCTTCATCCAGTGAAAAACGTGTTTTGTGTCTCCGGTACCAGCAGCTGTCACTTTGAAATGAATACAAAGACATGCATAGTTAGCATGACAAGCAGCAGCCTCTGTGGATTAACAGACAAAGGAAATTCACAGTCACAAGAACAGAATCTCCTACGATTCTGTCTGAGTTCAGATAACATTTTCAGATAGCCCTGGATAAAATCAAGTCAGACATGGAGACAGACGGAATTAACTTCATTATGCCAAGATCTTTATTTTTCATTTCAAACCATACCAGCATTTACACCACAGCTGCTTTTCATGACGGTAGATAAAGACACAACGACTTCCATCTGCAATAAATATCTGATCCAAGGTTGCAAAGAGTTGTTGAATAGGGAGAAAGATTGGATTCTCTGAGGTTCATCCTCAGTTTGCATCAGGCATGGGCTCCTACACTTCTTCACAGTACAAGCAGCAAATTGTTCAAACTTTTCTCAGGAGTAGATAAGAATTGTTTAAGATGCAGGTGAGATCTGGGCACCCACAGCCATATCTTTCGGTCCCGTTCCTGGCTGGAGGATTTATTGATCCTAACCCTCTGATGGCCATATTTGGGGCTGCCCCTGAGGACTGAGAGATCACTGATTACGCCTGTAAGAGCTTTGTGGGGGGATTATGAATGCCAGAGCCAGAAAAATTGTGACAGAATCAACATGACAGAAGTTAATGGCTTCTAGCAATCATTACCACTACAGCATGGATAGAGCTGACTGAAGGTCAGTATCTGCTGATATATTAGAGCAAAACTGTGCCCTTCTCAAACAGAAAACGGTTAACATGAGGGCATGAGGGCTAAATACTATAATGTTAGACCAGTGTGTAAGATTTTAGGGGATCTATTTGCAGAACATGCTAGACCAGGATGGGGCCAGGGGTATACAGTTGGTTGCAATCCTTAACTTCGACACTAGATGCCGTTCAATCCTACACATTGGTCCTTTAAGCAAAAATTAAATCTCAATTTAGTCTAATTATCAGATTGAGTTCCGACTTCCTCAGCTCATAATTGGTTTCTCCTTTATATCGGAACAAATTCAGTTTCAAATATTTGCCTGACTGTTTTGAATAAATTGTCCCTTTTGCTACAAGAAGCCACTTTGATGGAGTAATGATTACCTCCATTGTCATTGTGAATGCTACAGGGCAGATGGTGCACCCTGCCATGATACCAATTTTCAGGCGCTGTCATGCTTTGGTAAGTACCAATCCAATATTGTGAAGCATATTAAATTTAGCACATTTTGTCTTGAAAATGGGCTTTAACATGGTTTTTGTTGGCATCTGATACACGCACAAACTCACACACAGGCACACAAACACAAATCTACCCACAGAAGGCTGTATGGTGCTAAGCCAAATGCATCTTCCAGGTCTATCACCCAGCATGCTTTGGCTGTGAGTGTGTCAAGAAACTGTTTCATAATTATAAGTAATTTATTTTGCAGCATCTTTACATTATTGGCACTTATAAAAAGCATACTGGTAAAATGTGAGTGACTCTTCCTTCAGTATTACAATTGCTTCCGGTGACAGCAATTAGCAGGTTGTGTCCTCCTTTTATGAGCCACACATAAATTTCTCAACACCTGGGGCACTTCTGTTAACCTTCCCGCAAACAATACGGGATCCTGGAGGTGGCAATCTCTTTAATGTTTTACTGAATCTTTTTTCCTTGTTGGTGGCCTAAAATCCATTTTGGGTTCTGGATCATCAAATAACAATCTTTAAATGACTTTCCCAGTCTGTGTGTGTGTGCGTGACACACAGTGATTTGGATATCCAACTTTGTTGTAGTCAGTCTATCACTATTCTCCCCACTGCAGAACGAGTTTTAACAAATTTAAAGGGATCCTCGCAGAGCTCTGTCCCAGATGACACTTTCTTTTTCATTTCTTCCTAACATTTGCTCCCTCTTCAAAGCTATGAAATACCTCAGGTTTTCTTGTAGCTCACTTGTGCCTTTTTCCTCATCTTCTGAAGCCTATCTCCATTATTTTTTGAGTTTCATTCTCTAGTGCACTAGGGCTCTCTTTTTCTGTTATGACTAAAACTTCCTTAGTTCTGAGATTGCTCACCTTCTTATTAGACTCCAAACTTTTCCATTTCATATCTGTACTGTAGATGGAATTACCCATTTTACCTTGTTTATTCTCAACTCTTCCTGAAAGGCTGACTGTTCTATTTTCAGCAGTATGAAACGGCTGGCACACAGGTGGACTTTCTGTATATCTACTTCAGTGAAGCTGCTGAACAACAGAATTGTGTTGGGGTTAAAGATATGCTGCATATTTTAGGAAATGAAACAGTAAAATGCAGGCTTCATTCTGTAGGAAGGCCTGTACAAAATTTAATAGAAATATATGTAGTTTATGTAGTACATGTTGAGATATTTCACAGGATAAATGAAAGTTTGAATACTGATTCAGCAAAATCTGAAGCAATACGTAACCAATAGACCATATTCACTAAATTTGCCTTTTTTTATCGTATCGTTTAACTATCAAACAGTAATGTTAGCTAGGAAGTGGTTAAATCTGTTGTTGGTAGTTAATGGGTTATCAATTTTGTGGTGTACCTTGAAATATGGCCAGAGGTCCTTCACTGTCCACTGTCTTTTTAATTACCGATCAATCTGGAAGCGGTGAAATCATAGCAATTCGTCAGCTTCCCAACGTTCATACGACTCACAACGTGGAACAGAGCAGTATGACATCATCCTTTTGTTAACAGCATTTGAGCTTTCCACCCTGAGCATGACATCAATGACAGAGCGAAAGACGCACTGACATTGCCCTCCCTACAGTCATGCTGCGAGCATAGTGAAAAATAAATGACATTTTAAACAACTTAATTAGTAAATATGTTGAATATTTTGGAGTAATCAAAGATTAAATATGTCAGTGTTTTAAAGGTGCATTAAATAATTCTGATGTATTTCCAAATCTATTTGGAGAACAGAACTTAGTTGGCTATCAGCCTGAAACTGACAGAAACAATTAAGTAACATTATCAGAACAGAAATCACAGCAGAGATTCACTCTGAATCTACCGTCTAATTCCACCACCTTTCACAATATTAATACTGGAATAGTGATGGTGTTCCACATTTCTTTGATGCTGGAGAACATGATTTATGTCCACTGCCAAACATGCAACACATATGAAGCATACCTAAGGCCAGGAGGGAGGGGAGCAGTATGTAGCTAATGCAGCTCTTCATCTGCACAGGGTGCATCTGTAACAGAGCTCCTTCGCCTTGTATATCCATAAAGCTGAGCAGAGGGTGGGCCATATAGGCAATACATGCACATCTTCAGCACTGCAAGATCCTCTTACAGTAAGCCTCTCACACACACAGGTTTCTTTAACGTGATAACAGTCTCAAATATTTCCCGTTGTGTCAGTGGAGCTCCCATCAGATCTGAACTGTCCAATAAAGTCTGTTGGCCGTCGACGGCATCTGGAGGAATGACATGGCCCGGAGTGGTGTGTTTGTCCATGGATGCTGAGCGTAAGATACTCGGCTAATACAGCAGTTTTGCCTTGATGCATTTCTATCTATCGTCTTATCATTATCTCATCTTTGTCATCAGTAACTGGTGCCGACCAACAACCTTATCAAACTGCACATATCCTGTGTCTTGTTCAATTACAGTGCAAGTGCTGGTTATATGGTTTTATTATCAAAGCTGGCCAATTAGAATTTGCTTTAAAATCACTCCTTAATGGAACACAGTGTGCCCTTCAAACATGCTGCATGTTACTGTGTACCGAGCAGCAGACTAAGCTTCTGCAGTTTACCTTTATCTCCATAGACAAGGGTAAGATAAGGGCAGAAATATTAAAGCAAAACTGTCCATCTGTCGTAGTGTTTTATTTTATTGTTTTGCTGATCTTTGCTTCGCACAACCTCTCTTTCCCACTCTCTGTGCCCCTTTCTATCTCTTTCTATCTATCTCCTGTCTGCGTTGAGAGTGCCGTAGTTAGTGGATCGCTGTGAAATGCCAGCTGTCAGAGTGACAGACGCAGTGTCACCTCTGTGCAGTCACGTCAGCGAGGCGACAAGCCGTCAACATGTGCATGGGTGTATGTGTGTGTGTGAGAGAGAGGGAGTGAGGGAGAGAGAGAGAGCGTGGGTGTTTGTTTGTATCGCTATACTTGAGAGGACGAGTCAGTGTTTGTGGTGTCAGGCATTTTCAGAGGATACAGGTTAGGATGAAATTAAAGCTAGGGATTAAACATGCATCAGTTGAGGTGCAGAGATGAAATAGTGCGTAGTGCAGTGATATGTACAGTGTATGCATATACAGTAGCTGGGGGTCGAGGGGGGAGCAGCAGCCTGAGGTGAAAGGAGGAAAGGTCATAACAGAATTGAGCAGAGGGATGTGGTGGATAAAGAGAAGAGAAGCGCCTGATTGTAGGGCAGCAGTGAGGGAGTAATGAATAAACAAGAGAAAAGAGAGAAAGGAGGGAGAAACTCAGCGCATTGTAAGGAAGCACAGTTTGAATAAAAGAAAAATAGAGCAGAGAAATACAGAACAGAAGGTCAAAAGACCAGAACAAAAAGAACAAGATCTGCATAAAAAGAGAGGAATGGAATGTACTCTTGAAAAGCCAAAAGCGAGGGCAGAGTGAAGGGATTAGAGTGACTAAGTGAGAACAGGAGATAGGGACAGCAATGAAGTAGACGGATTAAAAACAGTAGGACAAAGGGAGGATAGAGGGTGGGATTTGTTATGGTTGAGGAGGGAACATGAGCCACTGACCAACAGCAGCATTTGAAGGAGCTTCCTTACGGAGCCTGAGAGGACAACCGCTTTCAAACAGACATCCTGGCTTTGACACAAGATAATGGACTCATCCTGTGTTTTACTACTATTTACTATTTACTTACTCACATTCAGTATCAGCGACTTAAGATGTGAATGACTTACCACACAAACAATACAAAAAAAAACAAACTGGCCCCATAAAATGTGCCACAGACCTGAGGACCTGATGTTTTTGTTAACAGATGCTTTACTCATACTTGTTCACACTTATAATTGGTTGTTTTTAATATCTGTTGCTTTCCCGTGCGCATCACCTTCCAACTGAAAGAAAGGTGCTATATTCAAAGAACGACTGTCATTGTTATTCTTAGTCTGATTTTCCTCTTTGCAACAAATAGATTGTCAACGGTGTGCGAGGGGTGAGTCACGTTTGTTTTCAGAAACTATGCAAGAGTGTGTAAGTGAGGGGTAATATATGTGCACACAATCTATTTGAACTACAGCAGTGTAAATCTTGTGGTGCTGGTTTGAATCTGGGCATTGTGACACAACTTTTTCCATTTCACTTTGCCTAAATCTAACTTTTTTTTTTTTTCCAAAGAGGGATAAGGCTGCATTCTCAGTATAGATATTTAGATATTTAAAAATATGTTTTGCACACATAAAATACTCTGTGCAAGTCAAATGTAAGTGATTACCATTTGCATGAACTCATTTGAATATTTCCTTGTTTACATAAAGCCTAAAATAGATGAAGAAGAGCTTCATCACAAGGCGTCCAGGAAGACTGATTTTGTCCTTTTGTACAGCAATCATTTAGCCTGACAATATTTGATTTATTCCTGGAACAGAGAGCCAATTTATCTCGCAGCTATTTCAAAATAAAATTCCTCCAGAGTCCATGTTAAGTGTTAACCTAATATTTTTGTATGACATTATGCCCCAGCTGGGAAATCATTTCTGGGGGCAACATGATGAGAATGGAGTCAAATCAATTTTAGGAGGAGGAAATGGAGGTGCATAAATAATGACGGAGCTCTAGGTAGGAACGGCCGGTCCGTGCAGCGAACTGATTTCCATAATGATAAAGAATAAATAAATAACCAGTGTAACCTTTTGAATAACTTCTGACTATTAGAGGCCATCGACTGCGCTGTCTGTCCACTTGAGATTGAAATCTATAACAAAACAAAAATTTTTCTGCAAGTTCTCTAGTGGCTTTTAGCTTATTCATGAGGGCCAGTCACTCCCGGGGTACCTGACCCGGCCCTCCATGAACATTAATGAGCACAAAATGATAGGGCTGCAATTCACTTCCTTAGCAAGCAGGCTGCGCGGAGTAGATATGAAAATAAGGCGACTGGCGAGTCAACAGAATGGCCCGACACCTCTCTGTGGTGTCAGATGACAGCGCCTTCCCCAGGGGTCTAGGGGAAAACCAAACAGCTCTTATTTACCTGGGAAACGCTGAGGTGCAGATAAGTGCAAAATGGAGGAGGAGGGTCGCGGGTGGAGTGAGACACAGAGAGTTAGAGACAGTGCAAGATAATGACGAAAGGGCTTTTTTAGCCCCAAGAAGGTAATGAGTCATCCAATTGTGTGTACTGACTCACTGCGGCCTGGATACATCCCCAGCCCTGGGGTGCCTTTGGTCACCGTGGTTACTGGGAAACACGGGTTACAACATGTTGGCGAAGGAGGTGAGACGGAAACTCATATGTTTATTTTCACATGCGTGTTACACCACAGACTTCCATGTGCGTAAGACGCCGAGGCTCTCTGAGGAGTATGTAGGTTGCTTAAAAGCAGTAGGCAGCGTTTCTAATTGCTCTGCGGTTGGCTGTTATTTCAGTCTCCAGCCGGCGGGGAGATGCGTCGTCACTATTGACAGACAGACCCTGAATGACAGCCCTGCCTTCCTCTCTCCCTGTCTTTCTTCTCTCGCTCCTTCTATCTCTCCCTTGCCATCGGCCAGCAACTCCATCTCTCTGTGTGTGTTCCAGGGCCTTATAATGAAATTCATTACTGTTACAGATAGGAGAGTAACACCCGTTTAGAGATCTGTGTAGAAAATCAATCACAGGCTGGTTCAGTGTGGGGAAAGTTCACTGAGGTTTCTCTGCCTCTGTAGTTGTGGTTGGTGTCTGTGGCCTCTCCAGCCGTGGTACTTGCTGGTATCAGAGGGGTGATTTCTTGCATTAGAAAGATGATACTTTCTTTGACTTTGGTTGCCTCTGGTTTGCGTTTGCACAAATAAATATAGAGAGTGTTATTTGATTGAAGAGAATCAGGCAAGATATTCAGGTTGAGTGCCGCCACCTACATTGATTTCTGCTGTAAAAAAGAAGGAAAAGCAGCGGCAGTAAGGTCACGGTCTGGTTCCTTGAAATAAAACTGCAGGTTTACTCACTGAATCATTCTTTCTAATAAGCCGACAGGAACTGAAGACGAGAGAGACGCTGCTGTATGTGATGAGTAATTTAGTCCTTCTTAAAGATTGTTATGTAAACCGTAATATACCTTTGTGTTTTTTCCCCCGTATATTCTTTCTTAAATCTCATAAGCTCATGATTCATTTTGTTGCTGGTTGGGTCAATTCAAGGCAGGAATGGAGAAAATGAATATGTACTTTCTGGGCCTCTGAGAAAGATGAGCAGCCACATTCCAGCTCTGTGCAGGAGGCTGCTCACCTTAAGCTTCATATTGGACTCCACATTATGACTACAGGGATTTTTTTAATAATTTCTCTACTCTGACAGTAGACATGAATGGTGCCTCAAGCAACAGTACAAAAAACTTAAAGTTAATGATTGAATGGAAATGTGAGTGTTGCTCATAACAAGACGTAATCAGTTGGCATAAGGTTGCAACAAGTTGTCAATGAGAAACATTATCAACATTTCCGTGGGTTAAAAAAGTCAAATCTGCTGTGTTTGTTTCTACCCTGAAGGTTAAATATCTGCAATATTGTATGAAATTAATTAGAATTCAGTTTTGAGAGCTTGGTAGTTTAGACAAATTACACTCACAATGCATCTTTGTTTGTGTCTCATAGGAAGCTTTTGTCGGTATCATCAGGATGTACTAAGTCCAGAAAGCTGGACCAGTTTAATACCTTGATATTTGCAGCAGGCAAATATGGCAAGTTATTTTTGCCATTCAATAATCTGAGTATATTACGAAAGGGCTGAGAAGTCTGCAGTCTGTGTCCACCTCTTTTTTTTTTTTTTTTTTTGCAGTATATCCAGCTCTGTACATTTGGTGTAAAAAAAAAAAAAAAAAGTGCGCTCCCCGTCTAAATTCCACTACAAACATCAAATCAGTGTAAATTCTGAAACACTTTTGAACCCTCTTGATTTGACAAACAGGCTGGAATTGAACCACACAAGGAATAACTTGTCACAGAGCAAAAAGAAGATACAGCTTGAGCCAAGTGCGTAAGCTTTGAGCGCTTCTGCGTGCTCTTTGTTCCATTTTCTGAGGAAAAATAAAGCAACAGAATGTCTTATCAAAAATGACATGCTGACTTAAATAATGACTTTTCCATCCCGCAGCTCATTAAAGAATCACTGTTGTACTAAAAATAAGCCTGCAAAGCTATAGAAAAGACTTACAAACAGGCCTGATTTTCTGCATGTGAATAAATGAGGCTGCCGAGATTTGAAGTGCTCTTTTTGGAGAGCGCGCATTAATCAGTGTGACTAATTTTTACATATTTCTTACTAAAACAGGCACAATTGTTATGCGCAATGTCAAGAGTTACAGTAAACAGAAATAAATACACATGTGGGTTGTGGGATCAGAATATGTAATTCCTCCAAATGATCCTGAGAACAGAAAAGGACAACACACAAACAGTTCCTTTTCACCGTTTCTTTGGCTTATTTTTGATTGATTCTTGCAGTTCTGTACCAGTACAAGCTTCCTCTCCTTTGGGATATTGCATTGAAAACCCATTCCTCTATAGTAATCATATTTTGCAGAGCAGAAAAAGGGGAGGCAATAGTAAGCAATAATAAAAGAATGTAATTGCCACAGTAACTCAAGACTTTCTGCCTCTTTAGAATGTTAAACACTTAAGACACAAGCGTGTAAGTTCATAACGAAATCTTCTTCTTCTTCTTATAACAGCACGGCGGTGTGACAGATTTTATTAAGAGTCCATTTCTTGTACAGGATCGGCGGAAAAAGTCCTTGAAATTCTTGTCGGGGAGAGACAAAGACAGGCCATTCTTAATTCATTTCTTTTCTTCAAGCTCCCCATCTCCATCTGAAGAGCTCGTCTGAGCGAAGTGACCCTGCTTTTCAATAACCGTGACTGTAAATGTGTGATTCAGAATCCCAGCCTTATCAGCTCCCTGAGACTAAAATAGGGTCCATCACTCTGCCTGCTTAATGCTCACCCCAGCACCTTCAGGGACAGTCCTGGAAGTTTGTCATCGCTTGTCAGGTCTTCCATCAAATCCCCAGAGGGCTCAGCAGTCACAAGCTAAAACTATTTCTTTTCCTTCTTAAACCCCATTGTAAGTCTGTGATGATAAGAGAGCATGACAGGTCAAGACGCTTTTTTATTAGCCGTGCTTTGTTGTTGAAGGGGAAAGAATAAAGACTTATTTTATAAGTGACACTTCAATGACCCTGTGTATGTGATCAATTGAATTACTGCAAGCGGTCTGTCACAATGGTGCCAAAAAAGAAATCAATAGTTTTGGAACAGGTGGATGATGAAAGTAAAGATGAGTCATTATTTTGACTCTTCAGTTTGACCTTTTATCATATTTTTCTCCTTGCCAATCCCTTGTGCAAGTTTGTAATGAGGCCAGATGATAGGTAAGGACAGGGAAACAGAAAGCGCACACACACACAAATCACAGTGGCCCTATCATCCGCTCTGCATTTTATCCATGATTGAGAACGAAATGTAGCAGGCGGAGGGAAAAAATCTTGGCCTTCAGTTGAGTGGCTTGTTTATGTGCTGCTGCAGAAAGCTGCTTGATTTACTAATCTCACTGATGTTGCCATCTCTTCACTATTCCTCCTGTATTTTTCTGACTCAGCCTCCGCAGGTGGTAGTTAGCTGGTGTAAATAAATGACACCAAATATTTCTCTGGCAAACGTGTGGAGACAAACTGTAAAATGGCAAAACGCAACTGAGGAGCAGCATGCTTTAAAGTTTTCTGCTGCAGAAAATATATTCCGATCAAGAAAAACATCCTTCTCCAAGCACAATTACAGTTCATCTCCGTATTCAGTGTTAAAGAAAAAAAAAAATCAGAGTAGCAGGATGGTTATTTGAACATATCAGAGCAGTACACCTAATTAACAAAGTTATCTCTTAATGATTTCCTGTGCTCGTCACACTTTTCATGGCTCTGAAATTAATCTCTTTTGTGTCTGGAGTGCTTCAAACTGAATGCAACCCTCAAACTCACAAAATCTTGTGAGGTGAGTATAAACTCTGAAATGCAGGTAGTAAAATACAAATATTAGAAATTTATTTTTCTTGTTCTGTGAAAAAAGCCAAGCAGCCACTTTAGCAAGCAACTCTTCAGCCAGAATGAATTCATCAAAGCAGGTTTACTTGATGTATTATTAAGAAACAGGTACAGAGTGCATCACCGACTGGTCTGGGAACTGCTTTGCTCAGGACCAAAGAGCCCTACAGAGGACTTATACAGCAGAAGGTGCAGAACCAGAACTAACAGGATTATGAGGGATCCTCACCACCCCAGCAGTGGACTATTCCAGCTTCTACGCTCTTGCAAACGCCTCTGCAGCCAAGTCCGACACAGAAAAAGCTTCATTCCTCAGGCCAACAGAATGGTTCAACTCTGACCTCTGCAGACCTTGTCTAGCAAATTTTTTATACGTTCTACACATACATTTTATGCATTTGAATATTTGCACTCGACTACACTCCATATTATTATATAGTTTGGTTGTACATACGTCACACAGAGCCTCTGTGGGACAGATGTACATTTTCCTTTTTATGATAGTAAAAAAGCCCACTACAGCAGCCAACATACGTGTGTATTACATATAATTACAATTATTGTAATTTTCATTGCACACTAGCAATTTTACACAGCCTCACAAATGAGCCACCCTGGATTTCACCACACATTTTGCATGAACATGTGACAAACAACTGAGTCTTTCAATCTTGAATATACAGGCAGCATGGGGGACAAAGTACTGCTGACATGCTTCAACTCCAGCTCTCATTTCTATTATTTGTGTACCAAAATTGCAGCAATCATGAAAACAGAAATGCATTTGAATTGACAGCATGATTGATCTACCTCCAAGTGTCCATTTGTGGGCGGTATCCGCACCGCCTGTCAACCTCATCATGTCTGATGTGGTCGCACACTTAGAGATAGATTTAGACAATTACAATATAACATGCATGGTAGCCTCTGCCACCAGTGTGTGAGTGAATGGGTGAATACTGACTTCTGTTGTAAAGCACTTTGAGTGGACTGGAAAAGCACGATATGAATACACTTAATTTGCTATATACCATAAATGAAATGTATTTGTGAAGTGATGTAAAACATCACTTACTGCATTTTTCACGCAGGAGACTCATTCACTTTGAAAGATATGTTTTTTTTTGTCACACAATTTGGGAGAACAGCCACCTGAGACACGTACCAGAGCATGTATCGGTGAAATCCTGCAAGCTAAGACACTCTAAATCTGTGGTGACAACCGCCCTTTGCAACTGTATCAGTCATTGCTCACATTTGCAATCACACAGTAAGGCCATCTCAGATTTGTTCGGAAAGGCCATCTGCTTTTTTCGTCATCTGCTTGAGACTGACATCTTCTCACATAATCACACGTGGAACAAACCGAGGCGTCAGCGCTGAATATGCATGAACATCGCACATTGTGTTCCGGATGCATAGGTGTCAATGACTTCCTCCTGAATCATTATCATAAACTGTGATTTATTGGAATAGTGGCATGGCTGCAGCGCGACATGATTACCCAAAGCAGTGGCACATAATATTCTAACCTGCATAATCAGAATCTCCCTCAAGAAGCAATATTACTTGAGATGTTCTGGCGCTTGCTGTTGTTTCAATTCCACACTCTACCTGAAGTCTGGAGGGGAAGAAATGCCTGTCAATTTTCATATCGCCTCTTGATTTATTTTGAGCAGTTATTAAAGTTCACCTCCCTCTGAGAATTTCCATAATGATCTCTCTTTCACTGGTATATATATGAGGCACATAGACTGCGTGGGCTTACCAGCATGTCTCTTATTAAATCTCCAGAGCTGTGAATTTACTCAAAGGCATGTATGATTAATGAAGGTAAGGATCCAGTACAATATCACTGCCTGTTTCACAACTTCAAAACCCACAGTTTCGCTCTGATGGGAAGGAATGGACAGCTGAGGGTGAGCTGACACCTCTCTCATGTTATCAAGAGCATTTCAAGATACATTCTATGCTTTTGTTCATCATGCACAGGTGTCACTGGATCATTCAATACCAGAGCGTCGTATCTGTATTAATAATTGTGCTTCTTGTACAAGGTGGCGACCCCTAACGCGTCACCATCTGGCTGCCGTCAAGGAAGAATTGCTGCTCTTTTGGCAACGGCAATAATAGTTCAGTCTTTTTCAAGTGTGCATTCAATGCTGATACACTTGAGAAACAACGATAAACAACCTCAGCATCCAGACAACATACAGAGGGCCAAACACTGTGAATAAATTCCCTGTGTGTTTCCAGAGCAGAGTTGTGTCTGTGGTGGCAGGGGAATTGCTACTGCACAACACGCAACTATAAAGTGCTGAAAACTGACTATTTCCTGCTCCTTCTTGTCTGCCAGTCATCTCTCAGCAAGAGTTCAATCCCATGCGGAGGAGAGAAACAAATTAAGCAATACATAAACGCTCAGAAATACATATCTGCCAGGGTGGGCTCTTGCTTCAAATCCGTCAGTGCACCCCAGGAGGCCTGCAGAGCTCTTGCTGGGACGTAAACGGATGAAAACATCTCAACATCCAGACACGCTTGCCTCAAGATCCCCAAGCTTCCCCCCGTTCGTTGCAAGCAGCAAGTCGTAGCGACTGATACTTTGTCACTCCTCGGTCAATAAAGCCAGAGCCCCCTGTGGCATCCCACTCTGTCACCTTTTAATTACAACCCCTTAATATTTAAACAGAATTGAGGGAAAAAGTTCAAGTCCAGGCAAGAAGAAACACCAACTTTATAATGTACTCTTTATTTTTCTGACTTTCTCTGCAATTGTCGCCTTCCTCTCCTTTCATCACTTTCGTTTTCTTTTCGCACTCGCTGCTCCTTTATTCCTCACTGCGCTCTCGCCTTTATTCTTATCTTTGTCACCCTCATCTGTCCTGCTGGCCCAATTTCTCATCTTTCGCTGTCCCAAACCTTCAGCTATGGGTTCATAAAGGAACGACAACAGACAGATCTTCACAGATGAGTATTTGGGGAGAAAGTCAGGGCACTCACCTGAATCCATCAATGTCACTGCGCACAGTTGGTGAGCCCCCGCCAGCATCCTGACTTCACAGCAGGAGTTACAAATGGATGTGACACTCTTGTTCCTTTTCTCACAGCCCGCTCTCTTGGCTTGCGTGCTCCCTAGCTGCAGCATTCCCCAAAATACAGTGGGTATCTCTCACAGCCACTGTTGAGGAGATGTATTTTCAATCTTTAACCTACAGCCTTTTAGAGATGTGAGCTTTTACCTTTGTCTTAGATATCTGTGCCTGCTTCCCGGCGTATGGCTTTTATCAGTGGCAAAGATGGCAATGTCACATATCTCTGTCTTGCTTCCACAGTCTGAAGAAGTTACAGTATATTAATATTTGGATTCTGTCTATGGGGTATAATCGTGTGACCTTCAGGTGTAATAAGGTTTGATTCTCATAAGAGCAAATAAATGTGCAGACAAGAAGCTGGAGTGGACTGCGTGGGAGGAGGTAGAGGTGTAGGAGCTACAAAAGGTCATGATTACAGTCATTAAGGAAACATAGCAGACAGAGGAAATAGATTAAATCACTGGCTTTTTGTTGTGAAACATCTCTCTGTGAGGAAATGAACAGGTCAGACTGCTGTTGTCAGTGCTGTAGGTAAATTCTATTATCTATGTATTTTTATGTAAAGTATTTTGTTTTGTTGTGATGGCAGCAGTGATTATGGTGTCACAAAAATGGTAAGGTGGTGGAGTTTTCTTTCCCTTTATAGCCATGCCAAAAGGAAGCTGTGATTTTGATAGCTCTTGGATTAGAAAAGGTGCTGCCTATCAGCGCAGTGTCAACTTTTGGAGGTTTCTATGGCTCATAAATGCACCACAGGAGAACAATAAGCATCAGCTACGCATGCAGAGCAGCCTGATGGAGATTTCTTTTCTTTGTGTCCCGTTTCTTCCCTTCACCTTTACCCCTGTGCTGAGTGTGCATTCACCTGAAACTTAGTGATGCGTCCCAGTTAATGTCACTCTGCCAAGTGATTGTTAGTCTGGCCACTCTCTGTCCAAATGGAGATTTTCCCCACTGCACTTGGCAGAGCGCTACCAATGACACCCTGAAAATAGCCTTTAAAACAAATTAGCAGTAGAGGGCAGTAAAGCAAGATTAAACATGATATCTGCCGTATGAAAACACAAAAAAGAATATAAAAAAGATGAAGAGGAGTTCATCTTTAAGTCTAAGTTTTAGTTGTGTTATTGCAACCATAAGCTTTTAGACCTGTGGCACTCATTTTTTAAAAACACCTTGCATATGTTGGGTGAAAGGCAGCAATTACTGGTGTAGAGTCCATAACAATTTTGTATCTATGGCAGCGACTAATTTAATATTTGTCACTTTTGATGTTAAGGTCTTGTCAGACATTGTGCCACAAAACTGCAACAAATGTGCTTCTTTATCATCAACAAATGCCAGAGCAGCCGCTTTACTCTTAATTAAGTCTTCAATCAATCGTCAAAATGAGACATGACAGTGAGCCTTCAGCCACCCAGACTAAGCATCATTCTCACGCCATTACTGACTGGTAGGCATGAAAAATTCAATTTTCTCATTGTCAGACGGCAGTGACAGTGCACTGACCTTGCATTACCTTTACAAGTTTACCACAACCTGATACAACTCCAGGCTCCTTAACGTTTCTCATCACACTTCAGCCTCTTTCTTCTCTGTAGGGGGGGAACCATGCTGGGGAAACCAAATCAAAAAACATTAAGACCCACACTCAGGGCTTCACTAGTGCCAGGTAGGCACAACAGCAAACACCAATAATATTAGAAAAAGTACCCAAGAGCGGACATGGGTAATTTCAAAAAGCACTGCAGCACTCTTAAAAAGTCAAGATCTTGAGTGCTGCTATAAGAAGCCAGATGTTTGCTCTGGTTTGCCACTCACAATATGAAGTTAAAAAGCTTTTCATGACTGCTTGTAAAATGTCTCGCTAACTGATATACCAACTGTCTATTCCCACAGATGTTTGATGTAGATTACCAAGTCCCTGCAGAATTCAAAGTAATTCTAAAACAGAGCAAGAACTATTAGGATTATGTGCTACATCCTAATTTCTGCTTCTACTTTCCCCTAGAGTTTTGCCGTTCATGATGAATGCCAACAGGGGGGACCCGGATCCCCAGTAGTTTCAGGTGGTTGCCACTCTCCTGGTTGCTGTCTAGTCAGCCGTTCAGAGAGCAGCTGTATGAGGGGAGAACTAGGTAACACCTGAGGACTTTCGAGATACTGACAAACGCAGTGAGGCGTCATCCACACACTTTGCATCCAGATATGTATCCAGCTGTACTTTATCTTGATCTTAACTGTCTATATTCATCCCCTAAACCTCTGCTCTACATACTGAACCCTAATCCCAAATTCTAGGACTAAATGCAACCCCACTTAGCTGCAGGTGTGTATCTTGGAATTAGTCCCCTAAATCCCTCTTCAAATGTTGGGTCCCTAGAATCAATATCACAATACTAGCGCTCCCAAAATGTCCCTGTTATTTTTTGGCTCCTTGCTAATAAAGTGTGAGATGAAAAGGTTTTTCTTCAGTCTTGAGGGTTGATAGTTGTACATTCTTGGTCTCTCCAAGTAAAGCAATCCCTTAATGCTAATGTTTATGCAGTAGAAAGGTGCAAATATTTGTAGAAGTTGATGCTACATGAACAGAGAAAACAGAGAGAAAGGGCTGTGGTAGTCCCCTTGGCTCAAAGGTATCAACAATCTGAATGCACTGCACTCATTGCCTTCCAAGGCCACTCCTGCTCCTTTTGGTTAGGCTTGAGCCCAGCTTCCAGACCGGACCACATTGGCATCGTCACTTGTCCTGCCCCAGCCTGCACTGCCAGCCAACATTGCCCAAGCCTTCAAAGGGGGCTGCAGCAACCCAAAGCTGCTTCTGGGTGTGAGGGTGGACTGTATAATAATTTGTAATAATCAGGGCTCATCCCTGAAGGAGCAGAACCCTATTGTGTTTGTGTCAGTTATTATTATTACCTGTTTATTTATTTTTCTTATAATGCTGCAGTGGCTCAAACTGCCAAAGCTGGAATGAGGTAGAAACATGACACCTTGCCCCATTACTGGAAATGATGTGCAAGTGCTTATCAAGAAATATGAGCCTTAATCGTCCAGATGGTGGCGCTATAATTAAGGCCTAAAAATTACATTTTGGAGAGGCCATGCCCCTCACGTCGTAAATCTGATTATCTTGAAATTGGACACACAAGTCTAGCTCAATGTGCTCTCCAAAAAAGCCACTTGGATCATACAAGTCTGCCATGATGGGTTGTGCACCATTTGAATTATCTGAAAAGCAGTAATATGGATAGAACTTGATGGATATTGACTGTATAACCAAAACACGTATATGGAATTGTTTATTATAAATGAGCAAGATTGGTTGAAAAACATTGGCCGCCATCAACCAATAAACTTTGCAAGGGGCTTAGCAGGCAAATGGCCATAACTCATCAGCGATTTGTCCAAATAAATCATAATCCCACATAATCCCATAAACCTAGGTACATCTGATCAGGCTGTGATTGGGAATAGGGCTACTGAAGTATTTTGCGACCGACTATAGTGAGCGTCACAAAGAGCAAGATTGAAAGGTATACTTCAAAGACCGGTGAAATGAATTTTGCCAATTTAGGTGTGCATAATCCGGGAGCAAGTATTCACCAAAATCATATTTTCTCATAACTCAAGATGCCCTTGAACAATCCTGATTAAACTCACTTGAGACATATGGCGTCATCTTCTGAACAAACACACCGAGCCTGAAGTTTCTGATGAAGGGAGGACAGACAGCTGAACTTTGAATGTCCAATTATTTAAACGGTCTCAGCTTTAATTGTGGCTGATTGAGCTGCTTGAATGTTCTGCTGAACGATGAAGGGCTTAAACCCAGAATCGTTACTTGCGGCTGTATTTGTTTTGCTGATTCAGATCAAAATATCCTCATTGGCACACTTCCAGCGTGCTTTTTAAACTGTCACTTTCCTTCAGTCTTATTACAGTAGATGAATGGATCCATCAAAGCTCTTTGTTTTGCAAACAAGTAGCAGGGATATTTTACAAAATTAAGTACTTTTGGGATAATTATTCAATTCTGTTCAATTTTTTGATTACTAATTTATTTATTTTAATTAATGCAGTAATTATAATGGCATAAAACACACATTTGATGTCTTGGTTGGTGAGAAAATCAGCAGCTCAGCATCTCTAGAGTTTGATATCAAATTTTTCCTACAGTAAAAACAATTTTAATTAGTTTAATAGAGTACTCTAGTGTAATAGCACTCTGGCTGTTAAAACAAATTATGTTCAAGCAATGATGCTGGTGCAGAATGAATCTATGCCAGTAGTAGCTGTGAGCATCTATAGCAAGAAGCACAAACTTATTTTTTGCTGCTGCTTTGACAACTAAATGGCATGCCCTCACGAATGAATGTGACATACAGTACAAACTATAATCAACAGATATTTCAGTTTCAGAAGCAGCCTTCTGTTACTGTACATGCTGCAATGAGCTGTTATGTTATCTCGCTCCTGGAAAGAAATGAGAAAAACAAATGTGTAAAATCAGTTCAAAGTCACAGTTCATCTTGTGCATCGGTTGTTTCTTTGAATCCGTGGTACTGTCAGGTGTCACGGGATGGAAACTTTGCTCTAATGGCCTGCACAGGCTGGCAAAAGATGATTGTCTCTTCCAAGCTTCTTGCTTTGTAGAATCCCACAAGACATAGTGATAGGCTGTCAGGCAATATTGTCTGCAAATAATGAACA
Organism: Chaetodon auriga; assembly: GCF_051107435.1. Taxonomy (NCBI): domain Eukaryota; kingdom Metazoa; phylum Chordata; class Actinopteri; order Chaetodontiformes; family Chaetodontidae; genus Chaetodon; species Chaetodon auriga. Next base: position 14,211,095 of record NC_135097.1, on the reverse strand, counting down.
CGATATTAGAAATGCAAGTTTATTTACTGTATACAGCACGTACCAAAGCTACCAAAGTTGTGCCAGTAAAAAAGGTACTTCAAAGTGATCCTCATAATGTATACGAATGCTGACATACGATGAATATCACAGCACATCTACATTGAAGAGACAAGCAATCAATAAAGAAAGTAAAAAAAATATATCTGCTTATATTCCGCTTTACCCAGGGTACATAATCACTTTCCATAAACCAAACTTGCATTTTTCCTCTATTTTTTTCTGACAAGGACTAAAGCATGCATACTATTGCTGATATTTTAGAAAAGGAGTTAGGCTGGCGTTGCTAAATTGTAAACTTCCCCAACCCCTACAAACAGTCAGAGCTGCTAACGCTAGCCTTACCTCTGATAATGCCTCTGGGTAACAAACTGGGGTGCATGTGCTAAGCTAGTCCTGAATGGGCTTTATATAAAAAAAAAAACAACTCACATTGTATTGTTGCAGTGTTAAATGAAACACTGCAACACTGCTATTGCACTTGCATTGCACCGGTCTTGGTCTGACTATGCATCACTGTCCTCATTGGCTGGTGATGCTTGACTCAGCTGTGGTGACCTCTTCCTCCACCAAAGACACTGTTGTGCATGAATGTGCTAAAAAGAGCGCGTTCATTGAACATGCTTATTTTTTGTGAACAGTGAACCAAACGTATCCATTTGCAACTAATAAACGGAACTCTCATGAGAGTTAACAATGCTCATGCCCTGTGTTTTATGGCACCTGGTATGCTGGCATGGCGAGCGCAACTGGCAATTCAGACACAGCCATGAATATTTGAAGGAGTTTTATGAACAAGTCAGTACAGATTCCAATAGGAAAACACATTTTTATGCAAATAATGAAAAAAAGAAGGAAAAAGCATCATATCTGCCAAGCATAAGTGCACCCAAGAGGAGCAGGAACATGCTCCACCAGTGACTGCATTTATATTGCCTACTGTTTGTATAAACATCCATTTTCATAAGCACCCTCTTTTACCAATTGTTTCACTTGCCAGTAGCCCTTCTCAAAATCACAACTGAATCATGATGTGTACATGTCCTTGAAGCAATTCATGTTTAAACTAAGTGCTGAATTTATATGCCCTTCTCTGTTTTCATTTGTAATCCACGGATCTTCACAGTATTTCATTTTCAAGCAGATGTCTGATTCTGACCACCTAATTATAGTCACTTTATGTAGGAACTAGTTAACCCAATCCTTGTTGCAGTGATATTTGAAAGCAAGTGGTTGCCCAGTGGTGATTTTAGGACTCACTGTGTGCACCCTTGTCTAAATGTGCGATGTGGACATATGCGGCAGGGTGCTGGAAAATTTTCAAATCCCAATGTTGACAGGTATGGAAATGTGAACTAGTTCATTTTAATCTCTGTTAACTGAACTTAGCTATAGCTCTTGTGAAGTGAGAACCTGCACAACACTGTTCCTCTGCACAGTATTCTGGCTCATGTAGCCCTGAATGTCCAATTGCAGCATCACATTATTGAAATTGTTTTCTTCCATATCTATAGGGACATGGCCTTTTGCCATGGTCTTCCAGTAGCTATTTCAGTGTAAGCGAGTAGACAACCAGGCAGACAGGATGTTTTGATGTTGGACTGGTGAAGATCTACCCCTCTCTCTGCTGAGGCGGGCATACAAAAAATGCAATCTGCACTTTGAGCAACAACCCTAGAGCTCTCGAGCTGGCAGAAGACAGTTTTGTGTCATCTGGTGGTCTGAGCTATGAACAGGGGGCTCTGGGTGCAGATTTTTACAAATATTATTTGGCCTTTTGCCTTTATTTGATAAAGCAGCTGAAGAGAGACAGCAAAGGGGGAGAGAGTGAGGGTGACATGCAACAAAGGTACCACGTACAGACTGCATTTAGAAGCGATACTCACAATTAGAAGCAACCTGCTCTCTGCAGCTGATGGACACGGATACTGAAAGATAATAGATACTTTGCAGTGAGTCAGTGTTGGTCTTCTGCTCTTGTATAAACTGCTTCTGACAGCACTAAGAGAACTGTTTGATCTTCATGCCGAGCAATCTTCAAAAGTCATGTCTGTAAACACCAGGAGAAAGATCTGAAATTGGTGAGTTCTTACAGTATTCCTCTAGAGTAGATCACTCACAGCCGTTTAAGTTCAGTGAGTTAGTTCCCGTGGAACAGTTTATTAATATTTATTAGTAAGTATGCAGACTTAAGTTTAACCTTATGTGACCATCTGACTTCATCAGTCCTCACACTATATAAGTTTTAGCTTGTACAGAAGGAGATTGCGGTGTCACTGTAGCAAATTTCCACCTCCCCCAGTGCAATTTGTGATTTAGAGTAATTTGACAGGTGTGTGCTGTCAAAAAAAATCTGCCTTAACCACAAATGCGACAAAGGGAACAGACAAGTTTAACACTTCCAAAAAGCCCCTGTCCCCAAGTTCATCTTATCGGAACGTAAAATGTCAGGAACATAGAGAGCCTGTGTAACTGAACCTTCTCAGACAGCAGCCAATTTAGGATTTTTTTTAAAACGTCTTATCCAGCAGCCTTGCTACCACTTGCTGAGCTGAGTTCACCGTGAGGCTATCTGTCACTGCAGAAGACAATAGCCGCATCAATCTATGCTAATTTCAGGTGGTTACTCAATCAGTGTGGTGTTTTATACATTCAATATTGCACTCAGGCATATACACATACACTTGCAAACTTACAGGCATATACAGGAGGAGACTTACAATCTAAAACCTTCCAGATTTGGGGCTCCTCTCAGGAGAGACAAACCAATTAAAAAACGACAGCAGAGCCTTATCCGAGTTCTGTCTTTGTGTTGCTCAAAAATCTCCCTTCCTCATTTCCTTCTCCTCACCCCTCTCTCCTCCCCATCATTTGTGGGAGCTGGTCTAGTTTTAAGGCCAGGGTAAGGCGGGGTAGGGGTAGGTAGGGGGCCATCTTTTGTGTCTTTGTTGCTCAGGATATTCCAGTGTAATTGCTGCACTTGGTGCTAATTAACGGTCTAACGGAGATAAGCTGGCAAGAGGCTCAGAGCAGTATCTGTGCGGATTCACTGATAAAGGGACATTTTCAAGAGGAAGCAGAAACCCACATGACAACCTATCAGACGTGGACTAACTGAGAAGGAACACTCCCTTCATTATAATTAGATGGGATACATATAAGAGCAACCATAAGAAGTTTGTGTTGACACTCTGTTATGTTTGGAAGTACTTTAAAAGAACATTCGCAGTTGGTGGAAACTTCTGCTTAGTTTTGATTGTCACAGCACTTGTAGAGTAACATGTTTTCATTCCATGATGTGACTCATTTTCTTTGTAGATTTGGAAGGTCAAAGAGTCAGTGGGAAGCTATATGACTTAGACAAGCAGCTGTTGTTAGTGGTAAATGTGCTTTTAAGTCCCTATAAAAGCTTCTTCTTCGTTTAAGAGGACTTCTGATTTTGAATTCCCTTGAGAGCATGCAAGAAATACACATACAGACATACAGACACACACACACACACACACACACACACACACACACACGTACATACACCCACTGCAAAGAGACATCATGGTGGGTATGATAGCCAGGCAAAGTTCAATAGTATGTTTTAGCTCTGTATCATCCCTGAGAAGTTCAGAGGAGTTAATCCGTCAATGACGACAGAGCCTTAATATAGAGGCCAAGGAGGAGAGGAAATGTGTGCTGAGGGATTATGGGTAAGCAGATGAGCAAACATTAAACATTATAACAGTAAACACTGATGGATTTGGTAGGGGAAAAAAAACAGAGGATCAGAATAGGTGCTACAGCCAAAATTGGAGGGGCTGTTGATGAAGTGGTTCCCCCTGCTGTTTGCAAATGTGAAAACGTTGTTTTTCACGAGCGCGATTTTTGATCACATAGCAATCTGGGAGGACTCATCCCTCGCTATTTTCAGTCATTACAAAGCAAATTATAGCTGAATGTCAAGGCAATTTCCAGATAATCGCTGGTGTTGCAGAGATAGACATTGGTCCCTACTCCTGTCTGTTTTTTTCTGCTGATGGCAGTACATTTCACTCTGCAGTTGAAACCTTAAGTATAGCTCCATTCTCTCAGCCGGGGCCAATTATTCCTTGCTTCGGTCCTGCAGAGATTCAATTCCACAATCAGTCTGTTGAACTTGGCATCAACAAGAGTGGCCCATTCCCAGTGGACTGCAGCTTTCTCTTCCCCAACTTCTGTTTTTCACTCACACGTCCTCCTCTCAGTGTCTCTCTCCCTCTCTCCATGATGGGATAATAGTAAGGTGCCTCAGCACACAGATAATTTTTTGTCACATTTTACCTCCATAGGGGATGCATTGTAGTGGCAGAATCATTATTTAGGAATGGAGGGTCCCATGTGTGATATTACATGACAACGACTGCGTAATTTGGTGCTAGCTTGCCACATATCAGACACATCTCAGGGTTCCCGTGTTTGCACTGATGAGGAAGATAGAAATCGAACATACACTACTCATGATGTACTTACTGGCAGATGGGAGCTTTATTGGGGCACAGGTGAGGCCATGGACACTTGAAATGATTGAATCCCAGACAGTGTAGGGAACCAATTATGAGGTAGGACAACAATGATGCCGTGACAGGACAGGGAGGCGGGGGAGCGCCAATGACACACAGGTGAATTGCCCCTGAGGCATGGGAGGTAATACTTGTCCCCACAGCTCGCTGACAGTTTTAGGAAACAAATGTCATCAATACAGCACAGAGGAGAGCGACCGGGCAGCTGCAGGACTCTGGCAGAGGGACGGAAAAAGAGGACGGTGTCTGTCGTGGTGAGGTTGGCTAAAAAAAAAATGTGTTTCCACACCTGTTAGCAGGCATGTTGCTTGTGTGAGATCACTGTTTTGGTACACAGTCGGTCGTATTGTATCACACTTACTATCCAAACGCTGAGAGAAAACTGCTCTCGCCATCTGTCTCTCCTTTACCTGCAACGCCCGCTCCTTCCCCTCCACCTCACCACTCGTTTCACGTCTGCTTTCCCTGCAGCGTTTGTGTTTACTCGTTCTGCGGCAACAGTTTCCCTTTCCTTCTTCTCTCCTCTTTCCACTTCCATTCTTTCCAAGCCACTGGCTGGGGCCTTTAATCGTCAGTGGCACCTGTCCCCAAGAGTCGTAATGTCCCCCATCCATCAGTGGGGGATGACGGGTTGTATGCACCTCCTCCCCCACAACCGCCACCCCGGGCTGAGACAGGTGGGGAGGGTTCACACTCCACCAGACCAGAGCGGTTGGAAGGTGTGTGTGTTGTGGAATCTGACACTCATGGTCACTGGATCTGGACTCTTAATCATCCAGGCCTGCATGTGTGTCTCACCCCTCCCGCCTCCACCCCTACCCCTACAGCAGTTCCTACAGATCCCCAGGGGGTGAGGATGGGGACGGAGGAGAGGAGCGGGTAGAGGACACCCTAGAATGTCCCTCTGAAGGATGATTCATCTCCAAGCTCAGCAGCGTCCACTAATGCAGTGATTGATGCTGGTCGTCAAAAGGAAGTCATCCAGGGTTCTGTTTGAGAGTTTGTGAACATTGCGTGCCAGAGTTAAATCAATATTTTGGAAATTAATCAAAAATCAGATATCAGACTGTCATCTCAAATACGAAAGTTAAACTAGTTTTCACTGGAAAACTTCACACTGAACTGATTCCGTGTAGTTTCTAAGTCAAAGATCCTAATACTTTTTTAATTGGATTCAGCATGTGTTAATATGATTATCCTGGATTAAAGTGTGGTTTTGAGACCTCTTTACCTTGACAATGAAGGACTTCTGATTCCAACATTTATAGGGAAAGTATGGCGTGCAACTGGGGCCTAAATAATGCAAAGTGTTATTCGGCAAGTTTAAGCAGCACTGATGTGGCTTTTGCTGTCTGGCATCAGTTTCTTCATTCATTCTTTAGCATCTTTGGCTTATGGTAATGATTGCTCATTGAACAGGAAAACTGTGTAAAATGAAGAAGTTGCTGTAAGCAGCAATGGGTGTTATGATTGAATCAATGTAATAGTTTTACTGTTCGTTTTCGATTTCTCTTTAAAATAAGTTTGGGTTTGTTTGAAGGCTCATTCATCTTACCCTGTCTGACATCACTGCCGCTAATGTCAACCTATTCATAGAAATTAACCAACAAAAATAAGCCTCAATTGCATAAAACCCAATTTTCCCCTCAGTACTTGAAACACATCAGGTGTCGTTCTGTGTATCTGCAGTGTTTTTTTGTATTTGCAGCATGCAGTTTTCTAAATGTGGCAAATGTGTTGTCAAATGGATGCAGAGCTTTTCTTAGTTTGCTTGTGTTTTGTCTATTTGCGTGTGTTTTCTTAAGCTGTGGTGCGGTGTGCTCTCTGGGCCGCTGTAATTTTCCCGGAAAAATCTCCACTTTCATCTGCTCTCTCACAGAAATCACATAAATAGATGATAAAAAGCTCATTAGCCGCTGTCTGCAGTGAAATGAGCTTCAACACCCGCGCCATTTGCTACACTACATGTCACTCAGCCATAAGTGGAAAAATCAGCACAAAAAAAAAGAGATGATATGACAACATGCCAACGTGAGATGTTTCTCTTTCTCACTCTCACTCACTCTCGCCTTCTTCTCTATCTCTATATTTAGACCCAGGAGAAAGGTTTGCAGTAGGAAAAGCATTTGCTAGAAACACACTTGAAAAAAACACGAAATTCTCAGCTTGGCTGGATCTGCTCAACAAGAGAAGCATTTCATGCCCTTTTTTCCTGTTTTCCCTTCTTGTTACCATAGGGGCCCTTTATGATCAAAAGGGCTTTGTCATCTTAGCATGTACTGCAGCTGGGGCGAAAATCCAACCACCTTGCTGATCCGACAGAGATCGTCTGAGGAAAAGAATACATAGCATGAATAGTACATGAGAGCTACAAACCTGTGGGATTTTTTAGGGTCCTACCATACATCAAAGTGAAATGCCACTGTCTTTTCACATCAAACAAAAAGCTATCTCCCAGCACAGGAGATATTTTATATCTATCTATATATAGTTATACAACATATGGAACAACAAATGCCGAATAGTGGTTGATTAGTGTAATACAGTATGTTTTGGCTCAAGATTTCAGGTGGCACACATGCCTGTGAAGTGATACTAAAGGGCCTACATACCTACACAGGTACGTGAAGCAATAGTGTTAGCTTGTCAGGATCACCACACTCCATATGTCCATATGTCTACAGAATCATAAAGGTGTAAGTTGTGCCAGTATAACAGATGCAGGTGGGTGTCAATCATCCATGGTCCATATGTTTTATCAACAATGTTTTATCAGCTAACCCTTATATGACAAGCATTTACATTAAGATTCAGTAGCAGCAACTGTGGATCCTGAAAACATTTAATTTGAAGTGACCATGCAGTAGTACAAATACATTTCTACTAGTTGCAGAAACTGTGTTCTTGAGAAGAGGAGACGCATTCTGTTTCTGCGATTTATGAGCTGACAGCAAATTCTCAGGTATGCATTAAAACCACATTCATCTGGGGACAGGACTACCTAACGTAACTAACAATTTATGGATCAATAGAAAAATTTCAAAATAACGCACGAGGTATGACAGGGGTTGTCAACAAAGTGTATTATAATTTAATAAGTTCACTTTCTTACAAAATTGATGTTATTTTCATGAGTCTTGATCAAACGGACTCTTAAAAAAAAATGGAAAATTCCTAATGTAAACTAGATACTGGACTAGAAAAGACCTCAGTGCTCAGTACCCACAGTTCAACTACAATGAATGAGGCCTTATCTCAACAAAAACTTTTTGCTTCTTTGTCAGGGGTTGGCAAGCTGATCAATCACCAGTCTGGACTGGGCCTCTTACACTGGTGAGTAACATTGGATTTTCTGAAGTCGTTAATATTCTCCTGGCCAGATGGGAACGTGCCGGACTGGATGTGACCTGCGGGCAGCCAGTTGACGACTCAGGCTGGGTCCGCATTGACTTGCTGTTTGGTCTGCATCTGGACAGAGGCCTGGACTTTGAGAAGGCCCGTTATAGGCAAAATGCTAATTTTTGTCTCTGCTTCTACAAACAACTACCCTGATCTTCTACTGCCACCTTTGCTCGACTCATAAATGGCTGCAGTCAGCTGAACACTAAAGGGAACCTTAAGTGCTGGAAGTTTAAAATCTGGATGGTAATAGCAATGTTGGGAGAAGTGTTTACTTGTGTACCTGTCCTGGCAATATCACTATGTAAACATATTCCATCAAGTCATGCATTCAAAACCGAGTGAAAGCAGGCTATAGAAATAGAGAAGAAGTTTCAAATGTGAAAGTGTTCACAACATAAACCTTTGGTGCTTAGATCTCTCTCAGAAATCATCTTCTTTTCCATTATTTGTCTTTTAAAAGACACAAATTCATTTTTAACAATGCGAAAAAGAAGAGCATGTATCCTATTTTCCCACCGCATACATATATCCTGACATGAATGCCCTTACACCATAACATGTTTTACTCTCCAAAGATATCCAGGTGACAATGGCTGCAATTTCTTCTCCAATTGATCAACCTGTCCAGTCAAATCATCCACCGTTATTATTATTATTATTTCCCTCGTTGAAGCCAAAAATGGCTTTCACAGTCTTCTGTCATCTTTGAAAGCAGGGACCAACTCAGTCACAAAATTGCTGGGTACTTATCTTAAAGTGTAGGCTTAAAAAACAAGCAGTGGTTTTTAACAACAAAAGCAGTCATCAAGCAGACCGGTTTTTATAAAGCTGAATAAGAAAATGCATCAGAAATGTTGTTTGTGCCACACAGCCACACGTATTTGAATAATGCACTTCTGCAATCAATCAAGGCAACGTTGCGTCATGTTTTTCAAGGAGACAGACAAGGCCGGTTAAAGAGGATCAGGGAATGTGACTATTGATTGGCATGTGCATGGAAAATATCAGTCAACAAGTGTGGTGTCTAAGTATGAAAACAACTTCAAGAAACATATGTTAATACATGTTCTGCTGAAAGTGTCTTCAAAAAACCGTCTGTGGTCATTTTGTGGCTGCAAGCTAGTCTTCTCTTACCTGCTGCAAGTCTTGATTCTAATATATATTGCTCATATATATAGGGGGGACATGGATCATGTGTGCAATTTGAAAGGATTTCCCACAAATCACATGTTTAAAGGTGAAACAGGATCTCCTGAGTGGCTACGGGTGGTGGTAGTCATGTCTGTGTGTGTGTGTGCATGTGTGTGTGTGCCATGAGTGCTGCTCCCTGGACACCGGCTAATGTGATGTCAGTGGGGTTTTTAAAGGCAGGATCACTTTCCCATGTCCTTGATGAACCACTCAGACGTGTGACCTTCACCACCGCAGGTGCCTCGGGTCCCGACTATCCTTTCAGATTCATTCACAGCCGGATAGTATGACACATGTGTCTGCGCGCCATTGCACTATTAGCACTAGAATTTGTGGGAAAATGTGCAAGAATCAGACTTTTGATCCTCATAACTTCTAAAAGGATGTAAGTTGCCTTTAAGATTCAGATTACAGCTTGTATAAGTGTAGGGTAAAGCATTCGATAAGGGTCAAGACTGGAGTTTTTGATGCTTGTTCTGATGTTATGACAGCATAGGGAATAATCTAAAACAGGACAAATGCATCGAAAAGTAAGAAGTGTTTGAGAAGACAATCTTGCCACAAGGTCCATTTAGTGGCTATTGAGTAGCTTCCAACCGTATTGCTTGATCTTAATGAGCAGATAGAGTTTGTCGGCTATGAAAATTCAACCACAACCCTAAAACAAAGAGGTAAGTGGGCGATAAATGGTCTGCGGATTATCCAGCTAGTAGCTAGTAGCTAGGACACTGGAGCTCTCGCACGAAACACTCGTACATTTTGACACATCTTCAGTGGCACGTATGAGTCGTTTCAGAGAACTTGTCACAGTTATCCTTTTTTCAGTTTTGGAATCATCTCTCAGGTACTAATAGAAGTGGAAAGGGTCCAGGTCTGTTGTACAAGTCATATACGTATATGCTACTGTAACATCACCTGCTGTATAATATTCTCTTGTCCATCTCTGTGGCTGTTAATGTGACTTAAAACCACTTTGTTTAAGCAAGACGTCTTCAACTTAATAAAACAATTTCTCCTTTATTTCTGTCTCAGTACGGCTCTGACGACGCCATTGGCACTCGTGTCAATGTTTTTTAATTGTTTCTGGTCCCCAAATACAAGAAGCAACACTGCTAAATTTATGCTTTTGTCTGCTGATTTCAGACAACATGACTTCAGGCTCCAAAGTGTGTAATTCTGCTTTTGACTCATGAGTAACACTCTTGTGAATGGAACTTGCCCACAAATGGAGCGGAACACAGTGTCCTTCTACAGCAATGCAGGGTTGATGGTTATGCTAATGGACAAAATTAGGATTACAAAAGATTACAAAAATGTGCTTGACCTCACTGACACTGCTTTTCATTCTTTCTTTTCAATGTTTTGGTGATACCAATGAAATTCCATTCACATCCTTTTTATTTCCGTGGCAGCAAAAATGTCAGATACCTCAAACGCTTGAACAGCGAATTCCAAAACAATCTACATGGTTGATAGAAGCAAGAGAAAATATATTCTTTTGTAATCTGAGTGAACTGACCCTTCAATAAAACTTGTCGCTTGGTCAGCTGCAGTGACTTCAGTGCACACATGCAGTAAGTGTGCGCTAGTATGTGAAGTGCACATCTGTACCCTCTCACGCATGTGTGGCAGCCTCCTGCTGACTGTGGCCCCGGGGACAGAGCATGGGAATGTGCCCGGCTGGTGTTCACCGAGCAGTCAGAGTCAGTTAACGGCAGCAAGCTCTCAAGGTCAACCTCCATCAAAGACCAGAGCCAATCAGGCCTGACATGACCCTGCCATCGCACCATGGCCGGGCATCGGTACCGTGGCCAAATCCTCTCTCTTGCTCCTTCTCCACCACTTCCTCCTCCTCCATCCCTCCAACTCTCTTGTCCTCCTCTCCTCCCCTCCGCCCACGAAATCGCTGCTTCTGCCAAAATCCTGCTGCCCTCAGCACTGGTGGAGGCATGTCTCTCAGTCTGTCTCTCACACTAACATACGCACTTGCTTACTCACTGGTTTGCTCCTGCGCATACACAACACACGCACACTCACGCACACACACACACTCAGGCAGCGCCCCATATTTCTCTACTCTTAGCTTATCCCCTGTGCAGTATCCTCCATCGCTTTCCCTTCCCTCTTGTGTCGCTCTCAGCCTCTCTCTGTAACCTCCCACACCCCCTCCATTGCCATCCTAAGCTGCCCACCATTTTGTCCATGAGCTTATTGTTTTTGACAGCTGAGTAGAAACACAGAGCCTTTCAGAGCCTTTGCTTAAGTTAATCAGAGAGAATACTGTGCGAGCTCCAGACAGCAGTTAATAGTCTTTGTTCTTAGACTGAGTGCTCTGAATTCTAACTGCTCGCGGACCAATCAGGGGAAATTTCAGTCTTCATATGGTGTTTTTGTTCTTTTTTTGGGCACATTTTGTAACTTGGCTTTCTGTGGAAGCATAAAAAGAGTAATTGTCAAAAGTTACACTCTGTCACACTCACACTAAAAGTTACAGCCACAGTTATAATACACCTGGCTTCTCTCAGGATGAGCTACGAGGGGAATCAAAGTGCTCTAAAGGGAGGTAGCTCATTTTGTCAGGTAAGAAAAATCAGTACATCGGCACTGTTACAGTTTTTTTTTACAGTAAAGACAAAACAAAACAGAAAAGTGGATGGTATATTTATTCCCTGAACCAAACAAGATGGCTGAATGGAGGGATTGGTGTTTTCGAGGATTAGATAAAAAGGATGGATGAGGAGGTGAATGTGTGCAGCTGATTTAATAGTCTCTCAAACAGAGTGACCCCTGTCATCACATTTTTCTCATCCATCCATCATGTTTTAAAGCAATCCATCACTTGGAAAAGAGCAAGACACAGTCAGAAAATAATTAAGGTGCTGCAATTTATTTGAATGCCCAAGGAATGCATTTCAAATGCTTCATTTTGATGCATTGTGTATTCATTTTATGGGCCATGATTCAGGCCCAAGCACATGATAATAGCAGGCTTCTGGACACAGTTAACTTAATTGCTTCAATCTGAAGGGTGCTAAGTACAGCTATTCACTCAGTGCATGTGCAGCCATGATAAATAGAACCAGTACATATGCTAATCTTTTGTTCCTGAAGATGTGTAATATGTGCACATATTAAGGAATTAACAGTGATTATAGTATGCATTATTGTAAAGCTCTTGGACATTTATGTAAAATTTAAGTGCTACAAAATGGACTGATTGTTGTACATAGAGAAATAATAATAATAGTATTTTACAAGTTACATTTTCAAAGCTCAAACAAGTCTAACAGAGAAATAAATATGAGCTGTCAGCAGTCAGAACAGGTGTCCTAGAAATTCCATTTATAGACTAAAGACATGTCGTGCCTCCCCCTTCAAATCACTGATGACCCAGACCACAATCTTTTCCTGACCTTAACCAAGTGCTGTGAGTACCTGATTAAAATGTTTAACCACTTGTGTGGAAGCTGAATTGTAAGAACAAATTTTATTGAATTTATTGAAAGAAGACAGATGAAATATGTCATCGGTGAACATTTTACTGATTTTGCAACTTGCCAGATTAGGTTAATTAACAAACTTGAGTAAATGAAGGTGAACAGGTAACTGTAAACATCCATCAGTGCTTACAGAACCTTCTCCTGCTTCAGCTTGCACAAACATTTGTCCCGTGCCGTGAACAGGGTCGGGTAATGTTACTTTAAAAAGTAATTTGTTGTTTGTTCCATGTTCTTTGTTATGTTAGATTCTAATCATAGTGATAATCTGGCTAAACTGCTGATCAACTGAATATTCGCGCCATTGGACCTCTCCGTAGAGATATTGTAATTTTGACAATATGGTTATCATATCTGATAGAAATGATGATGCAGATCTCAGCAGCTGGTGAATACACTGATATTGTAGCAAAACTGATTAAAATGATGATTCAGAGTGAGGGAATTTATTACAATAAACCAGAATTATAATAGAATGAAATCATCCTAGCATCAAAACCAGCCCATCTAGTCAACGGGAAAACGAAATAAACAACAGATAAACTGGAAACATGCACCTGCAGCTCAAATGGAAAGAGCGCAACTAATCGCATTATGTTACTGCAACCGATTGCAGGCAATGATACAATTAGGGGCACTGAATTAGACTGCACATTAGACCTGCACACGCTGCAGCAATCATAGACTAATGCAGGGCTATTTTTGGGTTGTACATCCCCCATATATCCTTTGACAGGGTGGGAACCTTTTTCCTATCAAGGGCCATTTAAATTTTTATAGTATCCTTTGAGGGCCATACTAAATTATTAAACACATAAATCACACTAACCTCTGCAATGGCTGGAACTGCTTCTCTTTGAAGAGGCATCTGATGTCAGATAGTGATGATGATGATGATGATGATGATGATGATGATGATGATGATGCTACTCGCAGCTTCATTTCCAGGTTTGGGTTAGTCAGTCTTGAGCGGAACGGAGTATTTGCATGAGTCAGTTTTGAAAAGAGCTCTTAGGTTGTTGCTGTGCAGCTCAATGATTTCATGTTGTAGGTGTCAGACACATCAGCTGCTTCCTCATTAAAGAGATGGGAGCAAATGTGTTCAGTCCGTTTTGTTTACTTCTCATGTCCTGAAACCTCTGACCAAACACCTGAAGGAGTTTTCACTCTCAGCAGCATATTCAGATGTCACAGCAGGCCGTCCGTTTCTTGTGGAAAGTGCGACAGTCTGCATCTGCTTTTGTTTTCTCGACATATGTCGTCATGTGTGTTGATGTGCTATCAACTGCTATTATGTGTTGCGTTCAGTGACCACTCAGAGGAACGTATTGTATAGTCTACAGTTTTATTTTATTACAAAAAAAGTAAATTCTTTTCTGTATTTATGAATTGCTTTGCAGTCCTCATCAAATGGTCTCGCGGGCCGTATAGGGGCCGGAGACCGGGGGTTCCCCACCCCTATGAGAATACATTGATTTTGATTTCATTTGCAGTATACCGCCGGCTTAACGGTACTTATGACTTGGGGTTTAAAACCAATTTCTAGGCAGACTATTACTGAGAGAATTCCCCCATCTCTTAGAAAAGCAGACTTATCTAAGTATTCAGTGTTAGATTCATGTGTTAAATCTTCACCTTGATGTAGTTAGACAAGAACAGCTGCTAAGAGCTCCCTAATGAATTGAATACTGGCTTGTGATTTAGAAGATTCACTTAACCATTCTGCCTGTGTAGATGTGGGTGTGGATGTGTGTCTCTCTTATTTCCTCATTTTGGCGTGTGTCTTTGTCTGCCTGCATACCACTGAGTGTGTGTCTGCATGCATGCGTGTGCTGTGTGTGTCAGTCAGTGTGAGTGTGTGTGTTCCTGTGTGTATGTTTAATGCTTTGGTCCTTGCGTGTCTGTGTGCTCTACAGTGATAACCGATAAACAAAGTGGGAGAATAATAACCCTCCCTCCCACTCTTCCTCTCTCTCTCTCTCTCTCTCGCCCTCCCACTTTGTCTCTCCCTCTGTGATGACAGCGCTGTCTGCTGGAGTGTGCTGCTTCTTGTCTCTCGGCACATTGTGCACCCATTAACAAGGCCCTGTGTGCCCCCCCCCCCACCTCTCCAACCCCCTCCTCCTCATCTTCCTCGCCTCTCAGTCGTCACATCCAGTGAGTGCTGACGCGTCCTGGGTGAAGCTAAGTGCTCTGCTGCTTGCATGAGGAAACAGCGGCCCGGCCCCGGTAAGAAGCAGGTAAGGGAGTGGGACGATGGCTCTCTCTTTAGTATTAAACCTTATTAAAAGATTAAATTTGACAGAGTTCGGGCTTCCTCCCTCCTAGGCCAGACAGCAAGACCATTAGCACAGGGAAACACTGCATGGTGTGCTACTTAGTCGTCATTAATAAGATGAGCTAGAATTGAGAAAAGGATAGTTTGACAGAGGGTGGGGTCCTGCTGCCTTTGGCTTTGTGATATGTAGCATCAAGGGATTTAATTCATTTGCTGATGTGGCATAGTGGGGAGTAATTTACTCCAGTGATAGTGTTTGAAATGGCTCCTCTATGCACACACCTAATGCAACCAAAGAGGTTTTATTCTTGAACTGAGACACCTGTGGATTTCTAACATTGTGAATCCCAGTTTTAAAGCTGCAGTTGTTGTGATTATTATGTAACAAGAGCAACAAGTCTTTCATTTAAAGTTGGATTCACCAATAGTTGAACCTGCTGCACTGTGGTTGAACTTATCACCATCTCCAGAGCCCATCATCCCAGTATGAAGACAACATTCAAGCCTGAGTATCACATTGCATGATCACTGGCAAGTGCATGCAGCACTTACTGAAATATTTAAATGGTTGTAATAGCCTAGAAAGTGAGAGGAGCAAGATTTAGACACACAAATAACAGATGCAGCTGAAAATGGATTAAGCAGTCAATGTCTATGTCAACAGAAGCATGAGTAAAGCAGTGATAGTTTGAAACATTGTTGTGGGAAATTAAACATTTTCTTTTTGACAGGGATATTACAAGTAAATTAAAATAAATCCTAATTCCTCCCTTTGCCTGTTCCCTCACTTGGCATTTTCGGTTCTCATGCTACCTCCTTTGTGATACTCTTTAGATTTAAAAATAAAAAATTTGGCATTTTACATTGCTGCTCTGCAGGGAGTCTGAAGCCTCTTCGGCTGCAGATCAGGGACTGTGGAGCGGGGGGACTCTTGCTTTGTTGCACAAAGAGACTTTAACAGACGAGATGCTTGCTATTATGGTCTACTTGTCTCTTGAGCATACAGCTGAAGGACAGTATTTCAGCTCGGAATATCACCATCTGTCCCACTTAACACCAGCACACCATAGAAACCACATTTCTTGGCCACAACCAATGATTGTAAATAAAGATGGATGAGTCCACCGAGCAGTGATCAGGGGACGCACCTGTGGTATTGAGGTCCCGTCCATACACCAGCCGGACTCAATTGCACATTGGGGATAGCTGTCCATCATCTGTTTTTAAGAATCAGATATTTAATGTAAACCAAAATTCTCGGAAACATGAGCACTTGAACATATATCAGTGTGGTAAGAACTACCTAAAATTACAGAAACCACCGCTGGGAGAAATGGATTTAACATGAACTGTATTTTTTTTTTTTTTTTTTTTTTTGTCCCATTCACTAACATGGTGGGGGTGGAGTTCATGACCTGTACTGCGACCAGCCACAGGGGGTGATCATTATGTTTTGGCTTCACTTTTGAGGAGCATCGTTGTCCATCTTTATATACAGTCAGTTGAACCCCTGACAGTGCTAGAAAGAATAATAAAGACAGATATATCCAGTCCTTGGGAAAAAGTACACAAACTCAAATGAATATGTTTCATATGGCAATCCTGAGAAAATTATATGGACAGCACACACAGTTTTGATTCTGATTTTATGTTTTTCAGATTGTCATCAAGGGAAACTTGAATGAATTATTTGAGAGGTTCTTTAAGTGAGGCACCATGGCCACAGTGATTGTTGCTGTGCAGAGTGTTTGCAGCTAAGGACCTCCCACATCTGTACAGTTTATGTACAGGTTTGGCCCAGCTCTAGTTGATTGTAATAAGAGGTTACAGAAGACCTTGGAGGCTTATTATTCACCATAGCCCGTCAATGACATTACTACCCTGCTGTTGCATGCATGTTGTTTCTCCTGCTTGAGAACATTGCGTACAAAACCTCCCGATAGAGAGTGGTTCACCGACAGAAACAACAACAAAGTCAGATGGAAGCCTGGATAGTGCCGCTCTCCACTGCAGATGTGTACACAGTCAGATTGAAAGATTTGCGATTTTGGAGTACAGTCAACTTGAAAGTGACTCAGGAGAGGCATATAATCTGCACTGTTATCTGTGACAGGATTCAAAGGCGGCGATGAGAGGGGACCCCAGGACATTATGGGGACTAAGTAGCTCTATCTGGCCTAGGCTGGATCAGCACATGGTGGGGTAAAGACGCTTTGATCATACACCCACCCACACACACGCATGCACATACACACACGCATGCACACAAACACACATAAACTGAGGATGACTGCTGCCTCACTCCTTGTGTTTTTCACTCCACGTCTTGTATAGAGAAACACGTACAGAAACCTTGTCTCTTAGAAATCCCATTTATATAAAACTACTTACATTTCCTATTAACAGAAGAAAGAAACGTGGTTAACGGGGAAAGTTGAAAATTGTTAACCCTGAACACATCAGTGAAATGTTTACAGCATTATTCAGCTTTTTTATGGTTACGTTTAGGCACTGGCAGCACTTTGTTAGGGTTTAGGAAAGATCATGGTCTATTTTAATACATAAAAAGTCAGCAGTGGCTTGAGACATAAGATCCTCTTTTAACATTTAACTGAAATAACAGGCTTTTCTGAGCCTTAACCGAAGTGGCAAAATAATTATGATGGGCCCTAGTGCACGCTAGCTACTAGTTCTGGAGCACACATATTGTCTTGTCACATGATCAAATAGAGACTTATATACAGCCTGGGTGTCTTCAAGGACAAGAAAGCCATGCTGTCCTTCACCACTGAGTCTCATGAATCTATGTTCAGAGCAAATGGTATTAACATTACATTAACATATATTTTTCCTAGCAATCAAGACTGCATGTCAGTACAAGACAAAAATCCAAAAGAAAATTAAAAAAAAATAATTTAACTGATTTTTTTTTTTTTTTTTTACAGTTTATTCATAGGCTTTAGCCTATGTAGCTACTATGTATAAGCATATACTTTTGTTATAGATTGCTATGCTAAGATGCTAACTACACTTACCATTCTGATACCTCCACTAGTTGCTGATTCTGGGACATATCAGACTCCTCATCTGAGTCTGGGTCAGACTGAGGCTCAAACATGTATGGCTCAATCTCTGATGTTTCCTCTGACGCTGGCCTAACCCTTTTTTTTTTTTTTTACTTTTTACGTGGGAAAAGCATGTTAAACAAATCAGAGTGGTTTCACATACTTTTTAAAAACGTGTCTGGAGGGGAGCTTTAACAGTATTAACGTGAGTACAATAGCAAATCATCTGTGTTCAAGTAAAAATGAAGGATAGCGCTACCAAAAAAAAGCAAAAAAGGTTTAAGCGATATCACTTCACCGCCTGTTGTTTTGATGCTTGCTTTCTATTCTCTGAACATTCTTGTCTTGCCAAAACAAAAAGACTTGTTTGTGTCTTTGATCCCCTGGTTTGTGTACACCAAGAGGCGCTTTGGTGCCAGCGTCCCTCTCAGCGGGAGAAACTCGATTCCCGTCACATGCAAAAAAAAAAAAAAATCACAATGTTGTGTTCATTCAGCACAGAACCAACCAGCAGAGCGCTGTTTTCTGACAAAGTTTTGTGCCATTTCTGCAAGTCGTGTTGTGTGTAGTAGAGGAGGTGAGAAGGAAATCGGGGACGAGCTAGACAGGGGAATGGCACTGGACCGAAACTCATAATGGCACGAGGACATGCTATGTGCCTTATAGCCCGAGGCGCCACAGAGGGACAGATGTGTTGGGTATTTTAAAATTGTATCATAAGATGACACAACTGGGGCTTCATTCATTCTGCATGAGTCACACTCAGAGAGAAATTTTATATTTTACATGAAAAATAGAGTGAAGGGAAAGGAAACCACCTCTGGAGGCATCTCAAGTGGAGTTTGATGTCCGAGCAGGACACTTTGCTATGGTCCCACGATACAGCACCATCACTGTATTACACACTCGGTTCTCAGGTTTCTGGATTTACTTTCTAGCCTGCACTCTATTAAACCCTACAAATTCCCAGCCCATGGGAATATGATGCTATTCCCTCAATAATAAGAGAAAGCACAAAATCAAACACATCATGAACAAACCTCAAGACCTTCAGGCATCACAAAGAGTGAGACTTGTATCAGGCACACAGCTGATGCTGAGAAAGAACAAACAATGATTCAATCTGATAACTAAATGGAACATGAACAAAACACACAGAATAAACTCAGTAGGAACAGCTGGGTGAACATTCAGATCTGGCTTGTGGCAACAATCGCAATGTCTGTATTATCATTGTCAACACAAGAAAAGCCGTGAGGAGTTCAGTGAGAGAGACAAGTTGAGTGTATGTTGTGCGCTGAGGATGGTTGACCAGAGGAGTTGAACCTACAGCAGATTGCAGTGGACTTCAAAAGGCAAATGATGACATGCAGAATATACCACGCTGCAATGCAACGGCATTATTTACGCAACCAGTAATTTGCAACAACCAAGCGTCACCGTCAAATCACTGTTTTAGTTTTTTCTGAGATAGCGAGGAAACACACAAAAACCACATGCTCCTCCTCAGACCCCCCCAGGCAAAAGCCCGATATTACAAGACTCGAATGATTGAAACTCATCTTTTCCCATCTTCTGTTCTTTCACAAATACCAGCCAGCTTTGGTGTGCTATTTTGACAGCTATATAAAAGAAGAAAGGAGTGAATGTTTCAACACCTCTAACACAAACCAGTTCCTACAAAACACAAAGCGTCATGGAGTGCCAATCATCAAAGCCAATCGAGTGCACCTTGAAAAGTCTCCAATGGAAGCTTATATGTTTGATTCTTGAAAACATATAAAAGAAAACCTGACATTTTCTCCAATGTTGTTTTTTGTTGTAGAACTTTCTCCTATTTTGCCCCATATTGGTTGTTTTTAACAATACTTTGCAACACACGTCATCAAAAGAAGTCTTACTTCAGCGTATTACTCTGAAAAGGACTCAACATGATCTTGGCTGTGCCATGATGAGCGCTCCGGCTCTACTCCTCTCCAGGCCTCTTGGAGGTGAAAGATGGTGGGTGTCTCATAGAGAGTCATCTGTTATGATTATGGAGATCCTGAAGGGGGAAGTGGGCTTCTAATTGAATTGGGTGGAGAAGTAATCTTGTCAGTGTCGGGGTGGCTGGCACCACTGCCAACTACTCCTCCACAGGCTTCTCTTTACCTCCATGCGGAAATAATGTACGACAGTACAGTTACGGAGTATGTATGTGTGTGTGTGTGTGTGTGTGTGTATACTATACTATACTCTCTCTCTGTCCAAATCTACACAATAATGTGTGTCTTTGTGTGTGTATATATATATACACACACACATGCAATGAGAGAGCGTATAGTATATATATACACACACACTCATACATAAAGCCCAACATTTGGTGAGTTTACTACTCCTGAAGCACTCTGTATTTGAAAGGCGCTATTTGGACTTTTTTCCCCGATTGCAAATGACAAGTTTTCACACTCCAGGGCCAAGTTGTGTAGGTATAAGACATGGAGAAATCTTATTAGTGTGTTATATAATCTTTGCCGGCCACTCAGAGAACTTCCTTTTCATTAATGTGCATAGCTTTCCTGCACCAGTGTCCACGCTTGACCTTAATGTCAGCTCATTATCAGCTTAATTAAAAGACAGAGTTGAATCCCATGTCCATGCACAGCTTTTATGACATGTGAACAAGGTTCTCTTCCACTTTCGAACACACACACACACACACACACACACACATACACACACGCACACACTCTCTCTCATTCACACAATTATGCTCTTCATCCCTCATTTGGAGGTTTGAAGAATTTTCCTCATTAACATCCCACAAGTGTGTGTGGGACTAGAGCTGCAAATCGCTGACAATGGCCATTAGTCAAAAGCTACAGCCATGATACATTACACATTATTTTAAACAATATCTTGGATGTTGTAAAATATTTATCTAAGGTACCTTAAAACTGTAAACACAGGATCCCAGTTTTGCTTTTTAAAGATCACGTCTTCTCTTCTCTGCATCTATAAAGAACAGATTAATCCTCATCTGCCATTTTTGTGCATAGCTCACATGTACAGTATGCACACTTTTCAGAATCAAAATTTTGCAGCAAGTCGTTGGTTATACCTTCATTGTCTTTGCAGAAGTTGTGATTGTGAGGTTAGCTGGCAGAAGAAAAATATACTGGAACAACTGCTAAGACAACCGATTCATTCAGTAGCATGAAATACAAATATGAATACATGAACTTTTAAGTGCAAAATACAAGTAAGCCAGGAGCCATTTTCCTGTTATTTCAGACAAAAAAACCCAAACACCCTCCCACGCAGACTCATCCACACTTGGACCTGACCTTCCTGGATGTGTGTTGCCTCCCAGGAGGCTGTCAACCAACTTGGGGGAACTTTCTG
The DNA here is from genome assembly GCF_051107435.1 of Chaetodon auriga. NCBI lineage: Eukaryota > Metazoa > Chordata > Actinopteri > Chaetodontiformes > Chaetodontidae > Chaetodon > Chaetodon auriga. The sequence continues at coordinate 14,189,686 of NC_135097.1, read as the reverse complement.
ACAAAGTACCAATGGCTTGGCTCCAGGTCTCCTCATTCATGTGATCCAATTGGGAGCTGCAGAGGCCACGTTGCATTGTACTAAGTGAATGGTGTAAGTCATCCACTGGAGCATAATGCAGCAGTAGCTGAATGAAGTGCAGGTCGTCGGTTTGCACTTTTTGCAATGAAACCCTTTTCATTTCTTTTCCGTGAAGTGACCTTCATGACAATGGCTTCTGTGTGGATGTCAAGCTGGGTACCGAGAACAATGGGCAGTGGGTTGGCTAGATAAATGCCCCGTTGATAAACCCCTCAGGTTTAAATCACAACTGGTTTTACTCTTTTTATTTTATTCATCATTTTGTGATATTTTTCTCCAGATCAAAGCCCTTAAATGTCAATCTGTATTGTCGCCTTGTGTTATTGGGTTTTGTCCCATGTATTTTTGTTTCTGTTGAATGACTGTTTTAGGCCTATTTATTTTGTCCCATTTGGAAATGAATCTGAATGCATCCTTTTTAGCTGATTCTCGTAATTTTCTAAATTATACTTTCTTTTTGATGCTCCCACCTGTAATTACTGACCAGAAATGTAGAATCCACAGTTAACAAAAAGCTCTTACTTCTCTGTGAAGACTGGGTTAATTTAGCATGTTTTAATAGCTCGGTAACAAGAAGGTTTTAATAGTGATGAGGCTCAATAAGTGCTGCACTGGTTAATTTTCAGTTCTTGTTAAAACAAAATCAATGTTATTTGTGTAACTGGGCCTTCTAAAAACTGCACAGTATGTTTTCAAGTGTCCTGAAAAGGTACACTTCCACACCAAGATCTCTCGGTGCCATCATCAATATAAACGAAGCACATGCAATAATACTGACCTTGTTATTTAGCCAGGCCTGACATTTTCTCACTCCATTGCTCAATATTCCTCTATTTTATTGGACTGCTTTTGCAGAATGGATTCCACAGCTGACCACTCAGTATGCTGGTCCCTCTGAGGCCAGATGTGCCTTAGACATACCAACATCTATAAAAGATGACAGGTTGAATCACTGAGGTGTAGTTCTGCTGCCCAAAGCAGTCCTTAGACCACCACTAATTGATAGGAGCATTTAAAGCTGAGAATAATACCATTTTCTGAATGAGGGAAGGTACCGGCAGGGGTCCATGCCACAATATGGAATATTCTGACTGGGAGTTTAGAAGCCCTCAAAGACTGCAGCAGTGTCCTCTTTTCCTTTATTTGAAGAGAAAGCCTGGCATTATTTCACTCTGAAAGGCATCCATTTTCCTCACATGGGTAGTTTGACATGGACAAATAGGAAGAGATACAAGGAAAGAGAGCAAGAGAGGCGACTTAAAAGCTGGAGTGAAAAGGCACTGGGAAGGGATTATGGTGATTTAAAACCTTTCCTACCTCCACGTCTCCTCCCAGTGGTTTTCAGAGCGGACTGGAACATAATGAAGACAGTCCATCAGTCCATCCAGCTCCTTTCCATTTTACACAGTTAGCAGCGATTAGGCTGGTGTGTCTGTGTGTGCGTGCATGTGAGATAATGAAAAGAATCCATTTCTTTGTGTCGGTGAGGATGTGAAGCTGTGTGCGTGTGTGTCTACAATATATTGTATGCTTTCTTTGTACGTATGCACACATGTCTACATACATCCCTGCTTCATCTCTTTGTCTCCTCACTGCTTTTTCTCCTTCCATCCTGCCTCGTCTTAACGACCACAGGCAATTGACTGCGACGGCAGGCTTCAGCAGGAGCAGGGAGGGAAGAAGCAGGCAACTTAATGATCCCACATCACTGCTCAGATAAGAGACGAGATGTATTTCCTCCCCAAAAACAGCCAAAAGCACAGTCACCTGCGTTAGATTATCTCCCTGTTCTTTCACTGAGTCGCTCCTTCATGCGCTCCTCTCTCCCTCCTTGCTAGTGTTCTTAATGCATTGCTGGCCTCACCCTGAAAGTGGGCATTTATTTTGTTAGTAGATGAATCCCAAAGAGAGGGAAAATTCACCGGGAACTGTCCACTCTACTGGTGCTGAAACACAGCCTGCTGCAGGGCGACACAGTGTTTACAGGAGCACAAACATTACACTGAACTGATCATCATTACAATTTCAACAAAACATTTTTACTGTGAAAACAAGACACTTAGGAAAGACGCCAGAAGCAATTCAGATGGCCCTTTTTGATGTTCACCGCCACATTCTCACATATCAAAAACCTTCTCTTTACTTTTACTTACCTGCTCTACACCAGCCATTACAATTTCCACATTACTGCAGTCATAAATGAAAGGCAGCACATCAAACAAAAGCTTGTGCTTCAGTAACTCTGCTCACAGTTTAAATGACAAGGGCTGAAGCTAGCTGCTTATTGTCATTTGCCAATGCGCTCATGAATAAAGCACAAAGTCACACAATGCAAAGCAAATGCTTCTTTTCAGACTAATTCTGCCTGTAAACATGATGAGAACAGAGCCAAGCCAGTCTGCATGCAGCACTCTGTGCTCATGTATTAAGCAGAGGGAGTCAAGAGAGATAGCCCCGTGGCATAAATTGATTGCTAGAGACATATGTTGGCAACGCTGTATTTCACTCTGTGTGAAATCTCCCCTATGGGGCAGACAGGGTAAAGCGGGGAGAGTGGGAGAAGAGGGAGGGGTGTGCTGGTTGTGGAAGAAGCTAGAAATAAGGATGAGGAATGAGCTTCAGAGCATGTGTGTGCGTGTGTGTGCATGTGTCGTATTTGTGCATGCGCACATTCAATCTATCTTTACGCATAAAAACTTGGACGCAGGGTTAGTAGTGTGTGGATGTGGATGTGCGTATGGGGCGTGCAAATGCATAGCCTTGCTCAAATCCTCAGTTGTGCGTTGGTGTTTTTTGTGCAAGTGTGACGTCTACGCAGAGAGCAGACCTTGATGATAAGCGAGTTATCTTACCATGCTGAGTGGGCCATTTAAAAGACAGCCATTTTTCTGGCAGCTCCGTGGAGAGAAGTATGATGGAGAGGGAAGGATGGACAGGGAGGATGCTGAGAAATGTGTGTGTGTGTGTGCGTGTGTGTGTGGGTGTGTGTGGATGTGTATTACTCATGTTGTGGGTACATAAATCTGTTACACAATCATATTGTGGGGACTCGCCTTCCTTGTGGAGACATGGGGACATGCTCACACAGAGACCTCAATAGACATGCAAATAACATATGAACACACAGGCCCATCCACACACATGAAGACAAGCATGGAGGCATATCCCTTTCATCCACACCATCATACCTCACCCGCCCACCCACCCACCTACACAGACACTCACAGTGCTGTGCTTCCATTAGCTGCACTTTCATGTAAACACCCCTTCATCATCCACCTCTTCAAGAGATTTTGAGATTGTGAGAATGTTGACAATGTGTTGATTCCTGAGACCGGAACTAATTTTGCTTTTCTTCGTACACATATTTATGTTATAACACACGTCTCCTGACGTAATGAAATACACTGCAGTGATGGATATGATAGTAACTCATCTGACTCTGAGGAACAATTACCCTTTCTTATTTATGGGTTTGCAGATAGCCTAAGCACACGTCCCTGACACCCTTAGATCTACATAGATACAGAATGTCACAATAGTTCTGCGATTTGTAAGCTTACTGCAGAAGTCATTACATGGACATCACCTGTACCACTTACCACTGTCAGCCTAGTGGCAATTAAAAATGAGACATGTGAAGATGGTTTGGGTACTGATCCCCCACATAAACAGTGTGTTGAGCCAGCCATCTATATTCTGGTCAGTCATAGTAAAAATCAGTAAGGTCCTTACACACACACACACACACACACACACACACACACACACACTGTATGTGATATACACACAATGCAACAAGCAATATCTCTCTTTAATTTTAAAGTTTGCTCTAATAATGTTGTAATAAGAAGACCATGCAGTTGATCTTTTGGTTATTTTACTGTTTCTTTGCAAAATTAATGATGCAATTTACTGCAATTTGCTGTACATTTCAAAGACTTTTGGAGGAATATTGTAAAACTTCCCTAAATCAGTTGTAGCTCAGTAATCTTACATTATTCACACGGGTAAATACTGTATATTTATTAGTTTTTTCAGTTACTTGTACTGTTATAGTAAATTGAAAATGACACTTACTTATTCACTCACCACAATGCTGCCACTTTTCTTGAAAAATAGCTAAATCTTATCTGCTTTGCCCAAATTTCTAAATGAACATAAAAAGCCTGCATCCACACTGCAAATTCATTTAGAGAACATAGCTAATAAAGCCACAGATGAAAGGAACCTGCCAACATAAAAGCAGCTGCATTCTCAAACCCAATGCAAAGGAAGCAGCACAGTGCAGATGACACTGTGCTGACATCACAGAGCACAGCAGCGTCAGCTCAGTTGACAAAAAAAGCTCATACTGAGCAGTAGTAACCTATTTTCCACACTGCTCAGCCTCCTTGGAAGATTCATCATCACCACTGGCCTATGTACGTGCAAACTGTAACCATACCTGCACACACACTGATACAGAGTGAACACTAGCCAAATGTAGGATTTTATGCCTGCCTTAATGTCTGTCTGCAAGACTCCAAAGGATATCCTTAACTCTCTCCGAGTTCACTTCCTGGGTCCTCTCTGCCTCGACGGCGAGGACCATCCATCACAAGTCACAACTAGCTACCGAGCCAGAAGGCTTCACAACTGGACTGATCAAAATGATCATAACATATTAAAAAAATATATTGAATAAAATCAAATATACAATGAAATCTAGATCTTAAAAAAAAGCCCTCCAGCTTGAATGGGCATGACGCATCTGACCTAAAGTATGTTTGAGGTTCAGATTAGACATTTCAAAACATTAAGATCAGTGGAGAATGTAATTAAGTACATTTACTTGAGAACTGCGGCTTAGTACATTTCTTAAGCGGTCATGCTGTACTTGAGTGTTTCCATTTTTACCACTTTCTACTCCTGTACTTTTACTACTATGTACATTTTCACAGTCGGCACTTGTCATAGTAGGAAAGGCACAAAAGTTAGTAAAAATATTAACAATGCTCTGTTCTATTAAAGTGTCCCAGTAAGTCATGACTGTGACACTGAGCCAGCATGCATACGAGCAACACTGCGAACCTGAAGCAGCTAAATTCAGTTCAACGATCATTCATTTTATTATTCATACATATGTTTCTATCACTGTAGCCAAAAAGAGTGAAAATGTGTGCAATTAATATTTATTTAATTCCTATTACAAAGGTTCAGTAAATGTCTGGACCATGAAAATGGAGTAAAAACAGAGCATATTTGTTTTGGGTGACATCCAACAGGTAAGCAGTCACAATATGTGGATGTGAGCATATACTAACAGCACAGTTTCTAACAGCTTCCCTGGAGATGAAGTGTAAGATCAGAATGATTATTACTGTAACAGCCAAATGTATTGCTTCAAACAGATGTGAATGGCAAGCGTGAAGTGGCAAAATCCCCCAAAAGAACAGATGTTGGGTTTGCTGCAAGAGAGATGATCCAATTACAAAAAAAAGTTGGGGCACAGCGAAGCGCAAAGACGTCATATGGAACGATATGTGTGTGTGTGTGCGTGTGTGTGTGTGTGTGAAGGCAGAGATGAAGCAACTGGATTTAAGATGTGGAAGAGAGAGAAAAAAGGTAGAGTCAGGACATGGGTTGATGTAAGCGGGGGGTGTGATGAGGGAGGGGGGGAGGCTTCCAGTCTTGCGTTTGAGATCCATGAAAGAAAGGCAGGCAGGAGCAGGTGAAAGAGAAATAGTACAGGTATTATGAACGACAGGTGGTGGTGAAGAGATGTTGGCAAAAGCACCAAAGGCACTCAAGGAGAGAAACATTTTCACACCCTTTCTGTTGCATTTCTCATTTTTAAAACACTCCGTCTATCAGCCATCACTATGAATACTCATGCAGACGAGCACTTTAAAGGCCAGGCAAGCCGTGTGCGCTGTGCTGCCAGACCACACAGACAACATTTTGATTGCTTCTCTCATTAATCTAATCTAATCTAATCAGTCATATCCAGTCCAGATACATTCTGGAAACAGGTGAACCAACTCAGATCAGCCTACGGTATGTCAATGAATGTATCCCCGCCGACTTGGCCATACTGACTCTGACAATGGTGGAAGGTTTTTCTCCCACTGTTATAATTTCCATTTCATAGAAGAACGCAGGTGATAAAGAGTGTTTTGTGAAATACCCCCCGATGCCCGCATCAGCACAATAAAAGGCAGAAATCAATGGGCAAGAACTTACTCTGTTCATTTCTCATTGACCGCGTGAGTGTCCTGTCTGTCTGCGTGTGTGCGTACAGTGCGTGCATGTGAGCGTGCAGAGAGCCCAATTAAAAGCAGAATCAAAAGTGGGAATCCATAAATGAATGCTATTTCAGTCACTCTGCCTTTGTGCTATTGAAGGCAGCAGCATGCGGTGTGAGTCACCAGAACTGGTTGTGATCATAATCAATCTGTGCACTCAGAGCTGCCAGACACACAGGTTAATTTTGATCCCACCTCATTGCATTCTTTTAGCTAGAGGGGAAAGAAAAGCAGTGATAACATCTTTTAAAATGAAGCGAACGTGAAAAACAGCATCTCCGTAGTGCCACAAGAGGAAAACGTTCCCATCTTTTTCCCACGACGCTGGTCTCCTCTGATTGCTTCTTCTCACTGTCTCTATGGTTGAGCTACTTACTCTGCATTTTGCTCCTCAATGTAGAGTTTGCAGAGACAATGTAGAGCGTATGCTATGGTTCTGTGTAAAGCAAATGGTTGCTGTGTTCACTTGTCTGTTAGGACAAGACTTATGGTAATTCAGAATAAATAATACTAAATAAATAATAAGTTAATAATAATAACTGCTTTATCTACTCTCCAAGAAAGGTCATGTAAACACATATTTACAAAATAACCCCTTTTCATTTCTAGACTCAAGCCAAATGTATTCCCCCTTGTACCTGCTTGTGTGGATGTGTTGTGAAATATAATATAAATATTAGAGCCTACGTAGTCTGTGGGTGATTAAGGTGAATCTAGTTGTATGCCTTAGTGGTCACTCATTAAATCCCAACCAATCATAAAAGAGGAGGTGCAGATAAACACGAGCAGATGAGTGGATTTTTAAGCTTTCAGACAACTAAGATATGAATTGTGCAGATGCAGCAGAGGAAATGGACTTGCTATCAGCACATGGAGGGGACCAGTGCACTCCATATTCCCGTAGATGCACAAGTTATTATTTGACAGGAAGGCAGTTGAAATACAATTTCATATTTTGTGCATACATGCGCATGTAGACACTAACAGCTGCACACACATATAAAACATACAGCGGACTTCTCAGTAATACTTCCCGTAACATCAAGCCCACACATATGCTCAGCACTATACATAAATCAATTTAATGTATCTTCATGTTTGAGTGGCCACAATAGCATCAAAGCACAGCTAGCAATCAGGCACGTGACAACCAAACGAACACTTCACCATAGAGATCCAACATCACATGCTTTTCATGCGCTCAGTCACCGTACATCTGTCTCACTCACAGCACACACACACACAACCACACACTCACACACCACCACCACCATCTGAGGAGCCATCAGTGCTGAGTGTAGACGTACTCTTCCTCACCTGTATCACACATGAGTTAGTTGGAGGCCGTTTGTCACTGATGAACCCCTGAGGCACAGCACACACCAAGGAGAGATTCATTTGATGTATGTCTGACGTGTTTTCTCCATTGGATTAAGACAGCGAGGGTTCGACAGCATGGCTGTAGCTTCTGTAGCAGAGATAGAAAAGACAGCCATGTACCTAAGTGCCATGTTCACTCATATTCACCTAAAAAGCCTCCCCACTATATTATTCAATCTAGGGGCTTCATAGCCATTTTCATTCAAATCTAACACAACCTTGTGATTTACAAAATTAAAAAAAGTTTATTTTTTTCCATTTCAAGGCTAAGATTAATTGCTCTATTTGCTGTTATAACAGTGCAGCCTCTTCATTTTTGAAATTGTGCCTCACAGTGACAACACAATTCTTTCTATAAATGATGAGCTTCTGTACACTGTTAAGTCCATGTATCAAATTGCTGACTGATGCACTTCTAATGCTCTGCTTCTTTATACCTACAACACACTCCCACTTTATTATATCCTAGCCAGCGCATGCAAAGGAACCTGCGCAGTGCAGCCTCAGTCTTTGACATAAAAACACAGAGCAAGCTCATTTGAGCAGCTGGTGCTGAAATGCTTTGCTCAGTGAAGCAGTGGCTTCTTCAGACATGGATGAATCAGGAATAACTTCAGTTCACACACTGAATTCTTTCACAGCTGGCTATTGGAACTAAGTTAACCACACAACTTTTAAGTCTTAAAGCCTGTTTCTTCACACTATGACTAACACTGTTCCAAATGATTTTCATCAGTTTGATATACAGTGAGCAAAAATAAAAGAAAGAAAGAACAGAAGAAAGAACTGCAAAGCCAAGACAAGCATTATGGCCCCATGTCCATATAGCTTTTTTTTCCCAAGCATCTTTTTTCAGTTGTTTCCAATGAGGACAGAGCACATGCTGCAGCATGTGGCCAGCTAGAGAAACAGCAGTGTGTTTTGTCAGAGCACTCTGACTTTTGCCGCTCCAATCGCTTCTCATACAAGATATCTTCCTTTCAGAAAGGAGCTGGTGTTGTCACTGTCTTTCCTTTTCAGGCAACCAATCATATATGTAATGGGTTGGGACTTGTCACCCTGTTAACCAAGGAAATGGAGGAGAAGCTTATTCTGGCCATGTCTGTCTATCCTGAGCTGTATCAAAGATGCGCTATAACAACAAGATTACTCATTTCAAGCTGTGCCAATGCTTTGGATAAACTTCCTGTCTCCCGGGCGTGGGCGTCTCTACCCACCCCCACTGGGCATTTCAACACGACCGCTTTACAGTGCTGCTCGTTTGTATCTGCTAGCCTAATATGCTCCCTCCAGATCTCATGAGAATGCATTGCAGAATTTTGTCTTGAACAAGTAAATTTTCTCCTCATCCGTCTGTCTGAAAAATGCCATTTTAATGTCAGAATGTTTGGAAGGTATGTGCCTTGTGCAAAATGGAACCAACAATATTTACTTTGACCACGGGGCAAAAGAATCGGTCATAATTAATGTTTCAATTCATTTCTCCAAATGGAAAGAATATATGAGACGACACCCACGTGACACAAATATAGATACAGGAAATGACTCTTGAGTTGTTTCTGAACCATCTGTGCTTTTACAATTCATCAGACAGAAACATAACATCATAACCAAGACAGAAAAGCCCATTTGTGTGAACAGATCAGCCAAACACTTCACATTGTTGGAGGGTGTTGTGCTCTTATCACCTTACGCCTTCTGAGCTTGTCATTAGTTGTGCAGTCAACCCTCTGGTAACATAGTGTTAAGTTACCTGCTCAGCTAATGTCAATCAAAACCCATGTGCAGTTTTTTTTTTTCTCTCAATACACAAACATTTCACCCCTGTGCCATGTCAGCGCTTGTCTGCCAGAAAAACAACAACAATAAAAACAAAAAACACAAAAATATACTATGTGGACACAAGGCCTCAAGCTTAGCTTCTCACAACTACATTAACAGCCTGTCAATGCTCTCTGATAAGCTAATATTTCTGTAACATTCGGGAGTGCAGTAGTGCTAGGCTGTATTGAGGTTTATTCAAAGGCTTTACAGTTGCTGTTGAGTACCTGGTGGCACGTAATGTAAAGTATTCATCTTTGAAGTAGCAGCAATACAAAAATTTGTTTGGAATGAATACAAACGTGTTGCTCACCATCATTGGAGAGAATAGTGCTAAAATCAGAAACTCCAATAAAAATGTAAATGAAGACATCACAATGAATGGGCAATAGATGTGTAGATGGATGGATGGATGTCTGCTGAGTCATCCGGTTAGCTGAACACACTGAACATCAGTGCAACCAAATGGCCCTTTAGGCTGAGGCATTCAATAGACAATCATATTATATGTGGAGCATTAAACACAATCCCATTTCCAAATGATCTCCAGCATGTAAAACATTGCTTTACAGACATAATTTATTGACTACTTTTTAGAACCATGTGACATACTGTTGGCTGGAAATTTTGGTACAGTTAAAATTGTATCTGCTGGGGTTGAAAGAGGAGGTGGAAAAGCTTGTCTAATGGTTCTGTCTCACAACAGGCCATGATTAGCTTTGTTTTACGTTATGCAGCCACTTTTAAAGGCAGCCATTACTCTGTGTGCCATTGTGTCGCACTGTATTTCAGTCACTTACAAATGGAGCTGTTTGAGAGTGCCTGACAGTAAATACTGTGCACGGTGAAAGCATAATTGCCAAAGCACCCATGATGCGATGTTGTGACAACATCAGCGCTGATAGGGGATGAGAGGAATCACTTGTGTGTTGAAATTGCCATTCAAAGTTGGTCAATCAATCGTGGAAGCCATTTAAATGTTAATGGTTAAAAATGAACTGCTACATTGTTGGTGGACAAGTGGTTCTTTGTTGCCAAAGCAGTGTTTATTCTTGAGCTGTTTAATTGCTGACAAGGGCATGTATACCTTCTAGTCAAGCAAATACAGAACAAGAGTCATTGACAGCTATTTTTTCAGTGGAGAAATCACTGAATAGAAAAAATCAATCTGGCTACAGGAGGTCCTGCATTTATCATTATATGACAGAGATGTATGTCACACATGGGAACGGTGCACATAAAACTCATTATCATATGTCACGTCAGGCATGGAGTGTGAGTGCAGTTTCAATCTGGTGAAGAACATCACAGCACAATCTCTGATACGCAGTGTTCAAAATGTCAAAGGAAGTCAACCCCTCTTTGTGAATCCCACACCCATACAGTATGTCAGAGCCAGGTGAAATCATACAGAAATGAGAAATCCCAACAACAAAAGCATTTCATATTAACGGTCGTTTCATATTAGAGGCAAAACACCATTACTTTCAGGCAGCGAGTCGTGACGAGAGTCCGGAGCTTTCAATATAAGCTGTGGTGGATGTGGATGCTTTTTAGAAAGGATGAGGGTTGAACAAGAGAAATCCATTAGCCTCACCCCCTAAGACTGTCATATTTATTTTTTGTACTATAAACTACCTCTATATCTCCTCCCTCTTCTTCCACTCAGCATCTTATTCCTTCTAACTCACCACTTTTACTTTTTTTTTTTACCACCTCTTTCATCTAAATGCTTTGCACCCCCCCTCTACCTTTTCTCACTTTTCTCCCTAATTTCACATCTATCTTTGCCGGTTCCTTCCTACTTCTTACGGAAAAATTCGACTCTGCTAACACTCAGGTTGCACCTCCACCTTGTGTGTCCTACTTCTATTTTGCCATTCTTTGCTTAAGTATAATCTGGGTCAACAAAATAATAGTGACTTAACACCACTTAACAGCAAGTGGAGGGATGTGAAGACCTGAAGTGGATCTTTAATTAACCCAATTCTATAGCACAAGTTATTTAGTTATTTGGAGTCCATGAATTAAGTTATGGGCCCAAAAGCAGGACTTAGACTGGGAGAACTTGCAAAAGTCCAATGTAGCTTTATTGGAAATATGGAGAGGAGGATTTGGAGGGCTGATCCATGGTTTATGGTGAAGTGAGACAGACAGAAAGAGCTGGGTTGTCAGCCGGAGGACAGACTGGCAGGACAGTGGATGAGACACGCAGAGATCATCGAAGGATATGAACCGGAAGGCAGGCAAACACAAAATTAGCTTAGTTCAGGAAAACACAGACGAACTTAGAGCTTGGTCATAGCGTTAGTACCACATTGGCAAACTGAGCAATCTGACAAAGACAAACCAACATGCACACATTCACACATAGAGACACAGAGAGAGAACAAAAAAAGAAACACAGGGCAGGAGTAAACAGCAGGAACATCAAGAATGAGGGAGAGTCACAGCCGGACCATGACAGATGTCACATTGTCATGCAGAGAAAAGTGGGTAAACCTAGTTGAAACTGCTGGCATGAGGCTAACCCAGTATAAGGGTGTTGTCTGTTTAGTTTAGTTTGGCACCAACAAAATATCAAAGTTAGAAACATTATCTCAATTTTGCATGCACTAGCCGGAGTTTTTTTTTTTTTTTTTTTTTGTATTTTTTTGATAACATCTAAATAACCAGAAAAATGTTGCAAAAGTGCGGATTCTGTGCGATGGGCGGACTGTTTATTGGCCAATCAGAAGCAGTCAGAAGTGAAAAGGGAATGGACAAGGATTATTTACTGAGGGTTTGCTGCTCCTTTCTTAGGTGCTTCATAAAACAAATTGCATTTGTACTTATTTACTACAGGAGAGATGTATTACAAGGCACCCCTGTACAAGATATGGAAGGAGGGAATGGAAATTTATACAAATGTCCACGGCGCCTTATTAATCCCTGCAGAATGATCGCTGCAGTGGAGGAATCTGCATCTGAAATTTCACTTCAGGCCAAATAGGTGTAAAATCTGTGGCGCTGTTATATTGGATACACACAGAGGGTGAGACACCAGAACCTGGCTAGAACAGTGAGTGAAGGAGACTTAATGTTCCAAAGGCCCACGTAAAGTTCCTTTCACAAACTCAAGGAATTCAGATCAAATAGGGATATTACACAGGGTTTGAAATAATAAATATAATGAATGGCCTAAATGTAAAGATATATAGCATTTGAGTATAGATACAAAGATGATAAATATAGATTACCTAAATATAAATATATTCATTTAGATATATAGTAAATTACCCTTTTTGGAGAACAACTGGACATGCTATTCGAAAAACATGTAAAATATAAATTTTCTGTGGTATTGTTAACAGTTTTTATTGAGCTACGACTAGGGTAGCACTTCAGGCTTTGGTCCCATTGTGTTTTCCAGCTAATAAGGCCCAGATATGGTCATCTGCAAGCATCTATTTGCAAAAAAATATTCAGAGAGAACGAAAAACTTTGTGTCAGTGTGTTCAAACCTCTAATACTCAATGCCAGTTGCACATACCAAAGTGATTCTGAGTGTTTGAAATGTAACTTCAGCGTGTTACATTTCAAAAGAGAGCTTTCAGTTTACTTTGGGTATGCTTTGGATAGTCGTTTTAGGCTAATTGTACGGAAATGGTAAGAGGTTTGAGAAATGCATTAGAAGAATGACTTTAGTGTAACTCTCCTGTCAGCGCCACAATACACAAGACACGAGTAATATGATCTATTTTTCTATATAGGTAACTGCCACTGCATAATTTCTGTCTGGAAATTCCACTTTTTACCTCGTGGTATTAAGAGATCACAGTCTGATCAGAGTTGTTCAACATGAAGATGCTGTGCAGCTTACCAGAATCACATCACACTACGTGGCTTGCCTTGTGCAGCTTAAAGTAAAATTTGCCTGAAATGGCTGTACTTTACCAGAGACGGATATTGTAGTCCTCGGCAGCTGTTAAATACATATTCAACATTTCATATTTCTGAAGTCTACCGCCTTGATCCTCTGTGGCCTCCCCCCCCTTTCCTGTCTCCCCCTCCATGTCCGAGCTCTTTGACAGGCCTGTCTGCTCTGCATGTTGTCCTCAGTTCCATGAACACTATGGAAAAGAGAGCTAAGATGAGACAAATGGGTGGGTGGAGGATGAGAGAGAGAGAGAGAGAGGGAGAGAGAGAGAGAGAGAGAGGGAGAGAGAGAATGTGTACCAGGTCTCAGATTAGTGAGGGTTGACTGGATCAGACATCTGAATCGTGACTCCCGATTGATAGGTTGTATGATTGATAGGCCACAGGCTACAGGTGGGTCATTAAGCTCAGTACTAAATTGCAGGATTTTACAGGTCGTCTGACCAGTGTACATGTGAGGGAGAAAAACTTTATTTTTAAACTTTTGCCTTCAGAATACATAACACTGTGCTGTAAGTAGGTATAGGTGTAATTTAGTGTCTGAAGCAGAGCGCTGGTACTGCTACCAGGCTATTGGTTTCTGCTGTGACCACCCATGTACTGTATGTAGTAAAATTAATTCTCAACGCTGCATTCACTTTCAATGCTATAAGCCACTTTAGATGGAATGAGATTACACGTGTGCATTCCTCTTGTTTATGGCACAGAAACCAGAACAACTTCCCATGCTTCGTGTGGGATGGCAGAAAATAGATATTGTGATTCTTTCTCCAGGACATGATTACAACAGTCATGCAGTGCAATAGGCTGCAACACGCACACACAAAGAAAAGCCAGCACTCGCATCAGGAACAAAAAAGGGTTAACTCCACAGCAAACAAACTGTAATGGAAGAGGTGGATTGCCAAGACAGAGAGAAGAGATGGAGAGAAAGCCAGAGAGAAAGGGAAGAAGAGGCAGGAAGGATGTTCAAAGGGTTTGTTCTAGCATTTGAAAGGGGAATTTACAACAGACAGGCAAGCAACACACACACACACACACAAACAGCAGGGCTTTGAAGTGTCTGGCTATGTGTGGAGATCACGGTGTTTACATGCCTTGATTAGCTGGAGAGACTTTCACACCCCCTGCTGCACATGTTGTTGCTGTGATACTCTCACCGAGCAGGGGATGTGGTGATAGTCAGGGGCTCAGCTGGAGCTGCTTCACTGGCGTTTGCGTGTGTGTGTGTTTGTAGGCAGGGAGTGTGTAGATGCACCTATAAATGTCTGCAATGTTGACAGTGTTCACATGAGCATACATGTGCATGAGCAATTCATGTGGGTGGAGTGTTGCAGTGTAGTGATTGTGAGTGTGCCGTGTGTGTATGTATGCATGTGTGTGTGTGTGTGCGTGTGTGTGTGTGAGTTCGTGGTCCAGACTGTCGGCATAATTGGATTGACAGCTCCCACTGTGAAGGGTGCCGCAGAGTCAACTGGTGTGCATTCCTAGAGAGCTCCCCTGATGCCCTCTTCTCTCTCCTCTGCCTCCTCTTCGTTCCTGTTCTCCTCTCCTCTTCCCTCCCACCTCCTTCTGCTGTGATCCTAATCAGGAGAGAAAGGCCGGCGAAGGAGCTTCAGCTCCTGGTCGCTGGGCATCTTCCTCCTGTGGAAATAGAAATAAAAAGGCAGATGGAAGACTTCAAATGTCTTTAAAATGGAATCATTATTTAAGATAAGATTTGTATGGAAAATAATAGGTTATACAAACTTTATATAGAGTTATATGTAAAGTGTATCAGCTATGAGAGCGGTGAGCGCCATAATTGTTTCAGTATTCGCATACTGGCCAGTTTCTCATGGAAGACATTCACGCTGTTACACTTAGTTGTTTGCACAAAAAGTGACAGAAATAGGAGAAGAAGAAGTAGAAGAAGAAGTTGTAAAGAGTGAAAAAAGAAAGCTTGAGAGAGAAGTTCAAACACTGCCAACTTTCCCAGCTGGATAATCACTACTTGCAGTGGGTGTGAATGTCGGTTTGTCTGTTTTGAAAAGTCACAGAAATTGTCACAGCCCCCTCTAACCTGACATAAGAAAAGCGCGGGGGGATTCTGAAGCAGTCTCGACGAATCACGCTCACAACCTGCTGTTACCTGTGCAGTTTCTCCATGATCAGTGGAGAAGATATGTGACACCTTCAAGTGCAGGGAAATGTGGTTTATCCCTCTGTCAGTCACCAGAGAGTTGGTCCATGCTGCATGATGATTGTGGGACAGCTCATAGAAAGAGTCCTGTGAATAATCAGAGATCAAATGGACAAAACAACATCAGTTAACATGACCTAAGATAGACATATACATTTTAAATATACACCCTGCAGACTTTAAATCATCGGTTAGAGTATCATCATCTGCACAAACAGGTCCTTTGAAATTTAAGATTGAAATCTAGAACTCTGTCATGCACAGCAAATGGATCCCACACACCTCTGTGGGCAGTTACTACTAAGTTACATAAATGAAAGAGACAATTCAGTTAGTAGATATACTACTAAAGCTCTGATCATATCCATTGTTACACCTTAAAATATGAACAACTGAGTTCATTGAAATACATAGATAACTACTCTCATGTACTAACAGTATATTTTATTATATTTGTATATAGAAAGAGTGTGTGGGTGCTTGTGTCTATGTAAATGCCTGCATGCTGTTTGTGCATTTGCAGTGTGATTTGTGTGCTGGTATGTGAACATGTATGCCTTTCCATCTGTGCCACCACTCAGCAAACAGTTTCACATTATGCCAGCTGGATTTCCAGGGAGAGGGGTTAGCATGTTGAGAGGCAGCAGCTGAGGAGGACACGGGAGGAAAAAGGAGGTGATAGGAAGGAGGGGGTAAAAGCTTCTGCTCTGATGAAGTACACAATGTATTTGGGCCATATGAGTTTGTCTATGACTGTGGTTTAAGGGCTAGAGACTGAAAGAGCTTGGTGCCTGTGGTTTTTGTATTGACCTCTAGTGGGTCGACATCCAATCAGATTTTGTATTTTGATGTTTAATTTTGCAGTGCTTTTTATGCATTAAGCTTGCTGATCAAAATGTATAAATACACTGAGACATGCTGGTGTCTGTGCATGAACACATGCATGACTATCTACCTGCATTTCCCCAACCAAAATGTGCATGCTTCCATTTTATTTTCTTGCATGTGAGAGCCTTACACGTGCCGTGTTGATGTTGTTCAACATTGTTATATTGAAAGTGGAGCTGTGGGATGCTAGTTAGCCACTCTGTGTGTAACAAGAGTTGTGAGTGATTGATACTGATGGTGGGATGATGGATCCTCAAATCCCTTAACTGCTGCAATTCATTCCTATGTGTAAGGGCATGCCACTGCCAGTTGAGCAGCAGATTTCTATCTGTGCTTGTTTACTTGTGAGTGAGTAATGCTGTGGGCTTTCTGCCATAAATCCACTAAGGTGTACACCCAAACCCCAAAAAGCTACCTGCCCACAGCCTCTTTCCACTGCCTGGCTAGCACCAAGGGGGGAAGCTCCACCACATTTTGCCTGGTCATTCAAAACTGTGACTCATCAGTTCCACTGAAAACAAGGAGCCGAGACAGGGGCTGACCTGTTGTGACAGCTGTTTCCCTGTGTGGCTTTGCCGGTGGTCCCTTCCAAATGATGCATACCTAAACTGTAATCTCGGCTCAGGCACCAGCGCAGCCGTCTTGCAACATCACTGGAGGTCTTTTTCAGTAGGTGTTCCTCGCATTCTTGCATCCTCCGCAATGTAAAATGCAATATTTGATTCCCATGATGCACCACAATATTTATCAGTCAATTCCAAAACAAAACAGTGTTGAAAGGTTGGGTGAAAGGATAAAGAGCCTGTCGGGTTATCTGCAAACACAGGATATGTCAATGTGCAGTAGCAAGTTAGAAAGCAGCGCTGGTACAGTGGCTGCAAATTTAGATCTAAATGACTTGGCGAGTAAAGAAGGTAATGTCAATACACAGTCAATATGTCTTTGATAGGGTGGAGAGCAGACATACAGTATAGCACACAGTTGTCAGTGCCATCAGCTTACTCATAATGGCTCTTCTGTCCCCCAACTGTCCCTTCCAAACAGAGTGTGTGTGAGTATCTGTGTGGTGCTTATTATGTTTCTCTCGCATGCTCTCTCCCTGACAACCTAATTACTACTTTCAGCGATACACTGACATACAGATCGAAAACTGCAGCCGGGAATGTGGCTCATTTTTGACAGGGTGGTGGTTAATGAGATGTTTGTGCAGGAGGAGATTTTCTCTTTTTTCTGTTTTTGTTTTTCAATCTGAGTACTATGGGTAATTATTTACATTGCTGATGTCATTGAGAAGAATGGAGGAAAAGGATTGAAAAGGGAGGAAATGGAGTGAAACTTGTGGGAAACATGAAAGAAGACTTTCCCTCTCTGGCTCCAAGTGAGTAACTCAAAGCATTTGTATTACAAACAACTCCGTTGATGGATCGATCTCTTCTCAGCCAAGGTGGCAGATGTTCCTTTAATAGCATCAAGTAATTTTGATGAGGTAACATAGCTGGCTAGTGAAGGATAATTAGGTGGCATGAACTGAAATTAAACAGTAAAATCAAAAATGAATTACACCAGAACATTCCAGCAGTCTCTGCAACCAGTCCGACTTTATTTTAAGATCATTTTTGAATCTGCATCTTCTCAAATAAAAACACAGAGCAAGCAAGATTAGACTATTCTTGTTTTATAGAGAATTACCTGATGATGTCAATTCTCATTCCCAGGTCATCAGATCAGATACCGGTTTTGTTGTGCCTCTCAGTGTCTCATACAGATGCACAAGTACCTTTTAGCCAATTAGAAGCCTTTTAACAGGTGGTTAACGCTAATATCAATTTGATGCATTGTAAGAGCATCAAGCAGCAAGGGTTTTTACACTGTAGGTCACTTATTGTGAATTGTGCTATGGCCACATTCTCAAATAAAAACATATCTGAGGTTTTCTTGGGAAAATCGTTCACAGGCGTACTAGCCTGTCAAGTTAACAAAAAAGTGAGAGACACCATACTAGTAATAAACATTGGGTTTTAGTTTCCCATTTTATCAAAGCTGGCACAAAAAACACAGTAATATCTAACATTAAATTCACTACAACAGTTGCAGAGGGAAAGTTCTTAGAATGCACTTCTGGGAAACAAACTCAACAATATCTCAGGACTACTGTTTTAATCAGAAAGTTTCACAGTTTGTTGACTGTGAGTCTCTCTTTAATACCAGTTGCAAGCAATTCCCATCCCATGCTGTAATTTTTTTACCAGCCTAAAACGTGCAGGGCAACTGAGAATGGGAACAGGGAAAAGAAATCAATGAGCGGATGGGTTGAATTTCTCTTTCTGCCTCTCAGCGGCTAAAGGTGTTTCAGTGGTGTCCTCAATGGAGGAACCTAAACACTCTGCCCAGCCAGAATTGAATGAATGCACTGGTAGCTATCAGCTCAACACACAGAACAAAAAAAAATAATGAGATGCTGTGGACCAGAGAGACAAGGATATGCAAACTATATAGCAAGGAGATAATGCAGTTGTTGAAATTAAGCCCTTTAACCATAGCTGCTGAACAGCATAGCTTTTAAACAGAATGACTGGCTAAAGAGGGCAAGACATTTAAAACCTATAAGGATAAATAAACCTGTTGTAAGGAAAGCTCATCCTGCTGGCACCGTGGACAAAAGCACTTCTCATAATTGCAATGTCCTATACTGAAATGTTGCTCTCGATCAGTGACTAACCACACTTCTCTCTCTGTCTCTCCTGTTGTTTCTGTTGTGTGTGTGTGTATGTTTATGGGGCTAACTCTGCCTTTTACTGTATGGTGGACAGACCACACTCCTGAGGACTGTCTTTCAGCACCCTATTTCAAGGCAGTAAACCTGGCAACAGCATAACCTCCCAGCAGTTGAGAAGACACAAAGCACTGAGCAGGTCTCTCTTGCATAAGTGCCTTTGCCATGGGAAAAATCCAGAATAAAAAGAGAGGGGACGTATGCTCCTTGTCTGCTATACAACACAGCACAAACTGTTATGAAGTACAGCAGTTGGTTGGAAATGACTTGACTTTTGTCTTTCAAATCCAAGTAAATGGTAAGATATCTACATGGATTGACTATATATTAATACCTTTTTATTTCATTATTTAATATAATCTATTATTGTTTATTTACTAGAATGCTAGAATGCTTACATTACAGTATACACATACCAGCGCTCAACACTATGCTTGATCTGTTTGCTCTCTAGCTCAATCACTTTGACCTGTATTTAACATGGAGCTTAGTTCCAGCACATGCAGTACTAATCCAAATTAACCTGTGCACATTCCCTTATGTAGTAACTACTCCAACTACAGTGTGATCCAAATACACTCTATACAGAATTAACATATTGCATGCTTAAGGCCATATTTCAGATATTTGCATTAATTCACTGTGGAGACATTGCAGGAATGTGATTTGCTGTGTGCCACTGTTAGAGGTGGCAGAATATGTACAGATAACAGAACCACAGACGTACTGTATGTGTAGCTCAGGAAATAAAAGAATTTAGATTGTCTCACAATATGGAGATTATTGCACTTTCAGTACTTGCAAGTACATTTTCAGTTATCTGATTACAGTATAGGTAAGCTGATGTGTGTGAACAATCTTTAATTGTCTTTAAGAAGACATTTATATAATACGCCCATATCCCTTTTAAAAAGTTGTGTTAGTTATTTATTTATTTTTTGCTTTGCCTGCTTTTATCTTGTATTGTCGACTGAGACTTTGCTGTCAAGGTTAACGCCAGGTTCCATACTTCATCTGCAGCAAGCTGTTTTCAAAAAGCAGAAACATGGGCCTATTTACCCAAGTTCCAGAGGTTATTTTGGTATGAAAAGGGTTTAAGTTAAAAAAAGGAAGGTTTCACACTGTAAAGAACCATTTAAGTCTTTTGATCTACAAGTCACAGCTAATGGAAACATAGCTTAAACCAACAAATAACATTTCAAGCCCTCCTGTAGACATGGATGACACAGTGGCTCAGAGTTATTTCCACATTCTGTGTAGTACTTTATATAAGGTGACTCAATGTCCTTGCAGTTATTACCTATGTTTGCAAAACGAAAATTCATGCAGTGATGCCAATTTCATGGTAAACTTCACTGCTCATGTTTGTGTTATGTTATATATGATTTACCACACAGACATAATGCCTGTCTGGTATGTCGATTGCTTTCCCCTCAGTCAGTGTTCAGAGAGGAAAACATCTCCTTGTCTGCGAGTAATCAGATTTAATAATGACACCTTGGGCTGAATGTTTGTTCACAGCTCCCCAAAAGAATGCCAATTTAAAGAAGGCAAAGTGAAGGACGGCCTGCGTCTTGCCTTGAGTGTTTGAAGGGTGGCAGACGGCAACAATACACACATGCTGAGAGTGGAGGACTGATCAGCAAAGTAATAAGTGCTGTGGGTGGAAAATATACTTGGAGGGTACCTGAGTGCTCAACTGGATTAGAAAGTTAAGAGAAGGAAAACACAAGTAAACAGGAATATATATCAGTCTAAAGCTGTGAACTGGAATGCACAAGGCTGCTCCCTGCAGAGACTTACTATTTTAACCGGGGAAGCAGATTTACACATTTATCTCACTATTTTAGACTGTCTGTTTGTGCTGTATGTGTCTGTGGTGCTGTGCACTGATTCATAAACATGTTTCAGTGTGTGTGTGTGTGTGTGTGTATATATATGTGAGAGGTAGACAGAGAGAGAGAGAACATGTGTGTCTGTTTGTGTTCATTTCAGCACCACCTGCATCCCAGTCACCTCTCTGCGGCAGATTTTCCACTTAACATGATAGAAATGCCTTTGGCCATGAATAACACATTTACTCTCTACTGTACCTCAGGCAAAGTATTACATGATCGGTTTCCTCTGCTAGAATACGTTAAAAATGGAAAAATCCAGTGTTCCTTCAGGAAGCAGAAACTCGGGAAGCAGCATGATTTTAAGGATTGAGAAAAATGCTGGAAGAGACAGAAAAACAGGAAGATCAACAAAAAAAAAAAAAAAAAAAACGGCAAAAAAACAGCCGCAGCAGTCAGTAATGATTTGCGTCCCCTCCAGATTCGCAGTTGCTGGGAGGGGAGAGAGGGGAGTGTGCATTTGTGCGTACAAGTGTCTGCCTGCCCATGTGTGTGTCTGTGGGTGTCAGCGCATATGTGTGTCTGAGAGCTGGGTGTGGAGGGGCTAATGGAGTGTTGATTGCCTGGCGGTAAGCAGGCATCAGTGGGTAATTGCAACTCTACGGTGTAGCAGCTCTAAAATGAAGACGCATTTCACATTCGATCACTGAGCCTCCGGTATGGATGCACGTGCATGCGGTGGTGGTGGGTGATGGAGGGTGAGGGTGTGCATGTAGTCCTATATCAACCCAGCGGAGTCGGATTCAGCGAATGGCAGAGTGATATTGAGCAGCAGGCCGCGACCAAAATAACACCTTACCTACCTGACTTGGTGCTCATATGTGAGTATAATTGCAAGCTGTTTTCAGCATGTTGCCAAAGTGTAGATTTGGAAAAGAGTTGGCAAACTTTAAGAGTGAAGGCAGACATTGTGTAACACTGTGGAGCCATGCAGAAAAGAACCTAAAGGTGAAAAGCGAGAGTGGAGCTAATGTGTCCTGCCCTCTCTTTTTCCCTCTGTTTTCTCTCCCTTTGCGTTTGGTTGAAATCTCCCGTCGGTGAACCTCACTCGTGTTGCCAGGCGACAAGGTTGCCTGGGAGCAGGGCTTTGATGAACAGTCACGGTGTAATGGAGGTAGCCCTGCCAGCACCTCGAACACAGGGATGGACAAGCGGGCAAACACATGCATGTGTGTAAACACATGCCAGCATGTGGCATGTGTGCAGCCACAGCAAACAGGATGCAAGCGCACCGAGGGGACCCGTGTCAGGGATTCTTTCTTAACTGCAGCTTTGGCTCACATTTATCCAGTATTCAGTGATTAGTCCTAATTTATTCTCAGGAAATCTTAAGACGTTCTCTATTTCACAGTTTCTTAAATTAATGCCCGTGGTGAATAGAGCCCCTTGTATTTATCACAGTCAGAAGCTACAGCACCGTTGTTGATTTCCACCGCAGATTTCCATGACCTACTGAAGTCAACTGCTCCTTGTGTTTTCAAAAAGCTATTAAAACATTTCACAGAAATATTATGCTGCCCTGGCAAATGTAATCAATCATTTGAAATGCAAGAATGGGATTCTTTCCCCCCGACTTTTTTTTTCCTCTCACAGGCGTTACAGTGCGTACAGGAAAAAACACACCCCCACAGAATGTGCACTGATGGCTCAAGTAAATGTCATGTAAAACAGATACAATATCACTGCAATTAAGATGGATGGAGATCAACACAAGTGCTGTGGCCAACTCCATCAAAGCAAAGTATCAAAATGGCTGGCTGAAGGGCCCCAGCGTACCCATGGATGTGGTAATTAAAGAAACGTTTGATCAATCCAAGTAATGAAGCATCTAACCCACACACACCACTGCCTGAAGCTCAGCTGCTACCATGTAGTTTCCATATCTCTTTGCATTCTTAAAGTAATAGCCTAATCTACAAGTTTTTCAAATAATTGGCCATTTTCTTACTCCCTCTCTCTCTTTGTGCTGAACATGATCGTTATTCAAACTCTGACTCTGGTTCATAAAAGCTTTTACGGTTGCTCTAGGAAAAGTTCCTCTGGTACACATAAGAGATGTGTTTTACATTTCCAATGACTCCAACAGCATTTCAATTATAGCTGCAGGCTCAGAGCCTTTCCAGTCAGCTGCATACACAGATGCACACACCACTGACTGTTCTGTTTGGGGTTATGAGAAGGGGCTGTGAGAGAGCCGCCTGCATCCATGCAGCTGGTGGTGGAACTTGACATGCAAAATATTAATACTGCCATAAAGTAATACTTTCTTGCATGGTTAAGTCCTACTGTCAGGGTTTTATTTAAACATGTAGTAACTCATTTTTTGGCAACTTGGAGCAACATTAATAATAATATGGAGTCGTTTTTCTTGCCCTCTGACAAGGTAAGTCCAATATTCACTCTCCTTTTAACTTAGTTTTGGTCTCCACCAACTGATGAAGGAAATATGTGGCTGCTAAATACCCCACAATGTTCTCCTGCTTGCTAATTCTGTCTGCCCTTTAGTGCGGGGCAGGTATTGTACAGTGGGTTTTTAGAAGACTTTCTCCCTGCTGTGACTGTGAGAGATGCGAGACTGAACCAAAACAGTGAAGCTGTGAGCAACAAAACCAAAATAATGAGCTGAATGGTGTTGTAGAGTTCTGCAGACTTGGGTTATAACAGTCTGCGGCGTCATCATTACAAGTGACGTCGGTCACATACAACTAGTCCTGTGAAAATGTCAGTTGGAGACAGGTGATTATAACCACTTTAAGTAAAATATTGACATGAAATACTGAGGGTGTGCTAAAGTTTCAAAGTGTCTTTCACAGTGTTGATTACATTATGTTTGTTGATGTTCAGTTGGTAGTACTGTTAATCTGTTCTTTTAAGTGTGTGTGTGTGTGTGTGTGTGTGTGTGTGTGTGTGTGTACACCCTTTACCTTGTGTAACAATAAATAAATAAATAAAAATCTGACAGTCCAATCAGATTGCACAAATATTTTTAATGCCTATATTACTGAATACATCTGTTCAATGCAGACAGATGAGGTGAAATGGTGTGTGTATGCAGTGTGTGTATTGATGTAGTGTGCCTGTGGTGCATAGGAATGTCTGTATCCATCAGTCTAATTGTGATTATGGCATTTAATTAAGCCAGATGATTTCCACTTCTGTGGTAATCAGTGCTTTGTGTGTGTGTGTGTGTGTGTGTGTGTGTGTCTGTTCGTGTGCGCGTGCATGTGTGTCTGTGCACGTGTGTTAGGAGTTTGGACTGTGGACTGTTTCTTTAAGACCAAGGATGAAACTCTCTCCCTATCTGTCTCACTGCAGGATCAGCTCCATGTCATGTTCTCTGGAAAATAAAAACTCTTTTGACACTGAAATCCTCATCAAACATCAAATGTCCTCTTGCTAAAAATAGTCACCTCATGTCAAGCCATGAAAACAGTCGCATTTTCTGCAGCAGCTGTAACTCGAGCAGACGACAACACGTGAAAACATCATTGCCATCAGTCGGAACGGCTGCGTCACCCACCTTTGTAACCACCTGTCAAAGGACTTTCAACAATAATGTCACAATAGAGTTGTTTGATTTGTGAAAGCATGACTCACTTCTGGCAAACTAATGACCTGTGAAAGC
Organism: Chaetodon auriga; assembly: GCF_051107435.1. Classification (NCBI taxonomy): domain Eukaryota; kingdom Metazoa; phylum Chordata; class Actinopteri; order Chaetodontiformes; family Chaetodontidae; genus Chaetodon; species Chaetodon auriga. The sequence continues at coordinate 14,164,836 of NC_135097.1, read as the reverse complement.
TGGTATGAGAAACATAACGCTGCTATGTATAAACAGATGGAACTTTTAACAGGCATATACTGCTAGCTAGCCAAGTGTGAATAAAGCTAATTGGAATAATAGCGACTTAAACGTCCACACCACATACGTGGGTGCATGTCTAAGTTTGATATGCATGAGTGGAGAATTTAATGGGGGATTAGTTGTTTTGTTTGTCAGCAAATGGTTAAGGGGCATTTTAGGCAAAGCCCTTATGATTATCTGTCCCATCCATCTAACATCACGTCTACACATATACTTGACTCACTTTAGATTTTGCCAAGGGACAGTATGCTTTACATTAGGTAATAGTACTTACTGCTTTAAATGAAGTATACTTCCTGCAGAGAACTATAATTGTTGAATTATGAAGCCTCAAATACATTTAAACTACAATACCATTGTGCATGTTGTTGTGTACAGGCATTTGATGCAAATTGATTTGACATTAATGCTTTTTTTACTTGTACTCCACATAAGCAGTGTGTAATGTCAATGTGAGAGTAAAATCTAGAAGCTGTTCTAAATTAATTACTAATATAAGGGGGAAAAAAATCATAGTGCCACATGCAAAGTGAACATGTCCAGATTAACTATACTTTGTACATGGATCAACATGTGTAATTCAACTTGATACTCTTGATGAACATGCTCGTGTTAGAAAACTGTGAGGTGGACATAAGGTAGACATGCACCAGGCAATAGGTTTTTCTGTAATCATTTAAAATAATATTATTATATTTATCCAGCTAACCACTGTGCTTAGTGCAGCCGAGGCCTGCACATGATAAACTAACTAGTTTCTAATTAGAATGCCTTATATGAACTAATTAAAATAACCCATTATGTGTTTGCCACGTCTTTAAATCTATGAGACGTTTCTCCAGTGCTGGCTCACTGTGCACATTAATCTGGCAATGCAAGACTAACATTTACAGTATATTCCATATTTCTTCAGATAGGGAATCAATTCTGAGTGGAAGAGATGGGTTTTCCAAATTACTGTATTTATTGATGCACTAATCCGTTCTGTCCGCTTGACAACTTTTGTGAAAACTGGAAAATGTTCTGGCTAAATGCATCTTTATCAAGTGAATGATAATTGCTCAAGACGATATACTAATTGCAATCACGTCAACAAAACTGTCACAATCCATCCAGACTCACTGCTCCGCTGAGTCGTTACTCACTAAAGCTGCCTATTTTCCTCCTTGGGGGAAGTTTTTTGTTTTTAGGTGTTAGGCGTCCACATGAAATGTATAGCTTTTAAAGGTCTATTGTGTAGTATCTAAGGGGGCCTGTTGGCAGGGATGGAATGTCATATTAGGATACTATAGAATGGGGTTTCAGTCGGTTGCAATCTGCAACCTGACCACTAGATGCCACTTAAACCTACACACTGGTCCGTTAAGTGTGTTTTGCACGTGTCTCACAGTTTATTGGTATGCTTGGGTATCTGTCCAAGTGTATCTCCCAGGCCTTTGAGAGTGTTACACCATTTTGTCAGTAAACTCCAAATGAAAAAACATATAAAATAAACCAGAGGCAGTAGAAGAAAACTTAAACTGACATTCGGCTTCCCTGGCTAGAGGCAGAGACAGATAGAGTCCAGCATGAGATTAGAGAGTACAGCAGTGAGGGGTGAGGGAGGACACCCAGTGCCTCTCACTCTGCAGTTAGCCCGGCAGTACAGTACAGTTTACTCCAAACTAAATCCAATTTGGCGTGTTTGCAAAGGCTTGGAACTGCTGTTGAATATGGCACTGTGAGCTGATGCCAGCGCGCTCACTAAGACTGGAGGTCTGTTTGTTTATCACCCAGAAATTAAATGCTCCCCGTCTGAGAAAAATATGAATACTTATGAGCCAGAGATTAATAGTCCACTTACAGGTTTTCATCAAGTCTAAAAAAGTACCCATACAGTCATTTGTAAAAGTATAATAAATACACAAAGTTCTCCATTTAATTTTCCGTAAAAGCCAAATTACTGGACTTGACATTAAAGGTAATCCAGTATCAAGTGGAAAAAAGGACGACCTTCATTGGACATTCATCTGTGTTCAGTTTTGAAACTTGATCTAAGAGGGCTATGAGGATTTGGGGGGGGGGGGGTATATCTGTGAACATTTTTCCTTAGTAATTTCACTTCTAATTAAGAAAAACTTGCGTAAAGTGACAGCATTTCTACTTGAATATGATATTTTGTTAGTCTTTCCAATCGGTAGCACTGTCCTCCCTTACGTGACCCTCCCTTGTTTTTCTCTGTTTTTCTCTGTCCTGTCGTCATCTGACAGCAACAACAACAGAAACAGCAGTGGCGGCGGTGGTGACAGTGCCAGAGGCCACGCTGCTCTGCCACACAGCGATCTGGCAGTCTGTTGCCTCCTTCCCCTTCTCCTCTTCCTCCTCCCCCTCCATTCCCCTCACCTCCTCCCCCAGCTCCCCCTCTGTCTCAGCTGATAGACACCTGAGCAAGACAAGAGGTCAACCTTGCCACCGTGCGTGTTGGCCCACCTCCACCGTTTGATGGATAGTGTATAACTCTGTGTGTGTGTGTGTGTGTGTGTGTGTGTGTGTGCATGTTGTTGATACAATGGGTGGGTGTTAATATTTGGCAGGTCTTTTATCGCTCTGTCCTTTCTTCATCTTGTAGTTTTGGCCCTTTCTCCGGTTCCTGTCCCGCTCATCTACATTAAGTAAGTTTTGTTCCGGCTGCTTTTAATTGCATGTACAGAAGACATGCCAGAAATGCAAAAAGAAATACTAAAATATTGAAAAATGCATGGCTGAAGAGGAAAAGGTTGCATATAGGAGAGATGAGATGTGATAGAAGGTGATGGAAACACATTTTTAGAATACATCTTGACATTGCAGCACTTCTGTTTCTTGGTGTGAACAAAGCGTCTACGTCATTCGGTAAAAATGACAGGCCTTGACTCCACTTGTTGTCAGGGATGAATGCTGCTGCAAAGTCTTGAATCCAGACAGAGGCCCTTGCTGTGTGGCACACCTCTCTCAATCAACAAGATGGTTGACAAAAACACCATTGTGGAAATACGGATCAGAGGACATAATGTCATTCATAGCAGGAAGTCTGCAGCCCAGTTAGTGCCTTTGTGTGGCTGGAGGCCTTGTATTGAGTAGCTCTATCCTAGTACGTCATCACATACTAAAACACATTCACATGTACAATCTGCAGATAACTGCAGTCATCTATTAGCCACCAGCAGCACTTTTGAAGCAGTTTGGGGGATGAAATGCTCTGCTCATGGGCACAGTTATTGTAGTTGAGGCTGCAGAGACGGTTTTACATGCTCACCCTCCCCTACCTGGGATTTAAATCAGGTTGCCTGTAGTCACAAGTCTGCCTTTGAAATCTGCTGCCATGCTGGTTCATCACCCCCCCCCCCCCTCCCTCTTCTCCTCCACCAGTATTTATTTTCCCTCCCTGGGCCAGACAGATGGGAGTGTTCAGAAATAAAAGCGTCAGTATTTACCATATTATTTACTAGCATCAGTGCTAGCCCCTTTGGTCATGCTATCCTAAAAAAAAAAAAATAAAAAAAAATACAACCTCGTTTTCCTCTTCCTCGGCTTACCTGGACCTTTTAGGATTTATGTGGGACAACTCTCCTGTTGGAGCCATTTTGTAGCTTGATCAAAGATGTGTCAGTGCTGGGATTCACTGCACTGACCCACAGGTTAAGACTGTGTTTCGCACACTGTGTAGCATATATATCATACTGTGACAGATGAATGCTTCTGTATCTCCGTGGACAACCTGAAACCAAATCTGGACACTAATGGATTTCTCTCTGCAGTGTGAGTGTGACAAAGTCATAACAAGTAAGCGACTGAAATGATATTATGAAGAATGGCCAAAGATATTAATCTGGAGGCTGTATAATATGTCATATAAACAGTTGTCGACAATGTACACACAATGTGTCATTAGCAAGATAGAAACTTTCTATTTTCACACACAGGTTCACCTACACAGGCGATAATCTGATAAGATTTTTGAGTGCATATATTTGCATATTAATGAGGACAAACTGCTTTCTTCTGAAACATGTTGATATAAAGACAAGTGGTGATTAGTGCATTCATTATCTTCAGAGAGTAGCTGTGTAGGTGACAGGCTGTATTAACAATGTGCCTGTGTTTGAGCAGGACACTAATGTTGTGAAACGGTTTACAAAAACTCATATGTTTTCAGTCACTATGGAGACAAAACATCATCAATAACCTTAAGATGAACTCTTTTTAAGGCTGAACAAGGCGGTGCGTGCGTGTGTCTATACATGTGTACAAGCACAACTTTGGATGTGTGTGTGTATGTGTGTGTTTGATGCTGGGAGTGTGTAATTACGGGCAGATTATGGGAGAAGCGGACGGCATGAAGCAGTCTTTGATGGGATTAAGCACTCAATTACCCAGCTAAGTAACCCGTCCCCCCTCACCACCACCACCACCATCACCACTACCACCACCACAACTCTCAGGTTCAAACATTTCACACACATGAATACACAAACTCGAACAAACAACTTTATGAGTACACAAATAGACAGAAGGCTTTGTCTTTTGCTGCAGCTAAATACATGATCCACACACATTTTTTTGGAATATACCTTTATCTTTTTCTTGTCCAGACCATTGGTCCCTCTGGTAGTCAGTCCATTTGTCTAAACTTGGGTGTGTCAAACACGTTCCTTTTTGTATGATAATGGAACTGTAAGGAAAAGCCTTTCTAAGGATTGTGTTCTTCCACAGATTTGAATTGTAGACCTACCTAAAAAAAACTGACTACACACTCTTACTAGTTGTTGCAGACTCTGTGAATGGGTTAGTCTCATCCGAGACTGTCTGTGATACTAACCATTGCAGAGTTTAGGGGACTGGCTGCTGATTGGAAGTTGGAAAGTTAACCAGAGAAATATATTTGCCAAAAGTATAGATTAGTCTTCATCCCTGAAGCCTTTCTCTTCCAGTAAAACATGTCTTGGAGTGTCTCCACTCCTGCCTCATGCTGGTGCATCAAACCATTATGCATTCATAGCTACACTGCAACAGTAAGCATCTGGAATAATAATGTCAAATAATGTCATAATAATGTCAAATGGAACTATGAAAGGACATGAAATGTTTCACAAACAATTAGATTGTTTAAACCTGCATGAATAATTTTTTTGGCCATTTGGACGCAGAGAAACAAACTTTGAACACATTTTCACCCTTGCAATGATACGGCGAACTTGTTAACAAACAGTTGCTTACACATATCCAGCAGATTCAGGGGATTGTTAGCATAATTAGGAGTCGTGTTTCTGGCATCGTGGTGAATGTTAATCCAATATTTACTGCTCTTTTTACCAAAACAGCTGCCTGCTGCAGCCAAAAACCAACACTATGAGAGCACTAATGTGAACATTAGAGTTGCAGGCTATGGAAAAACAAAACATTGAGCAGAAAGTCACAACAAAGCTCTGCAGAGATGACACAAAATACAGAGTCTGATGATAATTCTCTGTGGGGTTGTCACTCTAAATAACCCTTTTCACATAGGAGTCACATGATCCACTGTTAATATATTACATCAGGCCTGAAAGTGAGTAGATAAGCCAATATGAGGCCACTGTTTTGTTTTGTTTTTTTACAAAATCAGCTGCAGCAAGAAATAAAATGCTTCTCTTTCCTATTGCTGCTGTATTCTGTTACAAGAGTCAAGAGAAAAGAGCTGGGATTGACTGGAGGTTTGCAAAGTTGAAAGTGAATGTGTGAATCTCTCCTACCCCAATCTCTATTCCTGCTTGTGTGGTGGAGAAAAGTTAGTCCCTCATGTCAGTTTATTAAAACTTTTGCATTTGGGTAGAAATGTAGAGCTATGTCCTTTCAGCTCCCTCGAACAGCAAGTCTCAGAGTATCAGCTGGCTGTCTGCTGTATGTATACCAGCAGTGTGAAATGATGACATCACGCAGTTCATCATAGTCTGTGGTGTTCAGTGGTGACTGTGATTTGTCTCAGCGAGGAATCCAGGGTCTGATCCACAGCTAATGGATTCATAATGACGCAGAAAATGGTAAGGTTATTGTTAAAGCCACCGGTGAGCTATGATGTTTCTAACTGTGGTCTAATTGAGACCAAGTGTAGCATTGCACCATTATGACATGGGGCAGTTAGGTATCTACAACAGAATAAATAGGGAGCACCACAACCACAGCTATCACATACTGTATGTGAAACTGTCAACAAGACTCTATTTATTCGCACTCTTATTGAAACGGATGGATGTTTGTTGAAAAGACAAAACATGTTCTCCAGCTGAGCAGTCTTTTCAATATGCTTTCAACATGCACTGGTCGGGAGTGAAAGAAAGAAAGAAAGAAAGAAAGAAAGAAAGAAAGAAAGAAATATTGCTTGCCAAGCAGGGGTCGTTTAAGGGTGGCCAATCATCCAATTATCTGGATAAAACAGGTGGCACCTCATTGGGAAAGCTCATTAAAATGGAGTTCAATCTTGGCTCTCGGCTGCCTCTGGAAATGAAAGCACATTTCCTGTTTGGCCTGTTGAAATTTTTCAAATAAAGTCAGGCTGGAAAGAGGAGAGGCTTTCCCTGATGCTGAATAATTGGATGTTTGGATCTGAGCCAGTCAAGATTTACTTGCTATTTCTCTTGTGGAATCCACGGTGGACTGGTCATCATGATGGAGCCTGGTCTCAGGCCTTGGGCTCTGTCAGCAGAGCAAAGCATCCCATCTGTTCTGGGGTCGTCCTTTTAATGCAAGAGCTGTCTTTTCCTCAGTCTCACAAGTTTACAATGTCCGCTTGATGGCTATTTATGGTGCGTGAAAGTTCAAATTGAACTTGTGGATAAAGGTGCCCATACCAAGTGCTCACACATATGCACTACAAAAGCCTTTTGCGGACAGTGATTCTGAGGGCTGTTGGATTTTCTGTGGTAGTTAGAGGAATTGCAGTATGACATTTTTTCTTCCATATTGCAAACGGTCTATAAAACCAAAGGTCAGGCATTTTTGTCATAGCGATTGCTCACCAATGTGGAAAAGAAAGGTCGATTGGGGAAAAAGTGGGGAATGGTTTGCAAGTGACTGTTTTACAGTTACCATGTCAAGGACAGTAAGTCTTAATGGCTATAAGGGGCGAATAGGAGATGAAAGCATACAGTACCCACTGCAGCTTTCCACTTTAAAACCACCTGCCCAATTTTTTGGTTGCTTGAAATTAACACTTTGAAACACTCCATAAAAGATATTCATAAATACACACATTGCTTAATTGCTTATACAGTGAAGATGAATTGGCAAGCTAATAGACTAACACTCCACTCATTTACACAGTTATTTTACCCTCTTAAAGCCTTCTTTATATCATTATCACATGCTGATCTGCATCAGCACCTGAGTTTGTTGGTGCTACAAAGATCAGCAGTGGAACTTTGTTTTGTTTTTTTTACCTCGCTTCATTTACATCTCAACAAACTTCTCTACTATCACAGGTGTCAACTAGCAATGATAATTAAATATCATTGTTTCATTAAATTGTGTCTAAATATCTCCAGCAAGGAACAGACATTATGCATTGCGATAATAGAAATATTTGGAAATTAAGTAATGTATCTTAAAGGAAGCTTTGATTATAATGTTTTGCAGTTAAACTTCAGCCAATCAAATAAGCGCAGATTCAGGGTGTCAGCAATTTTGAATTAGGACGTTTGTGAATCCCTCTGTGCACATTCATTAATATCAGGACTCATCTGATTCCATAGTCTCCCTGCTCCCGTCTATGCATATGAAAACTGTATCCTCCTGTATAGTTTTGCTGTTTGTCAAAATTGAGCCTGCATGAAACATAAACCATATGATTTCCTGCCTAAGAGATGTTGCTATTCGCCTCATGATAGATAAGCAAAGAGCATTATGTGTATCATCTGGTTTGGATGGAGAAGTCACACATATTGTCTAAAACATCCACAGCGTGCATGTCCAAAATGGAATCAACAAAGGCCAAATTCAAATATCGTGTTGTTCTGTGCTGTTATTTTACATAAAATAACCCTCTTGCAAAAGAAAAACTGAATGTGAGACACCCGTTGAATCCCATTAAGAATAAAGCAATCTATTCAGCCTAAAGGTACAGTATTTGCAGTGAAGACACAAGCATACAGAAGTGAGATGACTCGTCTCTATAATGTGTGCTCTTGCTCTGTTTGCTGTTTTGTGCCATTAAACAGTTCACAGAATAACGCAGTGCAGTGTGGTGGAGGCTGCTAGTCTTCCTGGAAATAGTCTTGTTTGTGTACAGTAATTACACTAATGTCTCACATTAGTGTGGTGGCTTATTTCGGTTAAAACAACAAGATAGAGCACCTTCCGGGTACATTATGGTGTGGTATTCCTACCATCCTCACATGGCTACCAAAGTAACTTCAACATAATGCTGTTAATATTTAATTATGATTAATCGCATACATCTTTAAGGTAGACTCCTCAGTGCATCATTTCCTTTACACATCAAGTCCACAGTGGCCCAGTCTGCCCTATTATGGGGACAAGACCCTATAGAAGCCAGGTATGGGGACCAGGAGGCATCCCCAGTCATCCTGAAGAAGGAGAGTTAATCCTCCCAGACAGCGGGGAACGGCTGCTATCCCGGCCTGTCACAACCACTCTGGGCCCTCACAGCTGAGGCCGTCACACTGAAAGCCAGTGCTCCACAGAAGAGAACAGGACACAGGGGAGAGGAGGGGAGACAAGGGGTATAAAGGAGAGGATTTACATGCGTGGCTGTTCTTTTTATGCCACCCAGAGGACTCAGGTGGAGTAGGAGGATTTATGATACCACCTGAGAGGGTAGAAGGTTGCAGTGGGTGTGAAGGATATTAATAGTTTTATTATTTTGACTTTTATATGTGAGACACCCTCTGGTCATACGGTCTTCTGATGTCCTTCTCAGTGTACTTTCAGGAGTGATCAACAGCAGTGAAATGGTCTCACCATAGAGAGGTGTTTGCTCACACTCAGTGATTCAACCATGTTATTCACAGCGCATTCAGACCCCAGTTGACCCCACAACAGAAATTGAAACTCCCGAAATGAAACCTAGTTGTATACTTTTTTTTTTTCCACAAAAACCATATCAGACATTAGACAATTTTTATGTATGTCTGGCGTTACCAGCAAGGAGAAGAGACCCACTGAATCCACTGAAACACAAATATGTGGGGAAAGTATTCACAAATGTGTGAATTTTTCTTTTTCTTCAAGAAATAATGTTCGGTTTGATACCAGTCTCACCTGTGTACAGTAAATATGCAGCTGGACCCATTGGCTTAGTTTAGCGGAAACAGGGGGAAACAGTGAAGCAGCCTGGCCAACAAAATCTTTTTCATTCATTGTTATATGTGAGGTTATGTGAAGTATTCAATGCCCAAAAAAAGAAGAATATAACTTGTTCAGCAGTGAGTTATAGATGTGCCAGTTTGAAAGTGGATTGAGCCATTGATTTAATAAAAAAAAAAAAAAAAAAGAAGTGCAATAAAATGTGTTTGTGATTACTGTAATATGAATGCAAACAACATTTGTTCTTGTCAAGTTCTTATCTCACTTGAAGGTCACACATACAGCACCAATTTTGAAACCTTGGCTGAGTAATCAAAATGGATCTATCGTCTGTCCAGCCTTTCAAAAAGGGAGTGCAGTTCACCAAACTTACCCACATATTTTGATTTATTTTCATTTTAGTATCTGAAGTTGCAGCAAAACTGCAACCACTATGCTGTCAGTTGGCACGTGCCAAATATTTGCTTTGTCCTCGTAAGAGAAGTATTTGAATTGTCTCCTGAGTGCCTCATTCTTATTAGACACGCAAAGGAAGTGTGGCCGTGCTCTTGCAGTCATGCATGGCGCGGCAGCTTTTACCGCGCTGAGCGGTAAAAAGCACAAACCGCTGGATGAATGGACTTCAGGGCACCGGGGGCGAGTTTTCTTGTCATATGTGAAAGCTCCCTAACACAGCTTACCCTGACCAGTCACATTTGAAATTCCATCAGTAGTGGTCTTTTCAATATAAAAAAGAAGCAGAGTAAAAAAAAAAAAAAAAAAAAAAAAAAGAGGATGGGAGTTAGAATGAAGAGAGAAAAATAGATCAATATTTAATTTTCTTCCCAGGAGATATGTTCAGGCACTAATCAGCAGCGACTGGAAAAGATGACACCTGGAATAGCAAGCAGCAGAGCTGAGGTGTCCTCTCCTCTGCTTCCACCACATCTTTTGCTTTCCAGGGCAGTCTCTCACTTAGGCTCTGCTGTCCCTGTCAGCACTGCGTTTCTCGTTTATTCAGTCAAATCCATCTTTCCATCTCTCTGTGCTTCCTATTAGCTCTACAGCTTCTGTCTCTCACTCGTCCGCCCTCTCTGTCATCCTTTCATTCTCCCCTCCTTCATCCTCTGCCCTCGTCTCACTTTTCCTTCTGCTGTATCTCTGGCCCTCACTCCCTTCCTTCTCCTTCTCCAGGCTCTTCATCCAATCTCTTCTTTCTCACTTTCAATCTTTTGCTCAGTAACTACATGTCCAGCATGACAGACCAGCAGAGATTGGTGTTGGAGGAGAAAGCAGAGAATCACTTAACAAAATCACTGTACGTGCAGCAGGTATCATTCACAACAGGCATTCCAGCTGTGCGTGGAATTGGTAATCCTGCTTTGTGTGCTGGTTCTTCATTACAAAGCTCTCCAGCAGCTACCCACACAGGAATCTCTCAGCCCAGCCAGTCAAGGCAGATGGCTGCCTACCTGGAGCCAGGTTCTTTTGAAGGTTTCTTTCACCACCATCACCAAGTGCTTGCTCACTGGGGAGTTGTTGGGTCTCTTTAGATTAGAGCACATGGTCTCGAACTGCTCTTTTCAAAAAGTGTCTTAACTCTTATTGTGTTTGGCGCTATATAAATGAAATAATTGAATTTGGCTTCATGTAGACGTACAGTTCCCTTGTTGGAGATACGTATATGCTGTTTCAGGATAAAATAAACCTTCACACTCCGCTGATATTTCCTGGAGAGAAGAATTAGAAGGCAGAGCTGAGGTGATTTCACTGGACTGGTTGTGATTTGATTTGCAAGGCTTTCACATTTTCATTTAGTAAAATGGAGCAACCCATCTGTATTTCAAAAGCATTTCAAATTAATGTTCCTTCTCTCACTCAGGGTTTAACTAGACCTCAAGCGCAATGAGCTTCATTTCCAACTTGAACAAATTCATACAAATTGGGTCTTATCACTTCAAATTACTGCTTTGATATCTGTGCCAGAGATGCCTACCTGATTGTTTTTAATATACCAGACCAGTGGTGGAGGAAGTGCTCAGATCTTTTATTCAATTAAAGCAATGTCATAATGTAGAAATACTACATTACAAGGAAAAGTACTGCAGTGAAAACTTTGCTCAGTTGGAAAAGCAAAGAAGTACTTTCAGTGAAATATACAGTACTTCATGTATCAGATGAGGTAATCATTATGCAAAAACACAAAATGTTTCTTGGTTGAACACACTCATATTCGTTGACCTAAAGGGTGACACACGCCGCCTGTGAGCAGATGAATCCCGCTGCTAATAATTCTGGCCTGTTTCTGGAGCTGTTGTTGTATAGACTCATGATACAGATAATGGTACTGATTGGTACAGGAGCTGCATGTGGTGGAGGTGCTATGTCAGGGATGAAAAGCTGCCATATTCATTTATTTACAATGAACACCTGATATGAACTAATATCAGGTGTGATTGGTAGCAATGACACAATTTTCCACAGTTTCCAAGTTATATTTTATTTATGTAAACTTTGTCCGTCTCACTACTTGCCATTTCTCACGGCTGGTTACCTCCCTGAGCTTCTCGGAGAAAAGGAATGGGAGCCTTTGCCTCCACCCAGCTCGCCATGTGTCTTCCTGCCCTGAAGCTGGGTTTGATGCAGGGGTTAACAGCAGTCCGGACATGGATACCTGTGCCATTGGTCATGATTTGTAGTTCAGCGTCGTATTTCACCGGTTGATAGCACCACATCCACACTAGATAGATGTCCTACATGATCAGTGCTTTAATTGTTTTTCCCATGACAACTGTTAACACTCTTTTATTTAGTCTCTCATATCGAGGGATGATGAAATACATAACCAACTTCACCGTGTCTCATTATTGAATAGGAAACCATTGTCGTGCGATCACTGCTTTCGTTCCTTCTTTCACTGTGATTGATTGCTTCAATCATGGTGAGCAACATTTTCGCAGTAAATGGATTTGCTAGACGCATTACTGAAACAGACACATCAACATTTTCCACCAGGAAACTTCTTGGAGAAAACGCGAGCAGCCCCAGCTGCCATAGACCTGAAGTAATGCATGTCAGCTACGCTGCAGCCAAGCTGTACCATGACTCCTAACACAGAGCAAAACAAAAGCATCTTAAGTGAGCAAGTAATGTCTCTGCTCCGAACTAATGGAAGCAGGTTCGGCTCTGGACTTAATATTAGCGGCTGCCTTTATATGGATAGCAACTTTAAGTAATCAGCAAACTAAAACTGTGAATTTTCCTTCTAAAGTGTGGCAAAGTAGAAGCACACAGCAGCATAAAATATAAATAAAATACAATTACTCTGCATCGTGCATCTATTATTACTTGAAAAGATGGTCTGAGTTTTTTACAGCAGTGAAGTGTTTAGGTACATTCACTAAACCTTTAAACCCAAGTTATAACCTCTCTGCTCATTGTTTTCACTGCAGTGGATGAGAGAATGAAATAAGGGCTTTTGGAGGTAAGTGGACTTTATCAAGTTGATGGAAAGGTTGTTCAAGGTTGATCTGTTGTGGGCAGTTCTGACATTGGACAGCTAGCTAATCAAGCTGTCCTGCAGATATCCAGAAAGCATGCACACACACACACACACACACACACACACACACACACACACACACACACACACGCACGCACGCACACACAAGCACACACATATAACCAGAGCAGAAACAGAAACCCAAGAGACAGAATTACCATACAAGACCTCCCTTTCAATATTTCACTTTGCAGTGTATTTCTTCTGACACTCAGATAACCATCTGTGGTCTTTTGGTGGGCATAGTATTGGTCTCCAATAGAGGAGGAGTATCTATATGTGTGATATTGTGTGTTAGTATATGGATGGAGGTCTCTTCTGTCCACACAAAGCCTCTGGGGGAAGAAGAGAGTGAGACAAAGAGACAGAGAAAGAGGCAGGAAACCTTTAGCCCCAATGGGAAGTCCCAATACAGCTGCTGCTTGCCTGCTTGACTCTTTCTCTCTGACTCTCTGCATGCACTGTCAACCTGTCTGCCCCCATCACACACACACACCAACTCACACACACAATGTAAACACATGACTGCCTTTACACTGCAGCGAGTGTGTGTGTTTGACAGAGGAAAGTGTAGCCACAACTCAGATATAGTCGATTTCATACTTAAACCCTCTGCTTGAACCATGAGACAGAAGATGACTGATCTTACACACACACACACACACACACACACACACACACACACACACACACACACACTGTGTGTGAGAGAGAGAGAGAGAGAGACGGGGGGGGGGGGGGGGCTTCTCCCCTAGTGGGAGACAATGTGTTTAATTAATGCTGACACCATATTCATAGCAGGAAACTGTGCAAGTGTTGGTGTGTGTGATTCTTATCTATGTGTGTGTGACAGTGTGAGCCCAGAAGTCGCTACAGCTACGCTATGCAGAGCATGAGTGGCCATTAAATATTATGCAAAGCTCATTCCCACACATAGTGAGGCCAATCTCCCTCTCAATGTCACCTACAAAGTCTTAAGAAGCCCTCAATTAACTTATTAGCAATTCTGCAGAGCTTAACATGGGCGCTAATGAAGGAAGTATGGAAAGGAAATGAACTTAATGGTAGGAAACAGGAATATGGGGCACTGCATATTGCAGTGCTCTCCCCTCATTTTTGATGGGGTCAAAAGTTATAAGTCATTGATATCTTTTGAAATGTTTGCTGGCATATTTCAGGCTAAAGCAATCAGACTTGTGCTGTATTAGACGTCAGGGCAAGTGAATCCACTTGAAGAAGTGCAACGCTGTGCTGTCTTAGCTGTCTTATCGAAAGTGAAAAGTCAACCCCTCTTTATATTTATTTGTCTGCCATGTGTGATTTTTCTGAAACCGCTGCCCATCACATCATTTTTCTCGTTATTTTCTACCCAACCATCCAGCCCAAATTCCTCCAAATGCACATTTTCTTGTGTCTTTATTATTGCTACGTCACCTGACTTCCTCTTTTGCCAAACATTAAATAAGGGTCGTAATGACCTGTTTGCACAGTCGACTTATACGGCCATTTCTGTGGTGAGGGTGGGCTGTTTTAGTGACCTCACCATGTTCCCACAACTCAGCAATTACTTTGGTACATTTTCACTGATAATGAATCAAGCTTTTCAAGACTGTTATGTGCAGAAAAGGGGCCTGTGAAAGCCTTTAATGCAAAAAAGCATGAACAGGACAACTACCCGCTTAAACTGTTTATTTATGCATGTTTCTGTTTCCAGTTTGCAGGGTGTCTGCCCCAAACATCCATGCATTAATAAACAAATGCTCTCCTGCTAGTTTGACCACCAATGGTCTTCCTGAGGACTGGTGCTTGGGTTTTTTTTGTTTGTTTTTTTATTCTTTTTGTGCAGATTTTTCTTACTCAGCATGTGAAAAGTTTTTATGGATGTACATTGTGTTATATGGTGGTCTCTGGGGCAACACTGGGTTGTGCCCAATAGGCAGATAAGACCCACAGTGAGATTTATCCATGGGAAGACGTTCTGAGGCGGCTGTGAAATGCCTGCTTTGGTGTAATCAAGACCTGTGCTGAATCAGTATCTGTAGAGAAGGAAGAAGATTCTGTTGTGTCTGAGAGCCACAGCAGAGACGCCGGACCAAGAGTTCTTTTGGAGTATCGTACTTTAGACTGTAGACTGCTTCTTCATTGATCCCAATCTGGGAAATTGTTTTGTTGCAGTGGCAATGAACAAAAAGCATACAAGATAAAACTAAATGTAAATGTAGATATACTGTAAATATAAATAAATGTTGTGCAGTAGTGCAGTAGTGCAGGTAAAATGTAAAGTATTGGGGTTGTGAGGTTGGTGGATTAACTTTTTAAGTTGCTATTGTACAGTGTGATTGTGGCTCGTGGCAGGAATGATGTCCTGAAGCGGTCCTTGTGACAGCGGAGCTGGAGCAGTCTGTTGGAGTAGGAGCTCCGCTGTCTGTCCACAAGGTGGTGAAGAGGATGTTCAGGGTTATCCATAATGGATAACAGTCTGTCCAGTGTCCTCCTCTCCACCACCTCCTCAACAGTGTCTAGTTTGCAGCCAATAACGGAGCCGGCCTTCCTGATCAGTGTGTTCAGTCTGTTGGTGTCGCCGGCTCCGATGCTGCTCCCCCAGCACACTGCAGCAAAGAAGAGCGCTCTGGCAACAACAGACTGGTAGAAGATCTCCAACATCTTGCTGCATACGTTGAATGATCTGAGCTTCCTCAGGAAATAGAGTCTGCTCATCCCCTTCTTGTGAACAGCGTTGATTCTCCCCCAGAATGCACAGTGGTTGTGTGGTTGTCCTGTTCCTTCTGAAATCAATAACCATCTCCTTGGTCTTGGCCACGTTAAGCAGCAGGTGATTTTCTACCAGACCATTCCACAAAATCCTAATAGACAAAGTCCTAATAGACTTCTTCAGATTTTTATCATTTTCTTTTCTAGTTTTACCTAGATTTTAATATTTTATTGTGTGGTTTTATGCATTGTCTTTATTTTCATTTTCATTCTTATCTCAACTTTTTTGTACATTCATTGTTTATCTGCTTTTATGTCCATTTGGTTTTTTTCTATGTAAAGCACACACTTGTGCTTGTGATTTTTTCTTGGAAAGAGCTGCAAATATTTGAAAGGTGCTATACAAATACAATTGATTCTTAGCATTATTATTATTATTATTATTATTATTATTATTAGTAGTAGTAGTAGTAGTAGTAGTAGTAGTAGTAGTAGTAGTATTTGTATTATTACAACCCTGATTGCTAAAAATTGCAACTAAGTCTTTAGTTGCTCCTGTCCATATGTTGTGAAAGTTGTGGAATCCAGGAGATAAACAGGCTCATTGGTAACAGGTGATAGGATCATGATTGAGTATGAAAGGGGCATCCTCAAAAGCTCAGTTGATCATAAACAAGGATGGAGCGGGGTTCACAAATTTGTGAACATATGATTGTATAAAGGACATTAGTACATGGGCTCAGGAACACTTCATCATCAAAATCACCGTAACCTATAAAACTTATTGGTAAAACAGCCAAAGTTGTAAAAACAGAATTACCCATTGTGTAATAACATGTCATTTCTCTTTCTCCCTCATTCCTGCTCTTCACTCTTTGTCATCTCCTCTTACACTTCTTTCTTTTTCTCTCTAAACTCTTTGTCAGCTCCTCCCTCTCCCTCTTTTTCGTGCTGTCCTCCCTCACAATTTGTTCCCCTTCTCTCCCTCTTCCTCCCTCATTCCCTCCTTCTCTCTCCCTGCAGGCAGTAACCGTCTTGCACAAAGTGATGCGATGGTTGTAATTGGCTGCCCTCTGCCACAAATCAGATCACAGCTGGCGCTGGGAGTGCTCTGGCGATTACCCATAACCCCCCACCCCACAGATCAGGGGCTAACTCCAGAGAGAGTGCAAGACAGGCAAGAGGTAAAGGGTTAGAGACTAATTTTGTTCATCTACTGTGGTTTTTCCTCTCGTCAGCCCCCCGCCTGCCATTTCACCACAGTGATAGTGGTCATCCATCGATTGAAGGTATTATAAACAACAGCTCCATCTTAAGTGGCTCCTTTTCAGATTAGCAGAAAGCTGATCACACGGAGCACTGATAGGGCGAATGATGATAAAGACCTATTCGGTTTTTAAAACATCAGCTGTCAGTCACCTTTCCCCTACCCTTTCTGCCTCTCTTTTTTTTTTATTCCCTCTCCCATTGCTGTCTCTCTGTAAAGAGAAAAGGAGCTGATGAAATCTTTGGGCCTGTGAGCAATTGACTTGAGATTGCATGGGCTTCTCAGACACTCGATCGACCCTCCATTCTCAGTGAGGGTCACGCTTGATGTGGTCCTTTATTAGCTCAAATTAGGCCTCTGTGTCTCCAAGAAGGGAACATCCATCTCCTTATTCATTTGTTCTTCTTGTCCTATTTATTTACTTAGTTGGCTAGGCAGGGGGTTGTTTGGACAGAGAGCATTGGTCGCCCCAGGCAGGGACACAAATAACATCTTATGCACATTAGTTACAAATCACCAACGCGAGGTGAAGGTTAGAAAATGGGAAATAGGTGAGGCTCTGGGAGGATGTGTAATGCAGTCAGCAGGAGCAAAGACAACAATGTGCAAGCTTACTGGAGAAGTGAGAGTGTATTATTGAACCCAATAGCTATCCATCTCTTTGAAAATACTTTACATTATTGCTCATCTCTTTTTTCAATAACACCATTTGATAACTTTTCAAACTGTTTTCATTTTGTCCTTCTGTTCATTTCACTCTGGTGTGTTAAAATCTCTCAGAAAGAGAGAGAGAGACGTCGTCATTTTTGATGAAGTTCACAGCACTGTGTGATACTTCAGCTGTGATCAGGAGCCAGACAGAAAACTCTCCGTGGTGGTGCCTTCAAGGAAGATTGGTCATCCATTATTTGAGAGTCAGCTGCAGAAAATCTTTGTATTCATGTGCAGAGGACAGCAACAGAGGTGCAAGAAGTTCTTTTACAAAAGCAAAGGTAATAACACCACATTAAAAAAATACTCCATCACAAGTCAAAAGTCTTGTGAGTGCATGTACAAAAGTATGACCAACAAAATGGAGTTGAAGTATCAAAAGTAAAAGTATCGTATCAATGAATTGATATTACTGTTGTGTAAGCAACATTATAATGCTGTGGCTGCTTGAGGCGGAGCTCATTTTAACCGCTTTATATTGTTGACTAGTATAGTCTATAACAATGCAGCATATTATATAAGGTCACCATATGCTTTATATACATGTAATCTTAATCTGCAGAGTAATTAGAAAGAGCTTGTAGCAGACCACAGCACTACTTGAAATGCAGTGGTGGTATAAAGTAGGTTGCACAGCATGAGTAACCCAGAAGACAAAGACCAATTTATATGATTAGAATCATATTCATAATTACACGAAAATAAGGTTGCTCTAAAATCTCAGCTGTCGCAAAGTCCTTTAACACAACGAGTATGCAGTATACGACTTATAGTTAATGGGCTGAAAAAACAAAACCCCTGGTAGTGCCTTAAAATGCGCTCTCTAAAAGTTAATGTGACTGATAATTGAGTCTTTTTCTGCCATGTGGTCCTCTCACTCCAGGTTTTCCATAATTAAGAAAAGCAACTGTTTAGATTTCACGAAGCCTTCACATCAAAAGAATGCCAAAATTTGACTTTCTAGTTCCTGAATAGGCTAAATTTTCCTCCAATGCAAACACACTACAGTGTTTATTCCTTCCTTTGTTTTTGGCTACGGGGTATAAAGCACAGATCTTTCATCAATGACTTGCCGTTGCCCATTTCCACTGCTGATTCACGACTCAATTATTGGCTCATTAACACGGCATATCAATTTATGGATTGATGGCCATGAAAAGCAGTGGACCCAGAGGCACTGAGGGATCAGGCTAAAGAAACAGTACATAAACATGAGGAATACGGTGGATAGTGGATTATGTCTTGTGAATGGTTGAAAGTGCCTTGTGGCTTATCTGCATCTATATAATGAAACAGATGGTCATGATCAGGGGGACATTTCTCCTACAAAGATAGATATTTTCTGTGTGGTTTATGTTGGGAAGATGTTTCAGATGATCAAAGTCAGACAATACATCAAATAGCACCAAATCCAGCGCACATGTGCAGATGCAAACACACTAACAAGCCTCACAGCGGTTATTCAACAATAACATATTTAGCCTCCACCCCTTTGATCATTACAATAGCCTCTCTGCAACAGAAATCTCACTGTTTCTCTCCAATAGAGCCCTGCCTACACTACCAACGCAGAAAATGTCACCTGGCTGACTTCTCTCTGGCCTCGTGTCCCTTTCAACACAGCAGGAGGGACTGTGCGGAGCGATGAAAGGTGAGGAAGAAGTGAACAACTGTTCTTGATGTTTTTCTATGAGCGCTGACTTGGTCAGAGTATGGTCATCTCCAGAGGCTGAGTCTCTGTTTTCTCCCTCAGCTTTGGTTCTTTAAACAGTCTCTATTTGAATTTGGAAAGAGTGAAAGAGAGGTGGAGGGGGTGCCTGTGAGGGGCTGATGGGAGCAGACAGAGAGTACAGGGGTTACTGTCAGACAGAGAGCCTCTCTCCTCTGCTTATCTCAAATTCTCTCTCTGTCTGATCACGAATCATAGCCCTGACTCAACTCGAGCAAAGCGGAGAAAAGCTAGACCCCCTCAGCCATCTTCATTGCTTCCACCCTCTCTCTTTCTCTCTTCCGTGTCTCTCCATCTCTTTCCAGCCATGCGACTTGGGGCGGCGTGCTGGCCTTTAAAAAGGCAAACTTGTAATCTGATAATTAACAATCTGCTAAATTTCTCAAAAGGAAAACAGTCATGAGAAATGTCTGCCTCATGCCTGTGAGTAGGATGACCTTTTGCTGAGGCTGGAATGGCAGGCGAGGCGAGGCGACTCACTTAGAAGCATTTAATTAGCTCTGCTCACGGCTGTGTGCGCTGCCAATGGACAGAGGAGGGAGGACAAGATGGAGGAGAAGGGAGGTGGATGAGGAATGAGATAGTCAGGGAGCGATGGAGGCGTGAGGAAGGAAAAATGCTCTAATTCCAGATGTCGTTTGTTTTATACTTTTTCTCCGTCTTTATGCAACAGTAAGTGTGCATGAAGGTGGCGGAGGATGGAAACAGAAATCAGAAATGACGAGCCTCTCTGGGTTCTGTAATATGTCCTCTCTTTCTTGTTGTTGTTATTGTTGACTCCTCAGGGACTCCTGTGTTGCAGCCTCGAGGTGAGCCTCTGAGGTTATGAAGCGCGCCTTTAAAGTGTGACTCAAAAAAACAAAAAGGATCAGGGCTCTCACCACCGAACACTTTCATTCGGTCCTCTTCTTTCGTGTTTGTTCTTGCTCTTTGACTCTCTACATCCAAGCTCACTCGCCTATCTACACACTAGCCTCAGCTGCAGTATAGGAACATATCAGCCCTTTGGCATATTCAGTGGCTTTCCCGTGTATGTCAGTGTTCATCTGCTGAAAATAGAACAGAGTTTACAAAGCAGTAAGAAATGCTCTGGATACACGCTCTCTCTTCATTTTTACAAGGCTCATCTGCTGTGCTTCCATTCTCCATACCATCTTACTGTTGGAGCAGGACTCGATGAGCCCCATGTCTCTATTCTGTTTTTTATGCATACTTAAATACTGTATCCTATTAGTATTTAATGTCGAAATTCACAAGGCCCCCAGCTGGGATCGTTTTTTGCTTCACCGTTGCATTGCTTTATGGCAGACAATATGGTGGAAACGCATTCCTTAAATCAAACAGAGCCCACTGCCATAATGTCACATGCAAACTGAAGCGTCGCTGTGATTTATTGGTGTAGAAAAGGCATAATGTGTCTCGGAAATCCATAAGCAAAACAGCCAGAGGAAACCAATGGAAGTCAATTCAACAAAGTCAATAAAGAATCATTATTCCACCTCATTTCAAGCAGACATAGATAAACAGTGGGTGAGATATTAGCACTGAGGTTCCAAGAAGAAGCCAGAGCTAATACACTTAAAGGGTTAATCAGTGCATTTGTATGCAAATATGTATTTAAGTGTGTCTGCCCTTATGGGAGGGTTTAATGAAGGAACTGGGCCCAGGCAGTAGGTGACATTCAGCTTCTGCATAACCTCAGCGGATAGCTTCCCTGACGCTATTTGTGAATGTTAATTGCTTTTCAGCTGCCGCAGCCTCCCCAGTCTACACCTGTCCCTCAGTCCTGAGCAACATGGGACTCTCCCTGTCCTTTAAGCTGAAGCTGTTGTTTAAAAGAGTGACAATCCTCCTTGGAGTCATGTTTGTTGTGTTGGAGCATCATGCCAAAACTGACACCTTTATGATAAAAATCGTCCTTGTGCAAAAGATTTTTTTAAAAAAGGCACAAGCTTCAATTATCAGATGTCTGACTCCTTTTCTGTCTGGCTGTGTACCTGGAAAAGATGGAGTGGACTCTTTCTCATCTGCTCTTTTTTCTTCCTTTTCTTTTCCCTGTAAAGAAAAAGCAGTGCAAGATTTGCATATCCAACAGAATAGAAAGCTAATCTGACCAAATTTTTTTCATTTAGTGTGAGAAGACCCTGCGTAAAACAAAAGAGACCAACCTCTGTGTATTTATTCCTCCAGTTTTTCTGGTCTGCAAGTACACACCACAACAAAAGAGAGGGGAGGAGGTGAGATGGGGAGAGAGAGAGAGAGAAGGGGAGTGAAGATAGAGATCTTTCCATTCCTAACACAGAGCTTTGAATCGAGGTAATCCACAGAACTGTGAAAATTAAAACCTCATCTGTTAAAAAAAAAAAATGCAAATAGACCTTTTGATTCAGCTGCAGAAGGAAATTTGCCCAAATCAAAAGATTAGCACCAATACTTATGGATTATGTTTCACTTTTATGCTCAGTCTCCTCACTCCCCCTCTTTCTCTTTCTTTCTTTTTTTTTTTTTTTTTTTTACTATTTCTTCCTCTCTCTTGCTTCATCCAGATTTCCGTCAGAGCATTAAGATCTCACTGTTTCACAGAGGGGTAGAGAAGAAAGGGAAATGGATACAGACAGAGAGAGAACAAGAATTTGATACAGACTCTGAAATCTACCTGTGATCTAAATATGGCCCATAACGTTGATATCAGGTACAATCCGTCCAAGTTCTTTTCCCAGCCTATTAGCTAGATTCCCATTGGCAAATGAAATATTCAACATGGTGTATCAGGACTCAACATATTGTCTCACTTCTATCAAGTAGGGTCCAATCAGCATCTACATTTGTCCCAGAAAGTATTTGCCCGTCAGTAAACTGCGTATAAATCCTGAAAGTACCCAGGCTTGTGATTGGTTGAAAGTCACAGTAAACATTTATGAATGCCATGAATTTGTCTTAAAACACTAACCATTTATTCTCAAGTGGTGTTTAATGGTCTTAGTTAAGCGGCCAACATTGCTAAGTCTATTTCATGGCTATCACCTGCTCCAGCTAACAACCTCTCTTTTTTTATTTGGTTTCTGTTCCTCGCAGGCTTCCTTTTAGCTAGCGATATTCAGGCAAAAGCCATATAAATGCTAACAACGGTCCATTGATTTTCCTGTGTGTGTGTGTGTGTGTATGTGTGTGAGGTCGTATCTGATACATCAATCTCATTAACATGGGAAGCTTAGGGTGAAGGCTTCAGCTTGAAACAATGAATGATGTAAATTCAAACTGTCTCCTGCACAAAATAAGGCAGCGTAGTGAACAGTGGTGTCCACAGTCTGCAATGATTTGCCCAATTTAAAGAAACCTAAACACTAGTAAACAGAGAAGAAGAGGGGCAGGGTAATGCCAGATGGAAGACAATTTATCTCCACAAACACATCAAGCTTATCAATGTGGATAAGTGCGTGCGTTTGTGAAAAGAAGCAGGGCGCTGCAACTTGTCACCATGGCATGGTGACATTAGAGAGAAAGGGCACAGGGATCAGTGTGTGTATCCATGTATGTGTATATGAGAATGTGAAAACAGTGTCCTGGAAACAACCCTTTCACACATTAGTGAGCCCAGAGAAGTATGTGGCTCTATTCGGTTGTCAGACAAGATAGAGCTCACAACAAAAGAAGGTTAGATAGGGGACATGATTGTGTAGTTTGTGGAAAACAGTCCCAATAAAAATTGTAAATAATGCACCACATAGACACACCGCAGTTGTATGGCTGCTACCAGAGTGGACTGTATGTGATTTAACAGCCTTTGTGGGCAGTTGTTGCTCATATAAAATGTGACCAAAGAATTATGTTTTTAACTAAAAAAATCACCTCAGTGTCAGGAGCTTCTAAAGGAGCATTTTGGCCAGTCACATCAGACGGCTCCACGGGAAATTTCATCCATTTGTCCATAATACATGAGAGAGGTTTGGTGATGTAGTTGCTACTTGCAAGTCATGCGCTGACTACCACTGATTGTGCCAAAGTGGATGCAAAGAAGTAATCTCTATTGTCAAGGCTTCTTATTCACCAGAGCAGGGTTATATAAAATTGGATTGTGCAAACATGGCTAGTAGCTGCTTGCTCCACTTTGGACTTTGGTTCTCTGCATTCCCTAAAAGATCAACTTTCACTGCACCGTCATAACAATTTCACAATTACAGATTACGCAACAATATATGTGAATACAAGTGCAAAAGCTGAACCTCCATCAATATGTCTACTGATTGCCACAATTCCATTGAGATGAATTGCTAATATAAACACTGCTGTGACCAAACCCTCGACCGCCATGTGACTTAAACAACTGGCTTCATCACCACCGTCTCCATCCTTCCCTCCTCCCTCTTCCTAAATGTGGAGGACAAATGCGTCATGGTGCTCATAAGCCTTTTTAATCAGCGTGAGAGATTGCCCACATATCTGTTAACTCTGTCACTAATGGCTATTCTTCCTCATTAGGGAATGCTATCGCTCCTCTCCCTCTACCATGTGCAGGCGTGATCAATTCCTCTATCATTTAGGACCAGATCAATCTCGCAGCCCCTCTTCCTTTTTAAACTTCAATATCTCCCCCTTCCATCGTGATGCATTACCGCATCTAATTAGTCACATAGCCTGGGGAGTGGAACTCGAGCAAGGGGACAGGTCTGTACACTCAAGGTGGGCTCCTGAAGTATAGATAAATCTGCATTAAAGAAGCAGTTTGTGAGATTTGGCATGACAGCAGTTCTTTGTAGCCGTGTGTTTCTTTCATGCTCCTTCTTTCCCTCAGCGTGCCTCACATTACTGCCTCAGGTGGTTATTTCTTGAAAGCCGGAATGCACTTGACCAACCCAAGAAAGAAAAAGAAAAAACATTTTGTGCTTGCAATCACATTTTAGTGCATTTTTGTAACTGCAAACAAACATATCTGCTGTATCTACACTCTAAAAAACTAGAATTGACTTTTTGCTGCAAGTGCAAAACTCAAATGCAAATATGGTGAGGTTATTTCATTATTTCCAATACCAGTTAGCTTGCTTCTACACTCAAAGTTCTGGTGCAGATATCTGTCTTGACGAACAGAATCATCTTTTCTGACTGGTGTAGAAAATAAATCCCCAAAAAGCAAAATGGGTCAAGATATGCAGAGCTTTTATGTATTATTACAGTTTTAAGGTGGATGTTTCCTTTAAGAGTTAGATAAAGTCTAATCCTCTGGGTAGAAGTGAGTGAAAGTATGGATGGGTAGGCTTTTAGCAAGGGCATTTGGGAACCATTGTTTCCTCAGCGTTTAGCTTTGTTATAAGGTCAATACAGCTATGAAAGCTTTAGAGGCACATAACACACTTATAAAACCTGAGTGTAAAGTCTTGCCTTGCAGCGTAACAAGAAAGCAAAAACTCAAAGCTCTCTATAGTAAGAAATCCACCGTAAGCATGAACAAAGCAGGCCAAGAATAAAACGATACACAGATTTTTTTTTTTTTTTTTTCCCCTCAGGAGGCGATGCCAATTTGATTTGGAATGATAATTAGACATACTGTTTTGATGATGGTCTAATCAAGCTGACGTGATTAGAACTTTCTTCCTTACAGCGCAGAATCTAACGACTGGCAGCACAAAGTCAAAAAAAAAAACAAAGCTCGGCTTTATGATATGCAATACGCAGGGCACAGTCCTTTGTAATATTAAACCTGATAAGGGTGGATTTAATTATTATGTGTAGTTCATGGCTAATGCACATTTTTGCTGAATTGACTCCAGTACAAATGCGGCAGCTCGTAGCAGATGAACAGAAGCAACTTCTTTCTGGCCTGTTTCATTTTAAGGAATTACACTGATTGTGTAATCCGCCTTGCTCTGCCCCCTTACCTCCAGCAGGAGAGTATTGTAGGTTACCAAAAGCTGTTGTTACTTCTCTGCCATGCTCCTGTCAATCCCACTGCAGTGTAGAGAGGGAAGTATTATTTATTAATAGTCAGTCTCCCCAAAGCTCTGTAAAACATCCTGTTGAGCTCCCTGAGGTGAGCGCTCAGCTTCAAAGCAATTAAAACCGAGGCTACGAGAGTAGGAAGAGAGCAAAAGAAAAATGGATAGGGTAGGAGAAAGAGGGAGGGGGAGAGAGGACTGACCAGCCTCAAGTCCGCTGGGTTTGGCTGGCTGCACAGTCAAATACTGTACATTCAGCTTTTATGCCTGGGAGGACAGGGGCCCTGAGCAGAATCACCTCCCCGTGTCAGGGTTTCCTTGTCTGAGTTTAAAGCCCCAGTGAGCCTTGGGACAGGCCAAAACCTCTCTGAGGGATTATATAACCATAATAAGTGAATATAGTGATCCTCTCCCTTTCTGTCCCTCTGAGTCACATTAAGAAGTTGTAGAGGGACGACCACTGAACAGAGGTGAAGTCTTCCTAATGTCTGGTCTAACTTTCAGCCTTCACACTGTGGAAAGGTATTTAAATCATGTGCTCTGGAGATGCTAAACTGCCGTTAGGTATGAATGTGAGGATTATCTATTAGCCCCTGCAGGGTGTTTATGTGCCCACTGCTGCATCCAGGGATACGCTCCAGCCCCCAAAAGACTCCGATTAGCAATGATTGGTGTTAGGAAAACAGATGAGTATCTGACAACTTGTTGACCAAATTAGCCTAAAGGCAGGCAATAGCTACCAGCTTCTTGATATACAGTTGCTCCATGTTCCAAAGTATCAGCCTCCCATGCAGGAGCAGCCACAAGCTTTCTCACACTGTATCCAAAAGCGTTCTACTCATAAACCATCAATGTTATAAACAAGCGTTAGGCAAGGTTATGCCTATATCCATCAGCAAGTGCTGTTAGGCATCATAAAAGCAGCTTAAGTGGTCTTTAATAAAGCTAGGTTTTACATGCCTCTGAGGCATTTTCCCATAAAAACCTGAAAGGTTTTGGCGAGTCATTCTCTCTTACGGGCTTGTAAAATCTTAGCAATCTCCTCTGACCACAATGACAATTTGGCAGAGGTTTTTTGTGCTTTCAAGAGCCTCATAACCCTGCATAATCGTCCTCAGATGATGCTCTGTCCTGTTATACCCTGTTGCCCCTCCATTTTCTCCTAATTTCTCTTTCCATTCCACTCTTGTCACTCAACATTTGTGAGCATATATGTCATGAGTTTGATTCGATCAGAAGGGAAAAACAGGAGAAAGAGGGGATCTGTGAATAACTCATGAGTGCTCTGTGCTTGAAATTGAAGCATTTTGATACTTATATTAGTTCCACTGCTTTGCTATTCTGTGCCTATTGTCAAGGTGCGTTATGCAACTGAACAGGCTTAGACAAAGCAACTATTTTGGGCAGAATGGCTGTGTTTTCCTCAGAGGCATGAGGGAGGAGATGCCTCGTCCTCAGAAGTTCAGAAGAATTGGCAACCACCTTTTGCACAGGAGATATTGAAGAAGACAATATTTCCAAAGAGAGGTAAGTGGAGGTGACACTAAGGACACATCCATCCATCCATTTTCTGTTTATTTAGGTCTCAGTGGCACCAGGTCCAGAAAGGTAGCCTAGAACTCATTATCCACATCCTTCAGCTCTTCCTTGGAGATCCCGAGGGGTTCCTAAGCCAGATAGGATATGTAATCCCTCCAGTGTGCTCTTAGTCTGCCCAAGGTCTCCTCCCAATTGGACAAGCCTGACCACACTACCACAGGAAGGCTTTCAGGAGGCAGCCGATCATTTGCCTGAACCACCTCAGCTTGCAGCAGTTTTGCTCTGAGCTTCTTCCAGATATCCCTAAGGGTGAGCCCAGAGAGCCCGTGTAGGAAGCTCACGTTGATCTCTTGATTCCAGAGTCTCATTCTGCCTGCCACTCATGACATATAGATGCTGTCCGAGACTGCAGCATTGAAAGCATTTGAGCAACCTGGCAATAGCTACATCACCCACTAACTGTTCCCTTGCCTCTGTAGAGATCGTTAACTACTTGACCGACCCAGAGATGGCCAATGTTTCCACCAAGATCTCCAGTTCTGCCTCCTCCACACTGTGTGTGTGTGTGTGTGTGTGAGAGAGAGAGAGAGAGAGAGAGAGAGAGAGCGAGAGAGAGTGAGTGAGTGAGCTGATTTAGGAGTTCTTCAAAGTGTTCTGCCTGGGTATATCTTCAGTCGAGGTCAGCAGTTCTAATCCCCCACTGAGAACAGCCTTGGTGAGGCCATGCCTCTGCTTCCTGAGTCGTCTGACAGTTTGCCATGGCCCTCAGCAAACTCTATCTACATTCAAGTTACTGCTTCCAAGACTAAATACACTGCAGTATTTCTGGCCGCACGGTACCTAGGGACCTCCCTGGGCTATCCAAGCCCAAAAGACAACCTTTTTCAGTTTGATGGCTTATTCCACTAGCAGGTTTTTAGGGTTTGGCCGCTAGGTTTATAAAAATGACCTTATGGCATTTGTACTGAGTAGCTGTAGGCAGAAGGTATCATAATATTCAAAGATAATTTATGGTTAAAAATATTTGTAGTACAATTTCTTTGCAGTTTGCTTCAAAGCAGAATGCAGTAGGATGTTCATCTATTTGGATTAAAAAAATCCACACCATGCATCATTCAGCAACTAATTCACCCATCTTTTCCATTATTAAATTTAGTTTCCGCTGGGTTTCATCTAATTAACATGCACTGACCACAAGAGTAAGCAGGTTTGTAGCAGGTGATCTGACATATTTACATATTTGGATTTCATATGTTGGAGCATGACCAGTACAGGCCCATAATGAATCATTTAAGTCTGGAACTAAATAATCCACACCAGATCTTCACCTAATGAGCACCGAAGGGATAGTCAAGGTATGGCAAGAACTGCTTCAGCATTATTCACTTGCCAAAGCTCATATCTTCAGCAAAGCACTCCAGTGTCTCTGGTATATGTAATGTATGTACTGATCCTTGTATTACTCCTTGTATTCCTCTCAGATCTTCATGTACTTGTTCTTGTTATTTTATGTCAATTAAAGCGTTTATTCAAATGTAATGTAATAATTCCTGTTCTGCAGTCATAAATCAACTCATTAACCTCCACTACACAGATAAGCAATATCAAACAAATGAATGAACGACTGAATCAAGGTCAAAAAGCTACAGATGCTAAAACCATTGAAGTGCTCTGGACTGAAAGCAGACTGTTTGATGCGTTCAGTGATGAAATATAACTCACCTTTCACAGAGATGATAGCCTGCATTTAGAGAAAAACTCTGCCATTTATGCATGCATACTTTTATAGCCTATCATACCTGCGCTTTCATGAATATCTCAAAGACGTAATGCTATATGCACCAAAGCGCTGGTTTTAATCTTCAAAAAACCGAGGGAATGAAAGGCAAAGGGATAACAAAGTAAGGACAGGGATACGCTTGTTGCCTTTGTCTTTTCTCAGGGAACTCCTGACAACAGTGCTGACCTGGCCATGCACGTTGTATATAGATAAGTCAGAGGGTCACACGATACAATAAACGGGTCCATCAGTCAAAACACACTTGCCTGCTACTGCGATTTACTTCCCTCCCCCCAGATTCCTCCCACTGTCCTGCAGCTTCAGGAATATTAAATATGTAAGCCGTGCCCGCTGCAGATGTGATGCCATTGATTTTGTGTCAATCCCCCGGGCCGCAGTAACTTGATTTGGTATCAGCGATGGCTAAATGAGACTTCTCCTGGCAGGAGCGGAGAGAATGGAAGAGGTAAAGGGTTCACAAGATTCTCTTCTCCTAAGCTACACAAAGCACCTCGGTTTGTGTTGTCTCCTTCCTCTTGATACATCAGAGACTGATTTTACAAGGCATTCTGAGAGGTATAACGCATAACATTGGGTATTGTCTCCTCTCATTAAAGTCATTAAAAAGCCTTTAAGTATTGAAGCCGCAGTATTAAACCTGACGATAGTGTTCTTCTTTAATTTTTTAACGTTACACAGTAGAGCTAACAGGTCAGGGCCACATCCCATTGGGTTTCTTTGGCATAAGTTAAATTTTCTTAAAGCAATATTCATCATAACTGATTCTTCTCTAATGAGGATTCCAAACCCCCGACAGTGCTGAGTGCTTCACCAGAGTCAGCAATGAGCTTACTGCAATTAAGGCTGCAGCCCTCTCAAAGAGCTCCTTCGACTTTGTGAGAGACTGTTTGCCCAGCTGTTTCTTAAATGTGGACAAAGCCAGATAAGCAGTTTGAGTGCTGGAGGCTCTTTCACGGGAGCCTATTTGACTTGTATTACTTGCGATCAACTTCATTTATGCTGTTTGAATTTTGATTACTTTGAGGTGTTTGTGGATGACAGGTTAAGGAAAAAACAAACAATTTCCTTTTCCCCAGCAAAGTCAAGACAAAAAGAAATAGAGAAAGAGAGAGAGAGAGCAGATTAAACACAATCACAGCACAACTGAGAATCTGCATGCAAAATGTTGTACCTGCAGTAATATTAAAGGGCTTTCCTCAGTTTGTCTGTGTGGGGGCGAAAGAGAGACTGTAAACCGTCATCTTATGAAAAACAAGCATGTAGTAGCATTTCATTGGATTTGTGTGTGTGTGAGTGTGTGTGTCCGGTATCTGCTTGTGCAAATGCATAGGTTTGATTTTATGGGAAGTAACATATAAACAACAGAGAGATGTAGTGCTGTTATCTGCATTGTGATGCTGCATTGTGATTCACCATAAACCCTGACAGAGACTCTGTTTTGTGCCACATCACTGGCAGTGTTCCCACGTTCCTGGTAGGAATCCGTCCTCGTCACACGCGCTCCATTTAACAGCTCAACATTGCCACCAAGTGGTAAAACACGGCCACGACCCCACTTTAGCATGAGGTTAACAGCCCCAGATGTTTGCAGTCAGTGCACCACAAGGGGACAGCATTGCAGATGCAGGTGTCACGACGGGTTCAAAAAGATGAGCAGCCATCAAATCACAGCAGAGCTTGGCTGTCGTCCCGGTTTTTGAAGAGTGGACATCAAATCGATAATCTGTTCATTAGTCCTACAAGAGGAAATCTAAAAGTGATGTGCTGCTCCAACAAATCAATATTGCATGTAGTTACTCATTGTGCCAAATCCTTTTCTCCATCCATGATAACCTTTTATGTGTATGTATAGCTGCTAAAATGCCTACATGCCAATATCACTGGCACAAATAGCCTTCTCTATAGCCTATCAGGCTGATGTGCATTGCAATCTCTGTCTAATTGCAAAGGGCTATAGACCTGTACCATCTGTTAAGGGGCCAAATGACATCTTTGCCAGAATGCGTTTCAACTATCATGTCTCAAATCTTTCCTTTCCTTGCAATCAAGGTTGCAGTGTGACAGTGCTAACAATGAGTGAGGTTATTTCCCTCCTGCCTTCATTACAATGTAATTAGCTGCGGTGCTATTCAATTTCCCTCATTTCAGACTTTTCAGATCAATATCACGCAGTCTGCCTGCTAAATGGCTGTGCTGCTAGGAGGGCTGTTCTATAGCTGTATGTGAGGTATCAGTCAGTCGGCTAAAAGAGTTGTTCAATGCTGTAGTAGGTGATGACCACACACACTTTAAGGTGCAGTCTTCTTCTCTGTGTCTACTCTGAATGGACCATGATTGAGGTAAAAACACAAATCTGGACATCGGTGCTCCTTTATATGTGGAGCCTGCATGTCTTCCTTTCCTCCTCCTTTTTGTGGATTTCTTTTGGTGCTTCGGCATTGAAATCAGCTCCACTGAAGATTCAAATGGCCATGAATGGTATTTTCTTTGTGTATTTATCATTGATGGACGTAGTAGTTCCTTGCTGGTATAATAGACAGCTACTTGAAAAAATTAATGAATCACACTTGCATAATCATGCGGTTAACGCAAAAGGCATCTGTGTGTTTGACCAAGGTCAATAGGCCAAGTAATGAACACATCATCTCTGCAGTTCATCAGCTCATTGTTAGCTAACACAGGCCCACATGAGAGCATTAAGCAGTATCATAGCACTGGATGAAATATGAGCCAACTCTATGGGTGGACATAGCCAGATCAATGTCCTCCCATTGAACCGAACAGAGAGTTGGAGCCAGGCAATCACAGGCCCAGACTGACTTCATCTCTGAGAGTAACTAGATGTGGCATCGACTGCAAGGCTCATTCAGGGCTGGTTATTAATGTCTATATAGACAGTCAGAGGACACTGGATCATGGTCACATGAAGGATGGTAGAATTCCGCGGTGGCAGTTGTAGAATCGATTTCAACATCTGGACTGAGTCTGTTTGGAGGGGATGTGGTTAGAGATTGTTGTGTTGTAACTGCTGCTAAACTGTCTTCTATTGGAACGGGTGGAGTCGTTAGTAAGTTACAATGGGCTATTGGAATCATATTCTCAGAGGGTGCGTTGCATTAAATGTGGGAAAACTAAATCATCTAACACCAGCCTCACCCTTGGACCACTGTCATGTTTTATCCAGTCAAACTGTTGTATTGTGCTTTCAAAGCAGGCACAGACTGAGGCAGCCCAACAATTACAGCACAACAGTTGTTAAGTGAGCCACATCTCCAAAATGTCACCTTTTCAAGAGGAAAAACAGCTTTGAGAGTAGCTTGACGGCTGTATTTCCCAAGTTAAGTTTAATAACCTAAAATCTGCAAAGTTTTCCTAAGCCAGAGAGCAGTTCTTACACATTAATTCTTCAAGTTAAAAGGTGAAAAATCAGGGCAATTGCCAGCTTTCACCTGAGATAAACAGTATTAACAGTTATGGGTGTTATATTTGACATAAAACTGACTGTATGTTCCGATCAAAGCAGCTGCTAAAAGCCGAAAATATCTTCTGCTCAAACCAAAGTGGAGAAATGTGAATACACCTTTGATTTATAGGGATAAAAGGGAAAGCATAGCCACTGATTAAATTCCTTGTTTTTTCAGTATCATCCTCATCAGTCACAGAAATTCTTAACCAGAACACACATTAGAGTGATGCCTGCTGCATTTAATACTGGGGAATCATCTGGGACCACAAGGATTAGCATGACATCAGTCTGAAAAATTCATTCACAGAATGACAACAAACATCCTTCGTCAGGCAGGGAGTGACACAGAAGGACCGGCAGATATTTAGCTATTTATCCAGAAAAATAAATACCAGCAATGTGAGGAGTCTCATTCAATGACGAACCAGCAGTTAACATATGGCACTTGAAGTCTGAATTCATCTCTCCACAGGCACAAAGCAACAGAAGCAGTTCCTCTGGGTGGAATTTCAA
Organism: Chaetodon auriga; assembly: GCF_051107435.1. Taxonomy (NCBI): domain Eukaryota; kingdom Metazoa; phylum Chordata; class Actinopteri; order Chaetodontiformes; family Chaetodontidae; genus Chaetodon; species Chaetodon auriga. The sequence continues at coordinate 14,132,246 of NC_135097.1, read as the reverse complement.
GACTTCATGTTTCCTAAATGAATGATAACTTGGCGTTCCGCATTAAAAGTATGAAAACACCGGCCGGAGAATAGAGCCATGAAGAGAGAAGCATGCAGGGTAAAAACAGCAAAATACAACTTGCATCAAAACAGATTCTCTGGGTAATAATATAATATTTATTTGCTGCTGTCAAATGAAAAGCCTCATTACTCCAGCTTTGGGATTTTTCGTGGTACATATTTGATTATTTTACTTTTATCGACAGTCTCAGAATCACAAAGCTCATTTAAAAACTGAAGGAGAAATCAGTGGGAAGTTAACCGTTTTCCTGCTCTCAGCTGTCAACATATTTACTGGGAAAGATGAGTTCTTCATCTGACAGCAGCAATTCACTGTTTCTGCTACATTCACAGTACTGCAAGAGGATAGAAAATCCGTGCACTGGTACAAGACAGTACTGTATACTGAAACAACACAATAGCAATAACTATTTGACAGTTACTGATATTCAGGTAAACATGACAAAATATAACATTGTTCAAAGTCCGTCTTAATTGTAACTGCCCACACGGTCGTTTCAGCTGTTACTTTTGTTGGCAAAATGGTCGCTTTTGTCATCAAGCTTCAGACGATCACCACAAATCAACAGTATTTTATCTGACATCAAAATTGGTCCTATTATTGGCCCATTAAAATCAAAACAAGATGATAAACGATAAAAAGCATTGGTTCTCAGATGAAGAAGACAGTAGCTTAGCCTGGGTGGCAGGTTTCTTGGCAATAAGAGCACCTCTTTTATGTTTTTGAAGAAAAAACTAGACAGCCATTCCAATTTGCAGCAACATGCGCTCAAATTATGTCCCTCAAATTACTTCACAATTCACTGACTTTAACATTCCACCGTGAAAAATACAATTTTGAGGATTTTCTTTTTTCCCGAATACATAGGAAGTTTTACAATAACACTTTTGACCGACATTAAAATGCAGAAATTTTACATAGAAATCATACAAATACAGTATATTCCATTCACATTGGTCGTCACATTCATGTGAGTTAGCTGGAGTGGAGTTGCTGTTGCAGTATGTGTCCACTGTGTGGCAGCATGTAGGTATCCTGGCTTGTGTTCAGTGCAATTTGTCCTCAGTGTTGAGGGCTGTAAAACTGACATACTGTAGCACATTCTGTGTCTGCCTCCCGACTGTTTGCTGATTTGGCTTCTTGCTCACCAACCGTAGGAGGGATTCTAAAATAGAGGGGTGGAGACTGTCACTGACCTGTTCATCAAAATCACACTTCAGTTCAAGGCTCCTGCATGTGTCTGGTAGTACAGGTTTAAAAGCTGGAGGCCATGAAAACACATCAACGCTGTGATAAAAGTGTACAATGGCAGTGTCACCAGCTGTGACGCAGGCAACAGCCCTGGGACCGCAAACCTCTGGGGGCCCCTGAAAGCCCCACACTCACTGTGTGTCAGTTGGTTTCTGGTCATCTTACCAAAAACAAATTGTTTTTGGGAATAAGCAGCATTAATTATAACATCAAGTGAAATAATGAAGGGCCTTAAGCTGGCGATTATCTTCTTACAAAGGAGGTGTCTGGCAAAATCTAGTTTTAAGACCTTTATTATTTTAGTTGATCCTGTCTGGGACTTATCCCTTAAAACATTTTTATTTAATCAAATTGCCACAAACTAATTGCTCATTTTTGCCCCAGGGTCCCATATTAGGCTGATCTGGCCACGGTAAGGCCTGTTCTGTCCTTAGTTCATCATTTGGCCAAGCATTGGCCTTAATAATAATGATGCAGTATCTTTACATCTTTATTATTAAAGTCTCTGCATAACTTCGCGAATCATGGGTTCCCAACATGGGGGTCCGAACCCCCCAAGGGGTCACAAGATATATCGCAGGGGGCACAAGATGACAGGAAAGAGGAACATTTCTCAATGCAAAATTAGGTTTAATTTTTTTCCTGTTTTCTCTGATCACTGCTTTTGTCTTGTAAAATACTGATTAGTTTTATCTCTGGAGCTCTGTAAAAATTACTCCAAACAATCTGAGGAGAGAAAATTGGTCTTTGATGGAATGGCTTGCAGCTCATACTCTTAGGCAAGCTGCGATGAGAGACTGTGAGCAGCCATTGCTGTGTTTTAATGGGTCAAACAGGTTGGTAGATGATATGATATCGAGGTATTTCCTGTGCAGCTACGCTTTATTGAGCTGATGACTCATGATTATTTGCTGGCCAGGCACAGTAACTTCCTGCACTGGTTGCATGGCAATGTCATGGTGATGACAAGACTCCAGGAAATTACTTTTCCCGGCCAGGAAATAGTCCAGCACATAACCCCTGAAAAAGCCCAACATGTGTTTCACGCCTTCAAAATAGTGGAAGTCTGAACTTTGATTCAGAGTCAAGAGTCCATTCTTCACGGGACACCGGGAGTCATTCTGGATAAAAAAGTACCTAAAATAAAAATTGATAATGAACTCTGAAGGTGAGCAAGCACACCAAAAATGTCAGTGCCGATCATAGTTGGGGCGAATAATGTGAGAATAAGTGACAGGAGGACTATTTTCAAAGTCAACACTTGCCTACCTGGTTATAGGTGTACATCAAACACTCCTTCCTCCACTGTCTCTATATCCTCTTCAGCAATTACTGGAAACAGAGAAGGTCAGGGTAAAGAAAAGAAGAATAGATTGGTCAATCAAACGAAACAGTGCCTAAAGCCAATGCAATGTGAGGCCTTTGTCTGCTTACCACGTCTATTCACCTTCCTTGCAGCATTGTCGAGCCCATTGATCGGGCAGATTCACATTGGCATAGAGCAGAGCAGGCAGGGTGCCATTTCTGATAATGTATGAGTCACTGGCCTCGCTGCGGTGGGCCAATCATACTTCCATTGCAAATTGCACTCCATTGTTTGAGAATCTCTTCCAAATGTCAGTGGCCCATATGCTTGGAATGGAAGAAAAACGCACCCTTCAAAAAGTCGAGGTGCTCAAGTGCTGAAAGTGCGTCGTAAAAAATCCTGTTCCTCTAAGCTATACTTTTCTGAGAGGATGGCTGCATTAGATTGTTTTAGAAAGGAAAATTATATCTTATTATCTATCTCATTCTGCCTGCATTATCTTTTGCGGATTTTTAGGATTGTGAGGGTGTTTTTCATGGGGACATTACTGCACTTTGTACTATCTTTCCCCAAATTAAGAAAGCTAATGAAATTGTTTTATGCTGAATGCATGTCATATGGAATTGGACAGGGATTATTTATTTGTATATAAGAAATTACAGTAATATATATATAAAGTGTACCTACAACAAACAAATTGGATGATTTTCCTTTTCACATCACTTGAGGATCCCACATCACAGCCATGATCCCCCAAGCCAATCTAGTGTTGTTTGTGGCTGAAACTGCAGGGCGTGGTCTGTCCTGAACAGGACCTCAAAGGTACTCCGGTAAGTGAAAGAGTTCAAAATCCTGAGTCTATGAATATGGGCAAGTTTCCACCATCTTTAAGGTTCACTGCTTTTCTGTGGCTCCTCTTTGCAATCGGGTTACAAAGGTTTCAGAGAGCACACAACCAATTTTGAAAGCATTCTTGCCCCATGATGTTGAATTAACACCACTCACCTGTGTTCTGCAGGCTGGGTGGGGTGTTGGCAGGTGGTGGGAAGCTGTAGGATCTGGCCTGGAGGGCAGGCGGCGTCTCGTGGCTGATGCTCTTAGTCCTCTTCCGGCACTCAACAGCCAGGCGGCTTCTGCAGGCCTTGTGGCAGTTCACCCCGCAGGCTGCCGTCGGAGCGTTCATTTGGAAGGAAAAGGACGACGGCAAAGAGAGGTGACGGGAGAGGAGGAGAGGACGCGGGGGTCGTTGGAGAGGGAGGGAGAGTCGCCGAGAGAGGAGGCGAGACCGGAAGAAGGGAGGGGAAGGCCAGGAGCGAGAGGGAGATGGGGAGCATGGGGGAGAGACAGGCAGAGGGTCAGACAGAGGGATGGGTGCAAACAGAAACATCGGGGCAAACGGAAGAGCCAGTGGCGACGGGAAAGAGCTTTGACATGCCGTGCACACACACGAACACTGGCACACACACATGGTGAGGTCAACTGTGCCAGACAACAACTCTGTCAACCAGCGGGGCTCTGAGGGGAGAGGAGCGATGGGTCATCGAGCAAGGCATCATGAAAACATGTGAGTCCTGAACACAAACACACACACCTCAGTAGTTTTGTCACAGTGACCAAAATTTAATTTCTCCTTGACACTACTGCACTTAGCACGAAGACTGGGAAGAGGGTGGAACATCTACACTGGCTCTGTGCAGTACAGTGCTTAACAGGCAAATGTAAAAGTAGTATTGATCAACTCCCAGCAAGGCAGAGATGAAGTGTGTTTCAAATATTCAGCTGTTGCTTTAAATAGAGACGCTCCAACAGAGGAGGAGGTGAGGGCTTGTTGCTGCCACATCATAGCCGTGAGAATACTGGCACTGTGACAATATACCCAAACAATGAGATGCCTCTCACATTTCAGTCTAAATATCTAAATGTCCACGGCTGTAAAACACACATCCAGCTACACACACACACGTTCACAGCTCTCATCACACTCCGCTCCTGCACTGCGGAGGGTGATTCATTTCAATTATGTCCCTGCCGCTCTCACTACTTCCCTGAGTACAGGCTAACAAAGGTAATGGGGATGAATGGCTGTGAGGCTTTCTCATTGACTTCCTGTGGTCTCATTAATGCACTGGAACAAGCCTGAACACTCACACACTCCAGGTCCGACTTGGAGACATACGCTCCTCCAGAAAGGAGAGGAGATGGGAGAGTGTGGTGTTTGGAGGTGTGAGTGCTTGTGTTGTGTGCTTGCTCTCTTTTCACCTGCCATTTTCACTCCCTTTGTTTCAACAGCAGCAATCATGCAGGCATGTTTGCCATTTAATAACTGAGTTACCTACCAAGCACCAAAATAGAACATGCTTTGGTAATTCAAATCGAGTAAGAATATTTGTTCTCCTCCTGAACACGAAATGCAGCGGCTGTGAACACTGCGAGTAACACCACAAGCTCTCTAAGACCCAAGGGAGCAATAACCACTCTAGTTGCTATGCAGCTCCAGTGTTAAATGATAACTAGTGAGATATTTAATAAGCCTTAGTTAGCCAATTTGAGATAAACCTGAATGAATGAGGAGGCGGTTTATGTAGAGAATAAGAATCGACAAGAGAGAGGTTGTATTTCAAATGCCTGCTTTTCATGAAAAGAAGAGAAACGTGAACACATTCCACCCTCTGACACACAAGGACTCACAGCCATTTACATACACATACATTTCTGTTTCACAGGCTATTATTACACTGACACGATACTTGCATGGACACACACAGGGAGCCTTGTGCTGTAAACGGCAATGCAAACTAATTTGCTCTACAATTAACAAAGCAATGAAATCCTCCCTAGAAAAAAATACTCCTGCTCTAGCTTCTCCCATTCATGAGGCCGAGCTGTAATCAATCACTTCCGCAAAGACTACAGCAGATGGAAACTTGCATGATTTGCATTTTAGATTTGGCATCATTTCCTCAGTTTTGACTTGACATCTGGATGGAAACATATGTAGTGCAAGTTATTCAGAGCGCTGAACATCTGCAGATTATCACTACTTAATTTTTAGCATCAGCACAGACCAGCGGCACATCCACTGAGGGGAAAGCAGAAAGCTGAGTGTGTGTTCTTGAAGCTAATGAAGACGAGGATGAGGGGAGGACGGGAGCTGTTGCAGCTACCTGTGTGTATGTACTTTTGTGAAATGAACCAGCTTCTTCAAACACTGGCCTACTTGAATCAAATATTTGTGCATTGTGTACAGTGTGGTCTCAGGTGATGGAGTGTATCCAGCTGTGTGTGGACATCCATTAAAAGAGTGTGTTATAGTGGCTTTCTGCGTTGATGCTCAGCACCTCAACTCCATGGATCTTTATCTACAGTGTGTGTGCATGTGTGTGTGTGATGGCTGGGTATCGATGGTGTCTAAAAGACTACTTCTTCTGAGTGAAACACATACATCCGTGCAGCACACATAATGTAATGTCTAAAAGAATTGCCCTCCTACCTTTACACTTGTAGCCTTGCTTGTAGAAGCCCCATATCTACAAAGAGACAGAGAGAAATGAAAGGGTGTTAATTAGGACATGCTTCCATTTCCATTCATTCGTTTTGAGCTGATAGAAGACACATGTTGAAGGCCCTCTGCTGCAGGAATTAAAACGCTCCTCTTACCTCATGGGCAAAGTTTTTCTTTTGATACCACATAGATGACATTTTTAGCAATTGTACTTTCAGAAATTACAATTATTTGTAGTTTGTATGTCAGAGGCTGTATAATCCTACATTCCAGTCAGCAGGATTCAAGCACAATGGTGCCACCTAGCATCTACAGTTATCACGTGCAGACCACACTTAACCCCCCATTTCACTGCCATAATATCACTGTGGTTACGCGGCAGACGTGCAGCAGACATTTCTAAATAATAAATGATCGGGAAGCCAGAAATAACAGAGCTTTTATATCACATAGCGATCGCTCCTTTTTTGTTCTTTTATATGTTTGATGTTATAATGGTGTTCTTCAATGGCACAAATGCCAAATGCTCGTGGAACACTGAATGCACAGTCTCCAGTGCCTCTTTCACTTGCTACATTTTGCACACAGCCTCTCTCTGGAATTCTATTAATTTTCATAACTCCATGCTTGTGTTTAAAGTTAGCAGACTGATGTAATGACACTCCTCAAGTCATTGTCTTTGAATGGTTTTAATCACGCTGTGTGGTAAAAACCAATGAGAATTTTCCATACCACAGTCAACAAGCTCAAGTTTTGAAACACCATCTTCAAGGACTCTGGTGGTTTTGTATTGTTTGGTCTTTATTGTCATGTACTTTATATCATTGCTAACATTAAGCATGTCGTAAAATGTTAGATTAATTTCCTACATCTTTAATATCATGCTTTCTTTATTTATGGTCCATGTTAAATTAAAGCTAATTTACAATGTAATGTAGTGAACAGGGGCAGTTTTGAAAGGATCCCTCCTGCTCCAGCTTTAAATAACTCAAAACAGTCTTCTCTTTATACTGTGCATGCGCCTTTTTTGTCAGCCACCTCTGAATGCACCACCAGGGAGAATCTTCAAAATAGCAGCCGCTCACAACCGTAATATCAAACACTTTTGAGATAGCTATGTATTGGCTATCTCATCTTCAAGTATCTAAGTTGTGGTGAGCAGTGAACTGAAATGAATGGAAACCTATAACAGCCTGAAAGGTAGGAAATTAATCTCGAAACGTGTGCTTTGGAAAATGGTTGGTAATAAAGAGAAAGTATACACAATTAGTAGTTAATGGGCTATAGTTCACATCTTGATATCCACCATTGATGCTGAGGCACCAAGTGAAGCCTGGAAAAAAAAGCAAATGGAGAAAGGGGCACAATTGAACAGAGGGAGATGTAAGGTGAGAGAGAGAAAGGGAGGAAAGAAAGGGGAAGAGAGAGGAGGTTGGCGGGACAGAGGGGGTGGAGGGGGACCGAGATCAAGCGGGACGCAGGGAGCGCACAGACAGTGGGGGAACAATGACATGAAAGAGCTGAGCTGGAGATCACACACTGCACTGGCACATCTGAGGAGGCACAAAATATCCTGACCTCTTCACACATACAAACACACAGACACACACACGCACACACACACACACACACACACACACACACACACACCTTGCATGCATGCATGCAAACACACACACTTGTAGATGCACAAAGAAAGACACACAGACACAGTGGGAAGCGATGAACACAGCCAGAGGCTCTACAACAAAGAGAAGTCAGTTACGAGCAGAACATCTAAACACAGCTATCATCACAGCTCTGCCTACACTGACTGACCTTTCCTGCCTCTGTAGACTGAAAAACACAATGCACTACAAATAAGAGCTGAAACACACAGACTTGCAACACTTCTTTGACGGTTTACTGTAAGCTTTTAGAAAACTGTACTATTAATCCAAAAATGATGCCACTTGAGTTGGAATGTCTTCATATTATTGTGATGGAAATGTGCAGTTACACATTTAATATTAAAGAAGCACTCACATATTTATGCTTACGCTGTATTCTTGTAGTCCCTCACTCATGTCTCCTCCTGTTCATGCTCAAAAGCTTTTGAACCAGCATGTGGTGTGTGACTGAGCATGAAACTTGAGCTGATAGATCTATGTTAAAATGATGTCAGGTGTTCAAAATGAAATCTTCCCAGCAATATGTGTGTAAATACTGTGGATACATTCACATAATACGGTATTATCACGTAATACTGAAAGTTTTCTAACAGGGAATTTTGAATGAAGTAAAATGCGATTTCATTTGTCAATGTTTCTCCAGTAAATACCTAATGCTTTGCTGTTACAGCAATGAAAAGTGTTTCCAAACTAACAGCCTTCTACCCTTTCCTAGCAGACCTGAAAACAGTCTAGTGTCATTCAGCTCCTGCTTTCCTGAATTGTTTGATGCGACAGCAAGTACAGGCAGGTAAGCAGACACCGATTTTGAGTTTCTACTTTCCATTTGCATTGCAACATCAACATTTTTGGCACTCAGCTGCCACCCTTTTGCAAAGTGATTTCAAATGTGTGAACATGTAGGGCTTGGTAGCTTTCCCCAGCCACTTTGACATATAAACCATTACCAGTATTCAGGAAACATTAAATGCAATCCTTGAAATAACATGATCTAGATAGGCTCAAGCGTATCTGTCTTTATTGACATCTTTGGTTGATCATAATTTTGTACTTTCTCATGAATTTCTAAGCAATTCATTCTGGATTTATTTATCTCTTTGTCTGTTAAATATGCAGTTAAACTTTAGCCTAGCATCAAGACTGAAAAAGGGGGGTCAGGGGGCAGCTAGCCAGGTTCTGTCCTAAGGTCAATTAAATTTGCCAACAAGCACCTGAAATCCTCACTAATTAACACATTATATCTTGTTGAGCTTTGTCACCACCATGAAGTTGCTGGGCAACCAGCAGAGACTCCAGGAAGTCATTTTACCCGGACAAGAAAAAGTCTGGTTTTTACACTTTGGTCTTTGTACAAGATGTGAAGTGCTAATTAGCCAGCTTTAGAGGTCCAGGTAGCCTGTTTTTTTTACCTTTGGACAGAGCCAGGCTTGCTCTTTCCTCCTGCTGCTCATCTTTATGCCAAGCTGACCGCTTCTTGGCTGTAGCTTCAAATCTACCCAACAGATATAAGAGTGGTGTCGATCCTCTCATCTGACAGGACATCAAATAGTGTTATGTTTCCCATTAACCTCTGCAACATGCAAACATGTTGCCGACATGCTGCTTACTGACAAACAGACAGTGTCACCAGCTGTAGGATTTACAGCTGTTAATTTAGTCTTATACTGTGCGTCTTCAGTTGGTTTGAACATCAAAGGAGGGAAATTGTTGCAAAGAGAAGAGAGAATTCCATCGGGTTTAGCTGTTGCAGTTACAGGCACTGGAAATGAATGTGTTTGGGCACACCCCTCTCCGCTGCCAAAATCTGCAGCTCAGCAGGATAAGGTCACTGAAATATGTCGATGGGAGGTTTGTTTACAAGTGCCGGTTTGCAGTATGAACCTAAATGCACCGAATATATAAAAGAGAGCAGCTTCTGCAGTAGGAACATTTTCAGATTCTCTATTTTCAGTCGAGTCTTTGTCAGACTATGTACACTCTGTAGAAGCAGTAGAAGACAAAACAAAAAGCTGAATTTCCTCTTCTTATTCTGATTCTATGAAGCTAAACTGTGAACAGCCCAAAGAGACTCTCTGCCATCTCTCATATAAAAGTGCTCTGAGCCTCCAGCTAAAAACTTGCTGTACTCTCCTGAGATGCCAAAGAAACACTGTGCGATGTGTCTTCTCGCTTTGTGCATTTAGCAAAACTCATCGGCGTGCCATTAATTAGGATGTAAGGCCAAAGGTGGTTGCCGGCAACGACAGCCAAAGATTATGAAGATCCATGTGAGCCACTGGAGGTGAGTGAACTCTGCAGTGTTTACAGGAGGCCCGGCTTGGCTTGTACAGCGTGTTTGAGACAAGTGTTGAAAAATGGGTTGCGGGAAAATATTGTTTTTGCACAGGAGCCAAGAGGGAAACCACAGCGCAGGCAGAACAGGAAGTGGCTTATGTATCTACCTCTGCCACACACAGATATTCAAAGGAAGAAGCTGCCAGAGTCCTTATCTGTCCCTGCTCTCTATTCTGAGTTTCCCCTCATGATGGTTTGAAAATGCCAGTGCTTCCCTTGAGGATGTGTGTTTGTGTGCGTGAATGTGTTTTTGAATGCTAACGAAACGCGATATATTATATTAAATCATATAATCTGTGGCATACTCTCTTTTGAGCATTGCACTCTCTCTCGAGCCTCACTTTGCATGCGGCACACAGAAATGAATGGGATGTCATCTCCATGTCTGCAGTTCAATATGAGGGTCCTATTCCTGTTCTCATTACAGCTGAGTGCTGACTCACTGTCTGTGTCTAAATAACAGAGGGCTCCATGAGACTTTGGGGAACGTTGAGGGCCAGAGGACATACACACACGCACACACAGATGTAACACTGCCACAGAGGAGGGTTATCATCTCGCCCAATTACCTTCCTCCCATATTTCCCAGAGTGCAACTTCAGCAGTGTGTGGTTGTAGCTCAAAATAATTGGCATTGCCCTGACCTGACAGGAGGAACCACTGAGAGATGGGCCTATCATGTGCTGCCGGTGACTGCCAAGACAAATAATGAAGTAGAGATGGTCTATGAGGCTACGTGGCTGTGGAACAGCAAAGTAAGAACAACAGATATTTGACCCCTTTAAACAAACTATGACACGTGCCATTGATTAGGCCAGGAGGGAAATCAATGCATTTGAAAACACATAAGCAAGATCAATATTTGCTTAAGCCCTTAAGGGTTTATACATCATACAGCTGATTCTGTATTTAAGTTGATCTTTAAAAGTGCTGCACACACAGTATTTCTCACAATTGTAGGATCAACTGCAGTTGTATATGTGGTAAGGCACAAGTTTAGAACGTGATTAGCATTCACATGTACTCACAAAGCCGGCGCAGTGCTCACAGAACGTGGGCTTGACGTAAGTGGTCTCAGTAAAAGTGTGGATGAAACCCATCTTGCAGTTAAGCAGAGAGCTGGCTTTCATGAAGTAGTCTATCATCTCTTCCCTGCTGATCTTCCCGTCTCTGTGAGAGGAAGCAACGAGAGGTGAGCTCCGTGCAAGGCAGATGGGGTCAGCTTGTGAGCTGGCTCAGTCTGTAAACAGCATGGATTTTACAAGAGGGAATAAATGTGCAGATGCTCACTGGTTCTTGTCCAGTTCTCCGAACTTGCTGAGGTAAGGGAAGTTATTCCTGATTGCTTCAAATTCATCCCTGGAGATGTGGCCGTCACCGTCTGTGTCGAAGTTCTTGAAAACCGACTGTGAACATGAAGGTTGTGAAGGTTAGTTTTAAATATTGGGCGTCGGCTTTAACTTAACTGTGATACCTTGATTTGAGAAGGCTGATTTTGACTTAAAAACCTTTCATTTTGTGGAAAATGGTGAGTTTTTAGTCACATACATACACATATGTATATTTATAGAAATATTTCAGTGTGTGTTCACATATTTTCTTTGTACATTGCTTGGAGGGGGCTACATGGTGGAGACAGCACAAGTAGAAAAGGTTCTTAAACTCTACTCACACAGCAATTTTAGCAAGTTGGCAGAACTTCAGCCACCATAAGCTAGTGGTCTCAGTAAAGCTTTAACAGCAAAATCCCTGAGTATACTGACATGAGAAGAGGATTGTGAAAATTCTTCTTTCAACAGTTTCAAAGCTACCCTTTACAGGTATGTGCTTGAGTCGCTCTATTCTTTTTCATTATTATTTGTATAAAAATGTAATTCTTCTGAATATACAATTGAAATTTTAAGTGGGGTCTCCAGTAGCCAAATGAGTTAGGACTCATATAACTGCAACTAACACTGATAATAACAATTTAAAAACAGACAAAAGAAAGATAAACAAAAGAATCCTAATGGGCAGTCATGCATTATAGAAATCTTTTCATTGGAGTTAAAAGGATTCTTTACCCACTGGGAACCATCCACTATTTCAGTTCTGGGGGGAACTCACCAAAATTGGAGTTGCAAGGGTTTTCAAGTACCTTCCCAGCCTCAGTAATTATGGTGAAGGATTATTCGCCATTTGGCCAAGAGCCCAAAGCACTTGAGATGCAGTTATCACGTCAAGATGGTGGTGGAGAGGATAACAACAGATAATTCACCCTTAGGCTACTAGTGCCGTCACATTGGACCCCACAGGTTACAATTAGCACAGAGGGAGGAGAATGCGCCTCCACTCACCTCCACCATTTTCTCTATGTGCTTCTTGATGATGGTCGGATCGGCGTTGGGCTTCACAGACACAGCCCACTCATCGATCATGGTGGGCTTGGGGTCAGGGGCCGGGGCGGGGCTGGAGTTCTGCTACAGCCAAAGAGAAATCAAAGCATGAGATCCGTATCAACCCAGGGAAGCACAGAGCTGTCATCTTACACTTTTCTACATCGCACCCATTGTGGAGCTGTAAGAGCATTTATTAAGAGCATTCAGATTGTGCAAGAGTGTGCTGCTCACCGCTGGCTTGCGAGGTTCTCTCTGTAGAGACATCTGGTAGATCTCCTCCTCTGTGTGGTACTGATCCAGAGACACCTGCACAGAACAGGAACAGGGACCAGGAATAGTCTTTCACTAACCCAGTCAGTGAGTTTTAATGGGATCATTATTAGGAGTCATTATTTTACACATTTTGTGAAAGTGTGAAAGTTCAATTATAACTTTCAATCCTTTACATGTGGAGTAAAAAAATGGGCCACACTTTATATTAGGGTACACATATTCACCATAAACTAGTTGGCATACATATTAGTAGCATATTGCCTCTTTATTAGTCATTACGAAGGGTTAGGTTATTAAGATCGTAATTCATGTACAACAGCTTTGTTACTTATAATGAATACAGTAATAGTAATTCGGAGGTTATTGAGGGAAAACTCTTAATTTCGTTGTGTATACTGGATTTAGACAGCCTCTCTTCATTCCCCACGTTCATCTCCTCCACAAAATAAAGACATTCCAACACAGGTTTCAGGCAAAGCAGCATTGTAGAGGAGTACTGATTACATGCGGCAGCCAGCTGCCACATGTAATCACCCACCACATCTACTGTGTGTGTCATATTATCTTATCAGACCTATTCTCTTACTGCAATTGTTTCTTGGGTTTTATTGAGTTGAAGTGGTAAGTGCAGAAGGGGAAAAAAGACTTTTCTTCTTCTTTGGCCTTCTGATTTAGTCGAGCTTTCAGTATTTCAGATGAAAGGTTGAGCGAAACATTTTCCCGACATTTGAAAGGATGTAATAGAATCTTCTTCATGTGAGAGGTTGAATATGACTCAAAAAGGAGGAAACATTATTTTAAACTTCAGTGGTTTGTCTATTTTAGCGAGCAGGCATGCCTGTGTAGAGAGCTTTGCTTTTTTGATGGATTTATTGACTTTCTTTCCATCTCCTCACTGTGAGCCAAGCAGGTCTCAAGCTACATCAGCTGCAATAAGCACTGGCATAGGATAATTGGCTATTGACTCTGTCCAACAAACTTCCCTGGTGCACCTCAGCTCCAAAACCTGTCAAGTTGTTTTCTGTCATTTTCTCAAAAAAAAAAAAAAAGTGAAGCAGCTACAATCTCACACTAACACCTGCCTTCAGATTGAGTGAATGATCTCTTGGGATTTTTTAAATTCAGAAAGCTCCTCTTCTCAAATCCGGGAAACTCTTATCTGCATCTGCCAAAAAATACTGACACACACACACACTCAGAGGTTTAGTGTGAAGTGCTAAAACACCGCCTCAGCTTTCATGCTGAAGTGCAGACAGCAACAAAGCTTAGATCAGTCTCACTCAGTAATGCCAGTTTAAGAGCTCTGACTCAATATAAGCTGAAGAATCATCCTGTGATTCTCCCCCAGAATATCCTCATTATGATTTCATTGTGATTGACAGGAGTTTTAACATAAGTACAGGGTGTAATATAAGAGAGAGAGCAATGTTTTGTCAGCCTAGACAGGAAAAATCTTTGGAAGATGCTGCAAAATTACTGTTTTGAAGAATGTTTACTTTTCGGAATTGAATAGTAATGACAATAAAATGATCGACTGGCGACCGGTGCAGGGTGTACCCCGCCTCTCGCCCGTTGACAGCTGGGATAGGCTCCAGCCCCCCCGCAACCCCGAAAGGGATAGTCGGTATAGAAGATGAATGAATGAATGAATGAATGAATGAATGAATGAATGAATGACAATAAAATTGTCTTTTATTTGTATAGCACTTTTCATAAGAGAGTACTTCAAAAGTAAAAGAGAACCAATCAGTATATCTGTACTATCCCAATATAGTAATGCAGTCTGCTAAATAATAGGTTCTATAGTGCACCTCTGGTTTGAATTGACCTTATCTCAATAATTACCAACACATCATCATTAACTGATTAACATGATTATCTGAAATCTTCCTCTGACCTTTTATATAAGTCAGTTATATAAACCAGATGATACTCTGTTGTTAATTGTTAAAGTAGTAACTCATTACTCCTGTTGTTATTATATTTAATTTGTCATGTTCAACCGCTCTGGACCATATCTGCTTCAGACAGTTCAAAGCGTGAGCTTGAAGGTTCGTGCTTGGAATGCTTTGGTTATATAGAGTCTCTGGTCTTCGTCCACACAGAGATTTTGTCCCAGCTGGCTACCGTACAGTTTGTCTGACCATGACCCAATCAAATGACAGCAGAACTAATTCTGTGTATCAGACAGACTTGCTGGACATAAAGTGTTCGTGCTTTTCAAAGTCTATCCTCCTACATCACTGCTGTCTGGATGATGCTTTTCAAATTCTGTTGCGCTTCATGATAAATAACAAATCCACAGCTACTGATCCAGGACCTGATTTTCATTGCAGGTATATCTGCAAGCCAGCGTTCATCTTGGACGCTGCACATACACATTCTGCCCAGTCTTTGCACTCACCGTAAGCAAGTTGAGCAGGTCTGTGTTGGCATCGATGTTAGGCGGCGTGGTCTGAATCAGCGCCAGCTCTTGAAGGATGGCGTACAGCTGTTGGGTCTTAGTCAGGTTGACGCGTGTTTTCTCTTTGTCAGCCCAGTCCGGCAGCGCCACGTGCACGGCTATTAGGTCTTTCAGGTGCACACCGAGGATAGGGAATCGAAAGCCCGAGCACTCCGAGAAGCGCTTGCGGTATTGACTGTAGTTGCCACATGATGTCACCAGTTCGATGAGGTTGTTAAAAACCTGCAGGTTGAGTGAATACAGGGAGATGAAATCAATTGGAGAGGAAATGATGGATGGGATGAGAGTTGGCAGGAAACTGAAAGCCTGTCTCAAGAGAGATTTGTTTAGAAGAGTAAAAAACATTCTGGAAAACTTTGCTCCAGATGGACTTACATAAGAGACGAGACACTGTAACGCCCCCAACTGTTGCACTCAACTTTGCAATGATATGGCTCAAATTCATAGTTTTAAAAAAGCCACTGTGTAGGAGTAACGAGCACAGATAAGGAGTTTGGCAGCTGACACAGGGAGGTGTGGATTACTGAATCAAGATACAATATCACTTTTTAGCAAACAGTGAACTCTGAAATCTGTCTGGTCGTGTTTGGCCCGTGGAGGCAGAAAATAGATCAGCCGTGGTTAAGAGGATGGTCGCAGCTACTGCACCTTGTTGGTCTCTGCGCTGATGTGGGTCTGCGTGTCTTTGAGACGAGAGATGGAGCTGTTGCTGAGGCCGCCCACCACCGCCATCAGCGTGTTGAAGTTCTGCAACTGCAGCAGCTTCTGTCAACCAGAGGGAGGAAATATGAGAAGGGAGGGTGAAAAGAGGAGACAGTGAGGGAATGTGTAAGCCACTGCCAACAAGGATTTTAGCAAGAGCGAAAGAGAGAAGGTGGGAGAGGTTAGAAAAGATTTACAGTGTAAGGAGTCGGAAAGATGCAGGAAAGAAAAATGAAAGCTTTAGAGGATAAAGCCAGAGACTTTTGGAGTAGTGTTTAGCAGCCCACATGCGCATCCCCACATAATCCTCATCTGTGCAGTCCAAGATAGTACTGAATGTTCTAACCTGTCTGTGTCAAACTAAAGCTAACACTTTGTGAATGGCACTCTGCAGGGCTCTGTGCTGCCCTTCAGCCTGCATGGCATCTCTCTGAAAATCAATGGGGTCGCAGCTGTGTGGGAGGGTTGCCAGAGGGGATCATTTGATTCAGCACAGACACCCTTCGGAATCAATTGCCAAAGCAGTGTGGAGGGCAGCCCGGCAATTGAACAGTAGGTTCAGCTAAACTGCACGTGCATGTGGCCATCAGCGAGGCCTGGGAAAGGTTTCACTGTCAACATGCCAGGGCTTTCCGCTGGGCGTAGATAGAATAAATGCTGTGTGTGTGATAGGGCCGGGAGATGGAGTTCATCCTCTTGTGAACCAATAGTTATCACACAGCCAATGTGTGATGTGGTGTATTTATCAAAGCCAGAGGGCACAGACACATGCGCATAGATCATATTGCGAAATTAATTGGAATGGAGCTTGTCAGAGAGCATGCAAGGGGCATTTAAATTATAACTCAAGTCTGTTCAGTCAAAAAAAAAAAAAAGACTAATGAGAATGAGTCATTTGAAACATGTTCCCAACGGGAAGCTGAAATGGGACACAACCAGAGCACCCTGAGGGAAGCTCTGGGAAATGTCAAGTAAATTGAGGCTACCTTCTGTGTTGCCTCTGAATACATTTGAAATCAGCTTGAACATCATGCGTGCTCACACTGGGCTATTTGTCTGAATACCGAAGTTTGAGGCATGTCAAATTGGCAAAGAATTCACCGTGGGATTTCCAGCAGGGACGATCTGTCTCTCATGTTTCTGCACAAATGTTCACCCATTCTGCATGAATTACATCATCCAAAACAACTTCTGGACACTCCAGTGAAAGCAGTACACACTCGTCTTTCATGCAAGTTCAATTTAGCCTTAAAATGAACCGAATGCAGTTTAGACTAGAGAAAATCTTCACATGCCACTGTTCTACCCACTGTTTAAATTATAAGTAAAGTTAGGGATATATGCATGTAATTACAAATGCAACAAGACTCAGCATCTACAGCCACAACAGCGTCTCTGTGAGGCTGACGTGCTTTCAGCTAAACGCTAACAAGTTCACAATGACAATGAAAAGTCAGCAGAACTAATCCAGGTAGAGTACACGGACGAGCATACACTGAAGCCTAAATACAGTGTTTCTCTTGCGGTCCAACAATGTAATAAATCCTTAAAAGCCTCATGTTCACTGCAATGGTCTAATGATTAAAAATTATCCAAATGTGACAGAGCAAAGAATGGCAGATCATAAATAATAACATGATGTAGGCTACTATGTGGACATTTTATATACAGCAGCCCTTTTACACTCACTTCCCTTGTGTTTAAAAATTTCAAGAGCAAAGACCAAGGCTGTACCCTCCTATATTTTTTTTTTTTTTTTTTTTGCCCTGCAGCTCTGTCTGTACAGTATTTATTAAAAGAATCTGAAATATGCACAGCAGACACAGAGGTGAATGTGGGCTCCGGCAGCCCACAACCTGAATTCCAAAAAGTTGGAACGCCACATAAATAAAACAGAATGTAATAATCTGCTCATCCTTTTCACTTTCAACCTTATCAACATCATTGATTTTTGTCAATATATGGTAATTCTGAATTTGGGACAAGCTGGGACAGGGGGAGCAAAAGACTAGCAAAGTTGTGGAATGCTCCAAAAACACTTGTTTCGAACATCAGGATCAGGATGGAAGGAGGCCAGCATGAGGCAATTCACAAGCCTTCTGCAGCTGATCTGTCATAGTCATCCATCCCACACATCAAGGCTGGCCAGAATCAGCATCTGTCTTCACTGTTACATTTTCAAAGCTGAACAAAACAGTCCAAGCATTCAGTATCAAGGAGGGTTGAACAGTGAGAAGAGCTGCTGCCAGGCTCCACTGACAAGAGCCCTGCTGACGTGTTGGCGCACTGGTGTATTAAGACAGAGGGAGGTGGTGAAACCTGCTGAGACCCTGCTAAATAAATGATTAGTAACAGAAGTTTGTTCTGCACATGAGGAGATGGGTAGATGGAAAGTGGGTATGGGACTGAAAACAATCCAGGAATAGACTCACAATAAGTAATCAGGATGCGTTCACATAGCACTGCAGGGTATCAGGATGAAAATGATTTTTTCGGAGCTGTCTACGGTCGACTGAATCTTCGTCGCACAGCGGAGATGGGTGAATTGCCACATAGAGGGGAGAAATAAAACCATCTGGCAGACCAAAGCAAATGATAATATCAAACTGAAATTACATCAGTTACAGTGAAGCCTAGGCCACTATTTAAAGGGATGTTTGTGTAGCGAAATATAAACAGACTCCAGACATATGACCACAGGACCATATAAGGCAGTGAGCTGGCGGCTTTGTTTGGGAGATGGTGGGAGAGACCAGATTAGGTTAAGATTAGGATTAAAGCCATCTTGACCCGTAGATGACCGTAGATTATTTCAGATGATGAGCGTAAAATTGACGAGATACACGGATGGGCTTACTCCGAGCTGTATTTGGCAAGCTTTTTCTTTACTGAATTATAATGACATTGATGATCCTGTGTTTTTAATTAGCACCATCATCAGGTGAAAATTTGAATTTGTCAGATACTTTGCTTTACGCTTACAGCACATGCAAAAAACTAACTAACTTTGTGCATAGTGCTACTTAACAAATGGTAGCACAGTCACTGAAATGGTGAGCCTGGTAAGTTTTAAATGCAAATTTATTTTCACTGTGAGTATGTTACCACGCCTAGTACAGCCTTACAGTGTTCCTAGTATAGCTGTAGACTAGTTTCACTATCTGCAACCCTTCTAGCTACATAATGACATTCTTCAAACTCACTGCAAACGTCAACTTTAGGCAAGAGTAACTTTAGTTAGAGTAACTTTAAATGGTCCAAGTTACCCAAAATGTACCATGGTTTGGTTGCTTCCCTCCCACCTTTCATTCCTCTGTGTACCTGATATTTTATATGAGGCTGTGAGTCATGCCACCTGCAGACTGCATCATTGAATTCTTTCTAGCCAACAGGAAGTGCACACACTGTGTAATGAATTGATGACACACTATGTCTTCATTTTCTACTCTATTCTTTGGAGCAAATAGCTTATTCTCTTTTGGGAAGTTTTACATTCTCTTCCATTGTTTGAGACAATTTTACAGCCCCTAAGACCCACAAAAGCCTTTGGGCAATGCCATAAATACACCAACACCCAGCTAAAACAAGCCTTTCTTAATTCATGGAGATGCAAGATTTTCTCCAGCAGTATTATCTTAAAGAGTGGCAAGAAGGCATTTCAACATGCTAATACCTCAAAAGCCTTTTTAAAGGAAATTCACTTTTTCTCACAATTTGTACCACCTAATGGGAAATGATCCCGTGTGTGTGTGTGCGCGCGCGTGCGCACATGTCATTAAAGCACCACCGTGACTTTTCCCCTTTTCTCCACATCTCTTGATTTAATCTCTAATTCACCTTTTTTACAACCGTCTCTCCTCTTTCTCTGTGGCTCCAGGCAATCATCTCCTATCAGTCTGCTTCTTCATGCACCCTGAACCTCACAACTCCCACCAACACCACTCTAAAAGCCATTGCAGGAAGCAGTGTTAATGGGCCCCATAGACAGACCTGTGCCACTCTAATGAAGTGGGAGATGACGGCAGCTCTCTGCGGGGCGGTGGGCTTGCTGAGTACCATGAGCTGGATCCACTGGGAGACACTGTTGAAAAGGGTGATAAAACGCTCCAGGATGGGGTTATCCACTGTGCAGCCATGCATCACAAAGCTGTGGTAGTCCTGAAACTAAAAGGAGGAAGGATCATCGGCACATTTTGTTTCACTTACTTAAATTCAATAACAACACACTTACATCCCAACATTTTTATGAATCCTGACAAATGAAATCTGAACTCAGCTTGCAGACAGATCAGCACAGCTAGAAGAGTACTTATACCCGACCTTGAATTTATTATGAAAGGGGCACTCCACCAATACCACACATCAGTGTGGTCACCACAGGGCGTGCTATTCAGCCATATACTGTCTGGTCTTCTGTGGGTTCTGTCACAAATTGGTGGTGTTTGAAAAACATGGACATTTACCAGGCTTCTGCTGCTTCAATCTTGAGAACTGTTTTTGTTTTGTTTTTTTTTTGTTAATGTCCGCTGTTTGTCTCCCAGCTTTCGGGAAGTGCAACATTAAATTGCTCCAGTGACTCTTTAAAGGCACAGTTTGACATTTTGGGAAATAAGCCTATTTGCTTTCCCATTGAGGCCCAGATGAGAAGACTAATAGCACTCTCATGTCAGGTATAGTAAATACTGGATGTAACTGGAATCAACATTGACTTATTTTAACTAAGATAATGTATTTAAGTTATGTAACCTATGTAACAGTAATGTTTTCAACTCAAACCATGAGCTTTTCCTAACCCTTACCAAGCAGTATTGGTGCCATTATGCCTGTTACTGGTACTCTCTAATGGCCATATATGTCATTCAACTCACAGGCATTTGGTCTATTCAGTCATTTAAGTGTGAAGATATGTCAAAAAAAAGATTTGTTTTCACCTCGTCTAAATGCAGAAAAGAGAAGTCATAACTACACGTTTGGAGCAGCAGTATAAATGCTCTATATTTCTATTATTGTGGTCTCCATTATAGCCATGGCTACTTCTTTTGAGTCAGAAGCTATTTTAGAAGAGAAACAAAGACAAAGCAAAGACAAATCACTACCACTGCCCCCATATTGCCACCAACACCATCGCACTTGAATAAATTGGCAAAAATCTACCATTTAAATCAGCACAAACCCAGTCATTGCCTTTGCTTCCCAAAATAACTCTCAAACAGCAAAACGTTTCCAGACAACAAATGTAATTACTGCCAGCAAAAGCCAGATTTTAACCACGACTGCTTAGCAACTACAATGAGCCTGCGGCATGTAAACGTCACACTAGTTGCACAGCTTCCACAGCTTGAAAACAGACTGTGGTCAAACTGACCAGGATCTTGCAGAAGGATTTGTACTCCAGGTAGGTCAGGTGTTCAGCCAGTTCACAGGAATCAAGGTGGTCAAACAGCAAGGACATTTTCCTCTTTTTGGACACAGATGGGACACGCTGGGTCACCTGCCGCTTCCATTTATATGATGGCCTAAGAGGGACGATAAAGCACATAAAAACAGCAGAGTTTTTGATTAAGTTTTCTCTTCTTTGGTCTTTTGGAAAACACCATAACAGATTATGAGGATGAGTTTTATAGCCACGCCTTGGGTTACAGCTGCACTTCTGGTAGCATTAGATATCAAAGCAAAATTATGATGACAGAGAACATTACATGGTTTCCACAATCATAAAATACCACACGCCCTGTAAAACATGAAAGATACAGTATTGAAGCAAACTACAACTATCCAACTTTTTCTATAAATGCAGAATTTATTTCTGCCATTCCCTCATTTGCAAGCCAGCTGTAGTAGGTCACAAATCCGCTCCACAAAGCTCTCCCCTTATGGAACACAGAAAGGAAGTTCAGGTCACACAGAAATGGCTTTTATGGGAAAACGAGAAGTCACTGACCTCGCATAGCACAGCTCAGCAAAGTCTGAGAACAGGCAATAAAAGGGCACGCTGATATAAACACCCACAGACAGAAACACTCATTCACACCATCAACAACACACATCTTTCAGCACGCAATTCACTCACACACTGTCGAGGTCAATAAGCTGACTCTGTCTCTCATTGCCCTCAGTGGTCAAGAGGTCTTTAAAGTCTTTGATCTCGTCCGCCAGCTCCGGGTTCAGATTGAACTCAGCTGGAAACTCAGAGATCCAGTACCTGGAGGGCAGAACAGAGGGATGAAAAGACACAGAGCGATAGAAAGAGAGAGAGAAAGAGAATGTAAAATACTGGAGGAAAGTAGATTTGTTTACATCTACACAATAATGTGACTGCCTCAGCACTAAGTTTAAGCCCTTTCCACAAAGCAGTTGATTTATACGATGATAAAAATTGATTTTTCTCCAAGTAATACAATTTCTGTACGACATGGAATTGCTGTCAATATTCAACTGGGACACCCGTAAATCGAGTACATCAAATCAAAGTTCATAAAGAAGTGGCACAGGAAGGGGTAAAAGAATGAATGACAGTTTATTACTTGACAAGGTGGCATATTCTCGTTCGGCGCTCAGCAGTGCAGCTCTCCTCTTGGGACCTAAACCAAAAGTCAAGGCGCAACTTTGCCCCAAATTCAAGTGCTGCCACTTGTTTTTAGACTGTGACAAGTCTCTCTTAAATCTCCTTAAGATTTAACAGATTTTGGAGACATGGAAAAGACAGACAACAGGTGATTTGGCTTTGATTCCGCTGCTCTGTCAGCAGTGGGTAAAGAGATATTTGCAGGCAAACACAAAAAAAGACACAATACATCTCTGAGGTAGCAGAAAACAAAGGTGAAGGATACTTGAGCACTAGCTTCTTAGCCATGTCGGTGGAAGGGATGTACCAAGGTTGCATCATGAGAAACATGCGGACCAAGGAAGCATCCTTCAAAGCGCCCTTCTCATCTATAAGAAGAACAGCATGTCAGTCATCATCAGGCACCATCATCACTTCGGAATAGAACTAATTATCTCTATCAGGAAATAGTGTTTGAACATCTAACCGAAGGCTTGGATGCACGCCTCCACCAGCTCATCCACTGTGGCCGACTGCTCCGATAATATAGACTCCATCGTTCCTTTCCCGTCAGTTTTTTCCCTCGCTTCTCTCTCTCCTCGTGTGTCTCTCGCGCCTGTCACTGAACACAAAGGAAGATGAAAAAGATACGATCAAAGGCAAGCAAAAGAGAGTAATTACAAAGCAAAGCGAGAAAATGAAAACTCACAGTGGCCGTCGCTGCATGTTTGGAATAGTTATGTGGTTAGATGTTTTGCATCCTACTCGACACAGCACTGAGTGAGCTAATCAGCGACTGTTTACACTACATTTAGGGCTGGTAACATTTAATTGGGATATCGGCCTGTCAGTGTTATTTCCCTGTTGATATGATGGTTTGATTTGGCCCAACAAATTCAAGGTGTCAGGCTGCAAAACCTGCACAGAAGCTCGTTCAGCTTGAAGGAGCACAATCTAATTGGGCTAGCCGACAGTGGTGAGTTTAGATGTCTTACTGTGGTCTAAAATGCTGACAGGCTTTGCATTTGTATGAATCTTGAAGTTTTTAGACAAAGGTATCAATGCAATAACTAAGTAACCCAGTAGTATATGAAAATAGTTAAATTGCTATCCACTTCAACCAACCACAAGCTTTTACATTAATGCATAATAAAAATTCAAGAATATTTCATTAACAGGAGTTATGAGTTCAGCTGCATAATGAGTACTCCTTTTGGAAGTACATTTTGCTAATAATGCGTCTGAATGCAGGACATTAAATTTAGTGTTTTTACACTGTGGTTTTGCCACCCCTCAAATAAAGCTACTTCTCGTCTTATGACTTCTTCCACCACTGATCAAATAGTCAGATGACAAAAAACACCATCTAAAATACTGACTGGCAGTTTCAGTTCAAGTGATATGGCTATTCTGTATCTGCTGTCAAACCTCAATAATGTCTGAAGGTTCTTTTACATTTACACATCCATCAAAGGCAAATTTAGCAGACAAATAAGGTCCTTTTGTTAGAATATTCTGACAGCATGTAATAATTTCACCATGCTTTGACCTCAGTGTGGCTTGTTAGAAAACTGATAGAAAACCACAAGCACAATCAACAGGAAGCCACAACTCGTTATCTGTTCTTGACATGCTATAATGCAGGATCTGGTACACAACACAAGCATTCAAGTATTAGAGGGCATATTAGCAACTATTTGGACATGCGTGATGGCACGTCGGTCTACGAGACATCCGTTGCAGTAACTACTTGAGAGTGAAATGTATACTGGTATTTCTCTTGGTGGTTGAGTAACAGGGAACCATGGCAACCACAGCTTAGTGTCAAGTCACACTTTCACAACATACAAACACACCTCTACACACAACACGTGCACAAAAATGCATGTCTTTACCTTGAGAAAAGTGGTTTAAGATTAAGAGTAGCCTGAGGGAAAGGATTTTTTTACTATAATCCTAAGTGTATTTATTGTGTCTGAAGAGGTAAAATGCATAAAGTGCACTAATCCTGTCTTCTATGTAGGTTACTGCTCGATCTGGTTGTGAAATAGGAGATAAAGAAGCCAGTGGATATTTTTGGTTTACTGCTGATGAGCGTGAAGGTAACGTTGAGGTTAAACTAGAGCGACAAGGTCGCGCCGCCAAATCCACAAACGACTCGACCTGCTGCTGCATCTGCTAATGGCTCTTCAGTGTTGTGCTTCTGTTGCCGAGTGTGAGAAGGATGTGATGAGTATGTGTTTGTATCTATTGTGCCTGACACAATGAAGCTTTCCACTGCGCTGTCTCTGCTGCAACATGGTGGGCGGACACACTCAATTACAGGCTTCACGAACCGTCTCAGATACGCACATCCACGCGCGCACGTTTCTGCAGGGATGGAGGCAAACGAAAAGTATGGGCCTGAAGCTTTAATCATCAGTCATACAGTGAGAGTAAGTCAAAGCGACTGTGATGATGAGAAGGAAAGAGTGAAATCATGAATTAGAGGTGTAAAGAACTGACAGACCGCTGGATCACAATCAAAATGATGTGCTGTTACTATAGATAGACATGAAAGTTCCTTGGGGGGAAGGGGTGGTGCTAAGGTCACCACAGGACTGAGGCCTGAGCTACAGAGCGGCGCTGTAACCCTGAAACCTCAAAGAAAAAACACAGCAAGACCAGTGACACCTGGCTTACTAAAGGCAGTATTTTCTAATTCTGCTTCCTCTCTAGCTCATAAATATAACAGAAGTGAAAGTGGCCTTGGAGTCTATTACTGCCATGCAAAAAGAGTCCTTATTAATGATGTGAGCCATCTACATCTGAGCTGAAATGCATTTCTCTGTAAAAAAAAAAAAAAAAAAAAAAAAGGCCATCTGTTTCACTTTGAGGTTTAGTTCAGAACAGTCTGTCCTCTAGTGCAAAATGAGGATATAAAACTCTTTTCTCTGCAGACTCAAGAACCTACTGTGTCCCCGCCTCAGAGGCAGCTTCAGCACCACCTGTGCAGAGGTTGAGCCTGCTTTTAACAGAGTCTAGTCTGGCACTGCGGCACAGACTGTGCCCGTCTTGATGACGATACCATCTTGTCATCCAGTGGAATACACCATTCATCACCCGCTGACAGGAGCTCTGAGGGAGCAATTCTCTGTGTGCTTTCAGCAGGCATTAGAGCCCGCTTTATCCTTAACAAGCTCCCCCCTTTGTCTTTCTTGCAATTCTTTAAGTATTTCCCCCACGGTGTCATTTCTGATTCTGTTTCTTACAGCTGTGAAGCAGTAGATTGACCGTTAGCACACACTGGGAGAGCTCTGGTGTTATCTGTGGTTGCCTGGTGACGACCGTCCAGGGCCATCGATCAGGCAGATTAAGGGTGGGTTGGGGCACAGCGGGGATAAAGGGAAGTTGACGGGTGCCTGGCCAATCCTGCTCGTGCAGAATCTGCAGTGTGCTGCTGGTTTAGTGGGCAGTGAAAATGTCATATCCTCTGACCAGACACCGTCTCACTGCAGTCCCTCTCAGTCTCACTATTACAGCCGCTAAACAACGTGAGGAGTCTAAACCACATTGTAATACCTGTAGCACATCCACAAGAAACAGTACTGAGTCAACTGGAGCTCACTTTCTTATTAACTGATCTGTTGAATATTTTTCAGATTGAATTGATAGATTGAAGACCGAAACTCACGATCATTTTCATTGTCGATTAATCTGCAGCGTCATTTCTTGATTAATTGTTTGGTCTTAAAAATATCAGAAAATGGAGAAAAAAAGTTTCCCAGAGCTGAACTGTCATCATGAAATTCCTTGTTTTGTCCAAATAACAGTCCAAAACAACAAAGATATTTAATTTACAGTCACATATGACAAAGAAAAGCAGCACATTTTCCCCTTTGGACAGCTGGAGCCGGGCACTTTAAATCAAATAAAACAATTAAACAGTGCTTTGATTATTAAAATTGTTTCTGCAGACGGATGATGTTGACTGACTGCTGCTCAGCTAGTTGCGCAAAACTGGCTGAGTGATCGTGCATCTTTTCCGATTAAAGCTTAGTGGTGAGAATTCAAAACATCGACTGGCCTTTACTAGCACAGAGCAACATATCCGAAGGCATTACATAAATGCTTGTGTAAAGTGCCTATATATTTATTATCCAATGGAGTTAATTCTTTTGTGTGTACATGCCCTTTTCCTGTCTAAATCACGGCAGACTCTGCTAAGTAGAGCACCCCACAAAGCCACCACATTAGAAGGAAACTGGCTGTATAAATCCTCACCACTTTCCATGTCTTAAAACTGACACTAGCATTGATTGATGATAAGGCACTGACAAACACAGATAATGGTATCCAGCCAGCTATTGATATTCCCATAATGACTCATTTCCATGCTAGTTAATACCCAGAGCTCACCATACAGCCATTGATTTAGTTTTAATCTCTCCCCACTGGCATTTGGGTAAAACAAGTTTGATTGATGTTTTCAGATGTGGATGCGTTTGCTCACTGTGATTAGCTGTCAAGCAGCCATTGAAAAGCACACACATTATACTGGCCATTCTGCCTCACACAAACACATTAAACGCTTCTATCTCTGGCATTTTTAGCCACACTGTGTGACTGACGTCGGTCATTAGGATACATCAAATGAATCCTGCTGGAGGCCCTCAAGGAAAAGTCAGGGGATCGTGGTGGCTCAGGGTGAAATGTCATCGAGGGCCACCTTCAGCTCAAACACGTTGGCTAATACTTTGGTTTCTAACCAAAAACCTTCAAAATACAAAAAGTATGTATTATTATTGATAGTTTGATCTGGTACAATAATGGATGACAGTTAAACAGTGTTGGTGCTGAACATCCATTTAATTATGCTACATGTGATCTTGCATGCTGTACATTTAGCATGTAATGGTACATGTAAGTATCTGAAATATAGTCTTAAAGAATGTAATATTGTTTTGGTTGTTCTTCTAAAAACAAAGCCTTCATTTCCTATAAACCTCTTCCTTCTTGACGTAGACGAGTTTTTTTCTCTTCTGTGTCTTCTCTTCACTGCTCTCTCTCACACAGAGTACAAACAAACAAACAAACAAACCTGCTCGTGTCTTGTCACTATGAAAAACGAATGATTCAAATGAATATGGTCATTTTTTTTTGACTGTTACTTTGTTTCCAAAGTTGGTCCCAGTCATCTGTACTTTAGAGCTTTATCTCATCTCTCTGTCCTGAAGATGCCATGTGGATAGAATTACAAGACTGCAAAAACACACACAAACAACTTCTTCATATTATACACACCGCTCTTATCTGCCACCCAACACCTCCTAGTTTGTTTCAGGAAGTTGTAGCATGGGTGTTGCATGATGGGACAGATATAGTTCTCCAGAGGGGCCTACCGAGCGGCTGGTGGCAGGCTCTATTTACAGACTGCAGGGTACTGAGAGCAGGAAGGGAAACATTTCCTTTTCCCTGGACACGCAGAATGTCACATCGGTGGGGAGGCACCGGCTGCAAACTGAGATTAGCAGCAACAGTTTCTCCTTAGGGAGGGGGGGGCGGTTGGAAAGGGAGAACGGGAGATAAAGAGGGAGGCAGGAAGAAAGCATACTTTTCAGCCCAGTCAAACATGGAAAGAGGGAAAAAGATCAAATAGGGAGGGAGAGCGATGATGGAAAACACAAGAAGAAGAAAAACTACAACTTGAATCTACCTCATAAGCAAATGGAGGCTGTCCTACTAATACTGTACATGCAGAGGCAATAGAGACAAGCAGGTCTTTTTCATACCCTTGGAATAACAGAAGAAAGTCAGGGAGGAAAGTATGTCGATTTCACGATGTCTTGCTGGGACAGAGCAGCTGGCAGCGTAATGTTTTATTACGTCCTCCAAAATGAAAAAAAGTCACGCCTCCTGTTCTACATCTGGCACACTCTCACATCTCAACTTTCTGACTTTCTGACAAATGAAAATTGTAACGTGTGAGACAAAAAGGGCATTGCTGCAGATCCCATGCGTTGCTACAATATCTGCCCCCAAACACAACAATGTATCATTGTGTCAGACTGTTTTTACTGCTTTGTTTTGAGGCTTCCTGCTCAAACTTCTGTCCTTTTAACCAGATGTGAAAGTTTGCTTCATAACAAATACCGGAAGGGCGTGTTGGCATGTGTGTGTGAAATGTGGCGAGTGAATGTGCGCATCCACGCTTCTTTTTAACCTCGTTACAACAATCTGGTAGGCAGTGACTTTGAGTTTTTCAAAAACTCAGTGTCATGAATCCTCGTTACTCCTAAATAAAGATTTCTTTCTCTAGTTTCTCAATCTGTCAGTTGTCTCTCTGACTCAAACAGGTCTTCCTTGTCAAACTCTCGCTGTGTGATGAGTGAAAGATAAGAACACATGGTGTATTGTGCAAAAGAGCAAATGTGACAAATCTTTTGCAATAGGACGTTAGAGGCTGTTCAGTGAACACCCAAACCGTTCGATCCAACCGTCTACTGATGTCAGAGCAAACCCTGGTTCATTTTGTGCTTTTCTGCAAATGCAACGTCAGGAGCATCACTTCCTGTTATCACTGACTGTTTCATCTTGGGTGAGGAAATTCCATGAAATGACATTGCAGCAACCTTAAATATTTGTCTTTGCAAGAAGAATGCATTTAGCAGATAGCAAACTTACGTGAAAAAAATCATCATTTTAGGAAAAATGTCAAATTAAAGCAATATGCATTTTTTCATTTCTTGTCAGGACTTAGATGAGAAGGTTGATACTGCTCCCATGTCTGTACAGTCAATGTATAGCAAGAGCCAGCAGCCAGTTAGCTTAGCATAAAGACTTGAAACAGGGGGAAACAGCTAGTCTGGCTCTGTCCAAATGAAAGACAATCTGCCTACCAGCACCTCTAAAACTCACCAGTCAACATTCTACATTTTGTGTATTGAATCAGTACAAAAACCGTTTGTTAAGAGCTGTAACTTCCTGCTGCCTCCACTGGTTGCTTGGCAAACCTGTTTCCAGTTGTTATACCAAACAAAGATAACCAGCTGCTAGCTATAGCCTCGTTCAGGAGTGGTACCGATCTTCTCATCTAACTCACGGCAGCAAAGCAAACAAGCCTATTTCCCAAAACTATTCCTTTCAAGTCAAGCTTCATTTAGTGCTTGTGTCTGGGGGATTAGAGTGATACAATTCAAAAATCTGTCTGAAATGAGATAAAGAAAACATAATACACACTGAGGATCCAGATTATTGCATTTTCCAAAGCAGTTTCAGTTAGCCACTGTAATCCAATTCCATTGCCTGCAGGCACCAAAAGCCCACCCTCCATGCAGAAACACGGAGGTAAGGCCGTGTAGCTGCAAGAAAGCATCCACCCGAAAAACAGCCACTTGTTATGCTCCGACACCAAATGATGCTGGATCCTTTATTTTTCACTAATTCAGGTTTTCTAAGAAACGACTGTGGTATGCAGAGCA
The DNA here is from genome assembly GCF_051107435.1 of Chaetodon auriga. Classification (NCBI taxonomy): domain Eukaryota; kingdom Metazoa; phylum Chordata; class Actinopteri; order Chaetodontiformes; family Chaetodontidae; genus Chaetodon; species Chaetodon auriga. The sequence goes on along the minus strand of NC_135097.1, from coordinate 14,102,299 downwards.
GGGCACATACTGTACACACGTGGAGGCTAATTTGTTCTTTGCAGTGTATATTTGCTTCATTTCCTCCTGCCTGTCAGGGTGGCGCTCAGTGAGCTAAACAGTGGTTTTATACATCCGTCATTGTGAACTAGTTTCATGTTATGTATGAATGCTGTGAGTTTCACATTCACCCAGTGAGTCTCTTCATTTTCCCTGCAGGCTCTTTTTTTTCTTTTTCTGTTAAACAACGTTTGCTCTGGCTAGTTCCTGTTTATGTATTCCTCCCTAAAGCAGCTTGCATCCCTGAGCTGACCACAAACCCCACAATTTCCTGTAGTCATAATACACCATTCATTATGCAAATTCTGATAAAGAGCGTGAGCGATTACAAACTGCAAACAGATGGAGTACGAAAACAAAGGTAGAGAGATGAATGCACTTTCTTGATTGCAGGTGCATGATACTAGAGACGTTGTCATTTTCCTATTCCCTTTCTGAAAGAGAGGCACGCCTAACATCCGTAGCACAGAAGGATCCCAGTCGACTGAAACCTCCATTTTAATCACACCCATGCAGTCACCATCGCTGCTAATTCACTACCTTTAGTAATTACAACACTCGCTAAGATACAGCAGCCAATGAGTTTCAATCCGCCCCCCCCCCCACCCTCATCCACCGCTGTGTTTCGCCCTGACTGATTCAATTCCAGCTCCAGTTTGATTTATAACTCTCCACGTCTGACACTTTCCCTCGCCAGCTACCTTCCCTCCCAGTGTTCCCCTACTCCTCTGCTGCTGCCTCTATGCCTTTAAAGGTGAGGAGAGCAGAGTGCACTGACAGACTGAGCTCTTACAAGGTCTGTGCCCTTTCATGGGAGTCGAAGAGGTGACGGAGGAGCCAAAAGGATGAAGGAGGAACAGGGATGACATGAAGTTTACTTCTTGCAGTTTTGAAATTAGTATTTTATGGTTCACGCTCAATTAGAAGTGACCATGTTCACATTAAGAGATGTCACATCCTTCCAAGTCAGTGGGAGTCAAACCAAATGTTATGATGCACGCCGTTAAACTCTCTTTTCTGATGTTTAAATCAGCTAAACCAATACTCCCAACGGACAGTTCAGAAGAACACTTGCAAATTCAGGTGGCCGAGGTGCAGCTGTTCTGATAGCATTGCTGTCACTCTCCAGCACTCTCCAGTTTTAATGAACGGATGATCGGTGTGAATGCAAACTGGGAGGTAAAGTGAGCTAGGCTGACACAGGTGATCAGGAGTGTAGCACAGAGACTGTGAGATTAGATAATGAAAAGTGAGATAGTGAAGGCAGTGGACTGTACACCTCAATGATGGGGTGAGCCGCTGCTCTGAGAAATCTGAGTTTTGTTTCACTCTTCCTCACTATGTCCCTCTGTTCTGCCATTGTTTCATTCTTTCCTCTCCTCCTCCTCCTCCTCCTCCTCCTCCCAGATTTGCTGCTGTTGGTCCTTTGGCATAAGCTGCAGTTGCCCTGCAGAACAGATTCAATTATGGCTGGCTTTCCTGATAAGCATAACACTGCTGCAGGTTGAAGTGGAGGAGGTGGCTGGAAGTGATGCTAAATACCAAGGGTTGCCGCTCCAGAGGCCTGAAGTAATTGCACTGCGGCAGTGAAGGAGAGAAAGTAGAGACAGAGATTCTGAGGCTTTTTTTTTTTTTTACTCTCTTCTCCTTAATTTTAGAATCCTTGAAATCCTTTCTTTTTAAATCTTTCAAGTCAAGCACCACTTCACTTGTTTGGTATGAGAGATCACAGAGCCCATGGGCTACTTTGAGGCAACTGATGAGCTCAGATAAGCTGTGGTCTGAAAAAACAGACTTTTATTCATCTGTGCTTTGATGGCAGGTTTGTCTGTGTGAGCACTGCATGTATGATGGCTGATGTTGGTGGCAGCCTCATTTGCATTCTCTGAAGCAGATGCGGATCTAGATGAACAAGGACACACAAAGTAAGCATGTCCAATATTCAAAATAGGAACAGTTCATCATGTAGCTCTGGTTAAACCAGTTACACTGAAAAACACTGATGTTACTTTTCTGCCTCCCACAAGGATGCTATGGGCTGCAAAACTACAGCCACTAAGACTTTAAATATCCAGAGAGGCAGCCAGTCACAGCTTACAAGTAAAATCCCACTGCTCTGACACCGAAAAACATGGGTGGATAAGGCAGGGGTGAAATCGGCAAAGACGCCACAGAGCAAGTAATCAGCAGCCCCGACACTCAAAGATGCCTCCTAATCCCCGCTGCTCTGAGGGCCGTGGGAGAAAATCACCTTGAATCACTGCAGTCAGACAGCTGCAGCCTGTCTGAGAAAACAGGTAATGGGGGGGGGGGGGTGACTGAACGAAAATAAAGTGAGCAAGGTAAGTCTGACCTCCTTCTTGTCTAATTCAGCCGCCATTGCTGACTCAAACTGAGCTGGGATGTGGTTGTGAGTGCTATCCTCCAGCCATGGAGAATTCTCATCACCACGAGTGTGTTCACTGGTTATTAGCAGAGCTGGTGAGCAGCCTTGAAAGTCAGTGTCAGTGCCGTTTGATGGAAACCTCAGCAAGCTCTCAGCCACAAAAGGATGAATCAGTGTTGAAGGAACAGGTTCAAATCGAGCATCGGCATCTTTCCTCTTGCCAGATGGTTCAAGCCATAACTTCGTAAGTCAACATACTTTTGTTTACCATCATTCTCACACGTCAGTCAAAGCAGGTTACAGACCCTGCCCCTCCCTCAATCTAATTTTAGGAACAGGCATTCCTCCATGCTCCACTACCGTGCTCAGTGATGCTCTTCTTCCTGAAAATGACTGTGCACAGGTTCATTAATTTTATTAGCTCAAGTAGTGGATATCTGACAGCTGTAGGACGCAACATTCTACAAGTCTAAGCAGAACAGCTGTGAGCACTTTTTCAAAAACAAAGTAGGCATCCCAATGAGTCAACATGAAATTCTCATTGCTGTGGTTGATGGTGCAAGAAGACAAGTCCTCACTTGATCTTATCTATTGTTTTAATACTGTTGCACACATTCACACTGACCTATTAAGGAGTGATCCACAGACCATGAGACAGGCACACATTTCACTGTGGTGGGCTTCCTCTAAATATATGTGCCTGATCAGACGAGGAAAAAACATCTCAATCCCGCCATGCGTAAAAAATCCATATGAGCTCAATTGGCTAGAGTTTTGTACTAATATGCAATAACAGTTCTTACCTTTAGAGTTTGAGGAGTCCCATGCTCTGGAGGGGAGGCTACAGTGACAACAGTTGTGGAGTGAGTGCTAAGATGAAAAGCGTTACATCACCAGCGAACTCAAAACGCCTGTTTGGCTTCGGAGTGGGAACAGCAGGTCATGCGGAGAGAGGCGCCGATGATCGAAACCCACGAGAACTTATCAGCTAAGATACGATCGTATCCTTCTTCGGAGGTGATACTGACGCTCCTCTGAATGAGCTAGGCGGTTTGTTCTTTTACGGCACATTAACCCCACAATGCGCACAAGTCCTCTCCCTGGCGCGCTCGGGAGCAAGTTCTGGATGCGATGTGTGCTGGTGCAGCAGACGCAGCTGAGCTCAGTCATCTGGCCGCAGCTGGACCGCGTGCCAGCCTCCTGCTCATGTTCCAGCTGTGCAGCTCGCAATCACACTGCAGAGCCACAGTCCCGCCTATTGGTAGTATCACAGCAACACCACATGTCCACATGCTTGTTGTGCGCGTGCTGCGACGCACCATTCCACACCACGACAATATTAGGTTTTGTTGGCTGCTCGTGCAGCGTTATCAGCGCGCCTCATCAGTCAAAATCAGTTCCTTCTACTTCTGTTGTGATGCCTTAAAATACCCTTAATAGAGTTCAGAAATTGGAACATTTTGTAGAGTCTTTTTTTATTTGAGTACACAAGAAGCACACAGCTGCTGCAGTGGAGCAATGGACAATTCATGCATTTTTATTTAATGATATATTTATTACACTGCATGACAAGTAGAGCAAATATATGCTGCATTGCTGTTATTAAGCTCACCAAAAGGTTCCACTGTATGCATTTTTTTTCTCTTTCTCTTTTTTTTTTTTTTTTACTGTCAGACATAGTACATACAGTGGTCATACCTGTTGCTACAGGATAGCGTTTTGCCCACTGAACGTCACATGTTGCATTCACTGTCATGTGGGATTTATGGCGAACGATCCCGACACATAGAATTCAGTATGTACTGCTGAAGGAATTTAAGCATTGTAACCATTAAATGGTTTATTTCATAAAAGGTTAAGCATTGATCAGTTTTTTCGGACACTTTAGAACATGACACCACTGTTGTTTGTCTTGGTAAAACAAAATAACGTAACATCTATATATGATATCTTGGTTGGCATGACAAATGAAACAAAGCAAGTTTAAAATAAATACAGAATAATTCACAGTGTTAAATTAATACACAGCATCACATCGTAACGTCAGAGTGGTTGCTATTAAGAACGGTCACTTGGTCTGCTCACTGTTCTTATATTGTAACAGGGATTCTGCCGAAACCTATTGTTCAGTCTAATCTCTCTTGTCTTGCGGGAGTCTTGCCCCGAGCGCTCACATGGCTACATTTCCGACAGCATTTGAAGGCAGCACCCTATAGTCCTGCCTCCCAGGAAGACGAAGGGAACCAGAAGTCACGGTAGGTGCTGTTTACTGACTGTATGGAAGTTATACGTTGTAAATGGGAAACTATAGTTATGGGGACAGTCTTTTCAGCTTAAAGTTAAACTTAAGCGAGAGAAATTATTTAAAATGTGTTGGCTTAAAAAACAATGACCTACACTGCTGCTAAGTTATGTCTGAGCAAATGTTAAACCAGAAAAACCTCCGACAGGACTTCACGATATTCTGACTCAGTTAATTGAAATTATAGGTCACTATCAAGTCATTCTTAAATGTCACATCCCCTTTCTCTTACAGAACTATAAATTGATTTTTCATCATGTGGCATTGTTTCACCACATCAGCAAATGGATACTGTCCATAAAATTACAAGATTACACACATATTTATTTTAATAAAATGTGAAATTAAATAAAAACAGGCATGGGTTTTCTTTTGTTATTAATTAATCTATTTGCGATTGGAGTTTTTTAATTCTGGTATTGATTACATTTTTCCTGTTTTGAAATTTACAAATAGGCCTGATGGTGCAATCCTTTCTATGGACAATCCATGGGGTTCCCCTCCCTGAATCACTCTGTTAAACGGTGAAGAGGACAGGAAAGGAGGAAATTGTTTCATCCCAGGCAGCAGCTGCAACATCTCCAGAATGGACAGCAAAGAAGTGGGGGATTTGCTGGAGGAGTGTCTCAGGGCTGTGGCGGCAGCTCCACAGTCCACCCAGCCCACGGAGGAGGAGAGGCTGAACTACTGTAGCTGCAGAGGTCAGACACACGATGGTGCTATTGGGTCAGTTTTCGTGTGGGCATGGGAGGAAGTCAGATTTGGGATTTGGTTGAGGAGATTTGGTGGTGGAATTCGGCACACATAAGATCCACACATATGGTTTGTGTTGAGAATGAGACACATGCTCTCTTTACAAATGGTCAGTGAATCCACCATGGAGCTGAGAGGATTTCCTTTTGTTTAGTTAATGCTGTTTGGAAAGCTGGGGCAGTGCTCACTTTAAGCCTCCTCCAGAGCACATTACAACACAGTCCCTCTGCCTTCCCAGTACCCACATACAACATGTTTCTTCTAACGGAAGGGCAGAAAAGCCGGAACACAAAAAAGTAATATTAGATGAATTTACATGAATTATCTCCTGTTATTAATAAGAGCAAATCTAAGAAACAAAATACCCAAATTCATAAAGTTCATAAAATCATAAAGTGATTCTGCATGTAGGAAGTGAGTCCCATCCCCACTATAAAGTTATGTTTGCAGCACTTTGCAAATTATGTTGTCAAGTAAGAGGACTTTGCTGCCCACTGAAGCAACACAGGTATCCTTCATGAAGCTGATAACAAGTCTTTCCCATTTTATTAAGACTTGGTTATCAAATTCTATTTATTTCTTGTAGGCTCACTGTGTGCAGAACTGGCCTCTCTCCTGCAGGAGGCAATGGGAATGAAGTGGCCCTTCGTGCCAGAGAAGTGGCAGTATAAGCAGTCGGTCAGTGCAGATGACAAGACCAACCTCAGTGACCTCATCAGCAAGCATCTGTCTCAGCTACTGGTAAGATTCACACAGCTAAGTATTGGTGTCCTTGTGGTGTTACATATATTTACTAAATCTTTCCACTGTCTTGTCAGGCTGTTTTGAAGGCTTCCATCATGGCTCAGGAGGCACGCTCGGCGCTGGCGGTGGTCTTCTTAGTCGATCGCTTCCTCTACTGGACAGACGAGTCCAGCCGGCTGCTGAAGATCACCAAGCTGCTCCACAGGCGCCACCCCGACACCCCTGTGGCCCCCCAGCTGGTCATACGACAAGCTAGAGTCTACCTTAACTCTGGTACAGTGTTGTCATCATCACAGATTTTCATTTCAGAGATATTTAATATTTGGCTTTGTTACAGTTTGCAGACAGGATAAATGAGAACAATATAATCATCTTCCCTACAGGCAAACTACAGAAAGCTGAATACATACTTAGCAGTCTCATTAACAATAGTGGGGCCACAGGTAGGTTCCTTGTTATGTCATTTTAATTGCATTTAATGGTGCGATTTAATGAACATGTTTTTTTACAAGTTAAATAAATCGCTAACCATTGTTTTCTTATACAGGTTGTTGGGTGTACCGCTCTGAAAGTGACAGGGCTCTTGTGCAGGCCGTTAGTGTTCAAGTGCGTGGAATGATTTTGCAAAAGCTCGGTGAGACCTTTTTCTTTGATGAAAGGAAATAGTTTGCTCCCCTGATACATTGATATTATGGCTGTTTTGTGCTGCGTTTCAGGCCTTTGGCTAGAGGCTGCTGAGTTAATCTGGGCTTCTCTGGTTGGCTACTATGCACTTCCTCAACCTGATAAAAAGGTAGCTCAGACAACCACAACATTGTCATCATAGATGGCATATTATGAGCTTGTAGACATTCACATCCGAGTTTACACACTATTATATGGACATATATATATTTGCTCTGCATGCTTGTATATTTTATAGGGCATTGGAACCTCTCTTGGCATACTGGCCAACATACTGGTGTCTATGAATGATGAGGACTTCCATGCCTTTAGGACTAATCCAGATATTGATTTGGTAAGTCCAACTGATATAATGTTGTTTTTCTGTGTTATTGGTTTTGTGTAATTATTTTGTCTGTCTGATTGGAGCAGTCTTTACTTGGGGACAGGAGTCATCGGCTTCTTTCAGCAGCCCAGGCAGCAAAGATGGCGGTGGTATACAGCCAGTACACCTCCCTCTATGTGTTGACCAATGTGGTAAGATGTTCTCTTGATAGTTGTCTGCCATGGCTCAAGGTTTCCTGCAGTTGACATATATCAGGGATTTTCAAAATCTGACTCTGTGGGCCCACTCAGATAAAATCAAGACAACTGAGCCTCCAAACACCCCCATATTGCTTTGGGGGATGTAATCAGGAAGTTTAATGTTGCCATGGAGTCAGTTAGTTAACTGTGAGCTGCAACTTGAGCCCTGATTTTTTTTAGCCTGTATTTGTTTGTACTTGGCAAATTGATGCAATTAAAGATATGGCAAATTAGCTATTAGCAGAGTGTGACCTCTGACCTCTTTTGCTTTAGGCAACGCAAGGGACCTGCTTGTTATCGTACAGTTTCTCAGTGGAGTGCCCTGCCTCTCAAAGGGAGTCTTTCCTCCTGCAGGCTAGAGAGGCATTTACAATCGGGCTGCTCACCAAAGCAGAAGACAAGGTGGTCACCAGCAAGCAGGAGCTTCACACCTTCCTCAAGGCTGCTTACTCCCTCACTGTCACTCACAAATGGCTTGGCACTCCTCAGGAGATTGTGGCACAGGCAACTCAAGCTTGCCAAAAAGCATTAGCAAATTTCTATGATTACGATGCAGGTACCCAAGACAAAGTCAGCCTCTGTGCTGAAATCATGCACCTGGTCGCCCAAGTCAAGCGTCTGTTGCGAGTGGAACCTTTCCTTAATTCAGACAAGGGGTCTTTTATCCCTGACAGCTACAGACACATCAAAGACATATTGGTAAATTTCACTCTGGAAGGTTTTGCTAAGGTGATGCAGAGATTCCAAAAGTATCATGCATCACTGTGTGAGACAACCAACACAAACTGTAAAGGGACCAAAGAAGAGATAGATGGGGCAAGACTTTGTATAACTGCACTGGGGACAACCATTGGTACAATTAACACAGAATGTGGCACTGAGGCCTGCAAAGTGTCAAAAGACAGACCCAAAGGAGGGGAGCCACAACAGAGAGGTTTATCTGCGGTGCACCCACCTCAAAAGTCTGAGCTGTTTACTACTTCAGGAAGCACAGATGACCTTGGCTCCTCCTGGCAGAACTTCTCCTTGAGTAGTTCAGGTTCTCCTCAGCCCAGCAGCAGCGGCTACACAGGAAGTATTGCCATTAAATGTGCAAACAACCAGAACTGCCTGACCACTGAGGTGGATGATGATATGTCAGACAGCATGCTGCAATCTGGCAATAAAAACAAGAAGCGAGACTTACAGGCTTGTGAGTCCGGTGTCAGTTCCCATACTGTCCCAAGATCTGCAGTACTTTCCACTTCCTCCTCCAGTGCAACTCCCGATTCACAGAAGTTTGAAGTGATACAAGCCGGAATAGAGACACTGAACACTGAAGAGGACTGGATGACTGATGTTGTCGATGTGCCACTGAAACCAGCTTCACCTGAGGGAGCAGTGCAGTCCTTATCCCAGTACGTGCTCAGAACATCCTCCAGCTCCCTCAATGACAGTTTCAGTTCCCACTCATCGTGGGAGAAAATCTCAACTGACCTGAACTCCTCCACAAACAGAAAACTCCAGCCAAATAGCCTATCAAAAGCAGGAATTGGCCAAAGCAGCAAGTCACCAGAGTCTGATGGCAGCTTCTTCATCTTGGAAACACTAGATTCTGAAACCAGTGATTCAGCTCATGATCCCACACAGAAAAACCACACATCTGGATGGGAATTCAGGCTCTTGTCCAGGCCGCAACCTCTGGAGAGCCTTCATATTGACCCAAATAGAGACTCCTCAGCAATCCCACACTCAAACCTTCCCCAGTTTGTCCCAGAACAGTGTGCGTCCACTGAAATATCCACAGCGAGTTCATGTGAGATGTTGGAAGAGAATCACAGTGGACACCAATTCAGTGAAGTTGCTTCTCCAGAAAAAGTCAGTGTCCCTCAAAGGAAGAACCCCTTGTGCTACAGCTGCCTAAAGCACAGCACTGCAGCTGCTGTTGTCCCTGAGAAGCAATATTTGTTGTCACAGGAGGATTACCAAGCCCTGCTGGCTGGAGTTTGCCATGAATGTCTGCTCAAGCGATTGCACAGTGACAAGACACAATTCAAACTCAAGAAACACAGAACTGCCTACAGTAAGTTTGAATTGCCATTGTTGCTAATATTTGTCTTTATCATCAGTACATCTTTTTAGCCACGGTAGCAGTGCCACTCTAGGGATGGAAATGTTGGTCTGTCGGTCCAAAGCTCTGGTCCAGACTGAAATATCTGAACAAATATTGCATGGATTGCACTGAATTCTAATGGATCAATTGTAATGACTTTGGTGATACCCTGACTTTTCATCTAATGTCATGGTAACCTAATAAATTAAGATAGCGGACATACTAAACATTATACCAGCTAAACATCAGCTTAGTAGCATTGTCATTGTAAGCATGTCAGCATGCTGACATCGAATTCAGCTCAAAGCAACACTGTGCACTGTCTCAATATGTCCTGCACCAAGCAGATGGGTCTGTGCATCAAAACAGCACATACAGGGTCAGTTGGCTGTGAACATATTTATATGTGAACAGCCAGCTGTGTCTTAAGGAGTGAATAAAACACTGATTGCAGCTGTCTACTAATCTCTGAATGTCATCCGTATAGGTGCTCTTCATTTAAAGTTCTCAAAAGTCACAGGACTGTGGACAGCCAGGGAGACCTGTGTTTACATTGGGGAGCCGATGGGGATGCAGGGCAAGCAGAGAACGGCAATATGGGTACAGTTTTTACACCAGGAGGAAAGGTTAAGCAGGTACGCAACTACACACTCGAGGCACAACCTGAATATACTGATGTTGAGTCTCACTTTTACTGAGTATTTATGTCCTTAGTTATGTGGGGAAAGATTACTTGAAGCCAAAGGAGATCCAGTTTCACCTGAAAGATGTGGAGAGACAGATGACAGCCCAGCACTATGTGACTGAATTCAATAAGAGTCTTTATGAAAAGGACGTCATGGCTCAGATCTTCTTCATTCCCTCGGAGGCGCTATTGGTGAGGCAAGATCATAAAATGCCAAGGCTAACATGATAAAAGTTGACTTCATTCAAGGAAAGTAGAGATAGCAGATGTTGCACTGAAAATAAAATTACTTGTTTCATAAACACCACTTTAATAGAACCCCCTACACATATACATAGTAACTTTCCGAGACAGCAGAGTGCACGGTAGCCTGCAGCAGCCTTGAAGCAGTTTTGGTTGAAATTCAAATGTAATACCCCAGTACACCGTCACTGTTGGTTAACAGCTAGAAATATACTCACATGACAGTCATAGAGCCAAAATTCTGTTGTTTGTATTAGTTTACAATGTTAAAAAAGGAGAAATGAGAAGTTGCGACACAAATATTTGCTATCCTCATTATTATCCCTGCTATTGCTTGCATTGAATATTTTGAGTATTGACTGAGTGCTTTCATTGGCTTTTGAAACATAATGAAGCTATTGGATTACAGAAGAAAATAATTCCACACAAATATACATAACTATGTTTTACAGCCATATTAATGAGTTGCAAACAAAAACAGGTTTTTAATATTTCCTCATTTCCCTCTTGTTTTCTGCCCTTGTCAATAGATTCTGAATGGAGATGAGATAGTGGGATGTCTAACTGTGGAGCCCTACATGCTTGGAGACTTTGTCAAACTGACCAACAACACTGGAAAGAAGGACAAGAGTTTCCAGGCGACAGAATATGGCCTTGCTTTTGGGCATTTTACCTACCTGTTCTCTGGCTATCAGGAAGTGGTTGTTGACCTACAAGGTGTGTCTGTGTTACTGATCACTAAGGTAGTAGATGATTGTCCACATGTCACATGTTAAAGATCTTCCTGATTATTTTATACTGTGAATGCATCATCCTGCTTCCTGTTTTTCACAGGTTGGGTGACAGCGAATGGCAAAGGGCTGACCTACCTCACTGACCCCCAGATTCACTCCACCAAGACCCCCAAAGGCCCCTCCAACTTTGCAGCCAGAGGCCTCAGGTACTTTCTGGAAGAGCAACATGGACCAGAGTGCAATGACATTTGCCAGCTGCTCAACCTACCTCCAGTGGTCAAACAGACACATGTCCTGTCTCAGAGACCTTGAGGAGATATTGAGTGTTTGTATTCCAAATTAAGTGAACAATGTATATATTATTTTTTTAAAACACGAGTAACATGCCGTTTCTGAGTTTCTGAAACTTACAGGGTTGAGTTGAAAAGTTCACAGTTACAATCAATGTACTTTTCATAATACTTTTTAAATCTACAACTGATATGAATTATGCTTTTTCCACTAATTCTGGTAATCTTAGACACACCGCAGCAGTGTGTCTAAGATTCCATTTCTTTTCCTGCAGCAATAAATAATTCAAAACTTATGTATTGTTTTGTTTTGGACATAAAATCTTAGTTGTCACTGACTCTTCACTGTATCATTGGATTGCTGTCTAACTGGTCTGGAAAGTGCAGGAATCACCTGACACTGTGACATATTATGTAAAGTGTGATGTTGGTCCTTCATGAAAAGTTTCCATCATCAGTCTAGCTCTGTCAGTGCCCCTCTTAACATCTCAGTTGCTGTGACAAATGTAGAATAAATAGAATTTCTTTTTCTTATTTTTCTCTGCTGAAAGCGTTTGTGCAGTAAAAACCGACCTATAAACACCAAAAGCTGGTTATTTCACCCTCTACTCAGGCACATTTGATTACAGTCACTGACCTCGAGGTTATCTGTAAAACAACTTGTCTTAGTGTCAAAATTATTTCATTTTTTTAATCTCTCAAGTCATCTGCATGGTTGCATGCATAGTGGCGTTGTGATTGATTCGGTGCGAGTACAACAAAGCAGAGACGCTGTGAAATATATGAATCAAAAGTGTTATGATATTAACTCAAGCAGCCATAGTCCTGCCATCCCGCTGACTGTTGCTCACCTGTAGATCAGTTAGCCTTGTAAATGTCAAGGTGTGTTTGCCATCGACAAACATTTGGTCAGATTTTTAGGTTATCTAACAGTAGATTATGATAATAGTATTTGTGTGAGGGTGCCTCCCAAGTTTCAGCACGCAGGCTTCGTTTTGGCCGCCTCTGCTTCACCCACGCTCCATGTCTCCATGTCATGTCCACTCTTGGATTAGCAGGGAGTTTGGTGGAATCAGTCCACTGCCACAGAGCCAGCCACTGTGATAGCCCTGATAACATTAAAGTGTGTTGTCATTGCCAAACACTGGTTCAAAAATTTAGATTAGATACTATTGTTATGCTCTTTTTTCCATCAAACCCATCGCAGTCATGCATGATTCAGCAAAAATGTGGTTAATTAATTATTATAGCAAGTATTTTACTTAGTGATGATGAAGAAGGTGAATATATAATGCCCGCCTGTTATACAGCAAACTAAACTAGCCGTGAAGTGTTAAATATCAAATCCCTCTGTGGGGTTGGGGAACCTATGAGCCTGGAGGATTTGTGTGTCAGTCAGGTGATCTGACGACTGTTGTTACACACCTACACATCATATGACAATGAGGTAATACATGGAGCCATTTGTACACCTCCATTCAGTTAAAATCCAGTTCTGGTTTTGTAAGCCTCCATCTTCCGGGAACACAAACAACATTCTTCACCTCTGTCCCACTGTGCACAGACCTTACAGCCACTCTTTTCACTTGCACTGAATGAGAGTAGGAACTGCATACTCTATTTGAGGTGAATATATTTTTAATTTGGTGGTAGATTTAATATTCCCGAGCAGTTACGCACATGATCTTCTGCGCAAATCCTGCATGATAAAAATTAACCAGCCTGTAGCCTACATAAATTGGTGCTGCCTCTTATGGCCTTTTATCTTGATGTGAGCCTGATAACAGAAGGTAAGGTGAAACAGGTGGTGTCAAAAATAAAATCTGGAGGCAGGACTTTCTCTCGGAGTCTGCACGGGCTATTATTTATAAGGAGGTGACTTGCATCTCAAGCACCACAGTGTTTGTCTGCCTGAAAGGAGAGTCTAACCCTGAAGTATGAGGTTCTTAGTGGTGTCTCTGTGCTTACTGGTGGGCTGCCTGGCCCAGGAGCCTCACCCATGCTGTAAGTAAAATAAAAAAGAGAGACAAGTGATTTTGATTGCGGTTGGAGGAATGGCTTTCTTCTTTTCTATGTCATTTTATGCTTTTCAATACTCAAGAGTAGATGTATTGGCTGTGTTTATCACTGCTAAATTACAAAGTGATCAGATACATTAAATGTCCAATGTGTGCTTGTGTTGAATGATGCAATTTCACACATCTTCTTCTCCCCTAACACAGCAAGTCCTCCTCTTCTTAGCGGGGGCCTCACTGTGGTGAGTATTTTATTGTTTCATAGTGTGTGTTGTAAGAGCACAATAAGGCACCACCTGAGCATGCTGACAAAACACAATTACAATATGTGAAAGATGTAAACTCACTCACATCATCTTTCTCCAGACCACACAGAATGAGAAGCTGTTTACGGTTGCCCAGTACATGTACGACGCACTGGGACAGCGGATACGCCTCTGGGAGCTGGGCAAATACATGAACAAGACATTCAGCTATGACATTCTTCTGAACTTTCGTGAGGTGACCAAAGCAGTGACGTGAACATCCAAAAGATTTATTTTAGAGTGCAGTTCCTGCTGATCAGAAGTGAAAAGTACTGAAGAGCACAATTTTCAGATTCTGATTCAGAAAATGTTATTTCGTTTGCCGTTTTGCCAGGTTTCTGTTCAAAGGTGCAGCAAGTTTTATCACTTGTTTATTGCTGAGGGTACGCGGACTTTCTTTTGTTTGTCTCTGCATCTCTCTGACTCATTATTATGTGGAGCAGGCAAATAATTTACATGAGGAGTGTTGATGATATTGATGTTATCACATCAACAAAAGCATAATCTTTCATGGGAGACAGAGTTCACATCTTATCTTAAAATGCACAACGCACATAAAAGGAAAAGGAGTTATGCAAATGTACAGATTTAAGTGCTCTTTTGTGTTTTTTGTGTATAACTTTAAATGCTAAAAGACATCCAGACATCAAGTATAAAAGTCAGGTGTAAAAGAAAACAATGTCAATGAATCACTTTCTATATAATACTCATCCTCATTCCACTTGCATCCATCAGGGTACTGTGTATGAGATTAACGACCGTGCACGTTCATGCGTAAAAGGCCCTCTGAAGGGAGACTTCCAGCCTTTGGCAATTCCAAAAGATGCAACTCTGCTGGCCCAGTCTGTTGTGGGCAGCTCATCTGGACCTGGAGAGGGTCTCCTGATCAACACATGGACAGGAGAGCTGCCCAACAATGCAGGTGAGGGCTCGTAATGGTTAGAACTCTATTCATTCATACCAGTTTATGAACACATTCAATTTCATCTCTCACCCAACAGGAAAGTACATGAGCACGGTCACTGAATTCGGATGCATTCCTGTCAGCTCAATTTACCACACTGAGGCGTTTGGATGGACGGTGATAAGGTTAGTTTACATTAACTTCAACACTGTGAAAACCACTCTGTGGTACAGACAGGACAGTGTCACAGCAAGAGGCCAGACACTGACTTTTGAAAATCAGAAATGTTTGGATTCAGCAAAATGACGCTTATGTGACCAGCTGTCTCTCGGTTCTCACTAGCTTCTACAACAACATCATTGGGATTTCAGACCCCGGTCAGCTCAACCCTCCAGACTTCTGCCAGGGTGCACAGACAAAGAAGGAGTCTTCTGACTTCTTCAGCGTGTTCCGCAACGTGCAGTGAGGTTCGACCTCTTACCGTCTTTAAGATTTTGAATTGTGGGGCTACTAAATCATAGGTTTGTTGTGTGATACACACCACAATCTATCCGGCTAATACATGTGTAATTCAAAGCATCTTGAGCTTCACAACTTTACATTTTTCAACAAGATTTTACATATTTTACTGTCTCCAGACTAGATAAATAGATATGTACCAAAAGCTTACATAGAGTATACATAGTAATGCTTTCTTTGGATGTACTGATGTATGACCCCATGTAGTTTTCAGTAATAAAGCAACATGAAACAAATATTTCACCTTGTCTCTGTGTGTAATGACAACATACAATATACAGCATTGTAATGTTTGGGCAAAAGTGATGAAGAGTGAGAGTTCACAGAATGTACATCTTTCACACTATAATTTGCCAAGTGTGACAAAAAGACACAAATAATCAACAAAATCAGCTGATCTGCCATACATAGATCTGGAGCAGGAAACAAAAAGCCAGACACAACAAGAAGAGATCATTGAGCAACACACTGCACCTGCCATGGTTTAAGGTGTAGGTCTTATTCCTGTTTTATTTTGAAATGATTTTCCTGCATTGCTAATTTGAACTCTAGCCCTTGTTTTCCTGTACCCTGTATGCACAAGTGCAGCAGTATCATATTTTATGGATTATGGTGCTGAGCTCTGGTCATGTAAATGAATGCAAATGAAGAGCAATGAAAGGAACAGTGTTGCCTGCATCATTTTCCAGAGCTGTAAACTACTGTGTTCAACTCCTCCTTGCCCTTAATGCGTGACAAAAACACACAACGAAGCCAGAATCTGGCTTTTACTTTCTCCTTTTACATGATAAAGAATGACAGTGAGTAAAAAAAATAGCCTCACGGGACCGCTGGATGGCCACAGTGGTTATCACATTAGTGAAATATAAAACATGAAATCATGTTAACCCAAATTCTCCCTTCTAAATCCCCTGGAAGGTAAAAGGTCAAAGTTTTAGATATAGATTAGATCTTTGATCAATACTGCAAACAAGGTGATGATATGAGATAAGCATCTCAGGACAGTTTCAAACCCAGCGACATTTTTACCTTTATTCTAACAGGACATGCGCATGAGGACTGCACGAAAACCTGGCAGCGGACTCAGGCTGGGAGCCTCCTCGGCTTGTTTATAAGGAAGTGAGACCTCTGAAGCAGCGTATTTGGTTCTTTGTGCAGACAGAAGCGATTTCCACCATCAGACAACATGAGAGCCCTCGTCCTGTTTTCGTTCCTGTTAGTGGGCTGCCTTGCTCAGAGACCACGGAAATGCAGTAAGTGCAAGCTGATTTGCTAATCTGTTTTTCCTCTGAATCCAATCTCAGCAGTCCTGTAAACACACATCGCGTTGGTCTGTTTCTGCTTTCGCATTCACGAGGAAATATGTTGCGAGCTTAGCACAGCTGTGTTAATAAAACAGTAAAAAAATAAATAAATAAATAAATCGCATTTCTTTTTGTCAGCATCCCCACCACTGCTGACTGGAAGCTTCTCCGTGGTAAGTTTTGATCTCTTCACACAAGTAATTATGTAATAATTAATAACTGGGGAAACCAGATGTGCTGACCATCCAATTTAAAAAAAAAAAAAACAGTTTTTATGCACCACGCTGGGTTACTGTTATTCAATGTAAGTCTAATTTTCAATTTCATTTTTTTCATTTTCCAAGTCCACCCAAAGCGAGAGGCTGATGGCCTTTGCCAAGTTTAGCTATGATGCACTGGGAAAGCGCATCCGCCTCAGAGAGATTGGATCTTATGACAATAAGACTTTCCACGGTGATGTACTTCTACTCTACAGAGAGGTGATGACAGCAAAGCATTGATACATAAATTAGGAGATATGTCATATACAACACAAATGACTGTCTAATCCTGTCCTCCAGGGTGTTATGTTTCATATTAACTACAGGAACCGCACATGTTGCAAGAAGCCACTGAATGTGGACTTCCACCCGCTGGAGATCCCACAGAATGCTTCCCTGGTGGGACAGGTGGTGGTGGGAAGCTCCTCCGGTCCAGGACAGGGAGTCCTGGTCAACACCTGGGCGGGAGAATTGCAGCAGAAACAGGGAACAGGTATAGAAAGATTAAACAGAATTCGACAGAAATATTGCAAAGTCACGTGGTGTACTGTAGCACATGACTTTCTGTGATTCTTCCTTATAACCACTGCCCTTATGAACTTGCTCATCTGGTTGTGCTGCCTCAACTCACTTGTCATCAACTTCTGTTTCTGCAGCAAAGTACATAAGCACTGTCACTGAGTTTGGATGCATTCCTGTCAGCTCCCTGTTTCACACCCGTGAAAATGGATGGGTCATCACCAGGTCAGTGAAAGCACATGACAACCCACAAATGGGAAGTATCAGACTTCTCACCAGAGCAGCTTTTTGGGGAAGCTTGTTTGTAAGATAAATCTAAAAACAATGGAAAAGAGTAAGACTTTATAGACCTTTCTCCAAGATAGTTTGTAAAGATGGAACAAAGATCTGATCACATCAGCTCTGTGCTTGTCTCCTCTGAGATCTCAAGTTGATTTTAAAACAACATTGCTTACTTTTAAGGCCTTAAATGCTCTTGCTCCTCATTAAGATCCCAGATGGAGCCCTGCTACTCCCAGGCCATGTCTCTGCCTTCTTTTACATCTCTTCTTAAAACTTTTACTCAGTTTTTACTTCCTCCTTTTCACCCTCAGCTTCTTCAACAACGTCATCGGACTAGTTGACCCTCAGCTGCTCCTCCCTCCACCTTTCTGTAAGGATGCCCAGCTGGAGGACACGGATGGAGAGGAGCCAGTGACCTTCTTCAGCTTGTTTTAAAACAGACTGTGAGCAGAAATGTAGTGCACTGTCATGATGGCTGCACTATATGACTCTTTGCACTGTATTGTTACTTGCTTTAGTGGCTGTCGTTGCTGTAGCAGCATCTGTCAGCAAACTCTGGGTAAAATTAATGGCATTACTCAATCGGTTTCAATTAATCCATTTCTGGCAGCTTTAACATTCTGCTATTTCTGTGTGTATGGTCAATAAATTTTGTACGTATGTATTTTATCACAAATGCAGATGATGTGAGACTTGATATGTGCTACATGACATCTAACATACAATCACAGCGTCGATGTCAAATGTTTCATTGGACACCATCAAGATGTGGTGCAGACAAACACTGCTGGGATTTAATAGCTGTATGAAACTCACAGAGGACAGCGGATTTAAGCAGATATGTGCATACAGCAACGACCCACACATTATCCATCAGCCAAGCCACCCACACACGCACAAAAACAAAAGACGTCCAACTGTTTCGCAGAGGAAGTTTTACCAATAAGTCTTTTTTTTTTTTTAACTGACTCAGACCTCTTGATTGTTCCTGAGGCCACACATTATTATGTTCAGCACCTTGTGATGCATTTTCTACAAGAATTGTGCTCTATAAATAAGGCTTTATTATTCTTATTCTTATTACTTTCATTTTAATTACTAAAATCCAGTTACACAAGCTGCTGCAGCAACAGTGACTGCTGTTTTCATTCATGTTGGTGTCCTGAGGACGATGAGCTTTTTCTACAGGAGACTGAGATGTAAATATGCACACACATAGGATGAAAACAAGTCACTTTATAGGTATGTTTATTGAAGAAGGACACTTTAAATGCACTCACACAAACACACAAAATGCACGATTGAGAATTTCATACAAAAAAAGACAAATTTTGGACAGACAGCCACTCGATTTGACTGAGACTGCCGAAGCTTTGTGTAAGCAGCAGTTGAACTTCGAATTCATTTTTACACACACTGTAGATCTCGTCTCCCATCTTTTCCACAGCCAGTATGAATGGGAGGAATAATAACCAATAACTCTTTAAAAGTACATACGGACATGTGGCCTATCCTTCAAATGTCTTACCAAATGCATATCTTACTGTTCTAGCTGAGCCACCGTCTTTCTCTCCAGTGTCTCCAGTTTCATCCTGGTATTATTATTATCAACAGACTGTGTGGAAGTAACAGTTCTGACATTAAGTCTATGTGTTGCAGAGGCTGAAGTTAGAATGCTAACCAGCTAGCCCTGACCTTCCTGTCTCATAATACCACTTTGTACCTCAAAAGGCGATACAGTGTAGCTCCTCACACACCCAGTTATATGGCCACACACGACAAAACACAAAACATGCAATATCAATAGGCTCTACTTTGTGCAACTCACCTACTAGTCTGTCTGTTTCCAGGCATTTCTGTGTGCTGCTCAGGCCTGCGCGTTGTTAAGTTTGTGTTTTCAGTTTCTTTAAATGTGACATTCTGTATGTTGTCAAACTGGTGGTCTTCTTTAAGTGCATCTGTTCGGCCCATTTGCTTAATTGCACTCCATTGAACTCTCTCATCCTCATTAAATATTAGATGAAGAGGGAAGTGAATAGTGGTGAAAAAGTAGCTATGTGAATTCTGCATTGTGGCCTGCTGAGTGAGAGCATGCTGAGCCACTAGATGGCAGTAGATAACAAGTGATGAGAGAGGAGGTGAAGGCCAGCCAAACCTTTGCACTTACTGATACTGATTCACCGTTAATGGATGTAAATGATGTCACACACACTTCACTCACACAGAATACAACAGCATCATAACTGAACCGTGCACTCGCACCTTATGAAAGACTTTTATAGACATGCATTTGGCTTGAACATTTTACACCATAGGCACACACATAATTATGCAGTCATGTTCAGGACTCCTCTGATATTCTGAACGTCCAGAAGTAGACAGTTTCTGCTATACAGCAGGGCGAGGAGTCACTTCATAGCAGTAGTACAAAACTCCCCTTAGCTCCCCAACCTCCTGCACCCCGACATCTGCTACCCTCAAGCCCTGCTCCTGGGCCTCAGTCTCCAGCCACAGCAGCCTGGCATCAGGGTCCTCATCGGAGAACTGGAGCAGAGATCCTGAGCTCCGCAGCGCCTTCAAACACTGCTTCAGCACCAGACCGGCCTTCCCTTTCCCTTCCTTTGACCTCAATAGGGCATCTGTGGTGCCCTTGTCAACTATAAGGTCTACACTGCTAGAACAGTAGTGTTTGTGAAGCTGTGTGCAGTCTAGCTCTATAAACTCAAGCTGAGAAGAAAGACTGTGAGGTTGAACAGCTTTGGCTTGGAAGTGTTGCTGCATTAGTTGCACAGCTATGGGGGAGATGTCAGCACAAGTGACCTGGACAGGGACGGGAGAGTGTCTGTAAATACAGGGCCCTAAAGAGGACGTGCCACAGCCCATATCGAGGACTTGGAGCGGAGCATCTGGGTGAGACTTGGTCTGCAAGAGGGGCATAATGAAGTCTCGGACAGTATCGAAGCCGAAGAACCACTCAAAGTTTTGAAAGGTGGGTGTCCGGCTGCTGCTCTCAGCGTGGAAGCGGTCCCAGGTCGCTTTCTTATCCATGTTTTCAATCAGATCAGCTGGGTAGAAACATAGACAGACGGGATTATCCAATTACGCATTAGTAAGTGAATGTTAGCAATAAAACACAGATAACCCTGTAATAGTTTGGTCATATATTGAAGATCTTTCAACAAAAATTTAACATTATAACCTTCATGAAGGAAGGTCTTGCAAAACTGTTGCATTAGTTTTAGCTAGGTGTAACGAATAAACTGCTATCTATACTGAAACGCTACAGTATCCAACAGAACGCTCTTGAATGAAAGTTCAGCCATGGGTGTCAAATACAACAGTACACGAACATGAACACAACTGTTATTCACAGTAAACTGTTGATAACCTGTCACACGAAACATCAGAGCTAAGCCACTGTAGCTAGCTAGCGAGTTGACGGCACTGACACCGCCATGTGTAGCCGCTGCAACATCGATACAGGAACTTTTCAGTCAATACAGCGGTCTAAATTTAGACAATAACTCTTGGTTTAAACGTACATGTCAGGGAGGAGTGGTACCGCACACAAGCTGCAACTATTCTCCTGCCTGACAGCGTCAACGACTTTGAAAGCGGAGACATTTTCCCTCTGCGACTCCCGTTGGTCCTTCACCCTCCTCCTGCCGAGGAGCTCTCACTCTGTCCGAATTTCGTGGTACCACGAGCCACTATTGGTCTTCACGAAAACGGTAACGAGACAGCGTCTGCTGTTGTACATTACGATCTTTGGCGACTCCGCAGTGACGCGACTGCGCATGCGTGACTGCAGGTGTAAGCGTACCCATAAAAATACGTCCAGGAAATAAAAGCATATGACCTCCTGCACCTGTTTCACTACATTTCTGATCTAAGACGGTTATTTTAACTGCCTCACAACATCAGTGTTGCTGTAGAAGGATAATTGTTAGTGGTCTGAGAAAATTTAAAGTTTTAATAATCATTCATGATTTTAATCATTTAACATAAACCACAATTTTCCACTTTCTCAAGAAGTCAAAAGAAAGGTAAGCGATCAGCTGATCATGTAACTTAACATGACCCTTTAAAAAGAAAACATGACAAGAAATAAGATGTAAATCCCTTTAATAAAACTCAATGAAACGCAGTGTAACAAAGGAAAAGAATCCAACATAGAGCAAGAAGATAACATTTACAACCACAAAAGAAAAAAAACCTGTACAACTCTAAATGCCTGGAGTCACTTCTATTCTTCAAAAGATTTTTAATTAACCATTTTGTGATGACTTTGGGGTAAACTCAGGGAGAGGGGAAAGGGAGGCATGTAATGTGATTTTATCTTTTATTTTTTATTTTTTTTAAATACATAAGTGTAATCTCCTACACAGATGTATGCTTCATCATCGTGGCTGCTGAAGATATTTTTTTTTAACCCACTGCTGTAGCGGACAGCAGGGAGAGGATGAGGTGTGGCGTGGCCAGGAGTGTTATTTGTACAAGATGTCGTAATGGCCAGGTCTATAGAGGAGGAAGATACGTGGGTCGCCGCCTTCGGGGAAGACGTGGTGATTGACAGTTCCTCCCTCTCCTCTATCCATGTACTCCACCAGGATGGATACGTCTAGGGCCTGGGCTAAGGCGATGATGTGAATGTGGTCACTTTCTTTCGACATTGGCTCTACCTCCTTGAAAGGAAAAAAGACAAAACAAGCACATTAAGCGTGGGTTTGTTTTCACAGTAGAACATTGTGATCATGCTTTTTTTCCCATTCCTATTCACGCAAAGATAGAATGAGTGCTAGAACATCTTCGGAGGGAACTGCATGAAACATGATACATCATGGCTGGGGCTGAGGATTACAAGTTTGAAAATCTGTGTGTGTGCGTGTGAGTAATAGAAAAAGTGAGGTCACCAGAAGTCTGTCGCCCACTCCTCATCTCTGACTGAGGCAGCAGCTCAAAGCAACATTATCTGTTAATGGTGTAACACACTGACACAACTGTCAATGGCTGAGTTGCATTGTGGGTGATGCAGGCGCCCAGTTTTGACAAGGGCCAAGAATACATGGAATGAAAAAGACAGTGTCTGTGACAAACATTTACTCAAGTACTGAACTTCAGTACAATGTTGAGGTACTCGTACTTTACCTGAGTATTTCCATTTTCTGCTACTTTATACCTCTACTGCATTTTGGAGGCAAATATTATACGTTTAACTGGACTATATTTAACTGATAACTTAGGTCATCACTATGCAGATTCAGATTATTAATATAAAATATAAACTAGTTAATAATGATGTGTCATCATAGATTGAACAACCCAGCAGAACAAATTGTAATTAAAGTATTTTTACACTGCGGTATTGCTACTTTCACTTAAGCAGAAGATATGAGCACTTCCTCCACCACTGGTGACATACTGACCTCATAAATATGTAGATGTATGCCTCTAAAACCTCTCATCTCTAGTTCAGATACACTTTCCACTTTCCACTTGACCATCTCTTCTATTTAAAATGCTTCACCACAGGTTGTCTTATTTTCAAAATGTTTATGAGATCCGGCTTTGTTTCTCAGGAACTGTGTGAAAATGAAAAAAAAAAAAAAAAACCCCACCTGCTGACAGAACTCCTTGACAGAGCGTCCTCCCTCTATGAAGTGCTGAAAGAAGCTCTGCTGTCGCTGCAGGTAGCCCGAGGTGAGCAGCCGCAGGTACACGACCACATAGTCTGACACGTTCTGGTCGTTGAAGGAGCCCAGCACCTCCTGCAGGCTCGGCTGTTTCTCACACAGGTCGATCAGGTCCATGAACTTTGAGGAAAGACATTATTCACATCGTTAGATTGATACAGTGTGTACGTGTTCTGCTTGCCAGCTTACTATCCAACTGGCCAAATCTAGTGTTTCTGTCTGCTCCAGCTGACCAAATACATCATGTACTTTGGCAGATGACCACTCAGAGTTGGCAGGGCAACAGGCAAATTACCATTAACTCTACTAATATAATTCAAACAGACAGCACACACTTAATCCAACAGGGTACAAGATATACTGTTTGCACTGTGAGACCAAAGAAATTTCACACCATAAATATACGATCAGATTAAGCCATTTTGAAAGCTAATTTATAGCAGCGATGCAAAGCACAAAATCATATATGCTGCTGAATTCAATAAACAAAATAATCATCTCTATTTCCTACTTCCGAAATGTTTTTAATCAGGTTTGTCAGTAAGCAATAAACATTTTTCTTTTTTTCTTATGTGGGAAACTCACAGTATTATGAAAGTCTTCAATGGTAAACTCAGTGAAGCCCTCGTTAACCAGGTCCACTTTACTCTTATATGCAACTGCTTTGAACCTGAAGAGACAAAAAAAACATGCATTCAATAACTCTGTGAACATAAGAACTGCCATTTTAAGTAGAATGGAAAACAGTGCAGAGAACAAACCAATGAAGTTTTACATGACTGCATACATAATTGTGTAGCTGGGTAGTGACAAACTTGCACAGAAATATAATTAGAAATACATTAATCAGCCCCCAGTGAAGCCACGGGAAAACAAAACTGCAAAAACAGACCTACAGAAGATGGCAGAAGTGTGAACTTGAGTCTAGAGAGCGACAGCTACTACAGCACCAACAGAAACCGCCGTGACACTCACTTCTGAAGCTTTTTGCTGTCATCTAGCAGGGACTCGAGATGTGCGAAGCCAAAGGCTCTGTAGAAACAGTTCCCATCTGGTCGCGTCTTACGAATGTACGAGTATTTTTTGTATAGGTCCTGCAACACACGAAAAAAGAATTACACCACGCAGTCACAACGAATGCAAAAAGTGTATTTGAGTATATAAGCAACACAGAGTTTTGTTCTGTGGCTTTGGATATGATGACACCCTGGACTGTGCAGGAAATGCACCCTGATGTGGGTACAGTAATCTGAGAGCAGGTGGTGTGGTTTGCCTGACCTTGATCTTGAGCTGATAAACTGTGTCATCATCAGCGTACTCCCTCTGCAGCACTGACAGGTCCTGTCTGTCCGACACCAAAGGGTTACTGTTGGCTATCTGGACACCGACACAAACAAATGGAAATTAGTGCATGCATTGTAAGCAACTTAGCTCAGCTGTGGGCTGTGCTTGTAGTCTTGACAAGGGTGAGAATTTTGGCTGTCAAAATTACTTATGCAGTTTACATTTAATTTTAATATAGAACTTCCACTGCATTATCTTTGCTTTATCAAATAACTCATTTCATTGTTAGGTCATGGCTGTGAACACAAGTTTCATGGTTATCTTAACAGGCCAAGGTCAACGCTCCTGATTACTGGGAAGCTTTACTCAAAATTTTTATTTTGCTTTTTTCAGAAAACAAGGATCAATAGTTCACAAAAAAACAACAATAATTAATTGAATTAGGGCAAATCAGCAGGACTTCTATTTAGTGTTGACAGCTGTATATGAAGGGTTCACCTCTGTCCACACATCAGCTGCTCTGGAGCTTTAACTGGATAAAAAAATAACTCAAATCTTGAAACGTGATGATCCTGTTGCTCAGAGGCAGAATAACGGCAAAGTCAAAGTTACCTGGAAAAATGAAATTTCTCACCTCCTGCTGAATTCTGTCCTGTTGAGCAATTATGGCCTCGTCATACGCGAGGCAGTTCACTCCTGCAAGAGAAAGGGGGCAGATTAATTAGGTTTGAGGAGTAAATACTCCAAATAGAGACAGGAAGGCCGAGGGCTGTACCAAGTAGTTCAAAGCTTCACTCATAACATTGACAATTTAAATTCTAAAATCACACTCAAAAGCTGTGACAGATTTTGAATTCAAATGCTTCTGCATGTATATTTATTGTGTTTAAATCCGGTATTTCAGCACAGTTGTGGATGAAGATTAGGCTACACTAATACTATTAGTATTATACTATTTGTAGAATTAGATTTTAGTGGTGGCTGCGTAGGATTATTTCCAACACAAATATTCTGTTTCAATCCCTATTTTTTGGGATTCAGACTTTCAAAAACAACATTTTCACCACGACGCAATCTAGCAACACCATCAATTACATGTATATAAGCACAATAACAGAAAATCACTACTACAACACTATAATAGTAAATCCCTGAAGTCATCATCCCTTTCTGAAATATGTGGCATCTGGATTTAAAATCTGCATCAGATCAGAGCCAGTGTTCATCCATTTGTGGAGAGTCACACTGCTGTACCGTCCCCATAGAGCCAATGAGTGGAGACATGGCTATAGTATTGCAGTGCTGTAATGCTGGAAGGTCAGTGCAGCAGATTTACAATGCAGTGAATGCAGTGAATGCAGTGGCAGAGTGCAAGGAAGTAAATTATTAAATGAGAGTACCACTGTTGAAGGTAAGAAATTATTTCAGCTGAATGAAGTTTGGGGTTTTAAACTAACTGTTTAAAAACAGACTGAAGATAATTAGAGGCATGATGCACATTATACGTCTGGAGGGAAGGAAACCAAAATTGGTTGTAAGAGCACTTTGCATGGATGGACGTATATGTGGTTGTACTGTTGTTGTACAAATCAAGTGGCCGAACAACCTGTACAGAAATTATGCATCTCCCACAGAAATGCCTCCTCGGTGTCAGATGGCCTTTTCACACTGCATTGAAAACACGCAGTGTGAAAAGCTCTTGCAAATATTAGTGCTTTCAGTGACAGCTGATTAAAATAACTATATCAAATCCCGATTATCGATCTCAGCGTTTATTGGTCTTCTTGACAGTAAAAGGCAACAGATGAGCTGTCGTGGTTGATGAAACCATTGCACTCGCGCACATACATGGTAAATAATTTATGAAATGAGGACGAGAATAAAGCGTTCAGGAAGACAACTGCAGCTTTTCTCTTTCTGCTTTTCAACATGTGTCGTCAGCACAGACGCGTTCGTCCCACTGCCAGCAGCGACCCTGCAAACAAGTTAACGTTAATCCACGGCAGCTAACGTCAGTCCGCTACATTTGGCCAGACGGACCTGTGCGAAAACAAAACAAAATCTAGTCACGATGAATAACAGCGTTATAGCAGCCAAAAAGCGGGTGTCCTCTCTTTAATATTTAGTTTATACTTTCACTGTTTCCTTACGTCAAAAACTCTTGGATTGTCACTCGCTGGTTGCCCTGCCACTAACTAAACAACCGTTTTTTCTTTGTGTAGGGATGGTAGCTAGCTAACGTTAGCCAGCGAGCTCTGGCCTCTGTCTGCTCCTCATCGCTGCGTGTCAACCACCTTCACCACGGAGAGGACAACGGCTGAAACACCGAGCGGACACTTGTGTGCGTGTGGACCTCGCTTGTAAAAGAAATGACCGCGCTGTTTGTCGGATATTTAGTGTTGTAACGGTTTCTCTCACCCTCCATCTCTCCCTGTGATGATTCCTGCTGCTCCTCCGCCATCTTAGCTGTCGCGATCTGTTCTTCTTTGGATGATGCAGACCAGACGCCACGGCGCCGCGTTGCTGCCCCCTACTGTTTGTTATTAAAGCTCCCCTTAACGCTTATCTATATTTAACACAGAGTCCAATACTGTCCAGATATCCCACCAGTTTCTTCATTTTTTAGGGAATTTGTCATCTGGGTGTTTCTCAGTCGGAGCCAGCCCACTCCTAAACCCACAATACCCAAGTCTCAACCTCAGTATGACCCAGTCTTGTGTTTTATAGTGTAAGATCTCACCTTCTTGTCTTTGTCCCCATGTATTCAGGCACATGTCTTTTACTGACTTGTTTAAGATTGAAGTGTATTCTGACAGCCCATATGGTAACACAATTTCTATTCTATCCTCATGAGCAGCATGCTTTGCAAAGTGATGTGCTTCCTTCCTGCCCAAATAAAACCCACCACACATCCTGCTTTGCAAATTCTGTATGCTGTTATAAATCTCTGTCCAGACCTGATATACAATCAGGTTAATCAGGTCTGGACTTGGGTGTGATTCCTCCAATTGCAGTTAAAGCTGCTGCTCAATAACTGCACATGAGTGAGCTGCGTTGTTTTTTTTTTTCAGACTTCTTCTTCTGTCCCTTTTTAATTCTAATTGGCATGGTTACTCCCCTTTCACACTCTCATCATTTGATCCATCTGTATAAATCTGTAAGTACGACCTCCATTCATGTTCTTGGTCTTAACTTCCTTGGCCATATCCCCTGATTTCTCTTGTTATAATTTCCATTTACATAGATCATATTCAGGTTCTGGGATTAGCCATGGTGGTACAACTAACTAACATGCAGGAGGGCACACATTACCTGATATATGATACATGATATATAGGTTACTAGAGTAGGAGAAACAGGTGAGTAAATAGAGCCCAGTTTAGCAGCGGTTTAATCCGGGCCTGTCCAGGACACTCCAGATCGTTTAAATTAACACCTGCAAGAACATCCACAGGAATCGCAATAGACAATTCCTTTGCAAACCAGAACAAGAATAGAATATTTAGATGATCCAGACAGTAGTTTTTATCCAAAAGCTCATACATTTAGAAAAAACCATCCACATTTATTTCAAACCATCAGTACAAGCTGATACCCACACATAGCCCTCAGAATAAATGAAAATCCGGCCACGTGACCATGAAGATCATTTTCCAAAATCACAGTGGAATGCAGAGTCTTTCATAGTATTGCAGTTCGTAGGCTCATGTAGGTACCTGCACTTTCCAGCAGCACACATCAGGGGGCACTGTCTGCAACAAATACAGCCTACGTTCAAACATAATACCACTCATCTGCTGCTCTTACCTGTTGGGTGTTTGCCTTTGTTACAAACTGTTCCAGCACTCTGTTAAATCAACATTTGCCTCTCAGATGTCTTTGGATATTTGTATTGGAACAGTCGTTACCTACAGAAGCGAACATAAGACAAAATAATACTTCATATTTGCCAAAAAAGCAAAAGTGATTTTTTTTGTTGTTTTGTTTTGTATTTCCCCTTTGGCACATTGCTACCCATATCAGGGCTGTAACACAACCCAATAATACTCAGAACACATATGAACAAAGAAATAAAACCAGCGGTCCACATATAAACAATACAGGCTTGGTTTTGCACCAAAATATTAAAAATCTGTAACAGTTCATGTCAAAGTCCTCTCAGAAAGCCGTCTTCCTGTCTTGAATGTCAGCAGGCAGAGCAAACATTGCAAAGCACAGACGCAGAATGTCCACAGCTGTAGCAGCTTACTGATTTGTCTCGAGAGGAAGAGAAGTATTCACAAAAGCAGCCACATCAAGCTATACAGTAACATGTAATCCAAAAAACAAACGTATGAAATTAAAATGTATTTACAAACATTTGGCAGCTTTTCCAACTTTCATCCAATGTGTACTGTATATATGTGCATCCATGAAGATACGCAACATACATGTATCCTCTTAACAAATGAGCAATCTGTATTGATTATTTATCTTTGTGTGTTTGTGTATGAATTTAGGCGTAGATGTGTGGTTGGTGAGGAAAGGGGAACATACGCTAGAGGGAAGATATATTGAATTTGTTGATACGCTAATTTACTATGTATTTAACTTTTTGAAGCAGGAAATCGTTTGCATATTTGTACACATTTGCATGAAGCCATATCAGAACCTTTTAAGGACGCTAGTCATGTTTTGGCAGTAAGAAGTCCTTATCTGATCCAAACTGTCTCAGTGCTCAAGGCAAAGGCATGAGGAGAGGAAGACAATATGGAGGTATGCATATTGCAGGTGTGGCAAAAGAGGAACAAGCCCATGGTTTGGATCATATCCCAAACCGTGTTGTGTAAGGGAACTGAACACGGGAACAGGTACTGATACACTGAGCACTACGAAAGCAAAAATCCACCCTCTGTAGAGCTCTGTCGCAATCTGCTTTTCTGATGTACCAACATTCCCACAGCCTCATCTACCTCTCCTGCATTTCCTGATTTCCTACTGTACATGTTCTTGAGTGCTTTCAACATCCCCCTCAAAAGGTATGCCAGCTACATTCACCTGTTAGCTCCAGCTTGTTAAAGCAACAGATACCAGATTGCGAAAGCCGAGCGAGGAATACCGTCCGAGATTAAACGCTGCACTGGAAATATTGTGACATTGTCTTTGTTTGTGATGGTAATCCAAGGGAATACACGACACACATCACCAAACATCAGCCAGAGATCCGGAGGAGTCCAAGGTATGCTTTGGAGTAGACGTTTCCCTTAAAGACTTTGTTCTATTGCACCATGTTCCCACACAATAAAGAAGAAGCAGGATCATAGTCAAGGTGCAGCTTTTCCATAATTGACCACAAACTGGTTTTCTGGGTTGTGACCAAACCTCGCCACTGTATCCACATTTGGACCACCGCCAAGATCAAAGCTGGCCAGTCTGGTAGGTTCAAGTTATTTTCCAGCTGCCTGCTAAACGATCTGGGCCTTGTGGATCATGGAGGCGTGGGGACTGACCACAGTGGGTTTTGGCAGGAGTTTGGGCCTGAGCGTGCCATTAGTCTGCTGATAGCGT
This sequence comes from Chaetodon auriga, assembly GCF_051107435.1. Taxonomy (NCBI): domain Eukaryota; kingdom Metazoa; phylum Chordata; class Actinopteri; order Chaetodontiformes; family Chaetodontidae; genus Chaetodon; species Chaetodon auriga. The sequence goes on along the minus strand of NC_135097.1, from coordinate 14,072,151 downwards.
TGTGTACTGTGCGCCTCGGACACCTGGGAGCTGTTTGTCTCGCTGTCTTGGTCATCAGGATGCTCCTGACTGGCAGGACCTCCCAAACCCTCATCCACCTCATCCTCATCATCTGTTACTGGTGGGTAGTTGCAGATCAGAGGAGGGTGCTGGTGATTCTTGGCGACGCTTCCTGGCCGTGAGCCTCCATCTGCTGGGATAATGGCACTGCCGTTTAGCTGCCTGACAATCTCAGTGGACTGTACCATTGGGAAGGTTGATGGAGTGAGAGGAGGGTGCAAACGAGTTTCCTGCTGCAATGACACAGTGCAGACACTCTTCTCAATTGCATCATAATCAGGTAAATATGCCAAGGTCAAGTTCGGTGACCTGCATTCCACTATTTAGTGAAATCAGGCTTTGACTTGCAATGGAATATACATGCACACAGACACACTTACCAAAGATATAGTGCTGTTTCTCACAAATGTCTCCACTCTTAGTCGGTTCTCCTCGTCTTTATCCAGAAGCCTGTCTCTCCCCCTCCGTGAGTTGTTGTACAGGAGTGGTCTGCCCAGGGAGTCGAACCCCGACCCTCCTCCTCGTCCACCTGAGATAGTAGATCGGCTGTCGCGGCAGTGAGCCATCTCCTGTCAGCACAGGTAGAGACGCTGATCAGTACTCACACATACACTGATTAGGTGCATGGATTGTAATGTCATTTGTACGCTTAATTTAAACTGAATTGACTTTAGTGATAGAGCAGTATTTACTGAAAGATAAGTAATGGATGAATTAAAACAATAGTTCAACATCTTGGGAAATATGCTGATTTGCTTTCCTTGTGAAAAATGGGTTAGCTTAATTAGCATACAGACTGGAATTGGGGGGGGGGGGGGGGGCTCACCTGGATCTGTCCAGAGGTGACTGGTAATCTGCCGACTAGCAGTTATATCAGTTACACTGATTTGTTAAATCATTGTGGTATCAATTTTCTCATCTAACAAGAAAGAAAATAAGTGATTTCCTAAAATGCACTATTGCTTGAAACATTTTCTGAAACTGATGACTGACACCCTGATACTAAAGGTGAAACCTTCCTTTGTCATGAATATGATCTCTGTCAAACGAAAGTTCTGTCACCACACCGGTGGACGAATTTAGTATGGCGGTGGCAACTGTAGGGGCCCTTTTAAAAATATTTTCTCTTGCATTCACTATAAACGAGAAGACAATTGAGTGAGATTTTTATGGGTGTGACTTTTCTGAAAAATAATCCAAATAAATTCCAAGTGCCCTTTGAAATAATGACGAGGTTTGGGCATGATCATAGGTTAAGTAGACGTGAGCAAAAAGCTCACTTTCAATTACTTGATCCTGATTTTACTGGTAGCGTATCTGAAGGAGCAGAGCAGGTCAGCTAAACATGCAGAAGAATATATGAAAATAAAGTTTCTGGTAATAAATGAAAAATGATCCATTCATTTACTTGGTTTTTAATTGGAGCTTGCCGTTTCCTATAATTAATGCCAAATGACATAGTTCTTTCAAGGAAATGTCAGTAATTATAAAGTAATTATGGACCCGTAGAATAAAGCATTGTTTAAAATTCTTTTCTGGGTCCTGTATTCCTGGTTTCACTCCGGGAAGAACAATGCGAACATACAAGAGCTACTGAAAACCAGAGGGTCTGTGAGTTCAACTAAATGTAGGCTAGAGAATGTCTAACAACTGTGAACTGGAGTAACCCTGCGATAGAGGACCAGGCCAGCATTATTACAGGACACCGTGGATTAAAAGGGATAGTTTCACTCTTTGGGAAATAGGCTTCTTCTCTTTTATACCACTCTTCTTTCTATACCCTAAATACGAAACTACAGTCTGTAATATGATGTGCTATTATGATTATGAATATCTGAGATGCACTACATTCAGATTTTCAATGCTGGAGCTCAGAACTTAGCCATCTGGCATCTGGACAGTAAAGCCTCAGTCCCCGGCCCTGGCCCTGCATGCAGAGTTAGACAGATATGTAGACTGACCCCGAGGGAAGACAGGCTGGTCCTTATGGTTCCCTCCACCCTCAGAGGGATGTTTTCCTCCATCTGCAATGGAAAGAAACAGAGGGCTGAGTTAGATGTGGGACTGAGGATGGATCCTGAACCTTAAAAACAAGCCTGTGCCTCTAACAGCATGCCTTTTCCAAGCTTCTAAACCCACTTACTTGTTTCCTTGCAAGGACACATAAAATAGGTCAAGCAATGACTAATAACAGGCAAGACAGGAGCATTTGACTGCCACAACTGACTGCCACTCATGGTTATAGAGTAGACTATTAGGTATTCGTGCCATTAAAATTTCAAAAGAAGAATCCTTGAATAAATGAGAAACATATGGGAGCAGCAGTCTGCGGATTCTGATCATCGGTGTCCTCCAGTCTGACAGCCAGAATCAGGTCGCACAGGCATGGGAGAAAACAGAAGATGATGATGCTGCAGTGGGACGGTATGTTCAGTGAAAAGGATAATTCAGTCATAGTACCACTCCTCTGGGATCTGTGCTGATAGAGTTCATCCTCCTGAAAGAAGCTTGCCTGGAGAGAGTGCTTATTTCCTCCCTGACAAACGAGAGAGAGAGAGAAAAGGAGAACACTGAGGAACTTCCGCTGTGAATAATGTGTCATTTTTTCCAGCATTTTCAGTTTTTATGGAGTTCATACTGCACACTTTTCATTGCTTTCATTTCGTTTTTATGCAGATTTTTCAGTTTCCTGGTCACATCCTGGACACAGAGTCATTTATTAACTCAACTTTCTTGCTCCTCTAATTCTGCTTAATCGTCTTAACCGTCAGTTGTAACATGCTTAATAGCCCTGATTTGTTCCAGTCATAGTCATTCTTAGCTCATCTTCCCTGCAGAGATCATTACAGTTTCATATCATCTTATCTCCTCTTAATTAAACATCGTGTTATCTCAACATACTTCCTCTCAGTCAGCTCCCTCTCCAGTTTCTTGTTCTTGCGCTTGTGGTGGCAAGTGATGATGATGACGATGACGAGCATCAAGATCAGCAGCCCGCCGGCCATGCTCCCCACAATGATCATCTGCATGTTTTCTTCCAGCGCGTCATGCCGGGGAGATTCTGTGGAGAGTTAGTTGGGACCCAGGATTAGATGGACGCATGCATTTATTCTCACAGTATATATTAGTTTGACAAGTCTTAGTATGTGATGTTGACGGTGCTGCCATCTACCTTTCACATCAATGTCCACCTCCGCCTTCCCTTCACCCACTTCGTTCTTGGCTATGCACTGGTAGGTGCCACTGTCTGACAAGAGTAGGGGTCGCCCAAATGCTAGTGTTCCATTGGGGTGGGGGATCACTCCTTCTGGCAAGTCTCCACCCTTTCTGCATACAGGACAAAACAAAGATTTTGATCAACGCATGGACTTTATAATCAGAGTTAAAAGGCAACTAGAGTTCATCATTTTTAGAAACGCTGTTGGGAGGGCTGGACATCGTATGTCACTATCTTAAGAAGCAAACACACACACTCAATTGAAAACCACACAAAGACAATATTCAATGCTTTACCTCATCAGCTTCATTGATTTTTGTAATGCTCATTCTGAATTTGATGCAGCAACACATTTAAAACAAAACAAGTTGGGACAGGAGCAACTAAAGACTGGGAAAGTTGTGGAATGCTCCAAAAAAAACACCTGTTTGGAACATTCCACCGGTAAACAGGTTCATAGGTAACAGGTGACAGTGGCATGACTGTTGAAGCCTCATGTTATTTTTATCTGCATGACAGAATAAGGCCTGGGGATTTTGTCCGCCATGTCTTTCAGTGTAGTCATGTTGTCGGGCTGTCTTTTGTGCCACTTCCCTCCTGCTTTTTAAGCTTTGTTGTTGCTTTTAGATATGCAGTGCTCCTCTTAGCTTCTAACTTTGGTGGATGTTAATTGTTTTAATGAACAAACAAACATCATGTGATATAGATATAGATAGCAGCTGAACACATTGAATACTATAAAAGATCTTTATGTTCACATGAAAAGTCATGTCAGTTTAACAAATAAGAATTTAGTATAGCAAAGAAGAATGAATCATTTTCAATGAACATTATTTTAATATGTGCACCCGATGAATTTTTTTGTTGTAATCCAATAGATTTTTTGTTCTTCAGTGTATTTTTTTCATCCATTGCTGCTTTTTTTTTTATTACAAACTAGCTGGAAACATAAAACACATCACCAGTTCAATGTTAATAAAAAGTTTTAAAACCTATATTAACTTTTGAAAGTTTTGTCAGACAGGAATAATCAGTAAGAAAGCACCTTTACTTCTAATACAATGCCCCTTTTTTCAACTCTGCTCTCAATGATATAGAAATAATGTCCCAGTTGTGTGGCACCACCACATAGTTCCTGGCAGTGTGACTCAGGGCTAATGTTTTTGATGAGCAACACTGTCCAGGGTGTTGCCTCAGTGTTGTTGTTATGAGCATATTTGATTTAATCCGTTTGAACAGACTTGACCTTAATGTCTGCCTGTTGCTGTGAACATTATCAACCCGCATTGCCCCAGAAATACCGGCTAAATTTTTTATTACGGGAGCTAATGCCCCGAAAAACAGCCTCAGTTTCTATCCACAGAGGCTACAATGACCCTCATGTATTGCACAGCACGCAGTTATGCTTTTTCATGACTAACAGGAAAGAGAAACTGTCTGTTTTACATCTGCAGTAGACACACCTTCATGATAACATCTCACACAAATCAACACATTCTGCTTCCTCTTGCTCCTCTCGCCGCCCCTTGGCTCACCTCAACCCTTCTGCTGACCTGTTTCCACTACAGTTCACCTCTCTCCCTACCAGGGCTGCTCATCCCTTTCCCTTTTTTTTCTCATCCCCCTCTTCCTCCCTCCTTCGTGTGAAACTGTCTCATCTGTCTGCTCTCCGCACAAGCTGCAACACGACACTGTGACACCAGCTATTACTTCACCTGCCGACTTTTATTGACAAAGCCAACAGGTTTGCCCGCTGCTGAAGCTGCCGCACGTTTGTGTGTGCGTTCATGTGAAATGCGTGCATGAGTACGGACAGGTTGATTGTAACTAGAGATTTTGAGTGGTGACTTTGTCTGTGTATACATGCTCATGAGTGTGCATGCTTGTATGCATGGCGTGTGTCTGCTAAGCCTTACTCACAACAACTCATTTCCCAAGGTGTGTTCCAGTGACTAACAGCGATGAATACATACAACACAATTCAAATCAGAAGGAGCCTCACCAAACATTTCACTTACATTTCTTTACATTTCAGAGGTAATAAACGCTTTTATCAGCATATGAAACAATTGTGTGTAAGGAATTTCTCCCATGGGGCCTGACTGTCACTTCTCATAATTCAGTGGAAGCCATTCCTCCTCCAGCCGCTTCTCATGGCTTGCATTTTTTTATTTTGTTTTTCTAGCCAAACTCTAAGCCACACCCTGAGAATATCTGAACGCACCAAAGGAAATGACTTAGAGATGACACCGGGCAACTCAGGCAGAAGAACTCAGGCATTTGAGTCAAACCCTCATCTGGGATTAAAGCCGGGCAGCAATGTGTTGCATTTCAAATGACACACGCAACATTTGAATGTGTTTCCATCCAAGCAGCAGAATCAGGAGGTGACAATGCCAGGGCTTGTTTGGTTGTCATGTGGAAAGGGTGGAGATCCACCCCCAATACACTATAAAAACTGACTTCAAATGAGCGTGTAAGTGACCAAGCAAAGAATCCATCAACACCCTTCTCACTAAATAAATTTTCACATACAACAATAACTCCAGTGACTGGATGACACCGGTCACAGCCCTCTACAAATCTAATCAGAAGTTTGACAGCGCATATGTAGGTTTGACACCCGGTCTAACCCCATCACTATCCTCTCCCATCAGTCTTGACTGTGCTCCCATATCTAGATTGTCCTCTCAACAGTGGTGGCACTGACCAATACGTGAAATACAAGCAGACGCATAAAACAGCTTTTTTCTCTGCTTCCATTTTCGGCATTCCAGCTGTCAGAGAGCGCTTCTAAAAGCAAAATAAATATTCCACACAATACTACAGCTTCACAGATGGCTGCCATGTATTTTTTTTGTTGTTATTGTTGTTGTTGTTGAAGCGAGATGAGGAAGGAAGAAGAAGCTGGACAGAGCGATCAGATCTTTCCTGTAAAGCACTTTGACTCTGTTGTTATTATTATGTTTACATTCTCACTCAAATGCGTCGTGTGTATCCTTGAGGTCTAACAAATGTTCTGCAAATGAGTCCATTTTCTTCCTCATTAAACATTTGCAAAGCTGATTTTCTGGGGTAGGCCTGTTACAGATGAGAATGACCTCAGTGCAACCTCACTGAAGATCCCACTCACACTCTTGGCTGTTGAAATCATAGCAAAATAATTGGTATAATTGCTCTCAAAAGTAACAGTGACCAGACACATCAGACAGTTAGTCACACAAGGGCTAGACAGCCAGAGAGGGAGGCGGGTCCCGTACCTGATCCAGGTGAAACTCTGTGGTTTGGGGTTTCCTCCACTCACGCACCTCAGGGCAGCATTCTGCAAACCCACGGACCACTCTTGCTCGTATCCAGACACCTCTGCATGTGGAGGGACTGGAAGAAAGAACAATATTTTTCAAGCTTTGCTTAGCTGAGGCAAGAAGAGGAGGCATTAAACACAAAAAATGAAAAACAAGATTAAATGTGGCAAAGGTTGAATATTCAGGCTTTTAGTTGATGCAGTGATGAAGGACAACTTGCAATGACTGCAACATTTTACAAGAGACCAACACCATGTTTTGGCTGCCAGTGTGTTCCCTCTCAAGAGACCGATTCAAAACTTTATTTTTAATAATGTAACGCTGCCTCTGGAGAATTCTACTCACAGTGCACCACCAGGTCGTATCTGAGCCTGCGGGGACCCTGGAAGGTTGGATGCCATACCAGACAGTCCAGTTTCTTGCCATTCATGTTCCTCAAGGGATAGAGGGAGTAGTGCGAGGAGACTGCGCCGTTGTCAGAAGAGCGATTGATGGACTGGCCATTCAGGTCGGTGTCCCAGGAGAGGCGTGGAGGTGGGCGGGCCACAGAGCGACAGGAAGCGGCCTGCCTGTAGGACTGTCCCTCAACCAGAGTCACAGGGTCCAGGGAGGAAATAGGAATGGCTGGAGGGAGGATTGTTAGAATGTTTGAATAGAGTGATGATAAACATACTTAGCAGGTAGTGCTGAATGCATAAACTTAGGCTTAAAGACAGTTGATTATTTTGAAATATTGCAGAGAGTCATTTGTACCCATCACTATTAACTCTTTGCTAGGCAGCAAAACACCACTTTTTAATTAGTGTTTTTATACTAGTTTGCTACATAGTCTAGTCCCTCTTACCAATATGCATATTCTGGCCCAAATCCAGAAGAAAGTACAGTTTAAGTGTACCAAATATTTAATTTAAAGTGTGAAAACTACTGAGAAACAAAAACAAAGCCAGTTGAAACTCACACCGATCCCCTTTTGCAGCTTCTCTCAGTTTTAATACTTGTACAACATATTAGGACTCCAGTTGCTGCACTAATAAGCATGACTTAACTAATCTTTTTTTTTTCTCTATGGCAGAGACATGAGGGCAGCACTCACTCCACACGATGAGCGACAGCTCTCTGTCAAAGTTGCCTGAGGGGAAGGTGCTGATGCGGCAGATGTACTTCCCCTCATCAGAGACCTCTGTGCTCATGATAACCAGGGACGAGTCCACGGTGGGGTCGCTGTTTTTAAAGCGCACACGTCGAGACCACGTCCCGAATGCTGCGGACAGACAGAGAGACAGAGCGTAAGAAAGGGGTAAAGAGTTAAAAGACCGTGTGAGGAAGGATGTGACACAAAAAATTAAGTCTTGCAAGTTCAAAGCAGACCTCAGGGTTTCTTTTGTCACTTTTAGTTCCATACACATGCCTGCACCCTTGAAATTACATTTACATTCTGGCTGTTTTGCTCACACTCTCATCCAGCGTTTCTCACACTCACAATGGGTGTTGGCCTCCTAAATCACCACAAATTAACCTAAAGAGAAGACACCAAAAAAAGACACAAAGACCAAAGGTCTTGGCGCCCTTGAAATATCCCTGTGATATCACAGTTAAATTGCCAGTGTCTCTCTCTCTCACAGTCCACACTTCATTTAACGCTTTTAGATGGTTGTGAACATTTGCCTTAAAGCCTTGTTAGTTCTATGAGAGAATAAAAAAAATCCTCCAACCAGCACTTCACAAATCGAGTAATACTACGAGAACGCTTGCTCAGTGGACTGAGCATATGAGAGTGAGTGCTTTGATAAGAAGACATGTCTAACAGTAAGGACAGGGGACGCTATGCAGTGGATGTAAAGTGACCATGATGACCACTGACCTGTCTGTCCATTGGTATGGTGTGCAGTGATGATCTGCTCCTTGGTGGCGTCAGATTTCTCTTTATACCAGGTGACCTGCACCACCACATTGTCCGCGACTGGCTGGTAGCGACAGGACAGGACGGTCTCCTCTTCTGCCAAGGAGCGTATGGGATCGTTTGTCGGGAGATCCAAAAAGTCTCCGTCTATCACTGCAACTGACAGGGGAGAAGGGCAGATAGATAAATATATCTACTGAGTGTTCAAAAAATAAAAGAGATGCAGAGAAGCAGAGATACTACGCTTGACATCAGTCCCTCCAGAGTTCGTGCTGTTGGCTGTTTAAATGATAAATGATGTTTCAGTGTGCAATCCAGTGACACTGAGTTCAACACTGCAGCACTGACAGTGATCTCTGACCTACACCCTGAACCTGTAGTACCTTACTATTACAGTAGCTCTAAGAGAGAAAGCAGGTCAGGAAAACATCTAATTTGCTAAATTACACATTTTTTAAAAACCAGCTGAAAGAGTAGCAATACATGGAAGAAGCTAGTGTTACGACGTGTTGTGCACTTGCTACTGAAGAATGTGGTTTGACCTTTTTAATTAGTTTTTGCTGACCTTTGAAGTTCAAAGCACAGCCACAGGCTACTTGTCTTTTTCTATAAGTTGGGTAGAAAAAACAAGTCACTATCATTTTGATCATTTAGCTCACTTAATTGTGATTCTTTGTTTCCCAACAGACACCAATAGTTTTACATTAACTACAAGAAACAAGACAAACTGTCTTGTTTCTTGCCATAAACCCAGTGGTTACTTGTTGTTGTCACTTTACACTTACACAAACACACTATAATGCAAGGTGTTACGTTAGACATAGTGGCTCTTGTGGCTGTAGCTCTTGTCACTTGTCACTCTTATTCGCTGAAGGCCTCTTCATGTTGTCTCTCACTCGAATGGCAGACCATGATTATCTAATCACCATCAGATGTGATACAAGCTTGTGCCCAATATAACAAAGCAGAGCCTGATATGATTGTTGATTTTGAAGAAGGCGTGAGGGCCCAAACATCACCCTGTTAAAGCAGAAATGCATATGGAGCCAGACTGTACAACACCTTTTTTTTCCAACTCTCTGGTTTGTTTCACCACAACCCCCCTTAGTGTGCATTACTTTTCCATAACATCCTGGCTTAATATCGTCATATTTAACAGACAGATATGAGAGTGAAGCAGTCCTGTGCAAAAACACTGAACTTTGATTTTTGAATTTCAGGGCAAGAGAAGCACAGATGGGTTTGAAAGAGTGCAAAGGGAGGACAGAAAAGAGGGAGGATAGAGGAAACATGTTGTCTATCAGACGGGCTTAGCACAAGTGAAGATATGTCGCTTGACTAGTTGCCCGAGATAAGCTTTCAAAGCAAACTTACAGGGTTACCTCACTGTCTGGATAGAGCGAGGCCTCAGGAAACATATAGAACATAAAACACAGCCACTACACACTAAGTGTTATGTGTCTCACACTGTCACACTCCAAAACACAAATGCTAACACGAATCTGTCATTTTTTGACTCTCTCCCTGTCTGCCTGTCTGCTTTCAGATCAGTTTGCTCATGTGTCTAATAGACAAACTGCAGTGTGTCACCTCATCTTCTGCTGTCCTCTACCAATCACGCACCCTGATCCTTGTAATATGTGTTCAATGGTTAATAAGAAGAGTAAGAGTTAGAGATATTTCTCTTGGCACACTGCTAGAATTTTTTCATTTTTTGAGAGAAGTGTAATGTTTCCCTCTGCCACCCAAAGGCCTGAACAGGTGATTCATCATCGCAATGTATTATTATATTGCTGCTCTTGGCATCAGGCTTGTGTTGCTGGTGATTGATTTATTGTCAGAAGGAGCGGTTTCCTGATGGCGATGACCCTGTTGATACTGAAGGAAAACAGCTTGCAAGGAAAATGGATTACTCCCAAACACTAATGATATATCAATTCACAACATGGCAGGCCATGTGTATCTGTGATGAGCAGCAATACGGCTGGCCTTTTCATTAGTTGAATCTAAAAGAGCCTAATCAGTGAAAATTGGCCTCTTGAGGCATTTCTGTCTGTTTTCTATGTAACATCAGTGTATTGCACTGTAGACAGTAGTTGTAACTTGTTTTTACCGATAACTGCAGTATCTGGTTTCACATCTACATTTTCAGTTTCACTGTTGTGTGATCAAGTTTTGACTCGTTCATATGTAGAATTTGCTGAAAGGATCACAAATCCTTAAATAAGTGAACATTCAGCTGTAATTACTAGTGGCAGAGCGGTTTCAAGAAGGAGTCTACAGTGATGCTAGCAGCTCTGCGACCATAATGCAGTGCTTTGAGCTAAATGCTAATGTCACTGTGCTGTTCAGCAGGTCTAATGTTTACTGGGTTCAGCATCTTATTTTAGCGAGTTAGAATGCTAACACTTGCTAAACAGCACTAACCACAAAGTAGTCTTTTCCTTTTTTTAATATGCAGGAAGTGCCGAGAACAGGTGTGGTTCACAGGAACATTGTCAAAAATGTTGTTATGATAATCTGGATTAAAAAAAAAAGATAGATGGAACTAGATAACAAAAAAGAAAAAAAAAACAAAAACAATCACTTAAATTAACACAATTCATCCTGAGGGGGATGTGAATGTCTGCACTAAACATCATCTATCCATCAGGGAAGTCTTAGTCTGGACTAAAGTGATGAAAGGACTGACTGAGAGACCACCAGATACCGCCATGCATGGCTAGTAAGAAATAGAAAGTGAAGGTACAAGGCCAGGACATGAATGCACTTTCCTTTGGTAGCCACTAACCGCTAACATGGTGTCAATATAGTCTTGATTACAGTCATGTTGAAGATTTCTGTTTTGAGCGTGAACAGAACATGGAATATGATTCTGTTGATCCACATTGATTTCCGTGGAAACATCAGCAAATATGCCACAACTGCCAACACAATTTGTACCAGCCAATAACCCAAGTATGCAGCTTCGAATGGGGGCGTCAAGTTCAGTCTGGAGTCTCGTGTGTCAGTCTCACACTCTTACAGGTGTTGATTCAATACCTGATGTGGGAATCTGTTCAGATATGTTAGTGGGTAGGATGTGATTCATGCATTTACCATCAGAAGTGATGAGTGTGCGCAGCAGACAGGTGTGTTTTTCCATGAATGTGTGTGTGTGTTTGTCGCCCTGAGGTTCCCTGGAATCTGCCAGTGCGGCATTACTGACATAACAGTCAGCCTATCCTGCCTCTCTGCAGGGGGACTGACAACGTGCGGTAGAGTAGAAAGACTTTTTGGGGCTGTCAATGCATAATCCAAGGGCATTTATCATATGTACGCATGCATTAGGCTTACGAAACACATACACACACACTAGGAGGGTCCATGCAGTTCCTCTGAATCAGACAGAAGGAGGGGACATGGTCAACAGCAACCTGTTTTTCCTGAAATATCAGACTGCACCACAAGTGTTTTCTCAAACAGCACTGCTCCAGCTAAGTCTATCCCTGAGAAAAGTTGGCCACCTGCCCAGAGTGTACAGAACTCAGCCTATGAATATGTATGAGACACTGTTGGAAAGCTACCGGCCAGTTTTCATGATCAAGAAAACTAAAGGTCACTGAAGCATGTTCTTAAACACCTCTTTGTAATGCTCTTCAGTTAAAAGTAGGCCTGCTAGATAGTATAGGAGAATTGTAGGAATATTAGATACACATGAAACAGCCTGCATTAAGGCCACTATAAGAAAACTGTTGAATAAAAACAGTACTACCCTGAAAGAATATAGTATTTGACACCGCACACAGACATACTGTAAAGCCTTAAAAGAATGACATAGATTCTGGCATATCACTTTGGACAGACTCCACATAAAGCCTCCTTACCAAAGATCCAGAGGACGCAGAGACACAGAGAGAGTGTGTTCAGCTGAGAAGTCATTCTCCTCCTCAGTTACTCTTAACTGCGCACAAGTTGGGACAATTTCCACACTGGAATAAAGCTCATAAGTCCAGGTAATGGTATCCTAAATGACGGGCATGCATGAGGCGCTGAGACGGATTCATGCCTCGTGCTGCTGGATCATCCTCTGTGGTGGTTTCTTTCTTTTTTTTTTTTCCAGAACCAGATCCCTTCCAAAAGTTTAGCTGTATAAACTCAGTCCTCTTGAGAGTCCTTTCAGTTTGGTTAGGTGTTGGTTTGTCAAGCACACGCCATCATGTTTGCCCTTTAGAAAAAAGAAGGTGCAGCTCTACCTGGTTGGGATACACCTGTTTGTGCTACACCTCTCTGTCTCTTTCTCCCCCGCTCTCTATCTCTCTCTGGCTCTCTCTCTTTCACACACACCTACCCACAATCTCACAAACACACACACACACACACACACACACACACACAGATATACACACATTTGCGCCAAAAGCCACCATTCCGGTTTGGTGAAGGCAACATGACAGTTATTTGCTCGTCTTTACTTGCTCTGCTCAGAGGAGAGGCAGGTGAAAAGCAGGCATGGAGAGACAGTTTAAACCACGTCCAAATGACGCAGACTGTATATCATAATAGGCTACTATACTCGGCTGATGCCAAAACAAAAGGCGCCTCCTCCCATAGAAAAAAACAAATTAATCCTTTAATTTTAAAGGGGATAATCAGAAATAACAGTGAAGACGAGCGACACAGCAACAATATGTACATGTCCATAATCTAAATCACAAGAATAAACCAATCTGCCAACTTTTGCTTCATTTTATACATATATTTAATCAAAAAAAGGAATGATTTATGCATCAGGCTGTTATGTTTTTCCCCACATGATCACATCACAGTTGTTTTCTTCTTTACTGGTTACATGTTGAACAGGTTGGTAATCAGTCGGATCTGGGCTAAATGTGACACAGATCAAATCTTTTCATACGTTCATAAGTTTTTATGAGCTTTATTCAATCTGTTAGCAGTCGATCCACTGTCAGAAAAATCGTATTTTTATGTTCTGTCATGTGGTTGTTTACCTTACGCCTGGAGGTTTACCACTCCCCATACAAACGGAACATGTAGGAGATAGGGTTGCCCTAAAATGCCACATTAAAAAGAAACAATCTTATTTAGATAAGAAAGTTAAAGTTTGGATTGGTTTTGTGTAAGTATAACAGCTCTTTGCATCCTACTAGCAGCAGTGTACAAGCAAAACTTTACAGCAGTGTGTTATTTCTCTGATTTCTTTTAGGCTTTTCGGAGAGAGGAGAGCGTCTGTGTGTTTGAGTATGAACAGGTAAGGACCTCACCGAAGACACCGTCACTGCCATCCTGTGGTGTGCAAGAAACACTGCTCAGTATTCCTAAGGCGTTACTACAGAGGGAGAGCTCGGCTCTAACATCTACTATCTTGCACGAAACTATAACACTTAACACTATAAGAAAAGACTGATATCTTTCTAGTGGCCTAAAAGAGGAAGTTAGTTGGACAGTCTGTGGCAGGAAGTCAGTGCCGGTTAGTTTGTAGGCACAGAAATCAGCATGAGAAATACAACACTTCTTTTCTCGATGTCTCTGAAGCATCACAGTTATCAAAATATGTTTGCATAAAAATTAAATATACGTAATAGAGCATTAGAAATACCTTATAACAACAAGGGTAAGCATTTTTGAGAATTGTTCACCTTGGGCTCATCTTCCCTTTTTCTGTTGTCTTTTTGTCTTGACCTTCTTAACTTCCCATAAATTATACAAAAGGGAAATGACCACAGGTGCACAAAGTCTCACATTCTCTCAAAATATAAGCAGGAAAAGACATGCAATATTTAAATACAAAGAGGGAAAAAAAAGAGAAAACATCTGTGTTGGACTGTGTTCATCATGTCACTTCTTCAAGCCAATAGTTTCATATGTGTCCTGGACGTGAGGAGTCAAACCCTGGGAGGAAGACAGAGACGGAAAATGACAAATTCAGTGTACACTACAATAAGCTTCATTTAAGCATTAGCTGTCATCATTCACAGCATCAAAACTCACCGTATAAATGCCCTCTTCAACAGTCTGTCAGGGGTAGAAAAGCACAAAATCAGACACTGTGAGAAAACATATTGTGACATAATATCTAGTGAAAGACTTCTTGTCTTTCCTGGCTGCAACAGGACGCATACGTGAACTTTTAAAGAGGAAGGCAAAGAAGAAGCTGCATGAGAAGTGATGAAAGCCAGGCGCCACGTCTTTACACTTTAGAGTGTGTGTTTGTGTGTGTCACAGTGGGTTAGGCTGTGCGCAGTTTGTGGCTGCAATAGGAAATAATAGACTAAAAAAGTCAAAGTGGTAAAACAGCAGTTTAAGAGCTCTTGTAATGAAATGAAAAACTCTGCATGGATAGCAGGTCAGTTTGAAATCCAAGAACACGCGTACCATGATCATGGATGAATTGAACAAGAAAGTTGTTATTAAAGCTGCTACATTCATTTATTTTTCTTTCAAAAGCTCCATCTATGTCATTCGAATTCAGCCATTAAAGGGGCTCTTGAGCAATTTAGTGCTACGTGGCTACCAATTAAAGCATAATAATGAAAATAATATATATAAAGAGAGGTTTTTCATCGGTCTGACAGCTTGTTGGTGCACTCAAGAAATCGAAACTTAACATAATAGTTTAACTCAAACAGCTGGGGCTGCTGGAAGAAAAAAAAAGAAATCAATAGGTGTGTGTGTGTGTGTGTGTCTGTGGACATGTGCCTGTTCCATTCTTCACGCTTCCTGTCTCTGAGGTTTGACCAGACTGGTGAGATATTTGTGCGTCTAGATGAGCTCTCTCTCAGGTTTGGTCACTGAAAACTCCAGTTTGTGGTGTGGTGGTTAATTGTGCTTCTCCCAAATGCATTTTAGACGACACATCATGTCTTTGTGTCTGTTTGAGGTCACGTACATGCTGTGTACATGCATGTATTCTTACCTGCTTGGCCTTTACTTTCCCAGCTTCAGCCCCCTTAGCATTGTAGATCTGTAAAAGAATAAATGAGTGATTACCGAAAGACAAGCACAGATTGTATTTTTATTAACTTTTTAGTTCAGTTTACGGGCCATGAGAATATATTAGCACATCAGTGAAGATTGCACCCCGTGCTCCTCATACATTAATTGTCAAAAGTACAAAGCAAACAAGCTCATTTAAGTTTTATTTTTAGAGCAAATGTATTGTATAATGTACTTGTTTATAATGGTGAATGTCATTAATATCAGAAATATTTTTTTTCTTCACTTTACCTACAGTACCGTCAGTACACACACTCCTTTTCTAAATATGTAACACATGCAGCAGAGGACAGTAACAACCACAGATCAACAAGTTCAAATTTAAATATAAAATTAATAGAGAAGTACATCAGTGTGTAATATTAATGTATTCTAGTAAAATGTTTGATGCTGTTGATCCTTTTTCTAATGTACAGCATGTTTTATTTTGCTGACAACACCCTATTTTTCACCCAATAATGTACCAGATTAAAATTCAGTTACACTCCATTTGTCTTTCATCAGACAAAATAAAGGGTTCATTCAGATTTAAAAATATTCTTTTCTTGCATATACTGCACATACATAGTAATTTATGAAATGTTCCGTTGGCATCCATGTGTCTGAAATGATGCAGCATGCAAACCTTAATCCTGCAGTAAAGAGCTGTCAGTATGATGCCGTACAAAAACAGGATACCGTCCAGCACATAGCAGATCTGTGGCTCTGCAAGAGCAGCTGAGGAAACACAGGAGAACACTTTGTTAAGAGCAAAGCCATGATAACAGCACATCTGCATAATGTTGATAACACTGTCTAATCATTTTAAGGGTATGCAGAGAGGAGACTCGTGGCACTGGAGCAACGTCGTCACCATTTGTCACAGAGCCCTCATGACTGCATGCATTTATCACATTTCAACACAAAAAGCAACAAACACTTTGTTGACTCCCATCCCACACATCTCGTGACCAATGCTGCTCACATTGACGATGGGGCTGTTGAGTAACCCATGTGTCACCATTTAAGATTAGGAAACAAACAGCAAAAACAGCCATTACATCAGAAAGCAAAGGCTACAGAGCAAACTGCTTTATGTGTCACCTTGAATAGCACTTTGGGGAGATACTGAGGAAGAGTGGGTGTACCACCTCATGCTGTTTCAAACGATAACAATATAAATAGACAGGAAAGTTTAATCAAATTAATAAAATGAAAAATAAATGGAATAACTAAGGGTGGGGGCTGGGTGGGGCAGAAGTACATACACAGTGCTGCGCATGTAATATGATGTATGAGAGGATTCCTTATAATTTTACTGAAACTGTACTTGCAGGCTACTTGGGACACACTGCTTGTAGGAGCATGTGGAGGGTAACAAGCTTTAAAAAAAAAATGTTTTCATATTGCTGTTGTTTATATGATGTGTTTGATCAACTTTGGTGTAAATGAAACCGTATTACGTATTCACTTTGTGAACACATGATTGTGTAAGGGATATTACTCCAACACCATGTAGGCTTTGTTTGGGAAAACAAGAGCCGGGTGATTCAATATTACACAGAGGCGAGACGTTTTCCACGTGCGTAAAAGCGTCAGATCTGACATCACATCATTGGCCGTCTAGAAGGTTTAAAGTTGAAATAGTGAGGGAGGACTTAGACACATTGCGCAGATATAAATGAATGAAAGGGAGGGAGAAGCCCGACATGCCGTTGCGCAGATTATCTGCCAACGTCATTCCTCTGATGAGGCTACCCGGACACCCTGTGATGGCTGCGCTCCCTCTGCACTGTAGCCCTGTGTGACAGAAACACAATGTTTTGCCAAAGCCATGCCTTGTGAATGGTCTGTGTAAAGACGGAAAAGCTGTTGTGTCTGCCTGATGTTGGCCGTGCACAAAACGTATTGCTAGATTCTCCCCCTGAATGCGCGCAGGGGTGAGGAACAGACTGCGCTCAGCACGGAAACGCGTCCTGTGGCGCTTCACACCTGGAGTCCAACAGGGGAGGCATACCTGTCAAATGCTGTTTGTAACGTGTTTCACGATGAAGGCCACGAGCCGAAACACGTTGGTCTAACAAGACAGTTGACCTGTATACTACAAGCGTTGCTGGGGCAAAGCCACACCTGAGCATCAAAAACACCGAGATGCTCGTTCCAAGAGGAAGCGCCTCACAGCCGCTGCTGCCACTGCACCTGCTCTGAAGCCTCCTCCACCTCTACCGCCAAGACAGACTCCTCCAGCAAATGCGCAGCAAGAGCCAGCAGCTATCGTATTCTTGGCCCAATCTGCGCGTCAAGACACCTCATAACCGCCGGCGTTAGTCGCCCTGACGGTGTGCGGGGAACGAGTGTCTCATTCCAGCTGGGCAAAGGAAACACGGCGGCCCTTTTCAAGATGAACCACTTCTCTCAAAAACAGTTTCCTCCCTGTCAGTCTGCTCATGCTCCCACTGAGTATCATTCAGCAGGAGAGCTCAGGTCACAGTTTGCGCACAGTACAGGTGCGGATCTGAGGGGAGCCCAACGGCGTGAAAAGAAAATATTCACCACTGCACATGCGCGCGAGACGAACCCAATAAAAAGAGAAGGTGAAGCCCATAGAAGATTTGGGGTTTTCATCTCTGTGTGCAACATGTCAGAGGCATTATGTTTAATGCACAAACACTCGCACTGCACAGTGTGTACAAAGTGTTACACTGAGCTTAAAGACTGTGACGTCTGTGTCTAGACGTGTACTTTTACCGAAGGCTATTTGAATTCAAATATAAAGCATCTAAACCTTTGTAACTCAACTTTTACAGGATTCTTTTTGTCTACTTTTCGGCCTACCTGCTGCACACATCAAAGACTCCCACTGCAGAAGGTTTTCATGTCTCTTCAACCTTTTGTGCAGGGAAGAATATGTTGCAGAATTTACGAGCAAACTCTTTACAAAGTGCGGTGACATATGGAGTCATGTTTTCACTCATAATTACACCATGGTCTGGGTGAATATTTGATTCTGATTGGCTGCAGGCTTTTCATTTAATATGAATAACAATTCCTGATAATGGACACCTGGTAGTTCCGGCGAAACTGTCTGTTTGTTGTTCTAAATTAAAGCTCTGGCCACAAAGTACCAGCCTGTTTCGTAAATGAGTCAGAGGTGGGGCTCGCTGTCACTCAAGGCGGCCATGGCCATAGTTATGCATAACTTTGAGCCTTAATATAATCTAAACTAGTGAGTTATATAAAAATGAACCCCCGTGCATTTGTCATGATTGGGGAAATTAGCTGTAAAGACAAAAACATTCGGTACCGGGCTGTAAACATGCTTACTTCTGCTGTAAAGTCGGCCATTTTAACATGGGGGTCTATGGGGATTGACTGGCTTTTGAGGCCTGACCCGTGAGTGCTCTTTTGATGAACTGCAGTCTTTGGCCTGTGGTGGAAGATCTTTGAAGCAAGCTTGCTCACGAGAGTTTCATTATGGCCTTGTACGGGATTCAGACACACAGATAAGAGTCTTTTGGTGAAGGAACAAGAATATAAAGAATAAGTGTCGTTGTAATCAGTTTGAAGGTCATGAAACCATCTGAGCTGGACAAGGTGAGAGACCGAAAACAGTGATCAGCAAGACCATATAAGGAGTGAAGGAATACAAAACAGAAGTCAAGTAGTTTTCCACTGTGTTACACACATCTGGGGTTATGTGAGGGTTATACAGTCATCATACGAGGGGATTTGGACGAGGCTTCATTTTTAATGTATTTTTAGTTTTGTTTTTCTGATATATCTGACAGTGAACTCTACATTTCTGCATATACGGCAAACATTTTTGGAAAGCACTGGCTCTAGGTCAGCTGTTACTGAGCGGAAGTCCTCAGATGCAGAATCGCACGGTTAAAAATGTCATACTTTGGGGTCTGTACAGTGCTGCACAGCAATATCTCATTTTTAATGCGGTAAATAATAGTCTGAAAATTTTAACCTCTACCGCTCCTTTTAATTTCTTATTTATAATTAACAATTGATGCACAAAAAAGTATTATGATCATGAGTAATTGATGTAATGTGCATGTAAATCTAATTCATTTTGTAATTTTCACAGCCAGTCTGCCACACTGAAAGATTTGAAGAGTTCGTATTGCTGCGGGCTGGACTTCCTTAAATTCCATAGATTTAAAGGAAGAAGATGAGATCACGGAAACTCGTAAAGTTAAGGAAAACGATGAGCAAACTGTGTGATGAAACATGCTGACACAGTAAATTCAGTGACATGTCAAAGTTTCCAAAAACACAAATTGTAGTAATTGAACTGACTTATTGGAACATTTAGTGATTATTTTAGAACTTGTTCTCCAATAGTTTTTTTTTTTTTATCACTACACTTACATTTGCATTTAATTAAACATTTCCAGTTCTTTTTAATGCATCATTTAATTGACTCATTACCGTAATTAACCAGTGAAAATGAATCCTGTGGGGCGGTCCACACTCCAGAGGTTTGTTTTTGTTTCTTTCTTAATTTTCAGCTTCATTAGTCAAGACAATTTACACGCTGCTCAATCAAATTTGAACCGGAATATTCGTGTTTGACAATGCGCAGTGTGTGTTTAGATTAATTACAGTCCTATAAACTTGAAATGTGATTGAATATATAAAACTCTGAAGTTTCTATTCTTACATTAGATACATGAACTTCTCCATGATGACAACAGATGTCGTTTCCGGTCTCGTCTCTTACTTCCCTTTGTCTGTCCTCCATTACAAATTCAAGGATCTTAATTGTGAGGTCAGGGATCACGTGGCTGTTTCCCACACAGAGAATCACTTCCAAATACAGGAATTTACTATTGTTGGACATATTTGGCTTGCGGGTTGTGGACGCATTCTTATCTTTTACAGTCGATGGTGAAAATATTGAGTTCAGTTTTGAATTTCCTGTGTGCCAGATAGATGTGGTGTGTTCACTTATCTTTGTAAACATCTCTAGTTTCCCCAACTCACATGATGCATGGTTTCAAAGGAAATAGCAAGCACTGTTATAATCCACCTAAAATAACTATCTGATTAGAAAGTGCGATGAATATGTCAGCATGTGGAGCTAACAATTTCAAATAAGTGCACATTTGTTGGTCACGACTCGAGACGTCTAACACAGACTGTATGACTTGGTGCTGTAATGATTTGAATACTATGGTTTATTAAGTCTGCTGTGTCTGTATACAGTTCTATGCATTGAAATAGAGGAATATGTATGTTGTATATGTATGTATTGTAAGGTCTGAGAGGCGAGGCGTCAGCTGAACCTACAGCCACTGTATTTTTAGGTTTTAGGTTTAGGTTTAACATGTTTTCAAAAACGACATGTTTCTCTTTGTGTGTAAAAGTGTGTACACCAGTTTGCTGCGACTTTGCCTCATGCTGTAGACCACACATACCAGAAGTAGGCTATAGTCAGTTGTGGTTTGCAATTAAAACTGAAATACGTCAGCTGGAACATCGTTTGCACAATGAAGGAAAAGTTTGATTTTCAGAGTTGCACAAGAAAATATGAATTGAAACTGTTCATGGCTACAACATTGACAGTTATCTTCATCATGGACTGATCACCCAGTTACATCAGTAGTATGATGAAAAATGACAATGACATTCTCCTAGAAGCCAAGCTGATGGCTTTTTTTTTTTTTTCAGCCGACCAACAGGCCCAAAGTTACCGTATTTAGTTCCCTATAATGTAGGAAACGAAAAAGACGTAGATCCCCACATTTGAGATGCTGCAACCATTAAATATTTTTGCCTAAAATTATTGGTAATTAAAGTTGTTCCTGTATTTACCCACTTTTATGTATTCTTAACCTGTTAACCCCCGATATTAGCTGACCTTTGGAAGGCTAAATATGCATCTCTATACACTGAAATGCACTGAAAGTTGTAAAATTGGTTTATTTCATCTCATTATTAAACAGGTTGTTTCACTAGAGTTTAAGGGATAGCTGTTAAAGCTGTGTTTTACATACATGTTTCTTTTAACTGTGCTAGTCCAAATATATACAGAAAATATGTACACTGCTAAATAAAGTCTGAACTAACCTTGGTGGCAGCTGATATGAATCTAATAAACTGTGTTTATTTGCTTGAGGCAGGATGCTTTAACAAGAGCGGCAGTTAGAAAAGTGGCCATCCACACCAGCCACAAGTAACAAGAACTGTCAGGGTCCGCTTCTCTTTTCACAGGAACTCTGAGGTGGTGACTACATTTCTGCTGCCTACACAGAGTGGAACAAGGCCAAAAGTCAGAAAACCTCACCGCACTAAATAAACACATATCCGTCTGCCAAGATCAAGTAGTAGTATTTTGAAACTGATTTTTCTCTTGGCGTGTTCTCCAGAGCCTTATCTTCACCCCAGTTAACTCAACAGCGCAGCTCATGCTGAACTGGGTTTTCTTGTTCTCATCCTAAATTAAAAAGTCATGACTGCGGGGGCTTCAGACATGAAGCCACCCTTACAACCCAGAGCAACATAAAAATTAAGTTACATCCCGACGTAATGTCACGACTCACCAGCTCTCCCAAAACTCATCCACAGAGGAATCACCACCAGGAACGGGCTCCTGCCCCACACGGCCATGGTAACACAGGCTCAGCTCTGACAACTGGGCTCCTTAAGCAACCAGCACACACGATGGCAAATCGCTGGTGTTTTTTTCTTCTGCGTTCTGATCAAGACTTGAATGTTGCATACTTCACAGCCAAGAGGGGAAGTTGTGGTCTGAGCTCTAAGTCCACTCGTCTCACATCTCAGAAGACCACTCCCCTTTTAACACCAAACCAGAGGAAGGGCACACGATCGAGGCTTTGGTCGCTTCTGTCATGTTCAATACCTGATTTTCGCTCATGATTGCAGACGAGGAAACGGAGCGTTTGAAAAAGAACAGGGTTTCGCGTCTTGCACATCGATCTACTCCAACGTGAAAAACACAACTCACTACTTTGCTGTTCGGTCATAAAATATTTATTAGGTTTATTTGGACATTGTACATCATTGATTCATCTGTCAAAAGCCTCACTATAGCAGAGAGTGAACAGGAAGAGGACCTGACTAACAGATGTGGGGAGGAGAGAATGCATTCTCTTCTTCGGGTAATCTACACGTAGGCAGTATCACGTCAACGGTCAACCTCGCCGAACACTATGTCCTGGGTGCCTGTCAGAACAACAAGACAAGGCTCAGTGAAACTTGATATGAAAGCTTATATGTGCATTTTTGCAAACTTCAGAGAGGAACAAACTTCTGAAGCTGGATTCTTCAACAATAATCGCTTTCTTACCGATAATGGCCACCACATCAGCGAGCATGTGCCCTGTGGCCATTTTATCCAGACCAGCCTGCAAAGAAGAAAACATGCCTTAATATTCAGAGTCGCTGAAGACCAGCTTCCACTTTTGAGGACAGATGAGCTCATATAAAACTGAATACTCAGGATTCATGAGATTATAGCCTGAAGTTAAAGCACTAACTACTCTAATAGTTTGTTTATGCAACTTTAAAGACATTTTTATCCGAGAAGACCAAACTGAAATGACTATGTTTAACAGCAGTTCATGTACCCATGAGCTAAGAGATGAGCAGGAAGGAGCGGGGTGCGGGCTGGAGTTTGTACACTTTTGAAAATGGTTCTATAGTACTTTCTAAAATGCAGTTAATGAAGTAAAAGCAGCCCTAAGGACAAGCCGTTAAACGTGCTGAATAATTGATACCCGGTGTGTTTAATATTTCACAGTGTCTTGTGAAGTTTCAAGTGCGCACCAAGTGAGCGAATCCGGGAGCTTTGATCTTGCAGCGATAGGGTCTGCTGGAGCCGTCTGATACCAAATAAACACCGAACTCTCCCTGCAAGCGACACACGGACACACACAAATACACTTGAGTAAGCAAATTACATCACAACAAGTCCCTAAAGGCCTATGAGGGTTTCTTCATTAATTAAAGACTCAAAATGTAAACTAATATAGACTAAGGATCTACACTTTGTTTGTTAGGTTAAAAACTCCATTTGAGCATCTACAGATTATTTGAATCATAAGGCCAATGAGAGGAAAAACAGCAAAAAGGCATGTTTTACACAGAACTTCTCCAAATACTATACACAGTATGAGTGTTCTCACCTTGGGTGCCTCCACAGCTGTGTATGTGGCCCCTGGGGGGACCTGGTAGCCCTCTGTGTACAGTTTAAAGTGGTGGATCAGAGACTCCATGGACATCTAGGACAAGAAGCACATAAAACACGTTCATCTCAGCTGCTGTTCTGGTAGTTGAACAAGCGTATGTTGACTGAGATGTACAAGTGCAACACTGAAAGTTCTGAGGTGAACTAGAGGTGATCTGAAGCCTCGAGGGCCGCCCAGTTTAAGTGCATTTTACAGCAGAACCGGCCTAATTCTGTTAAGAGGATAGTGTGAAGACAAATTAGCGACACCACTGAAATTTAATTAAAACACAAAAGTGATTAAGTGCAGAGGAAAACCCAGACAGGAAGAAGGTCCAACACTTTCGAGATTTAATAGCCTGCAGGCGTTAACAGCGTCTCACAGACTGAAAGGAGAAGAGGAGGCTGCCTACTGAGCTCACCTTCATCTCAGACCTCTTGGGCGGGGCCACTTTGGCGTCATCCACCTTAATCTCTCCTTCTGGCATCTTGTTGAGCGCCTGGTGCATGATCCTCAGGGACTGTCTCATCTCCTCCACTCTGCACAGATATCTGGATCACACACACACGCACACACACACAGAGAAAACAGTGGTAAGCTACAGGTCAGATAAATTAGTCTGGAGTCACGATCAGCTCTAGCCATTCTGTAAAGGTAAAAAACAAACTCTGTGGCTGCCTTTCAAACAGACAAAGTCATTTCTTTTCTCTGAACAAAGCACATTTGATTACTGGCTTGTATTCAACACTGACAGCTCCGCTCCATTTCAGTCACTCCTCAGACCTTGTGCACAGGTGTCAACTTGAGTCACATGACTTGGACTCGAGTCAGAGTCGAGACACTAATCTGATGACTTTAGACTCGACTACTCGACCTGGACTTTAACAATCCACCAGCATCCAATCAAGTTGGTTCAATGCAGCTTTTAGAAAATAGCATGGGCATACCACTGCAAGACACAAGAGTGTTCACTGTCTACATGACGTGTCTGATATGTAATAAATCAGAAGTGTGCCAGACATATTTATCATCTGTTTTCAACTGGCTTCAATCAGCCAAGGACCGCAACTTTGGAACTTTGAAATGGGCCACTGACTTGAGATAGAGATTAGAAGTGAAGGCTTGCTCTTGTACCTGTCATAGCAGTCTCCGTTGCTTCCAATGGGGACGTCAAACTCCACTTCGTCATACTTGTCGTAAGGCTGAGACTTTCTCAGGTCCCACTTGATGCCTGACCCTCGCAGCATCACTCCACTGCAGGAGAGAGATCAGCATTTTTAAGGCTTCAGCCACCCTAAGCCTCTCCATGAACACGGTAACCCTAAAGGAGTCTTTTCACTTTCATCAGTGGGTTACCTGAAGCCGTAGTTGAGTGCATCCTCAGCAGAAATCACCCCGATGTCCACAGTACGATTCTTCCAGATACGATTGTTGGTCAACATCTGCACAGAGGAAAGCAGATTTGAGAATTCAGATCGATCTTCACGGCATCTTTATCGTGTCTTGCCATGTTAAAAGCTTGCAGAGATTTAAACAAGGATGGTCACTCACCTCTTCTACTTCATCAATTCTAATGGAGAAATTCTTGCACCACTCATAGATGTCGTCCATCAGGCCAAGGGGCAAATCCTGAAACATTATTAAACATGATTAGCACTGATCATGTTTTTCAGAATTGATCTGCACGTCAGAATGCTCGATACGTCTTTACACACACAGACATGAGAAGAGCATCATTCACCCACCTGATGTACACCACCAGGTCTGACGTATGCAGCGTGCATCCTGGCTCCGGACACTCGCTCATAGAACTCAAACATCTGAGGAGAAACAAGGGTCAGACAGTCAGACAGCCTCAAGCAGGCAACATTACATAGATAATCGACTCAGTGGTTGCTCAGAGAAAAGCCATGAAATAAATCCTGCCTTCACAAAGGTTCTAATGTTTTGGCTGAAAGCATTTTAGAAAGGATTCAACACTTTGGCAAAACTGTCATTGTACAGAGGGGTGTTTCTATTATTTACTCCGAGCTTGTTTGCATCATAAAAAATTGAGCGTGACATCACGCGGCGGTGCTCCTGACCTTCTCCCTCTCCTCAAACATCCAGAAGAAGGGGGTCATGGCGCCGATGTCAAGGGCGTGTGTGGTGACGGCCATGATGTGGTTCAGGATGCGAGTCATCTCTCCATACAGAACTACGAACACAACACATACATTACATAGATTTACATTTTTTTCTTTGTGGTTAAACTGAATGTCTTTCAGTTTTGGCCTGTTTGTCACACCCCCCGAAAAAGAAAACAAAAAACACATAAAAAATGAAACACACAGAGGCCCGGCACCATAATTAATTAACAAAAGGCATGTGTGTGATTCCAATGCATCAAGATAAAATGTAACAGGAAAGCTTGTCATCAATGGCAGAAAAGTAAGACGTCTAAAAATATATTTGGGCCATCTGATTTAAAATTGGAAGCCTTTGCATAATCTGCAGACAGCCTGACCATGTGTACCTCTGATCCACTGTGCACGGGGTGGAGCTTGGATGTTGAGCAGCTTCTCCACAGCCAGAGAGTACGCCTGCTCATTACACATCATGGAAACATAGTCCAGACGGTCAAAATAGGGCAGAGCCTGTTGTGTAAAAAGAAAAGGAACTGAAACTTACTGCATCAGGGATTTCCAGAAATTATGTAACATTTGACAAAACATTAAATCATCTTTGATCAGTTCTGTTGACAACAAGAGCTCAATTTGGTCATTTAGTCAAATGAAGGGGTGATGTGTTGCCATTCTCTTGTTGTTCTAGTCTTTATGCAACAAATCTGGCTCACAGAGTATTCACACACCCAAAAAAATTTTTTTGCAATATGCTGTGTTGCAATTTACTGTTCTACCTATTGAATGCACCACAATGCTCTGTTTCTTAAGCTCGTCAAAACCAAGAGAAGCTGATTCTGTACTTCCTGATTTCATAATCATCTACACACACAGTATAAGCTATTCAAGTCACTGCTGCATGAATATGAATTTGAGAATTCAGAAACAACTCTCACTACAGATATTGCATGTGGTTCAGTACCTGCAGGTAGGTTTTGTACTCAATGAGCTTTTCTGTGCCACGATGAAGCAGGCCGATGTGGGGGTCGCATTTCTTGACGGACTCTCCGCTGAGCTCCAGGACTAGACGCAGCACACCATGAGCTGCAGGATGCTGGGGACCAAAGTTAATGGTCAGGTTGGACACATCCTTCTGTGCTGGAGGATCTTTGTCTGCAGGAAGATAAAAAAATTCAATTAAGTCAAACCTTTCATCGTTCTATCCCTGACAAAGATTAATATGTCACATTTCATGAATACAACCCAATAATTTACATTTGCCTTTTGATTTGAATCAATAAAGACTTGAAAAAAAAAAACAAGTAATTAGTGAAGAACAGGACTGTGCGTGTGGATGGTACCATTCCATGGGGGTAGGGTCCATTTCTCATTCAAGGCAGTGGGGTACATCACAACTCCACCATAATGCTCCATCCACTCCGCATCTGGCTGCCATTGTTTCTGCCTGCAAAAAGCATTGAAAACATTCTTAACTTCAGGTAATGCTGTCTTAGTATGCGTTCAGTTTTAAGCCAACTCAGAACACTGAAGAGATGCAAAACTGAGGTTAATTAGTTGCCACCTCTTCAGTTAGACATACATTGCCACAGAAGCATTAATCTCATTTTGTCTGAGCTGTCATCTGTAAAGAATGATGATCAGGGCTGCTTTCAACCTGACAACTGATAATCAGATCTGGCTGATGAGGGAAACATGCAGAGCAGAGATACACAGTGGGTCATGCTTGGTTCACAAAATTATTGTTCATTGCTGCAACACCGCAATACATGGCAACATAAAAAAAAAACCTTTGGACCTCCTACAGTATCAGAACACGTCAATAACAAACCTAAATGTTCAAGTCTCCTTGACTTTAGTGCCACATAATCACAACATGGAAATCCGAGGACAATTTCAGAGAACTGGAAGTTGATTTTGATGAGTGGTTGTAGTTCATAAACGACATGCTTTCTTTGCCTGTACATTTACATTAAAGATGCTAGACTCTAGAATGGTTGCGACAACACGGTTTTCTCTTCCACATTGGTTAACTACACTGAGGCTAAATTGACTGTCGTTTAACCAGAAACTGATCAATTATGTTTATCATTATTTTATAATGCTGAAAGTACTTTGACTTTACAGGGAGCGTGAAAGATGCATAGAACCGGTGTAGTAAACACTGATACACGTTGTCTAATCAGACAGCTAACAATTACATCTTAGGTAACGTTAAACAATCGAGAGCAGAGAAGCTAATCCATCATGCAACGTAATGATAGAGCTTAAAGGATGGCACTGCTATGAAGTTAACACTTACATACATGCATAATAAAGACGTTTCCCATTCATAAAGCACAAAGTGCTGCAGACAACACGAATTATTTTGAAGAGACCCAGTCGGCTTATTTAGCATTAAGCTAGCATTAGCTTTTCAGTGTGCGTATTTATGTTGAGCTCAAGTTAATACGGCTGGCAACACAAAGGTCACACCAAGCGTCACGTTTTGTATTTTTGTTAACTTGCCTGTTTTGAAGGACCGTACAGCCAGGACTCAGCAAATTATTGTTTAATATCAATTTTGTTGAAGGACGTCCTAATTTGGTAAGCGACCTCAACATCGTGGCGGCCATCTTGGCTGTCACACTGGCCAATGACGTAGGAGTATTTTCTTCTTTTGTTTTAGAGGCGCATGACAGGTACAAGGTGCATGTCTGCCACCTATCGGTAAGATGTATTACCGTAAATAAAGAGTCCTGCTTACTGCTGATGTGTGCAGCAGGCTTTGTTTGTTTCAAGATCAGTTTTAACTGTATTAGAAAATAGATATGTAAGCTTTTACCATAAAAATAGGAATAATTAATAATAAGGGTGATAATCTCCATATCTGTAACCTCTAACAGATTAGCAATATGGCAAAGCAGAAAAATATTGAAAATAAATGCGTGAAAATAGATTGAAAATAGATGCATATATATACACACACACCGCTGTGACACAGTCATATGTCCAAAATAATGAACATGGCCATTGTACCCCATCTGCCCAAGGACGACAAAGTCTGCTTTTTATAAAAAACAGTGCTTTTATTTATGTAATACTGTGGAAAAATAATTACATACCATTTTTAAAAAATATTGAAGATAATGAAATTAAAAAATGAGAGTTTGATAATGTTTGTTGTACATCTTTTCAACAGTTTTCTCTGCTACGAAGAACAGTACAATAAGATAAACATTGGATTTTTCTAAATTCAAAGACACAATAATACAGGATACAGTCCTACCAGAGGTATAAAAGTACTGTAACAGGATTGTGAGAGAAATGATATGGACATATACTGAAACACACACTCACACACTTAGACACAGACATGCACACACACACGCGCGCGCACACACTCAGTATACACACCGTCATGCATACAATAGTCGCGCGCACACTCGAGTCGGGCGTTGCGTGTTTACAGTATGCTTCCCATACACACGCAGTCATTCACACATCTATACAAACACACTGTACAAATCGATGTGCGCGCAGACGCCGACACACTCCCTCTTGAACTCTCTCTCGCACACACACTCGCACACACTCATAGTCATACACAGTCATACACTACTACATGTCAATATAGTGGACAAGCCTTCATTAAACCTCTCCATGCACATTCTCCTCTGGCCGTTTTGGCAGACAGACGATGAGGAATGATTCAAAATGGAAATGTACGACACGTTCCCCTATAAGGCCACTCAGTTCTAAACCCAACATCTGTGTTTTTCTCTCTGTCTGCACCAGGCTTGTAGTTAAGAGCTCAGAGAAAAAGGCTCCAGCCTACAAAAATGTCTGGGAATGACTCAAGGCCCCGAGCCTGGTTTGTAAAGCAACAGTCACCAATAGAAGGAGTTTCTACTGCATATACATGGTCGAAGGTGAAGAACAACATGAACACTTGGCACTAGGTATCTTTTGTACACTGATATACCCTTCTGGTGTGAAATACGTTCCTGAATTCAGGCTCTGCGGTTGGCACAACTCTTCACTCTGTCTCAGTGGAATCACCCAGGCATGTTCCCAAGTTCTGTGCGCTAACGGTCAAACTTTTGGTCCATACATACACATTACATGTTTTACATTGACAAAAATAATTCTGTAATGTTAAAAAATAGAATACAAAGCTCTAGTCTGGTGTGCAAATAAAAAGAAGACATTACACAGATATAGATAAGGGACGTCTAAGCATGAATACTGTAGATGCAGTGCAAAATGATGACACCCCTCCCACCCCGACCCCAGCCCCATCACACTCCCCCACGCCGCCTAACTGGCATGATGGCATGTACCACTGTACAGAAGGGCATTATGGGACACTATATATATGTGCTCTATGATCATTAAATAAGACCGTTGTCTTATTCAATGACAAAGCAAAAAAATATCTTAAAAAATGGCGGCCAGAAATGACTTCCACTGGTTGAGGTTTCTCCCTATCAGCGTGTACCATATTTGACAGTCAGTCAATTTGCCGTAAGACCTTCTCTCTCATCATTTACAAAGTCAGTTCATAGCCAAAGCTATAGGGCTCCAAAGATCTGCGATCTCTCGTCCTCTCACTGGTTCTTGCTCTCAGTCCCAGTCTTGATTGTGACTTGCGCTGTCCACTCTTTTAGAGCTCAGATATACAAACACATTGGGAGTGAGGGAATTCAAAATTGTGTGGAATTTCCCTTCCCTGTCTCACTAAAACTCCTCTTCCACTCGTCTCCTTTGCTCTCTCTGTGCCTCTGTGTTTCTCATACCCTCCCTGTCTCATGGGCATGGTCTTCTGACTCTGTGCATGTGTGTGTGTGTGTGTGTGTGTATGTGTGTGTGATGTTTTTCTGTGTTCTGTAGTCGCATTTGTGTTCAGTGGGGTGTGTTTGTGTCAGTGTGTGAGAATGTGGGCGTGTAAATCTATGATTGTGTGTGGTTTTAGGTGCGACACTATTTATAAGATGCTTCCTCATGCTCTGCTGACTGTGAGGTGTTTATGCGTCTCACACGTGAGTCTGCATCCTCTGTGTGTGTCGGCTGTGGGAGTAGTCAGAGTGTTGCGAGGTGTAGGAGAAGCGAGTGGAGCTGCCGTACTTCCCAAGTCCAGTCTCTGATCCCGAGGGAGCAGGACCCCCGGGACCAACGCCGACCCCGGGGCTCCCCACCCCGGGCCCTACCCCAGGTCCCACCCCGGATCCCACCCCGTACATTTCATAGGACGGGCCGGCCTCCAGGGTGGCCAGGCTGGACGGGGCGAAACCCATGCGGTAGGTCTGGTAATGCGAGGGGTATCCGTAGTTTTCGTAAGCCAGCTGTGACGTGGAGTCCAGGAGGCTGCAGTCTCCTGGGAAGTCGCCAGCCACGGGGGCGGGGTTAGCCGGGGGCTGCTGGCTCTGGCCCCCCCGGGTGAAAGTGTTGAACTGGGCGTAGCTGATGTGGGACAGTCTGGAAGGGGGCCGGGGGTCGTAGCAGGCCTGTGGGCGGCCAGGGGAGGTGAGGGGGCCAGGGGGACCAGGGGCTCCTCCACTGGCTGTGGCCCCTGAGCCGCCGGCGCTGCTGCTAATAGATGCAGCTCCCCCCGGTGTTCCTGCAGGAGAGCGGTAGTCAGAGTAGTGCATGGTGGAGCGGGAGGCAGGGCGACCTTCATCATGGGTGGAGGCTCGCACGTTATAGTAGCCATTGGTGGGGTCCTGAAGGGAGAGACCAACGGCAAGAGACAAAAACACACAGTGAGCGTTAAGAAAAGGTATAATGAACATGACTGTGAAAAGATTTTTCTCTGTGCCCGCGTACAGATCCTGGAGGCCAAAAGGCCTCTATAATAATAATGTTCTGTTCCATCCCGATCCCCAAAGAGAAATTCTCTTTCTTGTAGAAGGTGAGAGGTCAGGGTGAACTGCGCATCTCGAGCTGGTCAGCATCCAGGTCCACATTCATTAAGATTGTGCTGTGAGGGCAGTTTGCTGTTCTTTTTGTGACTCAGCGGCTTGAGATCAGAGTCTGAGTCACTTTTCAGAAATGCATGCAGATCAAGAGAAAAAAAGTAATCCACCAAGACTGGCATCCAAGAGCACCCTCGAAAATGATGCCAACTTTCAAAAGATCTTTTATGCACTGTGTATCTATTTAGTTTTAAAATCACTTTTTGGAATGTGATACGACTTTTTAACATAACTTGAGCGTGATACTCGAAAACTGCGTTCATATGTCACATTAAGTAGTATGGAACCGGGGCTCAACTTTTTTTTATTTATTTATTTATTTTGCTTTTTTTTGCTCAAAGCCATCACGAGTTGAAGCTCATAAGTTTACTCCAGGCATCACCAGCAGGGTGGATCCTTACCAACACGCAGCGCTGAACCCAGATCGTCTGGGTGAAGGAAGCATGCTCTCCCCGTTGACTCCACCCCCTGCTGAACGCTCTAATGTTGCTCTCCTATTATTTCTGACATTATTCTGCCATCTCATTGTCTCTCATGTATCCCACACTTATCCCCCACCCGACTCTGTTTCACTGCTTTGGTGCTTCAGGCAGCGGGGAGGAAAAAAACAGTGTGGCTGAGGCTGTTGTCGGGGTGATCTAACCACCTCCTAGGGTGGATTCATGTCTGTGTTTCTTCAAAGTGATCCAAGGCAGCACTCCAGCTAGAGGGGTAGTGTGTTTGCCCTCACAAAATATTCATGGCGGGGAGTTTCAGCAGAGCATTTTGGCAGCTTTACGCGTGAAAATACATTCATCACCTACGCCCAGCCCCAGTGTCAAAATGTATAAATGATTCATGCCAGCTGAATGGGCAGGGCATGCCTAAACGTCCTTCATCTTTATAAAAGTTCTGTCCAATGTGAGCTGTTTTTCTCTGTTTTGTCTTGACATATCTTCAAGATGAGCGAGCCACATTTCGAAGTAATCAGAGAAGCTAGTTGCCTCACAGTTGGACGGAGAGTGAAGGGCAGGGAAGAGCGAAGGAGCTCCAACAATTAAAGAAAGGCTGACTGCACTACTTTTGTCTTTAACATCCCACTCTAATATTCTCACGGCTCATGAGCGCAACACTAACACCAAGTTTAAAAGGCCTCCAAACAAAGCAGCATATGACGAGGAGCACGACACTGAAGAGACGGTGAGCTCGACTGTTTTTGTTGATTTGTCCAAGTGACAGCCAGCAACATGTTGCCCAGAGGAAGGAGGACACAGCTGATGCCAAAAAAGCAGACCTAACATACTGTAGAATGAAGAAACTTAGAGGACAGAAAGAGGTCGAAATGTCCTTCAGGCTTGAGACAGATGCACCGAGAGGGAAC
This sequence comes from Chaetodon auriga, assembly GCF_051107435.1. Classification (NCBI taxonomy): domain Eukaryota; kingdom Metazoa; phylum Chordata; class Actinopteri; order Chaetodontiformes; family Chaetodontidae; genus Chaetodon; species Chaetodon auriga. Next base: position 14,039,059 of record NC_135097.1, on the reverse strand, counting down.
TTTGTACAAATAAGAATAAGTCATATTTGGTGGCTAACAACAGTTTGATAAACAGCAGCCCCGTTGGTTATGTGCTTATACACTGTACAAAGATAACAATAGTACATAAAAGACCTGACCATGACACTCAAATGAAGGGGCAACAGCTGCTGAAGTCACTTAATGCTACTTTCACCAGCAGCAGGATATTAACAATTCAGCTTTAACCCACAGTCTTGTGAACTGGGGACGTTTGTGAAGCATTTCATGAGTTTATTGCAGGTATAGGCACAAAATATTTGAAGAGAAAATGTGAAGTAAAGAAGCAGGCTGTTAGACAACTCTACCGGATACATTTAATATTTCACATTTTTTCTCCAAGGATCAGTTTGTTATCAAGTTTAGGTGGACTGGGACTAGTTCAATAGCTCACGTCCCGTTTCTTTGTCTTCTCAGGTGCACATGTGTAAAATGACTTGTTTGATCTTTAAGATTGAATTTCAACTTTTAGGACATGTGTAAGCATTACAGTTAAGCATATAAAACATCACACTCAGCCTTTTGTCGTGGTGATGAAGATGCAGTGAACGTTGGCCTATCTAAACTATCTAAAAGGTAAAATCAACATGGATCACTATGACAGCAATGAAACATTTTTGAGATCAATCAGTGGTCTGGTGGGGTGACATATTAATCAGTGAGTGGTATAAAACACTCCAAAAAATAACATTACGTGGTCAATCTGATTCATCCTGGGTGACATCACTTCCATCAGAAAAGAAATGCTGCACATCATTGGATGAAAGTCATCAGAGTCACCATGTCAGTAACGATTAGGGTATTTGCAGCCCTTTGAGATATAATTAGAATGAAACCTTGCTCCGAAATGAACTACACAAGACCTCACTCTGACTTTGGCATCATTTTATTAGCAATGCTTTGTTCATTTTGACTTTATATTGAATGTATCTGTGGGTTTCTACCATGTCTGTACCTGTGACTGTAATCCTTCTCAGCACCTTTGTCATTTTGAGGCTTTTAGACAATCTGCTCCCTGATTGGATAGAAGCGCGTATTTTTGTGCGAGAGCTCACCTTTAGGTCATACTCCTGACGGGTGTCCAGGGTGTCGCTGCGGAGGTCAGACTTGAGCTCTATCTCATCTTTAAAGGGCTGATTGGAGGGAGAGAAGGACACAGAGGGGAGAAACTAAACCGTCAAACAACAAAACAAAACAAAAAGGAGGAGAGAAGGTGCCATAACAAAACAGAAGAGGGAAGGAGGCAACAGAGTATGACAGGAAAAGAGAAAATGGAATTAAAAGAGTTAAAAGGCGCAATTACAGGGGAAAGCACAGTGTTTGTTTTTTAGTCAAAAGGTACAGTGTGGCGTAGGGAGAGGTTACTGAGTTAATCTGAGGTTTTTTTACTACAACTACAGGCTGTGTAAACAGTGTCCGGCCCAAGCACACATCTCCCGCTGCTGCTCACCGAGTACATGGCCTTGACCATGCGCGAGGCCGTGGACACGCTGCCGGAGTCCTCCTCTAAGCTGTGGGTCTCCTTGTTTATCGTCTCCACCTTGATGTCGGGCTTACCCAGAGTGACCCCGCGCCGACCTGTAAGCAAAACAAGGCAAGGTTGAATACAGCTGGACACGCGCACCTCGGCCGACGTGTTTTCATGAGCTGGAGGAGCGCGTTCAGAGGGGAGCTCTAGGGGTTTGATTCCCTTTGGTTTGCTGCAAGTTTTTTGGGCATTTTAACCATAATCCTCTGAGAAAAACCATGAAAACCTCTACTTGACATGCAGACTGGGTCTTTATAATGTATGTGTTAAGCACATGGAGAGTATGACTCACTGCCTTTGCGCTGCCGGTAGAAGATAAGAACGAGGACCAGCAGAAAGATGAACAAGAGGATGGTAGAGCCCACCGTCCCACCGGCTATTATCCCCACAGGGACTTCCTCTGAAATGAGGGGGTGAGGGAGAAAAAGAGAGAGACAGACAGAGAGAATGGATTAATTTAGGGATGCCAGTGTCTGTCTACACCTGCAAAATCAAAATTTGAATGTAACAAATACATATTACTCTGTATATATTCGACTCTATAGTATCAACTTTTTGCCTGTTGCTTTTCCCTCATGAAACTGACAAATAATGGATTCCTGAAACACACCCGTCTCCTCCAGCGTGATGATCATGGTGCCTGGGCCGAACGAGTTCCAGGCCGTGCAGTTGTAGGTGGACAGGAAGTCGGACTCCATCACGTTGTTGATGGTGAGGGTGGAGAGGACGCCGCCGCCCTCGGCGGACGGTTTGCTCTGCTCCACCGTGTACCTCTCCAGCAGCGTCCCCTTCTCCTTCTCCCACACGTTCTCCTTCCACGCCCACACCTGCAGCACGCACACACACAAACACACACACACATATTAGATTAGATCACAGTTAGAAGTGTTGAGTTGTTTGATATTCACTTTTTAGATTTTCTCCCTCTTGACTCACTGGATACATTTTCAGGATTTTTATCTTTTTTTGTTGTTACTATAACAATGAGGCAAAGATACTAATTCGCCTTATTTCTGCGAGTTAGATGAGAACATTGATTCAACTCTCATGTCTGTATGCCAATTATGAAGCTACAGCCAGCAGCTGCTTAGCTTAGCTTAGAAAGGAGCTAGCTTTGCTCTGTTGAAAGCTAACCAAATCCTCCCACCAACACCTCTAAAGCTAACTAATTAACACACAACTCCCTCTCAAACCACATGTATTTCCATATTTTTACAGTTCAGCTTTTGTTTGGTTTAAACAGAAAATATATAACCAGGCTAGCTGTTTCCAGCTGTTTCCAATCTTTGAGCCAAGCTAAGCTAACATGCTGCTGGCGATAGCTTCACACCCACAGACATGAGAGTGGTATCAATCTTGTCATCAAACTCTTGGCAAGAAAGCAAAGAAGCTTCTCACCCAAAACGTTGAACTGTTCTTTTAAGAACAATCATCAGATCAGCGCATTGCATAAAACATGAAACACAATCCCTTTCTGTATTACTGTGCTTGTTATAGTGCGTCCCAAGTGTGGAAAATCGGTATCATTTCAAGAAAACCTCAAATGAATTCTAGAAGTTCTCAAAGTTTGAAGTTCCCTATTGGATTTCATGGAAAAACCCTTGTTCAGCTGCACAAACAGTGTGTAAAAATGTGTGTTACCATTCACGTGTGTGTGTGTTTCTGTTTTTTGTTGTTATTGTGACTCTGAAACATAACAAAATCATCTTTTCAAATGAAGGATAAAGAAAGAAAAATATAAATGAACAGTCAATGAAGTGACTGGTTGATATAATATTCAGTGACCATATATATCAAAGTGGAACACACACACACACACACACATACACACACACACACACACAGCAAAGAGGCATGACAGAAGCAGATCACAAACACTTGCACACACATATACGCACACACTGCATGACTTGCTAAAACCAGCAACAGTTTGCATGTTTCTGCAGACTGCAGATGAGGGTGACTGAGCCAGCGAGAATCTTGCACATTTTCCAATTTTAAAGCCACTAAAAGCAACTGTATTATTCAGCATTGAAGTACTGTACTAAGGCGAGTTAATTATGCATAAGCCCACATGTTCCCATAATCTGCCCACTTATTCCAGAGAAGGATAATCTCCTGGCTGTGGCGTTTACTGGGACAACTGTTTCTCTCCAGTCCTTTATATTTTATAAATCTTTTTCCGTCCCAACCTCCGCCACTTGCATTAGGAGCGTGCACTGTGAGTCAGGATGGATCAGTCACAGAGGCCGGGGAGCAGAGGAACTACTACTACTGCGTGTCTGTGATACAGCCGAGCGGAGAGAGCATCCAGGCTGATTTCTGACGCAGGAGCTAAAAGCAGGCCGGCTTAGTGTTAGTGTTGGTTTGTTTATGTGATGGGATGGAGGAAAATTCTGGGAGAGTTTAAGGGTGAGTCACCGCTCGAAAAGAAAAGGGGACAGTGCCTAAAAGCATTCACGGAGCAGGAGTGGAGCCATTTAGGAACAGAAAGGTACAGTAAGAGTAAAATAGAAATTGCTGTGAGGCAAAAAGGTACAACCTTGTGCTCTTTGTGACCAAAGCGTTTCCTTGTTTAGCCTCTTTTTTCTGAATAATTGATGCCGGGTTAAAATTTGGACCACTCCATTGTGGGTCTGGTGCCAGAAATGTTTCATAGCACTATTTTCTCCACATTTCTTTTGACTTACAATCTTATCTGGAGGAGGTGTGCTGGCTATGTAGCATTTCACCTCTCCCCTCTCCCCTCGCACTGCATACTGGACTGGATCGCTGGAGATGATGGGAGGACCTGCAGTGGTCAAAAATGAGAGGATATGTGAGCTTGTGTGAAATAAAGACATGAAAGCAATGAAACTTGAAATAAAACAAACTGCAAAAATCATATTCAAGCCTGGTGTTTTTCTTTTTTCTTTTTTTTTTTTTTTTAAAGACATTGACCTTAGCAGGCCTGTTCAAGAGGAATTGTATGATTTTAAATGGCTACCACTTTGGGCATAAAACACTTTTTTTTTTCAATTACTGACAGGCTGACCTTTGAGAAAGTACAAGATATTCATCTACAAGCGCTGACACATTAAATTGTGTGGATGCTTTCTGACCGTTGACGGTGAGTGTGACCTCAGTCTCTCCTACTCCGATCCGTGGGACGATGGCCTTACATACATACTGGCCGGCATCAGCCTGGCTCACCGACTTCAGATACAGCTGGTTGCTGTTACTCAGAACCTGTGGGGGAGTGAAGGAAAGGACACAAATATAAACAAGGCAAATCTGCTCAACAGCAGGAGGGGATAAACAAAATAAAAGCCTGCACGTTCATAAGTAGGAGAGGCTGTTGTACTATTGTGCCTCCACCTGTACAGCTTATTATTTTCACCAATCATGCTCCATATTTGCACGTCTAGCCTTATTTTGAGCATACGTGTTCCACTAACTGGCTAACAATGCAAACTTGCACATCCGCAGTTAACCCACCACAAAGGTTTTGCAGTTGCCTAGCAACCCCATCCATCGGAAAATTAGCCGTGTGAAAATTATGGCTAAATATGTAACCACCTAGAGAGACAGAAATGCCTGAGTAAGACTGATTATATAGATGTAGGTGTAGGGCGAGTCAGTCCATAGTAACACACTGTTCGTTAGCCAAGCAGCCGGCGGTCAAAGCAAAAATATGAACGTTTGCTGACACCAAGCAGCCATGTTCCATTTGGACAGAGCCAGGTTAGCTGCTTTCCAGTCTGGGCTAAGCTAAGCTAACAGTCTAGTAGCTTCCTATTGGTATCAACCTTCTCATTTAATCCCCTGCAGGAGAGCAAATAAGCCAATTTGCCCAAATGTTTTTAAAAATGTGTATTGCATTTTGCTGTTGTTGTAAATACTCTAAATACTTTAAATGCTGTCAATGCAATCAGATTTTCAAAGCCACAGTGAAATATGGCTACCAGGCATTGTAATACACCGTTTCTGCTGCAGCATTCAAATTTAGGAGGACTATATGACTATAGCACAGTCATTGAATTTTATTATATGTAATATATAAGAAAGTGAAATTGAAAAAAAAAAACAGGTCATAACAAGGATGAAGAGGAGAAAGAGATGAGGACAAGATATAACAGCCTTGAATGGCAGTCTGCTTTTATAAACACAGGAAAAGAAAGCATGCATAGTAAAAGCAGTGTGAAGAAATGTGCTGAACACGGGCTCTTCGCTTCTTACCATGTTTGAACCCTTTTTGAACCAGGTGAGCGTGAGCGGAGGATTCCCAGCCCACTTGCAGTTGAGGGTGACATCAGAGTCAACGTCTACTGTCTTTGGCTGCGGCTCCACCAGCAGAATTGGCCCGACTGGAGACACAGAAACAGAGAGAGATGGTCTTTGTTGTGCTTGAGCAATAATGCAGAAGGAATAAAGGGGATAAGCAGCTCAGAAAAACAAAAACAGTCAACAACAATGGCGCGTTTTATCCCTCTGACTCCAGACTGAAGCGGGCCACAAGCCACTGAGCGAGGTGAGATGAGTATTGTGTGACTCACAGTGAACGTCCACCAGGATGCTGACGTTGGTCTTTCCCACAGCGTTGAAAACCAGGCAGGAGACAGGCTCTGTGAAGAAGGAATGGTCGGCCTTGGTGGTGAACACGCTCTCCCTGGCACCCTGCAGCACCACGCCCCCCTTAGCCCACCTGGGGTTAAAACACACTGTCTTATATACAAAGAAAACCAGTCGGAAACTACAAATTCAGAGAGAACCAAACAACTTGGCCAGGTTACTGCTACTTTAAGAGGCTCAGGGAAAATGTGCTTGTGCGCGGATGCAGACCTGTAGCCCATAATAGGAGGGTTGGCGTGAGCCTGGCAGGTGAAGGTGACTCTGTCCCCCTCCAGGACAGAGCGAGGCTCAATGGACAAGGTCACTGTCGGTGGATCTGGAAGAGACAGAGAGAGAGAGAGACTCGCGTAACAACAGCCTTGCTACATCTAGTATATGCTGCAACCTGGAGGACAGTTGGATGCAAAATTGCTTCCATGCATTACCTGATAATCGCTATAAATGTTGCTTTATATAGCAGCTTAGCAACTTATTGGTATACATTGTATAAAAAGTGTCATTATAGATCGTGATGAAAATGTAATGTCTTTTGCAGATATCCACATTTCAATGTGATATGATAAAGAAATGATACTTAAAATCAGCGTCCGTCTGATTATGATCTAATTTCTTACGGTGGACGTTGAGGGTGACGGTTGTGCTTTTGCCGGTGGGAACAGCCAGGTTGGTGGCCACACAGCTGTAGTTCCTCCCAGTGTCGCTGTCCACCGGCTGGATTGGCAGGTAGCTGCGTGTGGTCACCCTCTTCCTGTCTGGAAGCACTTCCTGATGACGGACAGCAGACAGATGAAAGATTTACGATACAGATGAGATACTGTAGCTGTAAAAACATGTCAGGAGTTTGGTGTGGCTTGATGACTGTGGCCTCTGTTTCAGACTTACAGTGGTACTGGCAGCCCCGTCCACAGGCAGACCATCTTTAAGCCACTCGATCATGGAAGGCGGTTTAGCCCCCCGTGACACGCAGCTCAGGTTGTAGGACTCCCCCGCATTCAGCAACACCTCCGGACCCCCATCGATCACCGGGTCATCTGGGGGAACTGCAGCGAAAGAGGAGGTTGTTAGAAACACACAACACCTCACATACTTTCTGCAGACGTGCACTGGCACACAAACGTACTGAGGACGGTGAGTTTGGCCCTCCTGGACCTCAGGGCGGCATCAGGGGCCTGGCACTCGTACAGGGAGTCATCAGACAGATCAGCTGACAGGATCTCCAGGTTGTACTGGCCCAACTCCTGCACACGCAACACGCGGTACCTGGGCCAGGCTGGGACACACACAGACATCGCAGATTTAAAGTAAGAGAAGCGGGACAACTTTTAGGGTCGACATAAGTAACATGAGACACATTCAATTTTTTAACCTTCTGCTTTCCTCTTCTTGGATTGAACACTTTTGGGCTTTAGCTTCATGTTTCTGCACACTTTAGGCACACTTATTTCCTGAAATGCTAATCAGGACATTTAACTTTTTCATATTACACTAGCTGAATGTCACTATATATATATGTGTGCCATTATACAATATTTGACCTTTCAAATACAAACTGCTAATTCATCACTCAGGATCCCCACACATACGCCTGTGCTCTGTATCAGAATTTGAGAACAAATACGCAGCTTGTTCCAATTCATAAAGCAGATCTGTGTCATACATGAAGCAACAAAAAAAATCTGCCTTTTTCTTCATCAGGCTGAATGACACCAGAGAGATGCATGGCCACATGATACAATGGATATGCACAAACGCTAATGCATGACCAAACACGCATTCACACACTTTTGCACAATGCACAGTTGCACACATGCAACACATCCCCGTCCCCTTCCCCCATCCGCCGAACAGCCCAGCTGTGTCACTGCTGTGCATTCTCACCATTAGGTGGCATCCATGCTCTCTCTCACCAGCAGGGGGAAAAAGATGAATGCATTATGACAGCAACGTTTTAGAGGACTCAAATCGACTCCAGTCCTTGGTGCAGAATTCATGTTTGCTGCCCAGACGTAGATTGCATGTGAAATTCCCTGTGCCGTTTCCATGCACAGCCTCTGAACTGAGCCTTGCTGCTTGCCTAACCTTGTGTGTCCTTGTTTCTGCATGCACGTGTGCATGTGTGTGTGCGCTTTGTATATACGTGCATTTGCATGTGAAATGTCGGGAGCGAGAAAGCGTATGAAAAGCCCAGAGAACGAGGCGGGGGAGCGGAGGGACAGAGCCTCATATACAAACACACACACACACACCCACTGAGTGTACGTGTGCATGAAGCGGCCAGTGTTCATTCACATGTTTTTATTTAAAAGCTTTGGCTTGAAGCACTGGACCATTACAGTAACAATATGATTAAAATAAAGGAGAGGGGGCAGACGAGGAGGAGAGAAAGAAGGGATGGAAGGAGTGAACTGAGAGTGTGTCAAGCAAGGTGAAGGTAAGGAGAGAGAAAGAGAGGCAAGGTAGAGAAGTTAAATGAAGAATAGGAGAGGGCTCAGCTCAGCAGAGGCAGCTGTAGGAAGGAGAACAGGAGGGAGAGAAAGGAACAAGGGAGCTTAGATGAAGAGGTCACGAAGGAATAGCATGACAGACAGAGGAGAGGAGGAGAGGAGAGGAGAGGAGAGGAGAGGGTGATTAAAAAGCCAAAGAATTAAAAGATAAATGCAAAATTGTGGCATACAGTAGATGAGAAGGGAGGATAGGAGACAACAAAAGGAAATGGAAGAATCGTGAAAGGAAACCAAAGCAAAGGAAAGAGGAAAAAAATAAATATATTAAAGCAGAAGGTCTGGGAAAAACCACAACAACAACAACAACAACGCACAAAAACAAGGCAACAGCAAGTCACAAAAGATGCAGTCTCCCTCTGGACCAATCAGTTAAAAATATGCCCACTTGGTTTGGCCAGTAATTGCACAGCCCCCTTTGGGCTAATCAGCGCAATTCTGAAAAAGCTGCAACACAGCCACGAGATGCATCATTCCCCCAAGTTTTGTCAAAGTCAGATAAGCCGTGTCATAAATTGCTGTTGCTGACAGACGGACGAGCGGGAGGAGTAATAAATCAAACTGGAAATTTCATGACGAGGGACAAAAAACACGAAGGCTGGAGCCAACAGGAAGGGCACGGAGCTGCACGGCAGGACGAGGGCTACGTACTCCTTGATTCAATAAAAATCAGACATTAGCCAGTCAGTGTCACCCACTGCTGATGTGACAGAGGTGATGATGTGATGCTCCTCAAGCTCGCAGAGGGGTGACAGTAAAACGCGCCCGCGGGATCTTAAAATTCCCCCATCAAACATTGGGTGATGTGTGCAGAAGGTGGCCAAAGTCCCCCTAAATAAGTGCACAATTTGTCACGAGCTGGTGTGATAGGACGGCCGCCGTGGCAGTCTGGCTGTGTTTAGCATAACAGTAGACTCTTACATCTCTTGGCCCAAACTGCTCAGCTGGCTCAATCTAGCTGTAACTCAAACATTCAGCAGCAAAAACATTTTGTCAGCATGCATTAGCCACTGCAGTTACAAACACGCAATGTCACACTGGGCGAGCGCGTATCACTCAAAATACAGCGAGAGAGCACTGAAACGGCACAGTTAGCTCAGCCGAGGGATATCTGGCAAAAACATTTGCTGGTTAAAAAAGACGTTTTTATTGTCATAAGGCAAATGTTGGCATGACCATGTGAGACGAGCTCATGCATCCCATCACCGTCACCGCCGAGTATGTGTGTTTGAATTCACTTTAAACTGCTTGTTGTTTATTTAACCCTTTTTTTTTCAAGAGGTTTGGTCTGGTTTCATTCATCCATTACTTCTGCCTATTTCAACATCTTGGCTCTCCTCTTAACTGGATTTCACGTACTCTCAACTGCAGCACAGTGGTGTCCAGGTTTTCTAACTGACTCCGGCTGGTGGGAAGTGTGTCAGCCTATAGCTGGTAGTTTAATGGTTACTGGAACAATAAAGGAGAGCTGATGTTAGCCTTTAGCTCAAAGAACCCCTGTGCCTAAATACGGCCTCACGGAGCTGCTAGCATGGCTGCAGACTGTGAGCCTGGTGTCATATTATCTATCCTTACACTCCCTGGTAAATGCAGAAGTACCCCTGGCTGGAAAACCACTGGTCTAAGCAGGATACAGTGTTGTTGTGCATTTGAAGTTTTTGCTGGCGGTCGGTGTAAACTTCATATCATTTCAAAGATCTCCTTCAAAAGTGAAAACATCAAATTTTATGAAGAGTTCGTAAATATTCCGTGCGGCACCTTAGCGGAGCGTCACACTGAGCTCAGCTCCCGAGCAAATCTGATGCCAGACGCCGCCGTAAGCGTAAAACAGGCTTTAAAACATTAAACGCATCTCCCCTCCACACTCTGAAACGCGGCCATCGTCGCAATTGTGGTGGAAAGAGCGCCAGAAAGAACTCAAGACATTTACAAAAGTTCTCTCACTGGAAATGCGCAGCATAAGCTTTTGCCCGTCAGCAGCTGCAGTCCGAAAGTATCAGAATCAGCTTTGAAAAGCCCGTCTTAGTCACATGCTGGACAGAGTGAAGGAGGCCTGAGGAGGCTGTATGATGTCTCACCCCGGAGGTCCTCTCCGATGCCCAGAGCCAGGCCATCTTTGGTCCACTGAACAATGCCTGAGTAGTTAAACACAACACAGGACAGGATCACCCTCTGGCCCCGCACCACCGACTGGTCTGCCGGCTCCTGAGAGAACCTCGCCGTCCACACTGGAGAGACAGATGCAAAATAGGGAAAAAGAGGGATAAGTTAGAGACTTTCTCATTCTCAGCGTGCACATGCTGCGAGCAAGCTACTGTGAAATCACCCCGACCGCAGATGTAGCATATTATTGTATCTGCAGCTTTATGGTTAATTGATTGAAAACTGCATTCCTCCAGCAGAAATGGAATGCCATCTTTGATCACACGTTGGCTCGCGGCCATTAGCCGAGCGCCGAGGAGAAAAGAGCGGCGCGGAAAGACGGAGGTGTCAAAGAAGTAGGAAATCAGAACACAGTTGGAGAAGAAGAAAGAAGGAGAAGAGGTGGTTAATGCTGACTCAGGAGAGAGGAGCTGGGAGATCAAACAGGCAAACTTCAGCCATTGGGTCTCTCACACCCCTTTTTCTTCTCGCTCCTGACTTTTATTTCTTCAAAACTCTCCGGCCCTCCCTCTCTGTTTCTCCCTTCTTCATTCCTCCCTATGAGTCATCTCCCAGGCTTCCACTCCCCAACCAAAACTACAGTGGCTGTCATTGTCTCCTCGACTCTCTCCCTCCGGTCTGCAGTCCACTACCACAGCAGAGAGACCAGCGCCGCGCCGGCCCACCGACCCACCGTCCAACATGAGGGGGGGAAAAAAACAAGAAAAAAAAAAAAAACCCTTCTGCTATTGTTCCACGCTGTACGATGACAAGTTGTAATTAGCTGTCCCTTGAAGACATGACGCCCGTACAATAGAGGAGAGGCGATCACCGTGGAGGATTCGCAGCTCGCTTTAAATTTTCATTCTTTCCACTCTCGCTTTCATTTTTCTCTCCTCTCCCACTTATTTCGAAGAATCTCGTACCGTAGATCATTAACCCGATGCTGCATCACACCCCCCCCCTCCATCCCCCTCCACCTCTGCCATTACCTCCCCTTCTATTCTCTCTCTACATGTTGTATGCCTCTTCCCCAAATTGCTTTTCCCTCTATATATATGCATCCCCACCCGCCTCCTTCACTTTGTACATCCATAATGCTGTCTATGAACGTCCTTTTGCCTGCACTGATTTTCCTCCACCTCTCCCTCTCCACAGTATGTATGTGCCTCCTTCTTTCTATATACATATATAATGCTGTATATGTCCTTTTACCCATAATGCTTTCTATTTCTGTGTTCCTCCTCCTCGCTGGTTGGAAGGGGGTTAGAGGCGGACTGTCACAACTCATTTATCACATTAAATATCAGCCCTCCAGCACTTTCTCTCTCCCTCTCTTTCCCATTCCCCCGTTCACCCGTCTCTCTCTTCTCTCACTTTTTTCCCTCACTCCTTTTTCTTCACCTCCTACCATTTACATCTCTCCTTCTCACTTGTCCTCTCTACTTTTTTTATCACTTGTCCCCTCCCCTCTTTCCCTTACACTCCCTCTCTCATTCCCTCACACTTCTCCCTCTGGGCCCTCCGGCGCTCTTCTGAAGGTTCCCATCTCTCTCACTTTTTTTAACAACTGCCATATGCCTGTGCACCCCACCTCCCGCCTCCCCAACATGACCCTCAGTCCCTATCTCTCACGTTTCCCCCTCCCTTTCATATATACACAGACATGCACTCTCCTCCTATCATGTCAGATTTGGTGTGATTTGCAGAGGTACAATATGCCTGATAATACAAAAGAACGCAGTCATGCAAGAAGATTTCCTTACCAATCACAACAATGGCTTCTGACAGTGCAGCACATTAATATTCTGAAGATAAAGGAGATGTGCAAGGATACACGCTGAAAAGAGAATCAGATGCAGATGGAGCTTTGCAGCATGCATACCTAGAATAATTTAGCAGTGAACTGAAAAAAGAAAAAAAAAAAACAGCAGCCCTTAATTTGCTCCCTGAGGAACACCCAGATTAACTGGATTAATGAATTAAGATAAACAAAGCAGACACAACAACAATGATTGGCTGTGAAACGTCGGGAAGTAGAATCGTGTCGTATAAGTCACAAAGCCTTCAACATTCTGGAAAGACACCGCAGGAATGCATGTTTTCACCAGCTTGCAACCAGCATACCTCAAAGCTGAAGTCAGCGCAGAGATGCCTTTGAATGGCCACTAGGAAGGAAACTATGACTGCTACAGTACTCACTACATACGAGCCATGCACAGTCCATATATTTGTTTCTTAAGAATCTGGGAAGTTTGTTTGACCTCTTTTAATGAAAACGTATTTTCTACATCATCCTCATAGTTGGAGCGACTGGGTCCGACGTGAAGACACAATGTTCTGCCAAAATTGGAACAATTTTTGGTTATTCAGAGAATCGTTTTTTCTCTGTGTTCTTCTCATCAGTTGTTGGTGGGTGGAGCTCAGTCAGTGTCACCTGCTTCCATGTGCCAATCGGGGTTCAGCAGAATCCAATGAACCACATTAACTGAGTTTTGAAGTTTTTTTTTTTTTGAAATCCAAAACCCTGACATATTTAATTTACAGTGATTTACTAAAACAAGAGATTTATGAACCAACGGTGCAACTCACAGAGAGACATCACATGCAGTCAGTTGGTTTTCTGTCATTCAACCAATCCAAACAACTAATCGGTTCATCATTTCTGCCAGCAATGTCTCTTTTTTTTGACATAAACACAGCACTGACGTCACCTCTAAACTTGTATGCTGCATATTTACACATTCAGCAAAATCCAGAGTGATATGAGCACTGATTTGGAGTTGTTTTCTGGCCACCTAACTAATGATACTAATATTCACTTTCCTTTTACTGCAGCTCTGTTTTGGGTCTCCACTAACTCCTGAGGGAAATATCTGGCTCTTTAGCTGTTAACGCTTCCCTGTTCTCACCAGCTACTTGCTACCTCCTTGCCATTTAGTGCTGGGCAGGTAGTGTACAGTGGGTTTATGGGTGAAAACATCGCTGAGTAGAGCAGAGCTGCAGGCCAGAAATACAAAATAATGAGCTGATTATTATGAACATACAGTAAAAGCAGTCCTGTGATCCACTGTAAGTATAAAAAACATTAATTACAGCCATGTCTTTAAGACGTGTATCACACCACATGCTTCTTTTGTCAATACTTTATGTCAGATATGCTGTAAGGTCATTGTTAGCAAGCACATATGACAGCTTCGTGGTGGTAATTAAGGTGCAAAATGTATAATCAGCAAGATATTTTTGGAAAAAGCTTCATTATAAACAAAAGTTCTAATTCTGATGAAACTCGCATCGGTCTAATGCTAATTACTGGAATGTATAGTGTGGATTTGCACGATCTCATAAAGCGTGAAAAGCCTTTTCTCAGATATACATGAGTGTAAAGAGAGTTTAGCTGGGTTTAAAGTACCCCGCAACCTTGACAGTAGCCTGAGGGCAAGCAAATCCTTTCCTCCACCACCTCAGATTTGCTAGCTGAAGGTATTCCCTCAACTGCTTCAGTAAACCACAAACATAATCCAAACTGAATACTCTGAGTGGAGGCTACACAATCTGCAGAGAAAACACCCATGCAAAGGCTGAGGACTGAAAACACTGACTCATTTAAACATGTGCTCATCGCCTTCTGATTTCCATATTACCCAGTTAACACTTGTCAACATGAGTGCATGTGCTTGTGGGTGTGTGTCTGTGTGTTTAAAGATGGAAATCTACACACAGAGTGCAGTCGGAGCAAAGGCAAGGCAGGAGCGTGTATGCAAGGGAGCTTGTATTCTTTCATTATGTGGGTTATGCTGCAGTGACAAATTTAGAGTGTGTCCTGATTTCCTTGAGTCACTGATCCCCAAGATACCACCGGGAGACTCCGAGCACCCTGTCCACACAAAGACCACTGTCACAAAGAGCTGCGACCATGACCGCACGCACATGGACACACACACGTGCAAACAAAAACAGGCAGCACAGATGACCTAACCTCCACCACATGGGCTAACCATTTCCTCTCAACACTCACACAAACACAACCGCTCTAAACCCCAAACATATAATCGACACGTTCAGGCGGTTTCCTGAACATGGATTACACCCGGACTCGGACTAAACCGTCAAGCCAGAGGAGCATCTCCATCTCCGTTGGGAATGGGTCTCAGTTTAGTCTAGGATTAAGTACAGCCCAAGCCAAAGTTTGGAAAGGGATTAGGATTAATCTGGAGCCTAGGACAACAGCCCCTGCAGACACTGTGACACCAACCTCGGCTTGTCAAAGCAGACACAAAGCCAAAGGCGAGCACGCACAGCCTCGCCGGGTGACTCACCGAAAGCATGGCCACACGCCGCCATAGTGTGAGCCACCACAGCAATTTAGCCCGAGAGCACCTCTCGCACCATGCGATGGTGTTTTAATAGCAAGGTAATGAACCGTCAATTTGTTGCTGAAATTTACTGAAAGGGTATATTCATGCGAAGATATTTGGAGCTATTTTTAGTAAGTGTGCTGCTCATATGCCCTGCATTTCTTAATTTGCCACACACCCCGCTGTTGGGTGGTGAATGTCAAAGCTTGCTTTATAGCCTTTAAACACAGGCTTGCCTCGCCTCTCTGTACGGGACAGGAGCCGAGGCTGGAAGTGACGCCACGCGGTGGAGGCTCACTGGTGGAACTCAGTCTCAGCGAATCAGACGCAATGAAATAAAATGGCATTTGTATGGATTGTTATGCATCGATCTAATTATCTTTGTGTCTGGCCCTCTCCCCGTACCCCTCTGCACCCCTCCAACAAAGTCCCCCTGCCTTCCTCTCCCTCACTCCTCTCCAGCCAATCCCGCGCTTCAGCTGGATCACGGACTTGCGTCACCATAGCAACAGCTGACGTGTAAAGTAACTGCCCGAAAAAAAGTTTTCTGTACGAGCGTGTCTGCGAGCGCACACGCGTGTGTGCATCTGTGTGTCTGATGAAACCCTCCCTCATGCACGGTACACCCATTTTCAAGAAAAACATTTTTCAATGACCTCATCCTCCCTCCACCTATTCAATTAATAGTCAGGCGGTCGCACCAGCCTCTCATTATTCCTCTCTTTTACCCTCCCTCTCCGCTCTCTCCACTGTTAGTCAATCTGCCCCAAATTGATTTTGTTATCAGCCTAATTCCATATCGGCGCCGCGTGTGGCCGATGTGTTGGTGTTACGGAGGGGCTGCCTGAAAATGAGATGCAGGGATGGGAGAACAAAGAGACGGCGAGGTCCACAGACACAGAGCTGCGAAGTGTGATGGAGGAGGATGACATCATTGTTTCAGGACAAAGTTGCAGCCATAGGAGTCATGCGGCGCTGACTCGCCCTCCCTGCTTCCTCTATACGTCTGTACATACATCGAGACGTGTGTCTGTCAGCGCGCCCATGAGACCCTTTGGATTTTACTACCTGAGCTCTCCTTTCAAGTTTCATCTTAACTTGTTTCAAACACAGATGCTTGTTTTAGCGCTTAAAAAGCTGACCTGGAGATATGAAATTTTAATGCAGTACAGCACTATGCATTGTAAATGTAGACATGCACTATGTATGCATGGAACCTACATACATTTTTATGAATGCATGCATGGTTTATGCACTGTATAATGTATGTAGACCAGCAAGTAATGATTATGTTCATTGCCGATTCATCTCTACAAAATGTCAGAAAATAGTGGAAAAACTCGCTTTGCAAGCCTAAACTGCTTGTGTTGTCCAACCAAGAGCCCAGAGATATTTGTTTATTATGATATAAAACAGAGAAAAGCAGCACATCCTTATGTTTGAGAGGCTGGAAGCAGCAAGTTACAGAATTTAAACAATTCAACAAAGGGTCTATCAGCCAACTGATCAATAAACCAACCAATCATTTCCACCTTAAACTGTGTCCATGCAGCACGCCGGCGTGTGCAGTCTCTCCCTCTATCTGTTTGGCTGTGGGAACTCGACCACCTGTGCCTGCCTTCTCGCAACAACATGGCCGCCTGGCAGGATGGCCATAATAACCTGTAACCATGGCGACGGCACTATAGGAACACGTCGATGGAGAGGAGCGGGGAGTGAAAGGAGGCGGCCCGCTGAGCCCACTGACAGCATGTCACTCAAACACAAAGGTGACTCCTGGAGGTGGGGACGGAGCGGAGGGGAGAAAGAGGGGACTCCTTCCTTTGTCTGCCGCATTGTCCACCCGCTCGCTCCCTTCCTCTGTCCTCTCACCTTGCCGTCCTCCCCCTTACTAGCAGTCAGCGACCTCTCTCTTTCTTCATCTCCTTTGTGGCCTTGCCCCCTTCTCATTCCCTATTCACTTCCCTTTGTCTGGCAGGCATCTACTTAAAGCCAATCACTCCTCCTTCTTCCCTCCACCTTCCACTTTATCCCCTTCTCGGGCTACCTCTCCACCTTCCAGCATGTCCGCCTCTCCATCCACCCTCCCCCTCGCCCCCCCCCCATTACTATCAAAATGGTTGCTGTGGAAACACGTTTATTTGGAAATGGCGGGAGGAAAATTACTCGTGCGCTTCGTCTTTGTCGATTCTGATACGACCGTGTGAATGAGAGCGCATACGCTCCTGTGAAGGTGTGCACTCATTTTCTATCAACATGTGTGTTTGTGCAGGCAGAGTGTGTGTGTGCATGTGTGTGTGTGTGTGTGCAGGCAGAGTGTCTGTGTCTGTGTGTGTGCATATGCGTGCATGCGTGCTACCCTCCCGTTCTCTGGGGCTCCTCTCACACATGCATTTCACATCTGAAGAGCTTTATTTGTACCAAACCTCTGTTACAGACATTGTTACCATGGCTACAGCCGGTGAGGACCACTGACACGATGACAGACACGGTGGCCATGGCAACCCCGGGATCAGCGGTGGGTAATATGATAATTCGTGGATGAGGCATCTGACACATTACGGGCACATGAATATGCTCAAGCGCTGGAAAGCCGGCCCGTCGCTGGTAATCCACGAGCCTTTGTGCGGCCGGCGCGCCGACAAAGCATACTCTGCTGTAACCAAGGGTGACCAGAGCTAACAATAGCCGTCCTCTGGATGAGCTACAACGAGGGGACACGTACACATCAAGCTGCTACTCTGCAGCAGTGTGCTGTTCAGTTTGTAGGCGCAGGGGTCGCCGCTGAATTCAACCGGCACAATCGATATCATAATGAATCAATAATTCACGGCAGCGGCTCCACATTGATTTTGGGCAGCGACCCATTCCTAAAGCCTCCAACAGCCGCGTGATTCGGCAAGTAAACACCAGGACCATCAGCTGTGACGGCTCTCAGAGGGTCAGCCGATCCACCTCGCATTACTGCACCGCATGGTAACGGAATTCAGCAGGACTGTTTTACAAGCGGCGTGCCGTCAATAAATCACCTCCTCCAAGGTCTGCTTTAATTCAATCCAGTGTAATCTAATTTTATTGGTATGTACTGTAGCTTCTTGCAATGTCATCTGTCACAAACCATCCAATAAAAACCCGGGGCCTTGACCTCCTGCAGTGAGGCAATGCTCGTACAGACCCTCCTGCTAATATCACCGGCAGAGCACACCGTCGCTTTGAAGAGGAGGCTTCTTCGCTGATAGTGAAGACGCTAAATGGCTACAAAGCAACGTGAGTGGGGTGATAATAAATCCGGGTGGAGCACTCTACACTTTCGTAAGCCTTTGGATAGCATTAGAAAAATAGAGTAGAGCTTGTCTAATAAATGAGAAGCATTCCCTCGTGAGACATGCGCACCAAAATCTTCTCAGAAAAGCAATTTTTACTGAGAAAAACTTAAAATATCCTATCATGTTACACTTTATATGTCCAAACGTACGCCCACAGAAGTCCGTGACCTTGGTCTGGTGCAGTTTTTCATAGTTTCCTTTCGTTCCAACTGAGGCAAATTGTAATGTTACAGCACACGCTGACATTTTAGACAATAGTGTGCTTCAAACTTTCAGTTTGTCCCTGTCCTGTTTCACATTAAATGAAATGGTTTTCCCAGTTTGGAGTGGAAGAACCTGACAAGCCCACACAGAGCCCTGACCTCAACCCCATCGTGCAGCTTATCACCCAACATCAGCGCTGGGGGAGCAAATCCCTGCAGCCAGATCCCCCCAAATCTGAGCCTGACACCAGACGAGAGGGGCCTCTTATAGCAGCATATTAATGCACACGGTCCACATACTTTTGGCCATGCGGCGCATCTTCGATCAGCTTGTCATGACTGGAACTGAAAGCATGTAAACTGAGTTAAGGTAAGCTTAGTCTTGAGGGTACAGTATTAAAGGCAGTGTTTGAAAAAAATAATGCATCTTCAGAGAATGGTTTTAATGACTGGACTTCAAAGCCATTGATGATTATTACGACTAAGAGATGGGCCCCTCATTATTTGTGGACGGCAACAATTTAGCCTGCAGGCTGTTAAATTACATGACACGGGGACGGCGAGCGCTGCGGCGCTGTGGTACCCGATTTAGTTGGACGGCTGACCCTAATGTTGTTATCGTAAAGGGAAGATGGATGGAGCCAGTCGAATCTCTCCCCCTCTCTCCCCCTCTCTCCCTCGGCCCTGTCCCCGTAGAGCAGCAGAAACCGGGAGAGCGGAGAAATGAAGTGACATCATCAGCGTCAGCCACATTCCTGCGGAGGGAGGGGGCAAGGGGGAGGGGGGGAGGAGGAGGAGGAGGAGAATGTCCCAAAACTTTTGAGGTTACAGGACCGACATCCCCCCTCCCCCGTTCCCTTTAAAACACACACACACACACACATACACACACAAATGCATCAATTCTCCCTCCCTCTACTTGTGTGTGTGCATGTTTTCCAGTGCATGTTAGTGTGTGTGTGTGTGTGTGTGTGTGTGTGTGTGTGTGTGTGTTACAGTACATGGGCTCCTCTTCCTCATCATGTGCTCCCTGTTTTAATTCATGTGCTTCTCCTCCTGCCCCCTCCCCCCCACTCATACCACCCCCTCCCCTTTCCTCTTCTCTTTCTCTCTCCACCGACCAGAGGAATGCAAGAACCACATCTGGAACTTATTAGAGAGCGAGAGAGAGAGAAAGGGGTAGATGGAAAGAGAAGGAGAAGTAATGGTGGTGGTGGTGGTGGGGGCGAGAGGGGGGGGGGGGGGGGGGAGAGAAAAAAGGAGTCATATTGAGAAAAAAAAAAGAAGTCCAGGAGGGGACAGAAAGAGAGAAAGAATGAACTCTGCTAAGCAGAAAAAGGCTCACGTTGGGGGAGAAAGCCAAAGAAGCGAAAAAGAAAGTTAACAGCAACAGCGATTAATGCCAATTAACCTCAGCAGGGACGAGGGCAGAGGAAGAGCTCGGCTGGCACCTCAGATGTGGGTTCAATCACTCCCGATCCCGGCGCAAACGTAGCCTTTGAACCAGCCTCGACCATATTCTGTCTGAATGAGCGGCTTCACTGTCCCCACTGAGGGAGCAGTCAGGCCTGAGTAATAGTCCCTTTCTCTCAGCCGCTGGCCTCCCGACCACTCCTCCTCCTCCTCCTCCTTCATCCTCGTCCCTCTCTCCCGGCTCGCTTTTCTTTTCATCCAGCTCTCCCCCCTCCCGCGCTACAATACCGACCCCCCCCCTCCACCTCACCACCTCTAAAACAAACAAAAAAAAACTCTAATCACTCTCAATCGAGCTTCACCCACCTGCCCGCAAGACTACCCCTCTTTGTCCCCCCTCCTCCTCCTCCTCCTCCTCCTCTCCCACTTCTCCCCCAAACAACTTTTTCTGTAAGCCGCCCCACCCCCCTCTCCATCACCCCAAATTGGTCCTCGCTGCAGAATGTGGCCGTGCAGTTTGGGAAAACAAGGCCAATAGATTCAGTCAGATGTGATAAAGTGTTCCTCTCTTGCTCGGGGGACTCTGCATAAAGAAACATTTTTAAGGGGATGTGTGTTTTTTTTTTTTTTTTTCTCCCTTCTTCTTTTAATAACTTGGATGCCCCCGGCCTGTCAAACACAATCAGATTATAGGGCCTTTAAATCCTGGGGCTTCACTTGAGAAACGTTCATGTAGCTGCTGAGGATGCTCAAAGGAAATGTGTACACTTTCTGGTTTGAATTCATCTGCGGCCATGAGTTTGATAATGAATTCAATTCTTCTGTGCCCGATCAGGTTTTTACTGGATCGTCTGCACGCGGGCATGCAAGCTGCTTCTCCCTCTCCGAGCGCCACTTCAAAAAGCATTACAGGACACTCGCGTCCAGAGGAATGCCCTTAAACAAACATATCAACTGAGAGAAGCAATCATCATGTCACACATTGACAAACACCCGCCGGGACAGAAACGCCAAGAATTTGTTGATTGAATGGGACCCAACAGGGAACAACAGGCGTGGATGTACGTTAGAACATCACGGGCTCCATTCCCAGATTGAGCTTTACAACTGGTTCACTGATTGCTTTCAGTGGCTGATGTCAATTAGCGATGCTTTTCGGTAAATAGGCTTCATTCAGATGCCGTAAAAAAACCATGACCCGAATTCGCATATTAACGGTAGGATGCTCCAGAGCCATATCTCACTCGCTGGGATCAAAATTAAAAACAGACTTCTGCCTCGCTACATATGTCACTGCAGATCTACACTCTGAGCCGGAAAGGGTTCACTATGGCACCGCGAAATGGTTCGTTAGCCTCGAACGCCACGGCAGAACGCTTCTAGAAAGGTTGGCCGGGCTATAAATAGTTCTACAAGCGGTGATCCACGAGATCCTCGTCGGGGAATCTTGGCAAGTTTCTGGAAGCGGCAGTTTTTTCCTTCGCCGTCCACAGTAGCTGCTGCCGCCGCTCGCGTGTAATCTCTCGCAGCCATTATCTGAGCAGAAGCAAGTTCAGCCGAGTACAGTTGGAGTTTCAGAGGTTATTACAGCCCACTGTGCCCCCGTCCTTTTGTAACCAACTTAAGTGCTTGAATTTCTCCAGATCTGCATGAGCTTAATGAGACGGAGGTCTGGCTATGTGAGATTAGCTCAGGCTAACTACTCGGCGCTTCTTTTATTTCTCGAGACCATAAAAAGCATCGCTTGCCACGTGACAGAGGAGTTCTTCCAATGCGAAGGCAGCGGGTTTCGTGTACGAGCATTATCTGCAGTCACTGTGTATGAATCAGAGACGGAAAGCGGGAAAATGGGAGTTTATCTCGATGCAAATGTCTCTTTTGTTATTGGCAAGAACGCATGAAATGTTGTAAATCAGCGGTTTTAACAGAGTGTTTTAGTACTGCGATGGATTCTTTATGAGGCTCCCTTAATTCTTCACTGTAATTTGAGCTATTAGAGCCCACTTTGAGTCACCGTGACTTTCCCGATCAAACAACCCTCGAGGAACCCTTTTTTTTCTGGGTGTAAAAGCCCCCCGAATGTGTCTGACTCTTCCAACATCTGAATATTTTCTTTGCTGAGCACAACACAGGAATCCGTCTGAGGTCTGTGATTCACAGCTCGGCGGTGTGATTCAGAGCGGCAGCGTACAGTACAGGCAGCGGCGGCGGCAGCTCGTGGCCTCGGTCCGCACAAAAGGACAGAGGCTGACAAATTGCACACCTGCACCGGAGCCTTTGTCCGAGTCAGCATTTGAGGCGAGCGTCTGGGCTATAGGTGCAGTGCTGCAAGTCCAACCTCAAGGCCTCCTACTCATTAGGAAGTTAAAGGAGTGTGTTGGCAGTGATTGATTATGCAGTAACACTTAACAGCTGTGTTAATGGTGGTGCTTGCTTGGGACTTATTATCAGGTTGGTATGTAGATACAAGGCTAGGATACTAAATCAATCCCTCCAGCGGTGCTGCCAGTGGAGACATACTGTAGTTAGTCGTGGCTGCAACTGTATCATCAAATCCAAATAACTTAAAAACATTCGGATTCACCAAAGCTTTAATTAGCTGCTCCGCGAATAACCATCCAATCATTAGCACAAGTAGGCAATTACATGTGTGCAAATTGCAGGCCATGAAATACTGTTTTACTTGTCTAATGAAGAGATAAGAGTGCGGGTGCTCTTAAGAAAAATGCTCCCGAATCTAACGTTATCTCTTTAGAGGTGATGCTTCGTCTCGCCTCACTCCTCGTCTGCTTTCAGACCCGAACGCCAAAAGCACAGTGCAACGTTTGAGACCTTCCATTTATTACATCATTTTAAATCTTACTGAGCAAAGCACAGCCCCATGCAGCCCCCAGCCTGCTAATCTTGTCTTCGGGAAAGCCTTTGAGAGCAAATATCTTTGTGTTCGAGAGCCCAACATGGAGTAATAATGGATTATACAGTTGTAACAGAGAAACAGCAGACAATAGGACACATAGCTTCACACATGTAAATAGGCACTGTGTGTGTGTGTGTGTGTGTGTGTGTGTGTGTGTGTGTGTGTGAGACGGGGGGGTCTGTGTGTGTTTATGCACTTCTGTAAGCGCATGTGTTACTGAGCTTGTCATGTGTACAGCACGGTTTAGGAGTGGACAAACAGCATGTGGCAGTAACATCATGGGGTCTCAATGGCGTGAGCCGGGGGTAAGGGGGGAGGGGGGGGGGGGGGGGGGGGGGGCTGCATGTTTGTTTGTTGCAACGATTCCAGATTGTGTCATGTGTGGATTCATGGAGCGCCTGAATTGTCGATGAAAAGGAGGCTGCTCCTTACACTATGGAGATGCTCGCCTGAATCTTCAGCAGCACACTATGGGTGGATGCTGAGCGCGGCGAGCCCGGCTGAGCGACACAAAGCCTGGCAGACACGGTGACATCATCCCATTCCATACCTTCCCTTCCCCGAACACGCCCCCTACCTATGATGAAGTGGTCGACTGGCCGGCCAGCCGCGCACGTTCCCGGTCAGCCGAGGTAGACAATAGGAATATAAAAAAAAAAAAGAAGAAGAAAAAGAGAGGGGGGTTTGCTGGGTCTGCGCGTCCACGTCACACAGATGTGCTTCGATCAAACAGGTAGCTTATAGAAATTACAACCATCTTCCTCCTCCTCCTCCTCCTCCAGCCTCCTGTCGCCCAGCAACTCAGCTACAGCTGTGATTATCATAAGCCAATAGCCTACCTGGCACCCCACAGGTATGGAGGGCGAACAGATGCATGGGCGCTGCTGATGCTGATGCTGCTGCCTCACAGAGGAAGGCAACAGAGAGGCTGAAAATGGGCTTTGTGTCAGGCGCACAGGTAGGATGCCAGGAGAGGGGGGGGGTGTGTGTGAGGAGGGGGGGGGGTGTGGGGGTGAGACATATAAGCTGTCTTTCACTACAGGGGCTGGGAGCAGTGGTCTCATTGACTGACAAGCCATTCAGACGTGATAGCAGTGTGGAAGTGCTGCTGGCATGGAGAGCAGCGCTGGTCAATCACTGTCATTCCCGTCACGTCCTCAGCGCCTCACCACGGCCCGTCTGAAGAGCGGCACCGGGGGTTTGTCATAAGCAAAAGGTCATTTAGGCCGGTGGGCGCGCATGCAGCAGTCATGTTCAAGTTGGACGCACGCACGCGCGCAGCCGAACGCACGTACGCGTAGAGAGGCGCGCGACAACGATGATAAAAAAAAAAAAAAAAAAAAAAAAAGTGTGGCAATCCATTGCTGCGGTGCGGACACGCAGTCCCACACGCGCGCGCCATCACACGTAGCTGCACGTGCACGCACGCGCGCGCACACACGCCTGAGGTGATCCATTACTGCGGTTCATATGGGAATGCTATGAAATCATGTTATATGGCTTTCTCTTTTTCTGCCCCCCCCCAACACGGACACGCACGCTTGTGGAGGAATACCGACGCGCAGACAGGGCTGTGTGTTCTTAAGACGTCGTAGTTTCACGTAATATGAAATTTAAACATTCCTCAGCGAGAATCATGCGCTAAAATGAAGAGGGAAATGCAGTCTTACCAGTTTGAAAACTCAACACCAAACTCAGGAGCAGCAGCCTCTGCATGGTTCAGCCGACCAATAAGTCCGTTATTGGCTCAAACCTCCGTGAGGACAGCATCAAAAAGCGGGAGTTTACTGACTTTGATGACAATTAGACAAAGAAAAATAATCCTCCTGCGTTGTCCCTCCTCGCTCGTCCCCTGACTCGCGTTGGACTTCGTTCGGCTTTTACAGCATTTCACTGCTTTTTTCACCGCTCTCCTCTTCTCCGCTTTCCAGCGACAGTCCGTTTTCTACTCCACAGCGAGACTGCAAGTGAGCGGCAATGACACAGGGAACTTCCGGTCATCTTCTTCAAAATAAAATGCAAGTAGAAGAAGACGGTCACACTGCTAGAGATGCACTTCGTTTTGAGGAATTAAAATCAGCAAATAATACGTAATAACATATTATAAATAAATGCGGCATTTATGTAATACTTCATATGGAAATGTACCTTTTTTTCTTACCAATAAAGAACATTCCTCTGGAAATTAAAGCCCCTGTAAGTTTTGTCCATAAAATATTTTCTTACCAGGTACAATGACATCTGTGTAGAGAGATTTATTTAAAGTGTAACCCAGAAACTGCATTGAAATGATCTGTTCTGTTTTTTTGACATCTCCTGACAAATAAAATGAAATAAAAGTTTACCCAACGTGGCCACGCTCTACTTCCGGTGTTGTCCTCACTGTAATCTGTCTGACTTGACGTCATATTCTCATTAGCGGGGCATTCCTCTCTCTCTCTCTCTCTCTCTCTCTCTCTCTCTCTCTCTCTCTCTCTCTCTCTCTCTCTCTCTCACGTCAGCAGTACCACAGCACTGCCCCCTTTTTTCTCTCCCTCTGGATCTCGCACAGGCCAACACCGGCAAAAAATACATTATGAAATAAAAAAAAATAAATGAAGCAGCTTAGAGAGGCATAATCATTTTGACACATTTGCTGTGGTCGGGACTGCTTGATTCCTGTTGTTCACAGTGCACCATTAGGTAATGAAGTCATTTTTGAAACCTTAACTTACCTCTACACCTTTCTCATTTATTTAAGAATAATGCAATGTCACTCAAAAAAATACAAATGCCTACACGAATATCATATGATATTCATTTCCTGAGCAGACACACATCAGAACATTAATTATAATGGACTGATGTCATACATATCAATGTAATGTCATGTCACATTGAACTTTAAGGTAAAATAAGAGCATTGCATTTCAGAGATATTAGAGGAAATACTGTGCGCTGTGAGTGGAGACTTAAAGGATGCTGCAGGAATATTCACAGACGCTATTACTTCCCAGAATGAGACTGAGTTTAGTGGGATAAAGCAGTGATGTCACTGTGATGAAACAGCCCGAACAGATGATGAATAAACAGACCATGTCCTCATTCCTGTCACATTATGTAGGCTACAGATTTTGGTGATGGCTCCCCGTGATACTGTCGCTGTCACAGCTCAGTAGGTCTGCACAGTGAGCCGGTTCCTCCCGTTCCAGACCTGAGGAAAGTGACTTACGCTGATGCTGGAGCGCCCCCTCGCGTCCTCGACGCAGGGCGACCCTGCATGGGCCCCCAGCACAACTGGAGCAAGGATCCCAAAATATCTGCGCACGCACGTAAGCACGCACGCAAATTTTACCGGCGCTGTTCACGTGTGATCCCGGTGAGCCTTTCTAACCTGAGACAGACATCTCTTTATTGAGAGAATATGTGGTTTGAATCACATTTACTGCCAGACAAGTAGGTAAATACAACTGATTAGGTTCAGTTTTACCTGGGTTGTGTGGGGAAAATGCAATATTTAGTCTAAATGTTTTATAATATGCTGATAAGTGTCTTTTTGTTTGTTTTGTCAAGTTCAATTGCAATGCTATAACTGTGACTGTAAGCTACTGAAAAATACATTTACCACACTGTCAAGTTTAAGGTTTTTGCTCATGAACTCGAGTTCATTACCAATGTTACTCCGACTAAGGTGTCAAATATCATTTTTTTTCTTTTTTTTTTCCTCAGGAAAGATCTTGCTCAAAAAGAGGTATTAATCAAAAATAATAATAATTCAGTGTAAGCGACATGAGGATTTCAAGGACAGGTGAAGTCAAGAGAAAATGTAAGAAACGTGCGTTTTAAATGCGCCCCGAGAGAGATGGTGTCAGAATAGAACACATCTAGGCTCATATGAGTAAATCGGACTGAATCTCTACAAGAGATTTTTTTCATGAGCCTATCTTAAATTAGCCAGAAGAGGTCCAGTTATTGAAAGCATGCATAGACGGCCAGTGATGGGGAAGTGTTTCAACCACTGCGCGGGGAATTAAGATCGACAATCGCAATAATCTCCAACCAAAACATCACCATCATTCCCATCCGATAAAAAATGACCGCATGTCTGCCGTGTGGCACACAGAGTGACCCATCTCTGCCGGGACTCGAACCCGGAGCCTCTGGATTAGAAGTCCAGCGCGCTATTCCATTGCGCCACAGAGACTGCGCCAGGATAACCCGAACCTGGCACAGCTTACATACTTCATATCCTCTCGTATCGCTGCTCTGCATCCCCGCAGCATCAGGACCAGTCTGAGCCGACATGTTGGCGCTGCCGGCGTCGACCACCAGAGGGCGCTGTTGCTACACGCTGAGACGGGAAGTCCTCAGAAGGTTCGTCAGGTTAAACGGTGTATAACAGGAAGTTACCAGTCAGAGTGTACCAAAATAAAAGTCACCGTGATTACAAAGGGCGCGTTAATATGTGTTCGCAACGGAGGCTTTAATTTTGAAAGTGCGCCACCAGGAATATTTTTTTATTTAGGATAAACTTAACGCTCCACAGAGCCAAAATGGAGCCTGTCGGAGCTTTTTTTATTCCCCGTTTTCACATTAAATTTATCAGGTTATGTGTTTGTGATTTCAAATCAAAAGCGAAACAGGCCAGGTTAAGATAGCCAACGACGAGAACACCCGACGGCTAACCAGCTAAAGCCATTCACACAGAAATAAAACGCGCTTCTAATTAACAAAAGAATAGCAGCGGATGGTTTCAGATATCCACGTTAGAAATAACTGGGTGAAAACATGTCAGGTGTATTTAACAGAAAATTCTGCGGTTGTTCTCTCATTTGCTCGTCATACTCTGTTCATACTGTTCTGTTCGTACTTCATCACTCAGTGGAGCTCCTTGAACCAGTGCAGAGGTCCACTGTGTGGAATAACACGAGTGGAGTTACACCGAGATTGCATCAGATAACCAATTACGCACCTCCCTCCACGCGCCCTTCGCCACACTGTGATATCTTAATTAATTTCCTGTCATCTTCACTGTCTTTGTCCACTTTTCATGTCAAGGACACCGAAGTAGAACACAGACGCAGGTTTTGGTGGAGATTTTTGTTATTGTTGGAGGGATGATCACCTCAATGAGCTCGTTGCCACAACAATGGAATTCAGAATGCTCTTAAATTTTCAAATATGCAGTTATTCAAACATGAGAAGTGCACACTTTTGCAATTTCAAACCAATTTCAAAACTTCCTCTTCTGACCACAGATACTGAGAAAATATTTATTCTCTGCAAGTTTCACTGTTTGTGAAATGGACGAGAATTACAATTCCAAATAATGAATCTTGAGGAGGTTGATCACAGGAACTGACATGAAGATAAAACTCAGTCATGATTTGCAAAAATTGGATGTTGTGAAACCTATTCCTACTAAACTCAGGGCTATATTGTGAAATTCTTATTACACAGTAGGTTCCGATAATATGAATACACTTATTATTAATCGGCCTGCTCCACTGTTTAATAATCTCTAGTTGTTGTTGTGTTCTTTCAGTGCAGGTTCTGAAATTTTGTGACAAAAACAAGACTTTGTTGTTGCTTGTAAACTCTCATTCCATCATTATCACTGGGCTGATTAGACTTCTGTCACGCTGTATTCAGAAATCCGTTCAAAGTGTTTGCTGTGCCAAGCTGCACTCTCAAACAGGAGGAAGGAAGAGGACAAAGTTGATAAAAGAATTACAAAAAAAAATGGATACTGTGCATTACAAATGGATTATTACATTGAAAGAAAAGAGGTGAAAAACTAGACATTGAGGAAATCTAAATCTCATTGAAAAAGTGATCTTTAATGCAGTGTGATAACACAGCAAATCAACATTTGAACACTTAGCTCTGTGATCTATTAGCTCAAGATATACTGACAAAACACTCAAAACACGTTTCGTCAACTGACATCAAGTGACCGGCTAAACGCAACATTGTGAAAAAATATCACTGCAGATTTTACAGACTTCATGTCCATGGACAAAAACCCTGAACTCTGCGGAGAATTAGATGAGAAGATTGACAGCACCCCCCATGTCTGTGCTGGAGCCTAAATGTGAAGCTGGTTAGCTTAGCTTAGCTTAGATCAAGAAGGGACAGCCAGCCTGGTTTATCCAAAGCCAACAAAATCTGACTTTGTGAGGTGAAGAAATTGTCCGACACCTAACCCCCAGTAAAGCAGCAAATTAACATTTTAACATTTAAGTTCTTTTTTGTACAAATTAAACAAATGAGATATGACATGTTAACAGGCTTTAGGGATGCTGGGAGGCAGATTTTCGCCCTTGGACGGAGCGAGGCTAGCTGTTTCAGCTCTGTTTCCAGTCTTTATGCTAAGCTAAACTAACCAGCTGCTGGCTCCAGCTGCAGATTTACCATACAGATGTTAGAGAGATATGAAGCTTATGATCTAACTCTTGACAAGACAGTGAATGAGCATTTTTCATGAAACGTCAAACTGATATCTCACATAAACAACAATATAAACATTGTTGAAATGCACAAAAAAAAAAAAACACATTGCCAATTTTTGATACACTATCAAAAGAAATAACATAATAAGAATCATAAACAATTTTAAAGTGGCACCCAGCATTAGCAAGTCTGGGTACCTCTTAAAGGCATTCAGTGTACTGCACCAGTATTATACACGAGTTCTTTTACATGAGTGTGCTCTTCATTTCACATTCGTAGTCCTCGAGAAAACAGGGAGATAAAAGTGACAGTGGACAAGAACTTCACTCCGTAAAGTCTGAGAGAAACACATCATTCAAAGCTAAATTTGTTGACTCTCTGCTCAAAAGTTGTAGCATCCACCAACGTTATCGTAGTTCACTGAAACTAAACTACAACTAGATGTGGAGAGAGAGGACAACTGAAATTAAAGAATGAAAATTGACTGAAACAATATGGTAAACTGGCAAAACGAAATAAAGCAAACACACATTCAATGTTTTTGGTTTTGGACTTTGTCCATTTGGTCAAATTTGTCACCACAACAAGAACCAGAAGGCACTGGTGCATACGTTCACTGACCCTGGGATGAGTCAACTGGCTTCAAAGTGTTGTGGTTGCCCTGCGATTCCCATTTTCAGCGACTTAACAAATACATACATTTTCAAACGATGAAAACTGAAACCCACTCGGGAAACTAACTGAAACTAACCTGAAGTGAAAACCAAAAATGAGTAAAATAAGGACAAATGAAGGAAAAATACTGAGCTCTAATAGCATCCACTACAAACGTTAATGCTCAGTAGTCACTAAAATCCTCATTGTGCAGGAGCGCCAGGTGTTTCCCTGACTTTGTCCTAGCAGACATCAAACAATCAGAAAACAATGCCGCGCTCGTTAAAGTGAGCCACAGCTAACGACTGGCCATAAACATGACAGCACAGGACCAGGAGGATAAGTGCAAAAGGGTCTGTGCAAGCTGCAATTAAGAGGCATAGTGCAATAACAACCTTCTCAAGTCTCACTCTTAGTGGTGATGAAGGTGATTCTAACCATCATCTTCAACTGCCTGAGAGGAGCATGAGCTCCTTCACTTTTAATTGATTTGATTCTTGGCCATCTGAAGGCAGCATTGTCAAAGCAGCAGAGGTGGTCTTCAGTCTTTCTTTTTGTGCATATCAGACTGGCTGGCTGTGACTTACTGGCTGTTGCACGCAGTTTATCGTGTAATTAATCATTTGAAGGGGACAACGCTTACTGATCAATAGAAGAAAGCCCAGAATGCTAATCTGTTGTCCCTGCTCAGATGCTAAAAGGCAGCTTGATAAATAATTCAAACAAAACATCTTATATACTGGATTTGAAAGGGAAGAAAAACAAGTCGGCAGGACTATCGGTGACAGATGTTCAATGGCTTTTTTCATGATCACAGAGAGGCTTGCTGCTCAGACGATGATCCAAACTGCTTTCTTTGACAGTCCCAAACCCCAAAATATTTGAATTGGCAATGATATGATGCTTGGTAAATGCTAAAACGATGAATCATCAAGAGTTTTGCTCCCCATAGCTGCCCATTTCTACTGATGCTCTGCTGCTGAGGTTGCAACTCCTGCGTGCGTCCATCGATCGAGGACAGAAAACACACTGAAAATTTTTTGTTTGCCTGTGTTTAGATTCTGTGAATCTAAACACAGGCAAACAAACTGCAACAAATTGAATGCATTTCCAAAAAAGGAGCTGCTGGTGGGCGTAAACAGAACATGGTGATAAGGAATTGAAATGTTTCCAGAATACCGATATGAGTTTGGCGTCAAGTGGTGGAAAACTGTATTTTGGATGTTGTGATAAAGGCCTTTAGTTCCTTGGTAGTCAGTGTGACTCACTTTTGCATTCATACGTAACAGCAAGTCAGCCGTGTGAAGCCGAACAGCAAGACGCAAGAGTTCAGCCGCCGCCACTGCTTTTTTGGGCAGTGGAAGCCTGAGTCGACGTCTCTTGAGGCTACTCAACATGTCCAGAGGAATGGAGGCCAAAGTCTGCTTAAAGTTTTGATAAGCAGAGGGTCCCTTCCATGACAGCATCCTCCCACGAGTCCCCTGGATACATCAGTCAAACAGTAAAGTTTTCACTTCTTCTTCCAGGAATTTTCCAGTTAGTTGCCACGGCAGAGATGTGACAGCTGCACAGTCAGCTGTTTCAGGGCTCTATCACCACAGTGATTTTACAGTTGTCTTCTTCCTCTACTGGGATGTATAGGTTGCGAACAGTGCTCTGAGAAAAAGAACACAAAATGCTGAAGAAAAAGCCGAAGACAGAGAGGCATTTTAAAGCCCACATCGCTCTCTGAATTAGCAGTTGTTGCGATCATGGGCACATTTGGCTCGAGAGGAAATGTTAGACTTGAAACACTGAGGTGATCGCCAGCAGCCTGTTAGCTTAGCTTAGCACAAACACTGGAAATAAAGGGGAACAGCTAGCCTGACTCTTTCCAGCAGGTGAAAAAAATAGGTCGATCAGCACCTCTAAAACTCACTACTCAACACTTTCTATGTGATTTTAAGGACGTTCCTGCACTGCTCCATCTGTCCAGACACCAGTTGATCTGCAGTGACCTCCTGTCTCCCTCACAGCCTCTCTCTCTCGCTCTCTCTCTCTCTCTTGGGTCTGTAATTTCAGCTAACTGGCTGCTAGTGGTAGCCTCATGTTTACCACACAGACGTAAGAGTCTGAAAGAAATGACCTTTTCAAGTCAGGGAAAAATGGCAAATATGCATGCTTCCCAAAATGTCATACTATTCCTTCAATCATGTAAAAAGGCAGGACAATCAGGGAGTAAACCCAGAATTAATAAATGAACAGTCACCTTATTGTTGTTGTCAGCAATACTGCTGAGCAAGTCCCGAGGTTCTGGTACTTTGGGAAAAATAGTGTCCTTATTCCTGTAAAAAGAGAGTTAAATATCAGAGGCAACCAAGAAGACAATCAACAGGAGCGGAACAAAAAGACAGAAAGACTCAACATACATCCTGCAACACACCAGCGTCAGGGCTGCCAGGCCAGCAAATATCAATGGGATGATAACGGCGACATACACCATCACATTAGGATCTGCATCTGCAAACAAAAACATCAGCAACATCGTGATCAGCTGAGAGCGGCTGAAACAGCTGCAGCAGCTACAGCTTAAACCCAGCGCTTTTACCAAGCATTTGAAGGACAGCGTAAGGGGAACAGAATGCATATCTCTCTACCAGCTCGCTTTTGAACAGGATAAGAAAACAGACAGGGAGACGACGACCATACCAAAATACTCCTCGTCACTCCATTGCCCCGATTCTTTCGTTGTAATCAGTTCTGCTTTAATCTTCATGCGGTACTGACAGCGAGGGACAAGGACGAGCTCAGTCGATGCTACCCTTTCTGCGGTTTTAACCTGTGAGAAAATAAGGGCACAATTGTAACAGCCACTAATTAGTAGACGACTTGTTTGAGCACAATAACGAATATTACAATATCTTGGATACGACAACATACAAAACTGTGAACTAAACACCACTTGTAACATAATAGTGAAACTGAAACGCCACTGAAAACTGGTCTGATAATGGCGATGGATCAGCAAAAGGGATTTCAGCAGCAACAACAAAACACCTGTCAACCTCATGGTGGCGCTACATGAAAAGTTCACTAAAATAGGTGGAATTCAGCCTCTGGGGAAACCTGACGCCAATCCCTCAAGTAGACGTTGAGCTATTTCAACATCTATTTCAAGGAAGTCAGTAGAGTTCATCCTCTGTGGGTATGTGTATCAAATTTTAAGATGACCAATACAATAGCTGCTGAGATTATTCCAGGAAAAGCAAAAGTAACATGCTATGAAAGACAGGAAGCTTCAACCGAAAGTCACCATGAATGTTATTGTTTCCAGAGATTAAAGGGAAAAGAAACATCTGAACGGATTTTTTTTAGGCCCAGTCAAGTTGCTCCTCTACAAGGAACTGCCTGATCTGCTTCAGCTTCTGAGGTTCAAATCATCACAGCTATTATTGCACTGTTGTACCTCTTACCTTCATTTCATTACACTCTGTGTAATTTATGAAAAACTTCCATTCAGACAGATCTGCGATGTCAGGAGGACTCCATTTAATTAGGAATTTATCTGCAGTTTTCGTGACCTTCCAGTTAAGGGCGAGAGGTCTCACTGTGTACAGAAAGACATTACAGAGAAGATACACAGTCATAAAATACTGTAAACCAACTAAGGTGTGTTAAGAGTGTATAGAGTTAGACATTTTGGATTGTATGACATTCCACATTACAAGTACATACTTTCTACACATGTACACACATCTCCACGCCACGATAACATATTTCTGAGAAAGACAGAGAGCAGCTTCTCTCTTAACTACGACTGAGACTGAATGGGGAAGTGCGACGTATTTCAACAGAATGTTTCCTCCACAGGACTCTAATGCTAAATTAGAACTGGTCAGTCCACTTGCCTTTGAGCTCCTTCTTGAAAGTGTTCCTGACAAGCTTGTTGTTCCGCGTTCCGTTAAACACGATGGAGATGTCGTGGGTGATACTCGCCTGCAGATCACAACCAGTCCTGACGCCATCACTGTAACTGTACGATGGGCAGGCTTGTAAGGGTGTACTGGAATCAGGACCACCATTCAGATGTTCGTTCACTAACCTTGGAAAGACAGAGAGAAGGTGGTTCACTTTCATGCTGCATGCTATTCCTGAAATCTTTAGGAGAGTTTCTTGAAAAGATCAATAACTTTCATATGTCTTTCGGTTAAATGTGAAGCTACAGTCAGCACGTGGTTAGCTTAGCTTAGCGTAAAGACTGAAAAGGAGGGCAAACAGCTAGCCTGGCTCTGTGCAGATAACAGAATCAAAACTAGAGTAAAAAGGCTAAGTGATCTTTTACATGTTTTCTTGCTACAAGCTCCAATTTCTCAGCCCAACTACCAAAACCCACCAAACTCCTGAACTATCACTGTCCAGGCGAATGCTCAGCAATGTTATGTGGCGTTCCTGTGATTCACCGGTAGTCACAGGATATGTTGACAATATGAAAACTACACAGTGCACCTTCATTTCCTCAGATTGTGTGACTTCTACAATTCTTAGAAACGCTGATGATACAAATCTTAGTGTTTGATGATGAACAATGAATAGGATTTTCAGCTTTAGATTTCCAGTTGTGCTGATGGTACATGACCAAACATGGCTGGGGACTGTGTAAGCCTCACACAGTCAACAGCAATGGCTAAACTCATGCTAACCCCTGCCAGAGGCCTGGACTGATACGAAGCTGAGTTTAACTGAACCCTAGTTCATTACCTCCGCTGAGGTCCAGTCTGCGTCTTCTCTGATGAAACCAAACTGTACATCAGGAAGTGTTGCAATACAGCTTACTCACATTTACTGTGTAAGCCCAATACCCATTTCTTGTGTAAGTACAAACTATGAAAAAAAAAACCCCAACTCGACACATACTTATAGAAAAAACGGAGATCCGGAGTGTCACTGGCTGGTTCCCAGGAGCAGCGAGTGAGTTTGGAGGAATGGATGGAGCACTGCAAATCCCTCACCAGCACTGTGAGGAACAGAGACATACGTACATGCACACATCTTCATGAAGAAACACACACATTGCTGCAGTCCATACATGGCTCAAAAAGCTTTAGCCTGCATTTATTTGTCTACTCGGAAGCATTCAGAACAAATCTGGGTCTTATTGAGGGTCATGTTGAGCCAAATGAGCTACCTGGGTCAGTGATGTTGATGACAACCGGCTCGCTGGGTCTGCCATGACAGATGGTATTAACAGACAAGTGCAGAGATCCTCCTTCCATCACCACATTCTGACTCCAAGGAGGTGGGCCTTCCTGAATCCACCAAGCAGAAGAAAAACAGAGAAAAAACACAGTGAGCGAACAACCAATTCACCATCATCATCATCACCATCATCATCACCACACATGGAACACGGCTGCAGTCAAAAATGTGGCTGAGGCGTTATTTCAGAAAAATACACACAGGTGATTTTCTAGTATTTAGTTGGAATAGATCACCATTTGCAGTGTTATGGATCGTCTATGTGCTTTGGGGAACTTTATCAGTGATCATACAGGTCACGCAAGCATCAACAGAGAGCTCATTCATGCAGGTCTGTGATAAAATCTATGTGTGCAGAATTTGAATACAGTCGGTGGTGGAACAGAAATAAATACATGTACACAAGACCTCTGCTTTGGTACAGCTCTGAGGTACTTTTTTCATTTGATGCTTCTACTTCCCTACAACTCAGAGGCAAACACTGCACTTTTACTCCATTTCTTTTATTTATTAGCTACAGTTACTTGTGACTATGAGCGGTAAACAATAGGATTCTTACAGACTGAACCACCCAGAGTTGATAAAGTCATTAAAATTTGCTCCATTCTCACCAGCTGCAACACTTACCTGATGTTAACACATTAGTCTTAATAAAACAGTCATCCAATATACAGTATGAAAGGGGCCATTCTGCATAATGAGTCATTTTACCTTCGATACTTGAAGTACATTTTACTGATCATACCTCTGTACTTTCACTGAAGTAAAACGTTTACTTGTAATGGAATAAACCTCAGATTGTGGGATTTTCTACATTTAATAACTTTAGCTTCTGAGTGCTTCTTCCACCATCGATCACAACATCCTGCAAATCACACTAATGGAATAAGATTTAGTTTGTAGAGAAACGAGTGTTGCACATTGCTGTCCCGTCAAAATCAGAAATATCCCTCCACACACAGGCTTTAATAATGACATAAACACATAATAAAAAGATATATTAAAGCCAATGTTGTGCTTTAATCGTTGCTGTTGTCTATGCAGAAGCAAGAGATGATGTAGATTTAGTTTTCATCAGTTTTCTGAGAATAATCCCGAATTTTTGTGTAAATGATGAGTCTTGTAAACTGTTACTGACTCTGTTTACCAAAGGGATTTTTGTTACAAAGCAGCTGTGAACTGCTAAAACACGTAATACCCTACAGTAAAGGATGTTATTATAAGTGACGGATACTCTGGTGCTGGTGCTACAGAGCTCCTCCAATAACATTTAAAGAGTATCATGGAGTTGATCATCAAAAGGTTAATGAAAAGCATTTTTAGCTAATTAATTGAATGACGTTTTAGTAAATACAGGCATACTGACATCATACGTATCACTGTTCTCCTCATTGGTTCTTGAAGTCACTATATAGCTGCAGTTTTCCATTGAATGCTGTGGTGGTGCCCAGGACAGCTGTGGTTTAAAATCACTGATCCAGCGCAGGGACACATTTTGTGGTGGTAAGACTTGGCCTTAGGTGGAGAAAGAGAAGAGACAGAAATGTGATGGATTTCAGTGTGTGGACAGAACACCTCCAGTTTACTCCTTTCATTCAGCCTCCTTATGAAAAATGAGTGAAAGAGTGCTTCTCTGACTAAACTGAAAACACCAATAATCAAATGCAGAGGAAAGGAATGCAAGTCAGTAGCTTTTGATATTGATCTGTCAGATATTTAGACTGCCGGGGCTTTCATATCTGTACAGATGTTATTAAAATTTGATCAATCCAATGTTTATATGCATTAGACCACAACTGTGATATGCTGTATGTGCTGTATGTGCAATCTCCATCTGACCAGATGCCCCTGACTCCATCCAGCCTCTCCTGTGCGTCTCATTCCCCCATCACCCACCCCCTGTCTGGTGCCCGTTAACCTGTGGCTACTTCCATCGTCATTTCCCCTTCGTACCAGTCAGCTGTTCCCGGTTGACTGCACTTCGGTACTTTTCCTCGCTGCCTCGTACACACCCTGTGACTCGTTCACGGATTTGGAAATAGCTCATGTATGAAAGTCGCCCACTATGACAGTCACAAAACTACTTTCTGTCCCTTCTCCGACGCTCGCATGTTGTTGTCTCTCTCAACAGTGAGGAACTGATGTGACGTCGTTACTGGGAAGCGTCATTACGTTTATACTAGGAAAGGCTGCCATTAACCTTTGACCAAACTGGGAAAAATGTCAAGGAACTAGGTAATAACCAAAAGGCAGGATAACGTTACACGGTTATGAATGTTTTCTTACCAGTCTGGGATTCAACCGTTACCAGGAGGCAGCTTAAAATGAACACGTCAAGACTTCGAAACACCGTGGCCATCCTTTACGAGTGATATTCCTCGCGTTTTCCACAGAATCGGGAGGATTGGTTGGGGGATTGTTCCCGCTCCTGAAGCCGAAGCCGTCCAGCCTGCCGTCACAGAGACGATAAATGTCTGTGTTTCATTTCGTCTTTCGCTTCTTCTAAGAAAGGCATTTAACAGCTGAAACAGCTGGAGGCAGGGATTGGGCGCAGCGTACTTTTTTTTTCCCCTTTTCTTTTTTTTATGGAGGGGGCGGGCGCGAGATACGTCCTCGCCAACAAAAAAAAGAAGAAGAAAAAAAAAAGAAAGAAAGCTCTCCGCCCACCTCCGGCCTCCACTGTTCGTGCGTCTGTCCGCGTGCACCCAATATCTTACCTGTTAACCACAAATCCCTAACTGTAACCGGGCGATAGGGGGCAGTATAGGAAACACAACTTTAACAGGACGGGGACGTGATTAGACGGGCAACTGACTTCGGCGCAATACCGTCCACATGAAGTCTCATCTGGGTGTCAATGCTGCGTTTTTCTGTTTGAGTGGAGAGATTTTGAACAGAATACACGCTGCTGTGGCTGATAGTGAGGTTCAACAGTCTAATTCATATTACAGAGGAGATACTACAAACAATATATCATCCCATTGCAGAGTCAAAGAAGCACTCTTCTCCATTTTACATGAGCACAGAAATAATAAGGAATAAATAGGAGGTGTTCTCACATCCTGATTAAAGGCACACTGCACCCTTTACCGCAGGGTATTAAGGCATTTTAGCAGTTGGAGTATTTCCTGCAAACACAGCTGCTTTTGTAACAAAAATCCCTTTGGTGAACAGTCAGAAACAGTTCACAAGAATCATCATTTATACACAGTTGGGGATTATTTTCCGAAAACTGACTGAAACTTAAGAAACTGCATCAACAACAGCAATGATTAAAGCACAACATTGGTTTTAATATATCTTGTTATTATGTGTATGTGTCATTACTAAAGCCTGTGTGTGAAGGGATATTTCTGATTTTGGCAGGTAGACAGCAATGTGCAACACTCGTTTCTCTACAGACTAAATCTTATGCCATTAGAGTGACTGCACGACCACCACTGGCTGTATTCAAATCGTGCACACATGGATTTCATCGTAGATGACCTGCATGAATGAGCTCTCTGTTGATGCTTGCTTGACCTGTATGATCACTGACAAAATGCCTAAATTCACCTCCTATTCATAACACTGCATATGGTGACATATTCCAGCTTAACATAAGTAAATGGCTAGTTTTGAAGCTGCCGGGCAGCCAGCGGAGACTTCGGGAAGATGCTGCACCTGGCCAAGAAATCATTACAGCACCTACCACTTTGTGCTGAATGACTGAAGCTAATCGGGTGTGGCTTGGCTAAAACTTGGATGGGAGACCTGTAAGGAAAAAAAAGTTGCAGCTGGAAGTGTGCTAGCCACTAGGGGGCAGTCTTCCCTCTGGTGTGCTGTGTAGAGAAACTCTAAAAACTGTGGTTATTATATATCTAATGGCACTTACTGTAAAATCCCTGGCTCTTTCCACCTGCTCTCCTGTGTAACTGGCTCAATGTTTCCCTCCCTCTCCACCTCAAGCTGATGTGGGGTTCATGCTCTGACTGCACATTAGTGGTAGTCTCAGGAAATAAGGGTTTTTCCCCAAATTTAAAATGTTGCTTGAACTCAGTGAACAATGTTTTACGATGTTTTCTGCATACAGTTCCCAGGATGGCGTCAGGACTGGCTGTGATCTGCAGGCGAGCAGCACCCACGACATCCACATCTTGTTTAACGGAACGCGGAACAACAAACTCGTCAGGAACACTTTCAAGAAGGAGCTCAAAGGCAAGTGGACTGACCAGTCCTAATTTAGCATTAGAGTCCTGTGGAGGAAACATTCTGTTGAAATACGTCGCACTTCCCCATTCAGTCTCAGTTGTAGTTAAGAGAGAAGCTGCTCTCTGTCTTGTTCAGAAATGTTACCGTGGCGTGGAGATGTGTGTACAGCATGCACTCATAAATGTAGGCCTAAACATTTGCAGAGCTGATTTTTGATTTTTGATCAAAGGGTCCAGATTCAGCACCCTAAAACACTGGGAAAACTTGAAGTGGAAGGACAGGACATAAAACTTACAGAGGGCAAGCGTCCTCCTCCAGGTCTGTCCACGTCTGTCAAAAAAGAAATAAATAAACTGCTCACTGCCATATAAATCTCATAATAATGATCAGAATGGTCATTAATAAGCTGTGAAAAGTCCAGTTTACTACTAAACTGGCACTGAAATGAACCAGTGGTACACGGCCGAAAGCACGCAACACAAAAACACTTTCTCTTTCTTTATTCCTTATTAAAGCAGGAAAAAAAAAATTATCAATCATCACCCAACAAACAGAGTTGGTAAATGAAACACCCTCAATTCAAGGAAGGAAGTGTGTGAGTAACAGTAAAATAGCTTTTGGGTGTGTTATGAATGAGAAAGCACACAGAAGATAACACAGAATCAACCCACTGATGGCCCAGTTTTAAACAGCGTAATGTCTGCTCAGAAGTCGACAGAGTTCTCGATCATGGGTCTCTTTTCAAAAATGTCCAAGTCGTATACAAAGGTTAAAATGCTTCTTATTTTTTCAAAAAAAAAAACACGACAGAAAGTCACAGTCACCAGTGTGTCCGCAAAGCTCATGCAGATCGCTTCATTTCCTGACTCACAGTGAAATGTGATTCCTTTTAACATGCGCTTATAATCTCTTTCTGTATTAAGCACGAACCACTGACTGTCATGCATCAATTTCTCATAAGAGTTTGTATCCATGCAAAGTGGACCTTCTCCTAATTTGGGGATGAATACGTGTGCGGGGGAGGAGAGCCACAGCAGCTCTTGGCTTCCTGTGCTGTCTTGGGATCACTCAGTGGCAAGAAGTATGTGCCTCCCCACTACTTAGGTTATTGCTTCCTTCCTATTGTTTAGCTGTCATGATGGCAGTCACTGGGCGTCAGTCCTACAAAAGAGGGTCAAACTGGGCCAAGACATTTTTATTCTCTTGTGATGGCTTCGACGTGTACAGCAGATAAAGGGATGCACCAGTTCCTTTGGCAGGTAGAGCAGTTTCCAGTAAATAGAGCCTCCACTGACCCACTTGCAGTACCTCACGTAATCCAACCAAACACATGGCCTGTCTTCATCCTCGTCTTCCTCCTCAGTGCCCCACAGGAAGATATCAGCACAGTGCAGACGTGCCAAACTTACTTATCCTGATTGTACTTCCAGGTCCACAGCTTGGCAGCTTTTTAAAGGTTACTCCAAGGATACAGTGCATTTCTGCATCCTGTCCATGACAGGCCTCAGCAGCTTAGAGGGTGACTCATTAGCAGCTCAGAGTCTTGTTTTTGCCGTCCTCTGGTGGTTGAAAGTCTCACCGAGTTGCAGCGATACAGAATTGCGCTCAGGTCAGTACAGTAAAGGTGCAGCGGAGCTCACTCCTCATCACACCTGTCAAATGTGCAAGAGACCTGAAACTTTCCACCACATTGGAAACAAAACTTTTTGGAGTTAAATTACTCTATAAATGTTCCTGCTGAATTCGCCCCGTGTGGAAGTCCAGCTTTGCTGCTCTGTACACGTCAGGAGTTTTGCTCGAGGACACCGTTTTCGGCTACAAGGGTAATTTTGCAGGGTTCAATGAGTTCTGGTACTGGCGTGTAGAGACTTCCTGTTGTGGTCTGAAAAACACAACAGTGTATTGATATTTGTGGAGACAGGAAGAGCAGATGAGTAGAGCACACACACTTTTATTTGTCCTAAAATATACCTTCAGTTCTTTGTTTCCATTCATCATCATTTCCTTGAATATTGCTGAAGGATCTGGTATGATGGGGCAAATAATGCTGCTGTGCCTACAAACAGACAAACCACAACAAGCATGTCAGCGACAAAAAGAAACAGCCAGCACACAATATTTCCAAAACCTGTTTCCACCTTCAACTGCTGAAGGAGGACAGTTTCTCTGTGCTATGATACTTTGGCTCCACCTGCAGTGCCTACCTGTGTCTGAGGTTGGGTCAGATTGGTTTCTCTTTCATTAAAAGTGATGCAGAAATGTACATTGTACACTTTGTGGCAGGTAGGTTGAACTCTCTGACTTGGGTATATGTCACTGTTGTCTTTTCAAACATACCTCCTGAAGCAGTAGCAGGACAGAAAGACGCAGACGGACAGAATGATGGGGATGACAATGGCAACCACAGTCAGTGTCCCATCAGGAAGCTCATTTTTACCTGTGAAGAACAACAGACACATTTTCTCCAGCTTTCGAGACCATTTCCAGCTCTCTGGTGTCAAGTATTGCAGAGACATTTTGTGCTTTGCATCAAGCAACTGCACACCCTTTTATAAATGACTGATTAATAACCAATAAATTACTGATAAACAGAAGCTCAGAAGTGACATGTGCGAAGAGGTGGTTA
Organism: Chaetodon auriga; assembly: GCF_051107435.1. Taxonomy (NCBI): domain Eukaryota; kingdom Metazoa; phylum Chordata; class Actinopteri; order Chaetodontiformes; family Chaetodontidae; genus Chaetodon; species Chaetodon auriga. Next base: position 13,996,904 of record NC_135097.1, on the reverse strand, counting down.
CAGGGAGGGGGCTGCATTTGCATGGAAGGAATATGGAAAATGCAGCAGAGAAATTAGTAATCTTCTGAAATAAATATTCATGTTGTTACCATAAAGTTGAGCGTCACTGAAGTTGCTGAATACGCTGATGCAACGTTTTGCAGTCGTGACTTTGGACCGGAACTCATAAAGGCAGTTCTTATTGTAGGACACCATCATCGTAGTTTCTCCATTGATTGTGTTCAGGCATTTCTACAAAACGGCACACAAAACCACAGCATTGCTCTCTGTCAGGTACAGAGAAACTATATGCCACTGATGACATAAAGACACAAGATATTTGTCCTGAAAGACAAATCTACGTCCCCGTTTGTGGCATTCGCAACACAATGCTTAAATGTGTGAACATTCAACGTCAGTGTGGCAAATGCAAAAGTGTATTACATAATAGAGGGAGGACTTTAAAAGTGTTCGATAGACACAACAGTGACATTCGGCAACTTACCCTGATCGTATTGCATTGGGTGTAGCAGACGTTGTATATCCAGCATTCACTGTCTCCAATCAATTGAGGTGTAAAGCTCAGTTTGAGGTGACCATCGTCTTCACTGATGTTCAGTTGTGGTGGAGGTACCACTGAGGAGAGAGATCACCGGTTCTAAACACATTTTAACAGCAAATGTTTTCATTTTCACAATTTGGAAGGACATCGGTAATGAACAATCAAAGGTAACACCAACCTAGTGCAGGTTTAAAGGTGCTCATTCCAGCTTCAGTCTCCACAAGGATGCAGATGCTATCAGGGGAGGTATCAAAGTGCAGGTGACAACCATTCCTCTCTCCACTGCTGTACGGGTGATCACATTTTTTTAAGTCTTCCTCCAAACTTCCACAGGTCCTGTAATGACAGAGTGGGGAGGTGATTAGAGAAGGCAACAGCCAGCACACATGCTTTATGTGAAGCATCACACCTAAATAAAAACAACACTTGCTTTGGTTTGCTCTTATTAGCTTCACTGTTCTGGAAACCACTATGAATCCTGCAGTTCCCCTATTTGCCACTAGATGTCCATAAAGCTCACAAATGACCTGTGGCTCATTAAAATCCCTGTGGACTGAAAAATGTCCCTGAATTATGTTACCGAATTTACACCAGCGCTGAACCAAGCCTTTCACCCTGCACTGCTGATGGCCAGATGAATGCTTTGGTCCAGAGAGTAAACACAGAAAATAGACTATATTAGCTATGCTAACCAACATGGCATGTGTAACGTCAATTATTTTATGTTCAAAGATGACTTTTGTAGAGTGATTGGCAACTTTTTTGACTTTTGCTTGGCCTGTTTTGGGCCTGACTTGTCCTGGCACATATATTGTCAAACCATGCATTTACCATTACTGTACTGAAGTAAAGAATTTCAAAAACCATCCTTGAAACTTTACTGCACATACCTGGAGACACAGCGCATCACATATGTTTTGGCTGTAATTCTCACCTGTAGGACAGCATCAGGTTTAGAGAGCGATTTGCTGGGATCCAGGAACAGTTCAATTCATTAGAGGAGATGAAACACTTGAAGTCCTTCACCACTTCAGCTGTACAGTACAAAAGAGAAGGTGTCACATACATACACATGGCACAGCTTTAAAGAATCATAATGCATCACAGTTATTTCTGTTTTCTGATTCTTACCTCGGGGCCTCGGGGTATCGATGGTTAAGTTCGCAGGTATGCTCTCAGTCGAACGGTTACAGGATTTACTGACAGTCCAAACCTTGTACATCCAACTATCAGAACGCACGTCTTCGGTGAGAATACTTAGTTTGACGTTGCTCCCTGTCACGCACATCTCAGACTGAAGGAAACAGAACATGTGCTTTAATGACGATTATGTAACATATTAAAACATGTTGTCTGAACAAACAATCACTAATCAGAATACTCATTTTGCATTTAGTTTGTTTAGTTATATATTTTCTAAAATGTCATTACAGGATCTTATTCGAAGTCTCAGTTTACTCCGATGAAGGCAGGATGACTTGAAACTCGTACGACATTTTGACTCTCTCAAGAATTGAATTTGGGTCTTGCATGAAGTCCAGTGACTTCCAGTACAATTTCTAAATACAGTAAATGTATTTAGAAATTGCTAAAAATGTGTGTTTCTTTTTGTCACAAAGGAGAAATAGTCAGTAAATATATAATCAACATGTCTGTAGCTCGTAATCACGTGGTTTTCAGCACCCAACTGTTTGTCAACAAACTCAATTTGGATACCAAGTGAACAATTTTCAGCACTGTTCCTTCTTGAATGAATAAACAAGCAGTCAAATAAATAACGAAATTACATTAAGTGAGACCAAAATAAAAATATGCATCATATTGGTTGGCAGTAATGTTGTTTAAAGTTCATGTGATCTGTAGCTGATGGGTTTAGTGAAGTGAAGTAATTATCTACTGACATTGCTGAACCCCTGGACCCCCCACAAATATCCAAGAGACCCAGTTTCATCATGTTGCCTACATTATCTGCTGTATTCTTCATCAGGAATGCAATCTCATGGTCGTCTGGCAGACCACTGGGCTTCTTCCACGACACGGTCAGAGTAAAATTGTCGAGCCACACATATGTCAGCCCTGTCGGCGGAGGATACCGATCTGTAGGAAGAGATAACAAGAGGAGGAATTAATCTCACCTGCTCCCAATTAATTAAGCTCAGATCATTAGACTCAGTAATCCTTGAATTCATTTTTTCACATTTATTTATTGAATCACACATGCCTGTTTTCTCAAAATTGAAGAACTCAGATGATTTACTTGAGTAAAAGAAGCAATATCACTCCATGAAAGTACTCTGTTGCAAGTGAAAGTCCTGCATTCACAAGCATTAGCAGCAAAATGTACTTTTATTAGTATTATTTAAGTATTAAAGTACTTGTTGGGCTGAATGGTCTCTAACAGAGTATTGTATTATTAAATACTGAATGTTACTGGAATATTATTACTGCTGCTTGAACACATAAGTAGCATATTAATGTTGCAGCTGTTGGCGGTGGAGTACATCTTAACTACTTTGTACTGCACTTGTACTGTACTTAATCTACACCACAGAACATTTTAGAAACTGATCCCATGTGTTGTTTGTTTGGAAAATCTTATTCTGTCAAATCACTCCAGCTGTCAGATAAAAGCAGTGGTCTAAGAAGTAGGAGTATGAAGTAGTGTAAAATTGACATACTTAGTCTAATAAAATAACCTCAAATTATCTTTAAGCACAGCTCTTGAGTGTAAGTACTCAATTACTTCTCTCCACTCGGTGACTGTATGGTGAGTACTGCCATCTTGTGGAAGTAGAAATCATTTTTCTTTAACAGGTTCACTGTAATTTCAAACAGATTCCCTTTAAACTCCTGAATGTTTGGTGAAGACAATGCAATGAAATCACCTCACTGCACACATTTTGAAGAAAAGGTCAAATCAGCCGTCAACTCAGTGAGCTTTGAACAATGAGCTTTGGCTGCACAGTGGCTCAGTGGTGGGCAGAGCTTTCTGTGTGGAGTTTGCATGTTTTCCCAGTGCTAGTGTTTCCTCTGGGGGCTCTGGTGTCCCCCACCATAAAAAAAAAGGGTTAATTAGGTCAATTCTCCTGTCATTGCCCTTGGGCCCCGGGTGCTGCTCAGGGATGAGTGCAGAGAGCAGATTGCACTACCTTAAACTGAGCATGGCTGCATGCGAAAAACAAACAAACAAACCAAAAAACCCACACACAATTCACTCATATCTTAACCTCTGAAAGTTTTTTTTCTCACCTTTCTCAGATTTGCTGCAAATTCAAGTAGATTCATACACATAAATGCTCTTGAGTATAACCAGGTCAGACCAATAGTGCCTGAGTTCACAGGTGCTTCCACTTTCTGCCTCAAAAACAAAAAGTTCCCCTTTTGTAAAACTCGTTTGGGTCTGTTTTAGCTCCATATATAGACATTTTCACCCAAACATATTTCCTGATCAGTTATTAAAACGCCGTGTTCGATGGTCGCGTTCATTCCTTCTCTCCCCTCCTTCGGCTGCGCTCAGGGCCTGAACCGTAAATGCAACATAGATGCGCAACCAAATCCGAACGAGGGCAAACCTCTGTTTGTAAAAACGGGTGAGAAATTCCTTAAATAAACAACTATATAAACATTTTTTATTCACATTAGGCAAGGCTTTTAATCGGCCTGGAAATGTCTTTAAAGTCCTGTTGGTGGTCGCTGTGGGACTTTTTTCCCCCCATGAATTAATTTAGCCCACGTCCTTCCAGGAAAGACTGCCTCCGACTCATGACTCTCAAGTTATTTAACAATTTTTTAAAAAAGAAACCCTCATATGTACGAACGCTAATTACAGGACAAACATCGAACAACCCGGGGCTAAATACCGAGAGAACATCTAAGCTTTATCCTAAAATACTGAAAAATAAGAGTTAATAATTATTAACATATAATAGCCTATTGGTTAATAGGCTAATAACGAATATAGTACAATAATGGACAGAACCCTAGACTTAAAAACTACAGGGTTAACTCACTCTTCTCTAACGTAAGTTATTTTTTATATTCAGCTTTCAAAGCGCCTCAATGGGACAACTGATTTTGAATCCATAATTTTTAAATTACTGGTACTTTTTACGACATATTCTACCAAAGGCGTTGAAAGTGCGTCATTAAAGCCTACTAGCTTAATTGAACTCCAGCACTACGAGCTAGCCGTGTGGTCCAACACAACCAATCAAGCCACAACAACGCGACAGTGACTTGTCAAGTATCTCATTTTAAAGTCAATAACAGGTAACGGAAGAGTCCTTACCTGCTTTACAGTAAACTACCATCATGGTGGTGATGTATGTCAAGAAGGCAAAAAACTTCCGACTGAACGTCATGTTGTCCTCAAGCGTCCGAACGTTTATTCCATCTGGAAGTGAGTCAACTGCCTCGGTCCTCCTGTGCCGAGGAAAAGAAACAAGAAAGAAAAAAAGAAAAAAAAAACAACCTTCTGACAATTTATGTTACTGCGTTCAATACGCAAATAGCGGGGGCAGAAAGTCCAGAATCAAAAAAAAAAAAAAGAAGAAACAAATGGGAACTCAAGGGACAAGGGAGAAATGTAAACGCTGTCCCGGATGGTGCCTTCACGGTCTCTGCGGAGCCGCTCAGGAAGGAGCGGGGCGGAGTCGGGGTGAAAGTGGGTGGAGGGCAATGATGACAGCACGGGAATGTTAAACAAGATTTACCTTGGTGTCGCGTAAAAGTCACTCATCCTAAAAAAAAGGGGGGGGGGGTTAAAGTCAAAGACAGCTGGTCGTGTGGCTCTGTTAATGAAGGCAGACCACGCACGCGCAGTATCCCAAACCACAAGTGTCCATCCATTCTTCCAGGAAGGCGTCAGACTCCAAATGAGTCTGTGAATCATTAAGCTGATAATGCGTATGCTAATGGATGTATGCAGCAACAAACAACACTGAGTGGACAAACTGATGGCACAAGGTCAAGGAAAACAGAGTACAGTCCATCTGATCCCAAAACCCTGTTACTGTATAAGTGGGTAAGCAAGCTTTCACAAGACCTTACAGGAAGAGCACAGCATAGTCCAGACAGTGAACACATCACTGAGTGTGGCTATGCATTTGTCAACAGAAATACACCTGGTTAAGATCAAGATTGTTTGGTAAGACTGAGATGTAAAGTATGACTGCAACACTAATAAAAGCACACTACAGAGCACTTCATCACCTTTGTTCTCACCACATGGTCCATTTTGGCAGCTGTCTTAAGAGCATTTTAAGCATTCCTGGTTTCTTCAAAGTTGAGAGTGACGTCCATGACTAGCTGGCAGCATCTGCAGAGGAAGATCTTATGAAAGCATGAGAACTGCTACTAAATGAACCTTGTGGTTTGACTGGTTTGTCAACTTCTGTCTGCAAGGTTTGGAAGTAAGTGTTGGCCTCAGAAGGTTTTTCCAGATTTTATTGGAAAAAGGCTTTACAAAGTAAGTTTGACAAGCAGCTTCACTTCAGTATACAATGCAATAAAAATGAAAAAAAAAAAAAAAATCTCTCTGCTAAGACAGATTTGGACTGAACAACTGTCCAAATTCAGCCAAATATAAATACATACATACAGTACATACAAACATACATGGATACAGAATTCACTTTACAGCATGACAACGAATTATGTACATCTGCTTAAATATTATTCATCTATCTGCTAATTACAGTGTAGCACTTGTGAAATATCGTGGATAACCAGCATGTGATGAAGATCCGATTGCTTGAGATAAGGGAGTCTTTTCAGAAGGCAGAGCAGAAAGGCACTGGATCTTAACCCAGAGGAGGAGAGGAACTCTTCACTTAACTCACTCTGCTGAAGTAAATATTATCACATGGCTGCGATCTGCACGTCCCAGCCTCAGATTCTGTTTCTGGCTTCAAATGTCTAAAACGAGTCCCTACAGACAACTGTTTCAGTGATTGTTATCCAACTCAGATTGAATTTAACATCATAATCGTGTCTTTTCTGGTTTGACATTATTCATTCCCCCAAATACAACTGAGAACATTAGTTATTACCTCCACTTGTAACTGAGCTACTTTTACATGAAGCAAACCCTTCTTAGGAGCATCTCTATCACGTAGCTTTAAAACACCCCTGAGGATTGTCTTTGATTTTCTTCAACTTTGGATCAGACTGAGAAGGCTTTTATGTTTGTCTTTAGAGAAACAGGGAAGTAACTGTGATGTTCACTGTAAGCTGTGGCTCGTTAAATGTGACTTATGTTTATCACAATTTGTTACTCCGACTGGAATGCACTGCAAGCCTATCAACATTCACCCTTGGCGTGAAAGACTATCTCGATGCTGTATGCTTGGATGGCTGTTAATCGTGCAAAAAAATCGTCGAGTTGGGCTATTGCTCACTTTGGCCCGACACAAACACTGCACCGGCACAAGGAAAAGATGCTGCTGTCTTCTAAAAGTCGACTCAAGTAGTAAAAAATCATTCTGGAGGGAGTGTGGTGTCCTGCATAGATCCGGAGGGCAACATCGCAGAAAGGGCATGGAAAAAAATCTCCCTCTAAAGAAACAACAGTCAATCCTGTGGTTTATTCCCAAGGCAGAAAAAAAGTGCAATGCAGCCTAGCATGACTAAGCAGAACACCTAAACTTGACATGCCAGCATTGGTGTTGCTGCAATACATTCTCAGAAATACTGCTGCTGTGGTTTGAATATTATATCCATACTGCTGTGCTGCGATCTTTCATCACAGCCATTTACTGCACATCCAGCGCAGATGCTGAAGATAGCCAAATGGCTTCTTCTCCAGAAAGGATGGAAGGGGGAGGGGTTGGCAAGCGCAGTTCAGGGCCTTCAGGGAAAAGTGAGAGGGTACATGTGAGGGCGGGTGGAGCGGTGGCGGGACTGAGGTCAGCCCAGGTTGGTGGACGTCCCGCTGATGGCACGAAACACATGGAGGGAGTTCTGTAAGAGCGAGCGCATCATATCCTCCTGGTAGATCTGGGGTCAGAGCAAAAAACAGACGGGATGAGTGTCAGTTCTCACATCAAGGCACACACACACACACACACACACACACAGACACACACACACACACACACACACACACACACACACACACACACACTCATACCGAACTCAAATCAGATAAATGTTTATGCAATGAAATGCATTAAACAAAGCTATTAAAGTATCAAGTCAACAATTACAGTGCAGCAAACATAAATATGATGGAGACATTCGCACAGTGTCCACGCAGCGTTCCCTGTTGCTGTGTGGGAAGTCTTGTTGTCCCTGCACCACACGCCCTTTTGCTTTCAAAACTCTTATCAGTATTCCTCTGATGGCTGATTATTGTTTTTGTTTGCACAAACTCTGTGTGTGCTTAACCGCTGTGGCAGCCTGTTAATGTGCCCGGGCTGTTTGACCTTATTTTTTAGACTATTATTCTGCTTGAATCGCTGAGATGTGGGCAGCGACTGGGGGGTTGTGTTTATACTACCTATCTATCTGGACCAACAAGCAGCATTTCAGTCCTGTGTGCATTCAAATGCAGGACATCTCTGCACATCTACTGACAGTCTACTGACGAGCACGTCCGTTATTTAACCAGCTGGGAGGAATCGTTGAGTGCTACAGGAACATAAATCTATCTGTCATCAGTGCAGCAGTGATACATTATGTTGTGTTTTTAATGATGTGGCCCAGGTGCAGCATGTAAACACAAAACCAGTCGCCCAGGAAGTAGTGTTTATGTGTGTAGACATGCAAATGTTCCAGCCCTAACCAGGAAGCTACTGTGTATGTAAACAGAATTTGATTAGTGGCATGTCTAATTTGGACTCTTATCAAAACCGACCAGTGGTGGTTGCTCTGTCCATGATCTGTAAATATAAAGACCTTGTCATGTCTATCAACAGATGTGCCAAACCCACTTTTAACCTCAGCCTTTCCACTTGAATGCATTTTATTTGACATTAAATTGCTCAGTTCGCCTGTTACATTGCAGCTAAATGTATTTATATTACCTTTGTAGTCAAGCATGACATGTCTGATGAATGTGTTTCAAAATAGGACCCAAAAAAAAAAGAAAAAAGAAACTGAGCATGAACACACCTTCTGATCACATTACCTGTTTTTCCTTAAAGCTAAAGGCCAGCACATTGGAGAGAAAAAGTCAAACCAGTTAGTTTGGGGAAAATCAGAGCAGCTGAAGAACGATCAAATGTCAGCAGGTGCAATAAAACACTGAAATCCAACCTGATAACAACCCTGGGCCATGTAGTGGTTGTGCCATGCAGCCATGACACATTCCACTGACGTCCAGAGAACAAAGTACAAATTACTGACAACAAGCAGCCGTGAAGCACAGCTGAGACAATGATTGCAAAATGATACTGAGGTGGCATCTCACGCAGACAACTTCCCCATGCCCTAAACTTTGAGCGAGGAAAACAGAAACTCCAAAGTCACGTTTTTCTATCAGCGAAGCAAACCCGCTCTGACACTGAGCTCGCCACTGGATTCTAAGAGCAGGCACAGACAAGTGTGTGAGTTATCTTTTGTGACACTGGCTGTCATTGATGTAGGAAATGTTCAAGAGGAAATTCAGTTTTCAATTATTCCTGGCTGTTACACTAACACCCAGCCCCCAACTGCAGTGCATCATGACTCAATTTCAGTCATCAGACCAGTGTTAAGCATTCAGAATCACACCAAGGGAAGGAAGAATTAGGGAGTTCTTCTCTTTGAAAGCCACAACTATAATGTAGTGGTAGCTGAACGTCACTGACTGCGTCCTGAAGCATGAGGCACAGCCTGTATTTATGAAACGTGACCAGCACGGTTAATGCAGCGATAATGGCTCTTTCTGTGCCAATAAAGTTCCCGCCCATAAAAGAGGATCATTCCCGTTTTGTTCTCGTTGCTTTTTACAGCCCCACCTCCCTATTATGATCACGTGCACTGTGAGCTCCTCATAAAAACAAACAACAGTGTAGTGAACTTTAATCTTGCTACTGCTCAAGGTAATTATGGATAGTTTAAAATAAAAGTACTTCATAGAAAACAGATGTGAAAATGAGAAAATCTGGTAATGGACACTGGCAACTCATGCCTATGTGTGTCGTTTTTACATGGAGCATGGCTGACTAATGCAACAGTGATGGGTTTCTACTGTGCTACAGTAACTTTAATGTCATCATAGACAGTATTCTGTGTGCAAGGGTCTGCTCAACAAAGTTACTTTACCTGCTCGTGGATGATGTCAGATAGCTCCTTTACCATCTCTTTGAAGTTGGCCTTCAGGCCCTCGTGATACTCAAACTGGTCCTCCTTGATCAGACGCTCATTTATATCCAGAGCCATGCTGCAAGCCTGGACAAAGCGCCTGCAATCATTCAAAATAACATGATTAACTTTACAGCAAACTTAAAAGAGTAACCGTGAGATCACTTACAAACTGTTGCCAACTGTTATCAACGTTTTGAACAAGGAGTGAGGACGATGGAACAGAGTTACAACAAAATATTACAGACAAAACAGCACGACAACTCAAATGAGACTCAACAGGAAGGTTAGTCAGTTAGTTCAAACGTCCAAGTGTACCTGAAAATGTCCTTAAGGTCCTTTACTTTCTTGTTGCCGGACTGGTTGGATTTGCTGTCATTCAGGAATGCTCTGGCATAGGCCATGGGACCTGCATTCACCTGCAGCGAGACATGCCTGGAAGTGTTAGGCATTCTTATATTCTGATTCGCACACAGATATATTCCAACTGCACGTACTGTTTGTGCGTTCTCATAGCACGCGGCCAGTGACCCCAGCTCAGTTTTGTCATTCTCGTATTTATACAAATTTGATGTCTAGAGTGTTTATTGTTCCCTTCGCTGTGTCTCTGAGAGACTGGAGCCTTCACCTGCACAGAGACGCAGCCCTGCAGTTTGAGCTGCAGTTGGATCATGTCCACCTCCTGGCTGGAGCAGAGCTTGGTCAGCTCCGCCGTTCGCGCCTTCATCTCATCTATGGCCACATCCACCGGCTTGAGCTCTACCTGCTTCTCCCCCACCACCTCCACGCGCTTCTTCACGTATGGGAAGGTGTTGGCAGCTGGAGATAAGAGGACAGGCTGAGTCAGGCATGATGATATAACAAACGAAAGATGAAAAAAAGGAACTTGAGCGGCAGGTTTTTCTTTAGGCAATCGCTCGTTGTAGGCTAACAATCAAATGTGATGACAAAAGCACAATGTTACAACACAATATTTGCTTTGATGCCCAGCAAAACAAGCGGCAGACTGAACAAAAGCTTCTGTTGTTGGTTTTCTGCCCTTTGGCATGTTCACAGTGAGACCTGCATGTATTAGGTTAAGAGGGAAGAGTAGCTTGGCTTGATGGTGCTGGCTCATGATATGAGATAAGATGGAGATATTGAACAGGGTGTAGCTGGAGGGATCCTAACATCCAGCTGTCACTTGCTACAGTAAGCAGCTGTTTGAATGTTTACGGACATTTCGCATTCACAGCATGGCACATATGCACAGAACAATGGGCGCATGTCAATCATGATTTTAAATGGATGAGATCAGGAGGCTTTTGTTAGATATTTGTTATCGTGATGACACCATCACGATAACAAATATCAGCCCATTATAAATGAGGTGTAGCTAGTGTCATTATTGTGTCTCATCGCTTGACAACTTCTGTGTGTGAAGTGCATCCAACAGCTTTGAGGAAACTGTCAGGAAGTGGACAGGCTTCACTTCCTATTAATGTTCAATGCAAATGTCCAAACGCTGCAGCAAAGCGTTTGTGAACGAGTGTGGTTCATGTACTTGTGAGCACGGTCCTCTTCTTGCACTGCTCCTCCACCCCGCCGTGCTTCTTCCCCGACAGCGTGTACGGCGTCTCGAACACAAAGCGGTTGATGTTGTGGCACTTCTCGAAGTCCGTCTTCTTCTCTGGTGCCTCCTTCTCCTCGAAGTATGGCTTGACAAACGTCACCTGGACGTAGGCGAACTTGGGGTCCAGGTCTTTGGGGTTCACCTGCGGGCATTAATGAAAATGCTAAAGCACTGCGTGTGAGAACGTCGGGTAAGACCAGTGAGGCTTAAGCCACATGAAAGTGAACTGCTGAGGCGTAATGAGAGCGTCGTCCAAAAGCAGTTTCTTAATATCAACATGACTCTTCAACAGACCACCGAGACCTCACAAGAAACTGAACACTTCCCAGCTTCGTGCGAGGTCTCGGTGAACACTGAACACTTCCCACATTATGCTGGACAAACAGTATTTTTTAAGTAAACAGGAGAGCGGGGCTGCAATGCCAAATGACTTCTCTTCGTCTCTGACTGGATTTCAACAAATAAAACGAGATCATTACCACACATTAAGACTATTTACAAACACCTCCCAGCTTTTCCTTCCTCCACTTATCTACTGCACCTTGTTTGAGTCTTGAATTATCCGGACGTTTTCCGGCCCAAACTTTTCCCCGTAGAGCGTGAGCAGCCGCTGAGAGATTTCGGACAGCCCGGTGAGTTTGGGCTCTTTGTAGATGTACTCCTTCCCGTCCTCCTCCTCGAAGAAGCCCTGCGGAAAAACACACATGCTCCCTCAGGTGGAAATACAATGAGAGACGATCCATCTGCGTGCTACGTGTGCTGGAGGACATTTAGGTCAGTAATTAATCTTAACATGTTGCATTTCTTTGGGTTTTTAAAACAAATACCAACAAGTGCTAATATCATTATTATGATGAAAGGACACTGCAAATACAGCTTCCGTTGTTCTGTTTAGCCCTAAGGAATCTCTCTCCTCTGCGTGAGGTTAAATGCAACACATTTGCATAACATTTCCTGAAAGTGCTGCAGCTATTTGCTTATCTATGTCATCCATGGTCTGAAACTTCCTTGTTGCTATGCTATCAAAGAACTGTAAATGTAACATTTGCATGGTGAGCAGTTAATGTGTTGCACTAACATTTCTTTCTTTTTTTTTTTTTTTTTGACACATGTCCATAATATATCCAACTTTGGAAAGTGTTGTGCAATCCCAGCAAGTGGATTGAGACATGTTAGGACAGCCATTCTTTACATTGCATGATGGTTTGGGCATTCGCTGTGAAATCTAACCTGGTGCAGAATGCATCACATTGTTCACTGATTAAAATAATACTGAATATCCTGCTTTGTATTTGTACAGTTGCATGACTGGAATTTCTTGCCTCAGTCTGCCACAACCAGACAGAGCCACATAACGGCCACTTGTACTTATAACCGTAAGACATTAGAGTTTCTTTTAGTTTTTTAAAACAAAGTAGAATTATGATCCATATTTCTGATACAATCATAAGAACAACCTGACTGCCTGAGAGGAGAGTGACTCGTCACCACACCCACTCTACCTGCATTCCAATCAGGGGATTGTGTTCCACACGTGCCTGTGAAAGTGCCCTGCCTGTTTATGCACAGCAGACCTGGACTGTGAGCTGGTTATTGTAACTGCACCTTAAACAAAAGATCCCTCCACGCTGCTTGTCGGCCTCACCTGTCCATAAAAAGCCACTCTGAAGTATGTCCCGAGCAGCCTGCGGCCTGACTGTATCACCTCCATGATTTTATTGTAGGCTCTGTGCAGAGTGTCGTACAGTCGGCTTAGTTTCTGGGAAAATAAGACAGATTGCAGCAGATTATTTGTGTGTTGTGGCAACTGGGCAGAGCACGCAACAACCACCACAGACATTCCAGTTCAATTATGTCCCAACATACTTCCTTTATTCTTCTATGTTCACATCGTTGCAACATGTTTGTCCATTCCACATGCCAACATAGTAGACTACAGAAGCTCTAAATCGTGGTATAAATTCATGCTCAGAGCTCACAGTAGGTAATCATATGGCTTCCCTCTAGAGGGAAAGGGGGTATTTTGTGTGTAAAGGCATGAGCATGCGAAAAGGAGTATGGCTTAACACACAGAGCAGTTTGTGTTCTCCATCAGCGGGAGGCCTCCCAGTGGAAAGCACGGGGACATTGATAAATCGCTTTGCAAGGAGAGGCGAGAAGCAGTAGCTGCGTGTTTATGTAGGATATTTGTTTGAATGTTGCCACGGTACCTCATACTCGTGGCGCTTCTCATAGATGGGGATAATTAATTTAGCGATGTGCGTGATGAGCTCATAGCGTTCGGCTTTCCACAGGGCCTCCACACACACCTCAAGGTGCTCGACCAAGACTTCCTAAAAAGGGGCAGAAAGGGAATAACAGAACAAAGCCAGCAAGGTCAACTTGTGGTCTCTAAACTGAGCTATTGCCTTAGTTACTTTTGTCACTTCACAATGTCTCATGTCAGGAAGCAAATCCTGCGCAAATGACCGCACCTCAGTGTAATAGACATCTTGCATTCCGGTGTCTTCCCTCATGGCGGCTTCTTCTTCAATATTCAAAGTAATCCTCTTAAAGGCTGCAAGGCCGCTGGGGAACAACTCTGACAAATGAACAGCAGAGACAAGGTCAAAAAACTGGTTCACGTAGACGTTCAGCGTCTCAGCGAGAGGCTCTAAGGACAAAGAAAATGCATGAAAAACCAAATGAAAATCTGCATCCATCATGACGAAATACACAATTACATCGACTTCTTTTTGTGTGACTGCTTTGCAAGTTACAGAGAACAATCAAATAGTGGCCCACACTTGGCAGCTTGTGACTACCTAATTATAATTACACAACGGCAGCAGAGACACTGTACACACACTGATCCCTGGTGTAAATGCTAAACGATTTTTTCAAGGTAAGCCGTTACCCTTCAAAAAACTATCTTGGTCCGTTGACACCGCATGAAGATAAACACTAGCTCTTATTTGTTTAGATGATTATTTGACAGCAGGTTTTGCATCAGATAAAATGACCACGGAAAAAAAAAAAAAACAAATAGCGATGCTTTGTTTTTACAAGATGTCACCAAGCTGGTCTCGTAGTATCCGTCTGTGGAGTGCTTGCATGCTGTATCTAACAACAGTTGGTGAACAAACTGACAGGTCTTTTATCATCAGTGCAAACAACTCTTCCATAATCCACTACAGAGAGCGTGCATGTGTGCTGGTGAGGTTAGACAGATGGTATGGTTGTGTGTACTGTAGCCACGTCCTCATAGTGTAATTTAAGAATGTAATTTCACTCCATAAATGTGGTGGTTTGACATGAGTCAATATTTTTTTTAAGTCCTTCTTCAGCAAACTATATATTATAGTTTGCTTGATGAACCAACCACACACTTCTGTAGAAGCCATCAAAGGAGATAAAAGCCTGTGTATGTATGTATGTGTGTGTGTGTGTGTGTGTGTGTAGATGGGTGGAAAGCCTTACTTTTCCTGTGCAGGTATTCTGCAACCAGTGCAGCCACATGAACGTAACACATGGCCGCCTGTGGAGACAACAATAAACAACTGATTTAGTAACATTTCTACAGCTGAGGCACAGAATCAAGAGTGGAAACACACAGCTGACAAGGGAAACCTCACCACAGACTCAGTGATGCAAGTTCTGATGCAATCTGTAATACTGCAGCTACAGTAACATCATTTGATTGAATCAGCAATGAGTGAATCATGAGTAATGACAGAGATTCTGTTTTTCTGTTTGATGAACTGCGGCCCAAAAGGTGGTTTTATGGGTAAACAAAATACAAACAAGAATAAAAAAACCGACTACAAAATTGCACAACAAATAAAAGCATAAAACAAAATAAAAATGAATGAAAAAATAAATGAAACAAAATCAAATGTTTCAGGACAGAGTTATGATAGAGTTACCCAACATATGCTGTGTTGTCATCTTGCACTTCCTGTTTTGTCTAAGTCCTGTTAGTCTTGTTTGTAACATAAAATAGTTCTATAAATTTGAACTTCCTGAAAGAGGAACAAAAGAATCTTCCTTCAGTAGAACAACGCATTGTGATTACCACCCAGTTAAAGTAGTTGTAGAGTCATGGCACCCAACACGTCCTTTTAACCATTCATTGTGACTGGACAAAAGCGATGATATAACTCTATGAACTTTCATCTTATAGCTCAGTGTAGTCTCTATTGTTTACACCGAAGGAGGATGGAGCAGCCATAGTATA